>NC_142132.1:83582840-84207840 GCF_024610735.1 Ursus americanus
CAGCAGTTTGGTGCAAGTCAGAGTGTCTGCTGGATGAATTGCTGTTCATGGTTCATTCAGTTCTGGTTACAGGGCCTAGTGACTATCCTTTCTGTTTACTACGTTATGGAGTTTTATGGTAAAAGGATGAGCCAAATGAACTGCCTCATAATGGTTTATAATTTTTCATTTCTGGGTTATTTTGTAAAAAGTTCTCTTTCTCTTTCTCTGTCTCTCAGGAGCCAGACAAACATAGTTTGGAGCTTTGGAGGAAACGTTTGTTCCTCTGGAAACCAAAAAGGGAAATGAGAAAGAGGAAAGAGGAAGATCACATTTTATAATTTGAGCAAAATCTGACCTTGGCATAGGCTATGCTGAGCTGACCCTGGGCAGAGAGATGGGGAACTGAGGTACCTACATTCTTGCAAGTATATCGAACTGCTTTCATTTGTCCATATTTTCTGTCCAGATCTTATCCATGTGTGTACAAATGCTTATGTAGTATTTAATCATGGTTAAATTTCATTAAAAAAAATAATACCCTAGCTGACTTAAACACTCATCTTATTCACTTAAAAGATTTGGGATGGATCTAAAACAAGGAAAATCAAAGACCATTGCTCTATCGTTGAACCGTCAACTGAAGAATGAAGTTTTGTAAGAATTTCTTTCCTTTGTGGGTCAGAGGGAGCAGAGGGATAACATTTAGGCACGGGATGTACTTTGAGGTGAGATTCTGTGTACAAGTGGAACAAGAAATAAAAATCTTTGGGGAAGAGAAGAAATAAATGACCCGTTAAAAACTAGTCTAAAGTTTAAAAAAAGAGGAAAGATTGATTTAAATGCTCTCTTACAAAACAATCTTATAAAAATGGCAACTATAGTAAAGCTTAATATTATTTACCTCTGAACATGTACTTTTGAAGACTTGTGGTCTTGTAATGAATTACCTGTGTAGCTCCATGACGGAGAATAGCCATTTTAATAGGAAAAGTCATGTTTACCATGAAAAGATACCTGAACACAGAGCGCTAATATCTTCACAATCTGTCTTCTTCGCCTGAAGTATCTCTCTACTTTCAGTTGGCCATTCTTTCCTTCCAGAAGCTTAGATAAGATGTAAATGCAAGAAACAAATACAGCTGGCTTGGCACTGGCAAAGCATAGGTCCTGAAGCTTCAAAGTCTAAAAGCTTCGCTGCAAAATACTAGCATGCTGAGCAAACAAAGGGAGTGGGGGCTCCTTAAGATGGGGCTTCTAAGCTCACTCATTATATATAACTCAGCCCCTCACTGTAGTCTTTTTTTTTTTTTTAAGATTTTTTTTTTTTTATTTGTTTATGTGACAGAGAGACAGCCAGCGAGAGAGGGAACACAGGAGGGGGAGTGGGAGAGGAAGAAGCAGGCTCACAGCGGATCACACACCGGGATCACGCCCTGAGCCGAAGGCAGACACCTTAACGACTGCGCTACCCAGGCGCCCCCCCTCACTGTAGTCTTAAATTCGCTTGATTTTATTTATTTATTTTTAAGATCTTATTTATTTATTTGAGAGAGAGAGAGAGAGAGAGAACAAGCAGGCGGAGGGGCAAAGAGAAAGGGAGAAGCAGGTTCCCCGCTGAGCGTGGAGCCCGACACGGGCTCGATCCCAGGACCCTGCACTCATGACCTGAGCCGAAGACAGACGCTTCACCAGCTGAGCCACCGAGGCAACCCAGATTCACTTGATTTTAGATTTGCTCCTCAGAAAGACTGAATGTGACATGCCGAGATTCTTTGTAGCTCTTCAGCTCATTCAAAAACACAACTGGTAAAACCAAGAACTAGAACATAAACCAAGAACTAGGACCTTGCTACTCAGAGTGTCAGTGTAGACCGGCAGCTGGTCGGCCTGCACCTTACAGCTTGCTAGAAATGCAGAGTCTGAGGCTCACAACAGACCTCTGGAGTCTGAATCAGCATCTTAATGAGATTCTCAAGTGACTGATAGGCTCCTTAGAGTATGAGAGGCACTGAACTAAGCCCAGCCCAGGGTCTTAGGATTTGTCAGTTATGGTGCCCACTTCTGCTCTCTGGCAACTTTATGGAAGTATCTCCCGGGCTCCATGGAAGGATTCTTCTTTGATGTTTCCTGTTGAATGGAGACAAATGAGTGAAGCCTCTCTTGAGGCTTAGTGTATTCTTATATTGGTCTTTGTTTATATTAGATTCAAGAAGGGGGCTGATGTCCATCTAACATGACAATAACAAAAGAATGACTCCTAATCTAGTAATAGCCATAGTTCAGAATTTCTAGGCAAGAGCATTTCTAGTTTTATGTTATTATTATTCTTAAAAATTATGTTCAGTTAGCCAACATATAGTACATCATTCGTTCGTAATTCATTTTGCAACAATTCATTAGGGCAACAGTATTTTTCGTTCAGCTGTCTGGGGATCACTATTCATAATTCCAAATTTGTCTCTAAATTTGCCTCTAATTTATGTATTTGCCTTAGGATTCGCTTTAAGTTTTTGTTGAGCAAGTAGCATTGGTTGCTTATTAGCAGGAGTAAAAGTCTGAACACCTCTGCCCACTGTGTCTTGCTATCGGAGTCACCGGGGAGAACACAGCACAGTTCAGCCTGGATGGACTACCCCTTCACTCACGGGGACAAGGGACTAGTCAGATCAGCTTCAGTGGTGGGTGTTGGTCTCCCATGGCCAGCAGACCCTTCCTCCAACCCATGCGGGGCAGTTGGCTGTCCTGCACGCCTCTGGAACAGCAGCAGAAGGACCCCATCTCCTCCCCACAGGGACAGATAGAGCAGTGGGGTTGGCCAGGGGCCATGTGATGCTTAAGCAGGACAAAGGATCACACACTGAGTCTGAAACAAAGAAAGATATTCCCACACAAAGTGACAAGTTCAACAGAGGATGTGGTGACTTTTGGTCTCTTGGTAAGAGATGTTCCAGAGCCAAGGCCCATCCTTACGCAGCGCATGGGGTTTGAAGAGCTGCATGCATCCAATTCCTTTCCCGGAGTTTTATCTTGGCATTCCTCTAGCTTACATTAATTTTGTATAAAGCTATTTCATGTAGGGGCACCCGAGCGGCTCGGTCAGTGTCTGCGTCCAGCTTGGGTCATGATCTCAGGGTCCTGGGATCGAGCCTTGTGTCGGGCTCCCTGATTAGTGGGGAGCCTGCTTCTCCGTCTGCCTCTGCCCCTCCTCCCACTTGTGCTCTCTCTCTCTCAAATAAATAAATAAAATGTTTTTTTAAAAAAAGCTATTTCATTTAACAGTAACTTTAACTGAGAAAGTTTACAAACTGAGTTAAATCCCATCTTCCCTCCTTACACTGGCCCAAGGACACCATTCCTGCTTCTCAGGAATTCTGACCCAAGAACCACCGCCTTTTGAGATACTTGTTAGTCGAGAAGGTAATGCCTTTGATAACTGCCTGAGTGTATGCCGTGAGCCCTACAGGGGCACTAGCAAGTGAAACCAGTGAGTTGTTCCACTGACATCATATCCATCATTCCCTGACCGAGCGTTTGGGTCTCTCTTTGGTCTTTCTCCCGCTAGGTGTCTGTGCAGGAGCGGCATGTGCTGCTCCTTGGCTTCATAATTCGAGGTTGCCGCTTACTTCCCTCAGGCTTTACAGTTGTTCATTGTACTCCCCTCTCTCATTGCTGCTGCAGCATATTTGTCCGTTACTCCTTCAGAAGTGATCTGCCTTGTCTCTGTGATGGCTTTTGAGATTTTTTCTCATTTCCTGTTCTGCAATTTCACTACAAAGCATCTGCATGTGGGTTTCTTTTTGTTCATCTTGCTTGAGAGTCACTGAAGTTCTTAAATTCGTGCATAGGTATATTTTTTCATTTCTAGAAAATTCTTGGTCACTATCCACTTGAATATTCCCTTTCTTTCCTTTTCTCTTTTCTCTTCTCTTGACATTTTTGATTCAGTGCTTGTGGAACTCCTCATGGTAGATTTCATGTCTCTTACCCTGTTTCTTAGATTCTTCATCTTCTAGCTTCTACACTGAAATCTGGGTACTTTTTCAGAATTATCTTCCAGTTAACTAATTCTCTCACCTGTGTCTAGTTTAATTGTTAATCTATCGTGACTTTGAAGTACCCCTGCTTATGATGGAGGATAGTCAGAAGAAAGGCAGGGAGGGACAAGGGGCCACTGTCCTAATGGAAAATTACCCTTAAAAGTAAAAAAAAAAAATCCATCCTGTTATTTGAGGCTTTACTGAGTGCCCCAGCTTTAAGTCTTCCTATTAGAAGGACTTAACAACTTTTATGTGACAGAAAGGAAGGGAATGGCCTTGGATGCCCTAACCCAGGTCTGGGGCCAGCTCAACAGCCAGTGGAATATCTAAACAAAGAGCTTGATCCGGTGACCCGAGGCTGGGGGGCAAGCGTTAGGGCAGTGGTGGCCACTGCCCTCTTGATCCCGGAAGCTACGAACCACCACCCTGCAAGGAGCCCTCCACCCTCTCCCACGAGAACAACTAACTGTCTGAGCGTGTGGACAAAAACCTGTTTGGGTGACAGGCGCAGAGAGGGTTAATCAGATCAAAACAACCCACACCACAAAGCCCCTAAAAATGCCCAGATGGAACTGCCAAAGCAGGAACCCTCTCGGGTCCCCTCTTTCTTGGGGAAATTGTACTACCACTCAACAAACTTTGCTTTGCTGCCCACCACTCTTTGTCTGCTCCACCTCTTCATGCTTCGACACAGCGTGACCAAGAACCGGGGCACGAAAGGAAAAGAAATCCTGCAACACTTATATTTGGCATTTTTACATGTTTTTTTTTGTTGTTGTTACTGTTTTTATATCAATTTCAATTGTCCCTTGCTGTTCATTTATGTTTAAAATTTGGTCTTCATTTAATTTGATTATACAGGAAACATGTCTTACATAGCTATTTTGTATTCAGAATCTGATCTTTCCCACACTTGGAGTCTTGAGGCATAAATCTGTTATTTGTTTGTTTCTGCTGACTTTTTTTTTTTTAAAGATTTTATTTATTTATCCGACAGAGATAGAGACAGCCAGCGAGAGAGGGAACGCAAGCAGGGGGAGTGGGAGAGGAAGAAGCAGGCTCATAGCGGAGGAGCCTGACGTGGGGCTCGATCCCAGAACACTGGGATCACGCCCTGAGCCAAAGGCAGACGCTTAACCGCTGTGCCACCCAGGCGCCCCTGTTTCTGCTGACTTTTACCGATAGCCGATGATTCATATATGTTTGGTGATTTTTTCCCAAAATTGTGAGTTCCCATTTGACTGAAGTGAACATGTGGGAATCTGGAGTGCCGAAATCGGAGTTGTTTTCCTTCAAGAGAGCTTTTGAGTCGCTTATCTACCAGAAGCAGGTGAAATCACTTTACTTGGATATGATGATCTTGGTTAAATGGGTAGCCTGAAACTACCTCATCCTGCAGCCTACTAATCATAGTGATATTATCTACAATTGCCCAAGGGGAAGGCACCAATTTCCGTTGTTTTCTACTCAACAATCAGCTCTCAGCTCACCAGCCCTTTTAAGAGCTTTATTTTCCTTGGTTCCTAGTCTATTGTTTGGAATAACTTCACTTCCTCTTCCTTGCAGTATATGACCTTGTTTTGTTTTGTCTTTTTTTTTTTTTTTTTTAAAGACCAGAGGAGAGGAGCGTTCTCCATCCTTGGGGTAAGAGAGGCTACTTTCCCTTTCCCCTGGAGGAGGAAAGGAGTCCTAGCAACAGAGCAGCAATCCTTGTAGAGAGCTCGTTCCTGGTTGGAGCTCCTGTTCTCCTCCAAGTAAAACAAGGGTGTGTTGTTTTTGTTACCGTGTCTGTGAATGGGTCACACATGACAGGGAAATTAAGCCAAGAGTAACCACTAGTGATATCTGATCTTCCTTTCAGATGTCTGTTTATTGTGACAAGGATGCATACAAGATTACCATGGATGAAAATCCCATCCCAGACTACAAACACAGGTTGTGAGAATCAGAGACACTGACACCCTGGCCGTCTCTGGATGGACTGATTTAATGGATGTAAGGGACTGGTGGTTGCCAGGTCTAGTTGGGATTGTTGGCTTATGTCATATGGAACCTCTTTATGTAGCTATTGATTTGTTTAATTTCTCTTGTTCTTTTTTTTTTTTTTAAGATTTTATTTATTTGACAGAGAGAGAGACAGCCAGTGAGAGAGGGAACACAGGCTGGGGAAGCGGGAGAGGAAGAATCAGGCTCCCAGCGGAGGAGCCTGATGTGGGGCTCGATCCCAGAACTCCAGGATCACACCCTGAGCCCAAGGCAGACACTTAACGACTAAGCCACCCAGGCTCCCCTAATTTCTCTTGTTCTGTTGCAGTGAGCCCTAGTAATGTTAAAGCGTCTTGGCTATTGTCAGGAAGATTCCCCTCCACAACCACGTGAATATGGACGTAAATACACTATGAATATGGGTTTCCCCTCCACATCCACGGTGTTCAATGAGTTTTGGGGAGTCCTTATTGTAATAGTAACAGCTAACATGGACAGAGTCCTTATCCTGGGCTGATACTATGAGTGCAGATTCAGTGGTAAACAAGTCAGCATGGTCCATCCTGGTGCTCACTGAGCTTAAAGTTGTCTCTTCTTTTTGACAACCTCACTCTCTCCCTTATTTAAGCTTGCTGGGGTTTAAATGTTATTATTTATTATAAAATACTGCCTTCTTCGAGAAATGAACCGAGAGGTAGGAGAAAAGGTAGTATTACAAAGAGAACATTTTTATCATGAATGTCCATGAACCCTAAATAGAGTGATGTCTGCTGGGTTGCCTCAATCAGTCTGCTCCCAGCCCATTCCCAAACGTTCTGGCAGCTGTCCCCTGTCGTCCAACCCGTTCAAATAAACGTATCCATGTTTATACAAATGTGGTTATTCGGAGGTGGGTACTGGGCTTGGGCAGCTCCTGGAAACTTGGACTTGGGACCAAGAGATTATAATCTTGTTCTAGAGAGGATAAGAAGTAAATCTCAGAGAAAGGGTTTCTGCCATGGTTTGTGTTTATGCAATAAGAAGAGGAGAAAGCTGCTATGTGGTGAAAAAGAGGAGGTGACAGCTAGGAAAGGGCAGAGAGATGAGCAACACTGAGATTCCTGAGCAATTTGGGGTCCCCATTTCCAGTTTATTCCTGCAACCTCGCTGCTCTTGTGGTCCACGCGTCCCTCCTGTGTCCTTGTAATACACTCCTCCTTGCTTAAACCTGTTCTGGGAGATTTCTATGAATTTTACACTATGACACAACACTGGAATAGGTAAGTATGCCTACAGGAAATGTTTTCGTGTTTGCTGAAGGCTGGAAGGAAGATTAACACTGGAAACATTTGTGTCCAGATCAACTCCGCACTACATAAAAACCATCGACAGGCGCGGTGACTTTGGCAAATGGCACCATGCTTCATGGATCAATTGGACTTTTACAACTCCTCTTTTTCTGCCTGACTCCATCTGTGTGCCCAGCATGTGAGTCCCCATTCGGAGAGAACTGGGAAAGTGCAGTAGGGAATCATTCGTCATGTATTAAATAACAAAGTCTACAACACTGGGTTAATTATCCTTACGTCGTGACTCTGCATCTTACCTCCTGAGTCTGAACCAGCAAGAGAATACCTATCTTGGACCGCACTTTCCCTCCGTACTCTCCCATGACCTGGAGCACCAGAAAAGTCATTCATGGGTTGCTTTCACTATTTGTTCCCAGGTGTTGTTTCAGCTCTTCTAAACGGGAACCCTACTCTCATCCTTGGCCAGGGCAATTGTATTATACTCACTGCTCACAAGCCTGTTTTTTGTAAATGAGGATTGTAGGACGTGTATGTATTATGGGTTAGAAACTCTTGGCATAAAGTCTACACTGTTAACTCATCTGTTCAACAATAGTTATTGAGTGATTACTATGTGTCAGGTGCTATTCTGTATGCCAAGGAATCTTACTTTTTAGTCGAAAAGAAAGGAAATAAACAAGATAAGTAAAATAGGTAGTATTTAAAAATAGTGCTAAGGAGAAAATAGAGCAGAGAAAAGAGAGGAAGTACCAGGGCAGGGAGAATTATAATTGTAGGCATGGAAGGTTCCATGAGAAGTTGAACTCTAAGGGAGTATCTGACGGAGGCAGAAGAGCGGGCCATGTAGGTCTTTGGTGTTTGAAGGAGGGTATGCCAGGCAGAAAACAGGAGCTACAAAGGTTGGTGGAAGCTTGCTCAGTATGTTTGAAGAACAGCAAAGAGACAAATCCGGCTGAAGATGAACTCCCCAAGGAGAAAGTAAATACAGACGAGGTTAGAGAATAATGAGGGTCAGATCACAGGAGGTTGCTGTAAACGCTCAAGAATTTTTTGAGGAACAAGGAGGGGAGCCTTTGAAGGGTGATAGGCAGAGGAATGACATGATCTGATGGATGTTTTAACAAGAGTACCATGGTGTTTGGTTGAGAAAAAAATTAAAGGTGGGTAAGGAAAGAAGCAGGAGGACTAGTTGCAATAATCCACATGAGAAATGATGGTGGCTTGAACTAGGGAGGCAGTGGTGGGAATGGTGAGAAGTGATCAGATTCTGGATGTATTTCCAGGAAAGAGCAGCAGGATTTGCTATTGGACCAGACTGGGGTGAGGAAGAAAGAAAGAATAATAAAACATCAGGAACTTGGGGCTGACTCACTCACTGGGGAGCTGCCATTTCTTGACACGGGGAAGATGTCAGGAGGAGCTCCTCGGAGCAGGATGCTTGTTAGACATCAGAGCAAATGTGTCGGGAAGGGGGGCAGGAGGACAGGCGTCTGCAACTGAATGCAGAGGTCGGAGCTAGAGATAGAAATTTGGGAGCCACTAACATATGACAGCTTTCAAAGTGATGGGAAGAAATCACCAAGGGAGTGAGAGTAAATAACAAAAGAGAAGGCCCTATTTAAAGATTTATTTATTCATTTGAGAAAGAGAAAGATGGAGCACATGTAAGTGGGGGGAAAAAGAGAGGGCAGAGGGAGAGGGAGAGAATCTCAAGCAGGTTCCCCGTTGAGCACAGAGCTTGATGGAAGGCTTGATCTCACAACCCTGAGATCATGACCTGAGCTGAAATCAGGAGTTGGAGTCTTAACCGACTGTGCCACCCGGGTGTCCCAAGAAGGCCATATTTAGAGGCCATGGAAATGAGGACAAACCAGCAAAAAGACTGAGAGGAAAGAAACTAAGGGTAGGAGCAAAACCAGGGGAAGTCAAGTGAAGAAAGTATTTCAAGGAGAAGGTGCTCAGCAGTGCCCAATGCTGCTTTAGGTCAGGTCAATGAGAACTGAGAACTGACCTTGGATATAGCATATAGAAGTCAGTGGGGAGCTCCTGTAAGAGCAGTTTTGGTGGGGCAGTGGGGGCAAACAATTAAAGTGGGTTAATGAGAGAACAGGAGGAGCAGACTTGGACACGGCAAATATAGATAACTATTTTAAGGAGTGTTCTGTAAAAAGAAAGACATGGCAGAAATAGGGTCAAGAAAGTGTTTTTTAAAAGATGGGAGTACTTACAACATGTTTTTACTTATTGAAGCAATCTGTCTGCAGAGTGGGAAATCCATCATGCAGAACACAATGAGAGAATTGTTAGAGCAATGCCCTTCAGCTGGCAAAGGGAACAGAGCTGGGATGGAAGGGGTGAGGGCAAAGGAGGAAAGGCAGATGCAGGTCGGTGGGCAGGTGAGGGGTGGGAGACGTGGCTATACTTTGGTTTCTGTATGCTTTTTGCAAATGAAATAAAATTTCTGGTTAACATGCTTCTTTTTTAAACGCAAAAATAAACATGACTCAGGTAGTGACTCTGGGATAAAAAGGGTATCTTTATAATCTGAAAGGTCCTAATGTTGCTAATGCTGTTGCCGTGAACAGTGAGACAATGGTGTACTAATATCCCAAGACAGCCTGGTGGCTTTTTCTCCCAAATAGTTCTTTCCGACACCGTCATCCAAACGTCTTAGTTTTAGTGTTTCCTTAACAATCAGCTCCATTAAAATAACCCCACAATAATTAGTTCTTTTTATCTAAACATCAGCTAGTTTGTTAATTTAGATCTTTGAGTCAGAAAGTTTTTCTTGCTTTTTTTTTTCTCAAAGTGTACTACATTCCTGCTTCCTGGTCATTAGTATGTGTAGTCTAGTCTATTCCAAAAGTTGGTAATATATGGCTGCTGATTGCCCCATTCATTCAATTTGCAATTTATAGCTACTTTCCAGTTCAAGCTATTAAATGTGGGAACATGGGATAATGGGCTATTTGCTGAATTGCTGATACTGATGCTCGTACTGAAAACTGGAAGGGATAATTCTAAAATGTTTAAACGATGTTAGGAAAAGTCTTTTTGTTTGTTCACTGGTGGGAAAAAAGGCCTGGTCGAGTGCTCTGTGTTTTAGGTGGAATCACCGAGAGTCAGGATTGAAAAACTCTCAAAAATCACCTGGTCT
Source organism: Ursus americanus (assembly GCF_024610735.1). NCBI lineage: Eukaryota > Metazoa > Chordata > Mammalia > Carnivora > Ursidae > Ursus > Ursus americanus. The sequence continues at coordinate 83,593,292 of NC_142132.1, forward strand.
CATCATTCATTTGACACTTAGGCTCCCTTATAACTCCCACTGCTGAGTGGTGGTCTGTCCTTAGCTCCAGCGCCAGGAAGCTCTAAGTCATAGAAATTCATCAACAAAAACACATTAGGAGCTTTCTATTCAAAACTACTTTTCTGGTCAAGAGATTTCCCAGTTGTTACTCAAAAAATATAAATCAGAATTAGGCTTTTTTACATAGATACAAAATGGGATGCAGTTTGAGATGCAGAGAATCCTCAGCTAATCCTAGTAGGAAGCGCTAGTCCTTTCACAGGTGAGAGTACAGAAGGGTATCGGGAGTCCGAGCTATTGGGTGTTGTCCCAAGGGAAGGTGGCCTGGCTCTTCACCTACCTTTCTTTTCTTTTGATTTTATTCATTTGACAGCAAGAGAGAGAGAGCAACAAGCAGGGGGAGGGGCAGAGGGAGAAGCAGGCTACCCGCTGAGAAGGGGGAGGGACACAAAGACTCAATCCCAGGACCCTGGGATCATGACCTGAGCTAAAGGCAGACGCTTCACCGACTTAGCCACCCAGGTGTCCTGCATCTTCATTTTCGTCCGTAACCTTAACAGTGCTACAGACACTTCTCTTGTCTCTGCCTTAGCACGTCCGTATTGCTACATTTAAAATCCCAACCTCCTGCTTCATGGTTGTGGTCAGAAGGCTGACTTGGTCATCATTAATGTTTAGTGAGCTAACTGGAAATCACTATGCATCTTTTTTTTTTTTTTTAAAGATTTTATTTATTTATTTGACAGAGAGAGACAGCCAGTGAGGGAGGGAACACAAGTAGGGGGAGTGGGAGAGGAAGAAACAGGCTTCCCGCGGAGGAGCCTGATGTGGGTGGGGCTCGATCCCAGAACTCCGGGATCACGCCCTGAGCCAAAGGCAGACGCTTAACGACTGTGCCACCCAGGTGCCCCCTATGCATCTTTTTTTTTCCTCTTGAAATCACATCACGCAGAGTGAACAGAAACCATTTCAGGTTAATGAATTTGATGTTTTGCTTTGTTTTATTCTAGAAGGTTAGAATTAATTCCGATTGATAGGGATTTTTCCGTTTGTGACAGGAACCTCAGGGCAGGAAAGATTATTAAAAAAGTGATTTCACTGAGGAGAGAGGAACGAATAGGTGGAGCACGGGGGATTTTTAAGGCAGCGAAACGATTCCATCTGCTACGAAAAGGGTGGATACATGTCATTACACGTTTGTCAGACCTCATAGACTGTGTAACACCCAAAAAATAAACCCTGATATAAACTATGGGCTTTAGGTGTTAATAATGTATCAGTGTTGGTTCACCTATTGTAACAAAGGTACCATTCTGGGCGTGGGATGTTGATAATTCGGGAGGCCCTGCAGGTTGGTGGGAGGGGCATGTGGGGACTGTATTTTCCACTCCTTTGTGCTGCGAACCTAGAACTATTCCTAAAAAATAATTTCACAAAGCTTTCAGATGTAAACATAGGTTCTTCAAGAAGCAGGACTTCTAATTTCCAAAGTGTTCTCTTGTCATTAAAAATCTTAGAGCCATTCTCAATAAATTAGTATTTATTCATGGCAATTGAAATAGTACAATGAAGTCATCTGATAAGAGGACTTCTTTGATAAATAATTTTGTACAGTGAAGAATCATGCTAATTTAGTGGTATGATAAACACAGTGATGTCTGACAAAAGCACCACAGACTAGGAGCATGAGATTTTAAGACATTTTAAAAACAGAACCTGAAAATTGGAAAGATTCTCTCAAGTAATTGTAAAGTTATCTTTAAAATAACTGAATATTTTCTGTTTTCTGATTGTTTTATAGCCCAGTGGCAATGGCAGCTTGGTAAAAATTGGTAGTATTTTCTAAGAAATTGTAGTTGATTTTATTTATTTTTTTTAATGATTTATTTATTTACTGGGGGGGCAGAGGGAGAGGGAGAGAGAATCTCAAGCAGACTCCATGCTGAGTGCAGAACCCGATGCAGGGCTCTATTCCAGGACATTGAGATCATGACCTGAGCTGAAATCAAGAGAAGGACGCATAACTGACTGAGCCACCCAGGTGCCCCAGTTCATTTTATTATATAGCAAAATAGTGAATCCCTGGAATCATGGAAGAAAGGAGACGTATAAATGACCCATGTATTCTTAAGGGACTAGAAGAGTCCAAAGGATGTAGTTTAGTATGGTGACTCATCTGGCTCCTGTGGGTGACTGTAGACAGTGACAAACAATGGGAATCCCACTGGGATTCCAACCCTAAGAGGTGTCAGGTAAGATGCACTTAACAGTGCTGTATGGAGTATATGCTATGCTCCTCTTTCCTTTCAGAGAAGAGCACAGGGTTGTATGTAACATTCTAAAGGCAAGATGGACATCCTGCTCAAGTAAAAGAAGACCCTTGAAGTCTGTGTCTATGAGAGATTCTCAGAAGTCCCTAAACAGAAGAAAGAAAATAATACAAAATGGAAACCAGCAGGTATGTGATTCCGTTAAGGCCAAATGGAATCCAAATCTGAATCAGGATGTTGGCAAGGAGGGAGGATGAGGCCCAGGAAGTAGGGATCCAACCCAATAAAAACCAGACTCTAGGGCGGTAGGGAATGGGGAAGTGGAGCCAGCAGGGCAGCAGTGGGGGAGGAAGTCTGAATGTGACCCTTGGAAAAGAAGCAGCAGCACAAAGCAAGGAGGAAGCAACTGGCTGGACTCAATATACATATGAGACTGAACTCAGGGAAAAACAAGTGAATTTGGGAAAAAACGAAACTCCTTGAGGTTCCAATGACTGCCTGGGAACACATTGACAGGAGGGAAGAACTCAGTCAGTGCCAACACAGAAACCCCTCCAGTAGCCACTGGTGACCACCTACAACCTTCTCTGCCTTTACCTACCTGCCCTCACTGTCTCCATGACCTTGCCCCTCTCTACTTCCCGTAATGTGCATTTTCACATGGTAAGAACATTCGCAGTGTGCGCGCTCACGGGGTGTGCCCTGGATCCTGTGCAGAGTGGACTGGAGCGGGAGCCGGACCAAAGTCAGACAGTCCCAATGTGCAGGCAAGTGAAACAGAACTTTGGGACTATGTGAAGTCTTTTGCATTATAGAAATTAGGTGGGAGGGTGAAACTGGCAAAATAATGAGTCTAGTTTTCCCAATAATCACATTTAATAGATTTCCTCTCTGATCACATCATATATTAACTTCTAGCACAATGCCATGTTAGTTATGTAAAATAAGGTTTTATGCAAACTGCATATATCTCCCTGTAAACTCCTTTAGAAATAGAAATAATTCTAACTTGCTCAAGTTTATCAGCTTTAATGCTGTTAAGTGAAAATACGTGGGCATGTCACAGCTGAGTAAATATTAAAGAAAAACAGTGAATGCTTTAGGTAGGTAACTAATAGCAAGTCACAGCCCAGCCAAGTTCTTTCATCTTAGTTACTTTTAATCCCTATTCCTTGTCAAAAGAACAGGGGAAGAGATTTCCTCAGTAAAATTTAAGAAATCCTATCACCAAGGCAAAATTCCCTTTATAACTAAGTTACAGGTGGAAATTCACTTTAAAAAAAATTGCCACGGCAGGTTGTTAACACGCCAGTACTATCTGCAAACACACTTGTTTAAACACAACAGATGGCCGCTGCTCGGGAGGTTCATGAATCACAATCCAGCTTGCTATCGGGAGTGAAAATTACTGATGTTATTAAATTTCCACCCCATTACCTTGACTTTTATTTGGAACCATGCATCAACAATTTCCTTCACTAGAAGTTGCAAGTTCACCAAGCCCAATGCATTTGATGGTATCTTGGAAACCTACAGACTCAGTGCAAAGTCTCTTAACCATTATAGTAATCTGCTCAAGACCATTCTCATGCCATTGCTTCAACAACCGTGGGTATAGACATTGCAAATAGTGTTTGAGAAAAAACCAAAATGCTGACAGTAATGAATGTCCAGTAATTGGTTTCAACCAATCCTCTGACAAGTCTGTTACTGTCTTCAGTCTTTTTGATACTGCCCAAATACACCTCTGTTTAAGGAACTAGAATCTCTTGCCTTAATGAAAGGCTGTCAGTTTCATCTTACTGCCTTCAGGAATGTTCCAGTCCAATGAATCTACTTCCCAGCTGTCCACAGAAAACGTTCAGGGGTACCCCATCCAGGATTGGTTCTGAGACAGATGTCTTCTAAGATAAATTGAGATTGTAAGGAATATTAACCAATCAACAAATATTTATCAACTACTGTTCATGGGAACTGAGATAACCACTAAAGAGAATATGGTATAAGAAGACAGAGTCTTCTGAAACTTTACACTCTAGATGTCTATAATACGCATTTACACAGCAAAAGCTGACTCCTAATACAGAATAGCAGATTGTTAGCGCTAAATGAATGTCAGGGGTAGGAACAGCAATAGGGCTCTAGAAGACTCACTCTAGATTACGGGATAAGATAATTAGGCCATCCTCTCAGACAAGGGACAGGTATGGAGTGCAAAGGAGGGGAGGAAAATGAAGGATAAAGAGGGATGGGAAATCATTTGTTTTTGAGAATAAATGGAGAGAATCTGCAACAAATATAAATTTTTGTGCATGTTGTCAGTGTGTCTACATTTCGAATATGAATAAGATTAACCTTAAGCTCATTTTGACACTACTCATTGAAAATCTGAAGCACACAGGTAGTTCTCAGCACACATAGGCTGATTCTGTTTGGCTCCCTTAAGAATCACGGGAAATCAAGTCGTGGCTAGCCCTAGTGGAACTACCATCTGTGCTAAGATTGTTCCTCCAGGCTAACCCCCCTCCCATCATCCGTCCCAACCACGTCAATGATAAATGATCATTGTTTGCCATGAGAGCATTGTACCGACTGGCTTCGTAGCTGGCCCTGACCCTTCTCAGATTAATAGATCTGGGAGGCCCATAAATTCTTCCATTCGAAAAATGTTGTCAATTTTAAAATACCTTCGTTCCTGACAATTAGGTCCACCTGATCCAGGTGCGGTTGGAAAATCATAAATTATATAAACTACAAAAGGCAAATTGTTGCTATTTCCAGGCTGCCAGTGTCCAGATGTGTGGGTTTGGTGTTCCATGCTCAGGACACCTGTGACGACTTAATGTGGGAATACAAGCTGAAGCTAAAAAAAAAAAAATGTAAGTGCAAATGGAGTACCTCAATACAACCACTTCTTCCTGAAGGGAAGGGCACCTGCGTGAGCAGGGGGAGGGGCAGAGGGAGCGGGAGAGAGAGAATCTCAAGCGGGCTCCACACAGTGTGGAGCCAAGGCCGGGCTTGATCTCATGACCCTGACATCACGATCTGAGTCGAGATCAAGAGTCAGAGCTCAGTTGACTGAGCCACCCAGAGCGCCCCCCCTCCCTTTCTTTCTTTTTTTTTTTTTTTAAGATTTTATTTATTTATGTGACAGAGAGACAGCCAGCGAGAGAGGGAACACAGCAGGGGGAGTGGGAGAGAAAAAAGCAGGCTCATAGCGGAGGAGCCCGATGTGGGACTCGATCCCGGTAAGCCGGGATCACGCCCTGAGCCGAAGGCAGACGCTTTAACGACTGCGCTACCCAGGCGCCCCAACCCCCCTTTCCTTTCTATTAAGGATTGAAGGCAGTGACACTCACTGTTCATTTGTGTAACCTCTTGCTCATTCCCTGTACACTTGTAGGGTTGTCAGTCAAGGGGCTTGCTCCCTCCCTCCAAGCTAAATTCTAGAAGGAATTTGAATTTTGATAGGAAGGACAAAGGACTAAAAGCAATCAGCATTGATGGGTGAATGGCAGGGACAAATTGTTCTGCAGGGACAAATCTAGAAGGGCTCTAACTACAGACCGTGGTTGCTGCCCTTGATTTCACAAGCACTGAGGACCCGAGATAAAAGGTCCGCTAAAGGACCTGAGATTTTATAAGAAAATTTATAACTTAGTCTTTTTTTTAAACCACTATAAAAAATTCCCAGAATTTTTAAATAACATGATTCCACAAAGTATGTGTTGCCAATAAAATCAAACACAGTGCAGAGATGAGGCATCTTGAAAAAAAAAACAACAAAATTCCACTGGATTTGATAAGAGAAAAGCTTCAGCAGAAGGATGGGGATAGAGCACATTTACATGAGGGGCAGAAGGAAATGGGAGGATAGAACATAGAGATTTGGCAAAGAAGAGGAAACCTGGAAAAGTCGCCGGAAGAGTCAAGCAAAAATTCTTTTTGTTTTTAAGCTGCAGAAGAGGAAGAAGACTGAAGTGACTGGCTTCTGGGCATGCTGCCTGAGCGGTCACTCAGGGCTCTGTGCTCAGAAAGGCCCCGCACCTGGTTTAATGCTCTGCTGTCACTGTCTTGAAATTCTTACCATCTTTTGAAACAGGACCCTGCATTTTCATTTTGCATAGGCCCCTCAAATTATAAAAAAGCTCAGAAAGGTATAACACACTACTTGTTGGTTGATTACTATCCCCCAAAGATGTGCACACCCTCATCCCCAAAACCTGTCAGTGTGTTACCCTATATGGGAAAAAGGAGTTTGCAGATGTGCTTAAGAATTTTGAGGTGGAGAGATGATTCTGGATTATCTGGGTGGGCCCTATGTAATCACAGGGGTCTTTATGAGAGGGAGGCAGTAGGGTTAGAGTAAGCAAGAGAAGGCATGTGACAATAGAAGTGAGGGAGTGAAGATGTGACAATGTGGTACACAGTTACGAGCTGTTAAGGAATGCAGGTGTCTTCTAGAAGCTGGGAAAGGCAAAGAAACATATTATCACCTAAAGCCTTTAGAAGATGCTCCCTGCTGATCTAATTTGGACTTCTGATTTTCAGAACTCTAAGATAATAGATTTGTTTTGTTTTAAGCCACTAAATTTATGGTAATTTGTTATAGAAGCAATGGGAATCTAATACACACTACATATATGTAAGCTGATGTATTGCTAGTTTTCCAGAAATCAAGGCTATTAATAAATAACAGCTATCATTGATTGAACACTTCCTCTATGCTAGGCACCATACTAAGCCCTTTATGTATACAATCTTCTGTAATCCTAAAACAGTGTTCGAGGTGGGTATTATTCACTTACAGATGAACAAATGAAGGCTCACAGAGGTTAAGTAACATCAGTAAGTCTGAAGCCCATAATAAACTAGGATGTTTCAGAGGTGGGAGCTGAAGCCAGTCTGTATCACTCCAAGATCTTCTGTGCGTTTATCCCCATTCCCATACATTATTATAAATGTTTGGGTTTGTTCCCATTCTGCAACGTGCATTATGTTTGTCTCAGCAGAGGAGCGGGAGTGGGACGAGGAAGAGGATGACGTCCACCTCTGCGGGGTATGAAATGAAAGAGCCGGAGCCGCCTGCCCAGGTCGCAGGGGGCTTACTAACGTACCTGCAGGAGATCGGAGGCTACAGAACACTGAACGAGACAAAGAACGCACACCGGGCGCATCCTGGAGCCTCCCGGCGGTGCGGTGTCAGGGAACTGCCACACAGGGAAAAACCCCGCCCGGTTTCCAGGAGCAACTGCCGGGGGAGGGGCGCGGCACTGCGGGCGGCGCAGGGGCAGACAGCCCCGTCCGCACGCCCGCACCGCCCGCAGGGCCCGCACCGCCTCTTGTTTTGGAGGCCCGCGTGGTCCTGCCTCATTGGCCGCCTTCGAGCCCGAGGCCCGGGGAGGCGGAGCAGCCTCCGCTGCTGTAGTTCCCGGGTTTTCCCGGCCGCCGGCCCCGCCTTCCGGGAGGAGGCCGGCTCGCGGCTGCGCGGGACCACAACTCCCACAAGGCCCCGTGCTCGGAGGGGGCGTGGCCGGGGCGAAGGGGAAGCCGGAGGCGGGGCCGCCTAGGGGATGAGGTGGGGGCGCTCGGCTCTTCAGCCTCACTCGCAGCTGCCGGGAGCTGGGGAGAGCGGCCCCCGCCTCCGGACGGGCGTGCAGACCTCTGACCCTGGAGTCTCTCAGCCGCCGGGAGCCGTCCCCGTGGGTCGTCGCCCGGGCCGCCCGCCGTTGCCCGGCCCCGAGGGGCCCGGCCGGCCGCGGTGGGGGGAGAGGTCAGCATGAGCCGGGGGGCCCGGCGGGCCGGCGCTGGGCAGGGGGCGGCGGCCGCAGTGCAGCTGCTGGTCACCCTGAGCTTCCTCCCGAGCGTCGTCGAGGCCCAGGTGAGCCCGAGTGATGGCGGGGCGGGGACGCCCGGCCGAACAGCGGCGGTAGCGGCGAACGGCCCGGGCCGCAGCTGGGGCGCGGGGAGGGCCGGGGCCGGACCACGAGGGGCTTCTGGGGAGGGGAGAGGGCTGGGGGCTGGAACCCGAACCGCCACGTCCAGGAAACGTCTGCGAACCCCTAGCGTGGTGAGCGGGGATGGCGACGCTCGTGGGGTGGGGGCCGTAAAAAGAGGAAGATGGTGACGGTCCCCTGAGGTGTTTTCGGTTTTCTTTCTGATTTTTTAAGTGGCTGGGAGTGTGGCGGGAGATGAGATGGGAATGAAAACGTCTTCAGCGGTTTTGGGAGGAGAACACGCGTAGAAATGGTGAAACCCTCCCCAACAGGGAGGGAGGGGAGGTGCAGGTGGATGCCCGCGCCCCGCAGAAGTGGAGTGGATCGGGTGGGGGACAAGACTTGACTTCCTTGAACTTCTGGACTAGAGAGCCCCTCGGCTTCTGCCCTTGCCCTAGCGTCTTTCCTTGCTTGGGACTGCTGTTTTTTACCCAACTTGTGCCCTGTCTGCTAGGTGGCATCTCCAGGACGGGGGCGGAGGGCTGTGTCTGGCCTTACAAGGCCTGTCAGTGAGGTGATGGCTGGAGAGTAAACTAGAATTTAGGGGCTGCCTCTGTGAAACCTTTATTGCAGAAGTGTTCTCACTTCTCTGGAAATGGAGGGTTTTGGAAACCAGAGCTTTTTGCCTTGAGAGCCCTGTTTGCTTCTTTCTACAGAAGAATTGGAATAGCCTGCCAGGTGCTGCTGTGCCTTGTCTGCAAAGTGGCAAAACTGCTGAGAGGGAGAGAGAGAAGTGTCTCAGGTGGCGCGATAATGAGGGGAGATGTCATTTGAAGCAATTAATGCTCACTGCTGAGAAAAACTGAAGCTATGAGTAAACATGTTTTTCTGACTTTATTCACATACTTTTTTCATGCATGGTGTTGTGCACTAAATCCCAGAAAGCCCGAGTATGCTATTTGTGTAAAATATTTTTTAAATGATTTTTTAAATGATCTGATAAAAATAAAAGGGGCAGAGTTTTGGTTTTGGTATTGGTGAGCATGTTAAAAATGCAGATTCTCTGGCCCCACTGCCACATGTTCTGATGTAGTGGATCTGCAAGTGACCCAGGGGGCAGCAATTTTAAACAAGACTTGTTTGTAAGTAACTGTAATGCATTTATCCTCTGAACTACCTTTTGAACCCTGCTTAGAAAACACTGAAATAGTGGAAAACTGGAAATCTTCTAAAAAGTAAATTTTCCAAATTGTCTTTAGCAAAATTATTTTCTAGCTATTGGTTGGGTGATAGTTTTTGGGTGGAATATACATTTAGATATTTTTCTAAAAGGAGATTTTTCTCATTTTTTTCTTTTTATAGTACATATTGTATACTTTGTCATCAATCTGGAAACTTTAGGTTTTTTTCATCTACTAATTACATATGTTACTGTTTTACAATTGCATGTTTACTTTTATTATACCCAAATGAATATATGTCATTTTATCATGTCCAAATGAATACATATAGTTCAGAAATTAAAGATTTGTGCATATTCAAAGTAGCATGGTGCCAAACAATCCTCAGAAGTGGATACATTTAGTTTTTGTTTCCGGTCGTATTTTCTAATATAGTGTTGGAGCATATTATAAATAGTATTTTAATTTCTAACATGTTTAAATATATATTATCTCATTTTATTGGATCTGCCTCCCAGAGGTGGAGCTATTGAGGTAACTGAAGTTGAGACAGCTTACATGACTAATATCACTTCTCAAGTGAACAAGATTAAACTGGAGCCCTAGTAGGCACCTTTTTCTTCTGTACAGTATATCTCCGTATGCTTGCTTCTTTAGGGTATCGAAATAAAGCAGAGGGAGATCCAGGAAAACAAAAAAGTGGAAATAAGTTCTTTCACTTCTCTTACATATACTAAATTGGGAGGGGGGAGAAAAAATTCCGCTAAAGTATAAAGGGAAAAATTTGTTTTTTTTTAAATACCTGTATTTATAAGAAATCATTTAAGAAGAGGAATATATTGAATATGTCTCCTTGCAATGAAAGCATAAAGTTATTTTTGAGCACATAAAATGATAGGCATTTGTATATCTCATACCCCATTTTCTTTTTTCTTTCCTTTTCTTTTTCTTTTTTTTTTTTTAAGATTTTATTTATGTGATATAGCATGAGCAGGGGTAGGGGGAAAGCAGAGCGAGACCAACTCGGGGCTTGATCCCAGGACCTGGAGACCATGACCTGAGCCAAAGTCAGATGCTTAACCAACTGAGCCACCCAGGCATCTCTCATACCCTGTTTTCTTATAAATTAAATGCAAATGTGCTTTGTAGTCTGGGAAGCACTACGAATGAAAGACCTAGTGTATACAAATGGTATGATGAGTTAATCTTCCTGTAAAGAAGTAATTTTAGTCAGATGTGTTTTTAGGTCTTTCTAAATGCATCTGAGGTGGTATGAAATCAGGGAATACATAGAGGCCCCCCCCCATTCCCGATGGAAAGCTGATCTTGAGACTCAAAAAGTGTGTTCCAGTCCATAACCCTGAGGATTTCCCCCCAACCCTGAAGATCTTGACTTTCTGCTGTGATCCTTGGTGCGATATGGACAAGAAATAAAACACTCTTTGTGTGCCCAAAGAGAGGAAACTAAAAGGAGACTGCGCCATAAAGCTTGAACTCCAAAGAGCTACATTCTCAATGTGGGATATGAATCCTACCAGTAATAAGGGAAAAGTAAGAAACTTGCTAGGGAAGGGGGAAGAGACTCCCTTGAGAATCTATAACCACGAGCCAGCCCTTACAAAGGTTTACAGGCCAAATTCATGGCACCTATGCTGGGAAAAACTTCTAGTGGAAAATTTAATTTACAGCAGACCCAGGTTGGTATGCCCCCAGTTTACTGATAAAAGTAAATATCCATCCCCTCTGGAGGAATTTATTTTCAACCCAGGCCCTGAAAAATTCACCAAACATGAGGCACCGTGAATGAGGTACTAGAAATATAGACTATGGAAAAAGACCTGTGATGACCTTAGATTCTGAAACTATCAGACCCAGTTTAAACACATTAAATACCAAGGGCTGGGGGGCAGAGACAGAAAGACCCTGACCTGAAAGGATTTTAAAGAATGATAAAAAAAATTAAAACATAATGTGATGGAATTTCTAGAGCTGAAATTAAAAACTCAGTGGATGGATTAGATAGCTGATTATATCCAGCAGAAGAAATGATTACTGAATCAGGCAACCATTTTATGTCTTTTTCTACTTAATCCTCCAATACTTTCCCTTTTCTAAGCTTCATACTTCACTAACAAAATTGGAGTAATCAATGTAATCCATATGTGTTTACCTATTAGTCTTTGTACCCACGCATCATGACTTTCAGTGGATTATCGTTGATGAACTGAACTCTTATCAAAGGCCAATCCCTCTCTTGTATATTAGGTTCCATTCCTTCTTTCAAGGACATGGCTCAAGCAGATCTTCCCTTTCTCTCCTGGATCATTTAATTTTTCCTTGTCTGATGGACTGTTAACTGTCATTCTAAAACATAGTGTTAATTCTAATTTACAGTCTCTCTCGACCCGTTCATCTCTCCTGACTCAGCTCCATTTTTCTGTTCTCCTCCATAGGAAAAACTCCTCAAAGGAATTATCCTTATTCCTTCCATTCTGGTCCTCTCTTCAGCCTGCTCCAGTCAGACTTTTGCCCCTTCCGCTCCTCAGAAACTGCTCTTGTCAAGATCACTAATGTCTTTCTTGTCATTAAAGCCAGTAGTTAGTTTTTAAACCTTAGCTTTACCTATAGAAGCATTTTTTCCCCACATTTCCCCCCTCCCCCATTACTCTCCTTGAAATACTTTTTTTCTTTGGGCTTGCAGGATGCTGTACTTTTTTGATTTTCATCCTTTCAGGCTAGTCTTTCTGGTATCCTTTGCTTATTTCTCCTCTTTCAGCTGCACCGATGACCCCTGGGATAGGGAGAGGGGTGCTAGAGATTGAGCTCTGTAAAAGCTCTTAAAACAAGATTGATGAGTTTCCGGGTGGGTAAATACAGACCCTTACTGGGAGGGTGGCTCGGAGGCAGGGAAGGTCTGTACTTGCACCTCCCAGTACCCTATGCCCCTGTCTATTCTATTTGGCCTTCTGAGTTGTATTTTTCACAGTAAACCACTAAACATAAGTGTTTTCCTGGTTTTGTAAGCCATTGCAAATTACTGAGCTGGAGAGTAGTGGGAAGCCCCAATTTATAGCTGGTCAGTCAGAAGTACAGGTGGCTTGGAAATTGAGACTGATATCTAAGGTGAGGACAGTCTGTATGATTTGAGCCTTTAATTCTGTGAGGTCTGCTCTAACTCCAGGTGGTATCAGAACTGAATTGGGCATCCAGTTGGTGTTGGAGAGTTGGAAAATTGGTTGGTGTGAGAAAACCCCAAGTTCCAGTAAAGCCGGAGTCTTATAATCGTCTCCTGTTTCTCCTTTTCACCTACTACATAGTCCTCCTTATTGTTCCTCAGAAACTTTGGGCAAGCTGACTGCCTTGGGGCATTTATATTTTGTGTTCCCGGTATCTAGAATGCTCCCCCCCCCCAATTGGGTGGCTTGTTCCTTTTCCTCCTTTAAGTATTGCCAAAAATTCACTGAGACCTTTTATAACTCTCCTTTTGAAAATAGTATCAGGGCACCTGGGTGGCTTAGTTGGTTAAGCATCCACTTTTGGCTGGGGATCGAGCTCCTCACGGCAAGGGGCCCTCTGCTCAGCGGGGAGCCTGCTTCTCCTCTCCCTCTCCCTGCCCCTCTGTCTGCCATTCTGCCTTCTTGTGCTCTCTATCAAATAAATAAATAAAATCTTACCCCAAAAAGGCAAAAACAAACAGTAACAACTCAGTCCTGCAATGCCTGTCTCCATTCCCTCGTTTTCCTATTACTTTATTACCTTCTGACAGACTCTGTACTTGGCTCATTCTTTTTTTTTTCCCCCCCTTTCCTGTGAGAATATAAGCTCATGGAGGGCAGAGATTTTTGTCTGTTTTTTTCTTTTCTTTTCTTTTCTTTTCTTTTCTTTTCTTTTCTTTTCTTTTCTTTTTTCTTTTCTTTTCTTTTTTCTTTCACTTCTGCACTCCCAGCAGTTAGAACAGTGCAAGGCTTACGTTAGGTAGATCCTCAAATATGTTGAATGAATGAATGAATGAATGAATGAAAAATAAAAGCAAATTAATTATTCAGAATGAAGCTCAGAGAGATAATGGGATAGTAAATTTTAAAGCTTAATTAAGAGACATGGTTTAATATAATATGTCTGGTTGGAGTTCCTGGAAGAATGTACCAGCAGAGGGAAAAAGTATTGATTCCTGCCTGTTAATATGAAAAAGACAACTCAGTAGAAAAATGAAAGACAGGTATTTCACACAAGAAGAAATACAAATGTCTTATAGACCATAAAATATTATACTTCATTAGTACAAAAATTAGATACCCTTTCATGCTTACTAGGTTGGTAAAAATTAAAAAAGCATCAACTATTGGTAAGGATATGGTTTAGCATAACTTCTGTCTGCGGTTGGTAGGATTGTAAACTGGTATACCTATTTCAGAAATGAGCTGTAGTAATTCCACTTGTAAGCATATAAGCTGGAGAAACTCTTACATATATAGGGAGATAATGAAAAATATGTTTGTGTAGCCTTGTTCTTTAACTTAATCTGGAAACAGCGTGACTATGGGTGGCATCCGTTTCCTATTGCTGCTCTAACAAATTACCACAGATTTGTGGCTTAAAACAATACAAGTTTATGATCGCATGATCTATAGGCCACAAGTCTGCAAGCGGTTTCTACTGGATCAAATCAAGGAATCAGCAAGGCTGCATTTCTTCTGGAGGCTCTAGTGGACAATCCTTCCTTCCCTTTTGCAGGCTTCTAGAGGCTGCCGTGTTCTGCCATGTGTCCTTTTCCACGGTCTTAAAAGCCAGTAGTATAGCATCTTCCAGTCTGACTCTGACACTCTTGTCTTCCTCTTACAAGGGTCTTAGTGTTGAGTCCACTTAAATAATCCAGTGTAATCTTACATCTCAAGATCCTTAATCATGTCTGCACAGTCACTTTTGCTGTGTACTGTAACATATTCACGGGCTTCAGGAACTAGGGCATGGATATCCTTGAGGGGCATTATTCTGCCTACCTTCCAGGTCAACAACAGAACAAATACATTGTGATATTTTCATATAATGCAACATTTATAGCAGGGAAAATGAATGAGCATAAAACTCATGATGGGTAGCTGTCAACATATTAGCAAAAGAAGCACATCACAATATAATTCACACAATAGATGCCATTAATATTAAAGTTAAAAAAAAAACCCTCTATATTGTTTAGGGATATAGCATATGTGATGAAATTGCAAGGAAGAGTAAAGAAATTAACAAAAATAAGATATTCTACCTCAAGGGGGGGGTATTTAGAAAGGGACTTAAAAGATAATTCTTTTTCTATTCTATTTCTATTCTATTTCTATTTTTTTTCAAGATTATTTATTTTAGAAAGAGAAGGGGTGGAGGGTGGGGAGAAGGAGAGAAGCAGGTTCCCTGCTGAGCAGGAAGCCTGAAGGGACAGCCTGAGCCTCCATCTCAGGACCCTGAGATCATGACCTGAACTGAAACCAAGTCAGGTGCTCAACCTATGAGGCATCCAGGTACCCCTCTATTAATGTTTTTAAAAATTTTTGGTGATATGCAGGTTTTTGTCTTAGTAGTTGTCTTTAAGAGTTAGAAATAAATACATGATAATTTTGTATACCTTACCCCAGCCTCTACCACAATTAAGATATTTTAAAAAACCAAACAAAAAACCCAGAATATGGTGGTTTACTAAAAAGGAAGAATTTAAGAAAAATTTGTAAGAGCAATCACTGGATAAAATATTTTTAAAACCTGGAAAGTTGTCAGTTGGTATTTCTGCTCCCCCTACCCCCTGCAATACTTAGAATTTGAAGTTTTATAAATAGTAAGCTAGAGAAATGGAATGAAATTCAGTGGAGTTAGTGACAGGATCTTAGTAACTAGGATAGTAAAGCATCTGGAATTCTAGAGCCAAAATTGTTGTTAACGATCCTTTGTTCTTTTTTTTTTTTAATGATTTTTTATTATATTGTGTTAGTCACCATACAGTACATCCCCGGATTCCGATGTAAAGTTCGATGCTTCATTAGTTGCGTATAACACCCAGTGCACCATGCAATACGTGCCCTCCTTACTACCCATCACCGGTCTATCCCAGTCCCCCACCCCCCTCCCCGCTGAGGCCCTCAGTTTGTTTCTCAGAGTCCATAGTCTCTCATGTTTCATTCCCCCTTCTGATTACCCCCCCTTCTTTATCCCTTTCTTCCCCTACCGATCATCCTAGTTCTTATGTTCCATAGATGAGAGAAATCATATGATAATTGTCTTTCTCTGCTTGACTTATTTCACTTAGCATTATCTCCTCCAGTGCCATCCATGTTGCAGCAAATGTTGAGAATTCGTTCTTTCTGATAGCTGAGTAATACTCCATTGTATATTTGGACCACAGCTTCTTAATCCATTCGTCTGTTGAAGGACATCTCGGCTCCTTCCACGATTTAGCTATTGTGGACAATGCTGCTATGAACATTGGGGTGCATATGGCCCTTCTCTTCACTACGTCTGTATCTTTGGGGTAAACACCCAGTAGTGCAATGGCTGGATCATAGGGTAGCTCAATTTTTAACTTTTTAAGGGACCTCCACACTGTTTTCCAGAGTGGCTGTACTAACTTGCATTCCCACCAACAATGTAGGAGGGATCCCCTTTCTCCACATCCTCTCCAACAATTGTTGTTTCTTGCCTTGTCTATTTTTGCCATTCTAACTGGCGTAAGGTGGTATCTCAGTGTGGTTTTGATTTGAATTTCCCTGATGGCTAATGATGTTGAACATTTTTTCATGTGTCTGTTAGCCATTTGTATGTCTTCATTGGAAAAGTGTCTGTTCATATCTTCTGCCCATTTTTTGATTTGTTTATTTGTTTCTCGTGTATTGAGTTTGAGAAGTTCTTTGTAGATCTTGGATACCAGTCCTTTATCTGTAGTGTCCTTTGCAAATATATTCTACCATTCCGTGGGCTGCCTCTTAGTTTTTTTGATTGTTTCCTTGGCTGTGCAGAAGCTTTTTATCTTGGGGCGCCTGGGTGGCACAGCGGTTAAGCGTCTGCCTTCAGCTCAGGGCGTGATCCCAGCGTTATGGGATCGAGCCCCACATCAGGCTCCTCCGCTATGAGCCTGCTTCTTCCCTAGAGATCATGACCTGAACTTGGTATTTTGATCCAGCAAGGTTGTCATTCAGAATTGATGGAGAAATAAAGACATTTCAGAATCGCCAGTCATTAACCAATTTCGTAACCACGAAACCAGCCCTACAGGAGATATTAACGGGGGTTCTATAAAGGTAAAAAGGCCCCAGGAGTGATACAGAAAAGAAAGTTACAACCGATACAAACAAAGACTTTACTGGCAACATGGCATCATTAAAATTCTATCTTTCAGTTCTTAGTGCCAATGTAAATGGTTTAAACGCTCCCATAAAGGCACAGGGTTGCAGATTGGATAAAAAGACATGACCCATCCATTTGCTGTCTACAAGAGACTCATTTCGATCCCAAAGATGCATTCAGACTGAGAGTAAGGGGATGGAGTACCATCTTTCCCACAAATGGACCTCAAAAGAAAGCTGGGGTAGCAATTCTCATATCAGATAAACTGGATTTTAAACTAGAGACTATAGTTAGAGACGCAGAAGGGCACTATATTATTCTTAAAGGAAGTATTCAACAAGTGGATATGACAATTATAAATATCTATGCCCCCAACAGGGGAGCAGCAGGATACACAAGCCAACTCTTAACCACAATAAAGAGACATATAGATAAAAATACATTAATAGTAGGGGACCTCAACACTCCACTATCAGAAATAGAACACCCTGGCAAAAACTAAGCAAAGAATCAAAGGCTTTGAATGCCAACCTCGACGAGTTGGACCTCATAGATATATATAGAACACTACACCCCAGAACCAAAGAATACTCATTCTATTCTAATGCCCATGCAACATTCTCAAGAACAGACCATGTTCTGGGGCACAAAACAGGTCTCAACCGATACCAAAAGATTGAAATTATCCCCTGCATATTCTCAGACCACAACGCTCTGAAATTGGAACTCAACCACAAGGAAAAATTTGGAAGAAACTCAAACACTTGGAGACTAAGAACCATCCTGCTCAGGAATGACTCGATAAACCAGGAAATCAAAACTCAATTTAAACAATTTATGGAGACCAACAAGTATGAAAACACAATGGTCCAAAACCTATGGGATACTGCAAAGGCAGTCCTAAGGGGGAAATACATAGCCATCCAAGCCTCACTCAAAAGAATAGAAAAATCTAAAAAAATCTAAAATGCAGTTTTTATATTCTCACCTCAGGAAGCTGGAACAGCAACAGAGGGACAGGCCTAATCCACGCACGAGGAAGCAGTTGACCAAAATTAGAGCTGAAATCAATGAATCAGAAACCAGAAGTACAGTAGAGCAGATCAACAGGACTAGAAACTGGTTCTTTGAGAGAATCAATAAAATTGACAGACCACTGGCAAGACTTATCAAAAGAAAAGAGAAAGGACCCAAATTATTAAAATTATGAATGAAAAAGGAGAGGTCATGACCAACACCATTGAAATTGGAAGGATTATTAGAAACTTTTATCAACAGCTATATGCCAATAAACTAAGCAATCTGGAAGAGATGGAGGCCTTCCTGGAAACCTATAAACTACCAAGACTGAAACAGGAAGAAATTGATTTCTTAAACAGGCCAATTAATTATGAAGAAATTGAGTTAGTGATAAACAACCTTCCAAATAACAAAACTCCAGGCCCGACGGTTTTCCTGGGGAATTCTACCAAACATTCAAAGAAGAAATAATACCTATTCTCCTAAAGCTATTTCAAAAAATAGAAACAGAAGGAAAGCTACCAAACTCATTCTATGAGGCCAATATTACCTTGATCCCCAAACCAGGCAAAGACCCCATCAAAAAGGAGAATTACAGACCGATTTCCCTGATGAATATGGACGCCAAAATCCTCAACAAGATACTTGCTAATAGAATCCAACAGTACATTAAAAGGATTATCCATCATGATCAAGTGGGATTCATACCTGGGATGCAAGCGTGGTTCAATATTCACAAATCAATCAGCGTGATACATTATATCAACAAGAAAATACTCAGGAACCATATGATCCTCTCAATTGATGCTGAGAAAGCATTTGACAAAATACAGCATCCTTTCCTGATTAAAACCCTTCAGAGTGTAGGGATAGAGGGTACATTTCTCAATCTCATAAAAGCCATCTATGAAAAGCCTACTGCACATATTATTCTCAATGGGGAAAAGCTGGAAGTCTTTCCCTTAAGATCAGGAACACGACAAGGATGCCCACTCTCGCCACTATTATTCAACATAGTACTAGAAGTCCTTGCAACAGCAATCAGACAACGAAAAGGGATCGAAGGTATCCAAATCAGCAAAGAAGAAGTCAAAATGTCTCTCTTCGCAGATGACATGATACTCTATATGGAAAACCCAAAAGAATCCACTCCCAAACTATTAGAAGTTATAGAGCAATTCAGTAGTGTGGCGGGATACAAAATCAATGCCCAGAAATCAGTTGCATTTCTATACACGAATAATGAGACTGAAGAAAGAGAAATTATGGAATCCATCCCATTTACAATAGCACCAAAAACCATAAGTTACCTTGGAATTAACTTAACCAGAGACGTAAAGGACCTATATTCTAGAAACTGTAAATCATTCTTGAAAGACATTGAGGAAGACATAAAAAGATGGAAAAATATTCCATGATCATGGATTGGAAGAATTAACATAGTTAAAATGTCCATGCTACCCAGAGCAATCTACACTTCCTTTGTTCTTCAAAGATAATATACCTCTGACTCTTTCTGTTGTAGGTGGGGACACATTTGCATTCCTAGGGGAAAAGCTTGACAAAGCAGCAACTGGGAAGTTCCGTTTTCTGATCATCTTTGCATAGATCCCTCCAATGGATCACAAGAATGATCTTTAACAACCTGGGTCCCATTTTTGTTTTTATTTTTATTTTATTTTTTTAATTTTAATTTTAATTGATATAATTGTAGGTTCCATTAAGTTGTAAGAAATAATAGCAAAAAATGCCACCTACACTGTGTCTAGGTTTCCCACATATAGTGCAGTATCATCACCAGGACGTTGACGCACTGCTGGTCTTACTCAGATCCCCCCTCGTCTCACTTGTGTCTGTGTGTATGCGGTTCCCTTTCATCCCACCTTTAGGTTTGTGTATCCACCACCAGAGTCAAGATCCTGAACAATTTTATCACCACAAGGGTCCTTCCTCTTGCCCTTTATTAAGACATTTAATTAATTTTTTAGAGAGGGAGTGGGGAGGGGCAGAGGAATAGGGAGAGAGAGAGAGAGACTCTCAGACAGACCCCCCACTGAGCACAGGGCAGGTTGCTCACTGTGAGGCTTGGTCTCACAACCCTGAGATCCCCACTTGAGCCAAAACCAAGAGTCGGAAGCTCAACAGACTGAGCCACCCAGGCTCTCCTCCTCTTGCCCTTTTATAACCACACTTACCTCCTTTCTACCCTTCTCCCTGTCTCCAATTCCTATATCTACTCCAGTCCTTAAGCCCTGGCAACCAATAAACTGTTCTCCACTTAAAAAATGTTGTATAAATGAAATCATAGTATGTAGCCTTTTGGGGTTGGCTTTTTTCACTCAGCCTGATTCCCTGAAGATTCATCCAAGATGTGGATGTCAGTGAGTCCCATTTTTTAATTTACCTAAAGAATGTTTTATGGAAGTTTTGGATTCTGAACTCATTTTGTAAATATTAGTTAGTGTATACCTTGAGTAGTGGATACAGCATGTATTTTTAAGTGGGATTGACTTGGGACTAAGTCTCATTTCTACTTTGGAAAAATTATTTTAACCATGCTCAGCCTTAATTTTCTTATGTATAAAATGAGGATAATAATACCTATTTCATAGAATTTTTAAAGAATAAATGAGGTAACATGAAATGTTCTTAGCACTATGCCTATCACATAAGCGTTCCATAAATGGCAATAGAAAAGAAAGATAGGTTACACAGCAATATTATTACAGTCTATGACTTTTAGGTTAGTCTTGGAAGAAATTGCTTTAGCATTGCAACTACTTCTTGGATTTTATGTATGTTTGGGGACGGGAAGGAACATTCAATATATTTCTCTAGCCTCTAAACAATAATGCTTAGTTCTTCAGATTAGGTATATCTAATCCCTCTATTGTTTTTTACTTAATGGGCCATAGTAAAAAGTAAATGATTGCTTTAATGTTATGTATCTTTTTTTTTTTAAGGATTTTATTTGAGAGAGAGAGAATGAATGAGAGAGTGGCAGAGAGAGAGGGAGAAGCAGGCTCCCCACTGAGCAGGGAGCCTGACACAGGGCTCAATCCCAGGACCCTGGGATCACCACCCGAGCTGAAGGCAGAGGCTTAACTAACTGAGCCACCCAGGCACCCCTTTAATGTTACGTATCTTAACAAAGGCTAGTTACCTTGAATGAATGAATGATCTTTTTATATAATAGTACAGATTTGTTAAGGTTGAAATAGCTATAATTTACATATTTTAAATTTTATATGTATCTGTATATATATGTATTTCACCCTAGGTCACCGGAGTCCTGGATGATTGCCTGTGCGATATTGATAGCATTGATAACTTTAACACCTTCAAAATCTTCCCCAAAATAAAAAAATTGCAAGAGCGAGACTACTTCCGTTATTACAAGGTATAGTTATAATTTTTGATTCTGTTAGTAGAAAAAGTTTTTTACATAGCTGTCTACAGATGTGACTGTATGACCCTTTTGAAAACCCGTTTTGACTCTCAGCACTCTATGTGTTTTTTATCTGTGGAACATATCAAGTATTGTAGTGAAACCTGATTGTCTTTTTGAACACAAGGAACCTGAACCCTCTTCCTATGTTTGGGGAATGCCTCATCTTTCAGTTTTGGTTTTGAGACAGAGACTCCTTTTACAGAAGCTGAAATTGCCACAGACTTATTTGTCAGCCTTGGTTGTAAGTTAGGCTCTGCCGTGTAGACTGCTACCCGGGCTCTGTGTTGTGCTGACGGCCGGCCGTGTCCTGTGTTAGTGCTGTTCGCAGTGTAAGTACCACAGCCGCAGACATTTCCTGGGGAGCTCACTGGAAGGGCTGCCAAACCAGGCTGGGGAGAGAGCAGAACACCCTTCAGAGTAATACTGCAGAGTTGGTTCTTAAATCTGACCTCTACTCTAGACCTTTACAGAGTAACCAATGACAGTTTAAAGGTAGCAACAATAACGCAATATTCAAAAGAGCAGTATTTTAAGTTTAAGAACAATATGGTAAATGCTGCTGTTATGCTTTGCTGTGCTTCTGCTCTCAGTATTCAATTGGGTTTATAATTTCTTTGATTTTCATTTTTAGTTTATTTAAAAAATTGAGCATGATTTTCTTTTTTAATCCTGATTCTATATAGCTATCTTAGTCTTTATATATTTCTGAGGATAAGAAAAATCAGAGCAGGAACTAATGGCCATTCTTTTTATGTCACCACCAAAATTTTGGCTCAGCCATTTCCTGTATTTTTGCAATACTTTATACAGGTGCCAAATTTCTGGGAGAAATTTCTCCCAGATTTCTGGAAAAACACTTATACAGGTATCTAATTGGTCTAATTGACCAAAAGAGGAAAAGACATTTTGGTTAACAATCCGATTTGCATAAATAGAAGGCTGAGTGATTGTTTCTCAAAGGAATATTAGGGGATATTACAGAAGAAGGAAAAATGAAAGTTGGGTAGGCAAAAATAACAATATCCTAAGAACACGTTCTAACCAATTTAATGAAATTACTCCGTGTGTAACGGGAGTATCCTACTCTGCCAGGGGAGGGTAGTGCTGTGATCCAGTTAATGCATTTGTCTCCAAGTCAAGGGTATTCAGGTGACATCTACTCCTTTTCTAGTTCTGCCAACCTGTGAATCAAACAAAAAGGACATTTAACCACCACCAGTGTACCCTCCACACACTAGTGGCAGAAAAGGAAAGCAGAGAGAATAGGTTAATTTTAAACATGTGCATACAAACTTATGACGGGGCAAGCGAGGACACACAGGTAGGAGCAGCAGTCCCCCTGTTAACTGCTCAGTCGGCTGCTATAGCCGGAGTTTACAGTCTCTTGTACTGTCCATTCCTTTATTCACCAAATAGTTATTGAATGATTACTTTGCAGTAGGCACTATTCTTTTTTTTTTTTCTTAAAGAACTTTCCTATTTTTATTTTTTTTTAAAGATTTTATTTATTTGTCAGAGAGCACAAGCAGGGGGGGAGTGGCAGGCGAAGGAAGAAGCAGGCTCCCCGCTGAGCAGGGAGGCTGACACGGGACTCCATCCCAGGACCCTGGGATCATGACCTGAGCCGAAGGCAGACGCTTCACTGATTGAGCCCCCTAGGCGTCCCGCAGTAGGCGCTATTCTAAGTGCTCTGGGTAAAGTAATGAATAACACACAGACTGACTTCATGAAGCTTTTATTCTGATTAGGAAGGCAAGCAATAAACAGTAAAATATAATTTCGTATGGTTATAAAGTAAGGGCTATGGAGAAAAAGTAGGAGATTTAAAGAGTAAATTAATGGGGTAGAGAGGGTAGGTAGGTTTATTTTTAAAGAAGGTGATCAGGAAAGGAAGGCATTCATGCTGTGCCATTTGAGTAAAGACCTACATAATGTGAAAGCCATAACAAGACATGGAGAGAGAACATTCCAGGGAAGGGGAGTAGAATTACAGGTGTAAAGGTCTTGAATGCGGGCATAAAGGTTTAGCGTGTTTGAGGAATAAGAAGACGGATATAGCTGGAGCAAAGTGAGTGAGATATGGAGAGTTGGAAAGATAGGTAGGAGCCAGATTAAAAAAAAATTATAGTGGGCCTTATTCAGCATAAAAAGATGTTGGATTTTAATGTTAGTGCGATAAACTTTTGGTGGGATGTGTACAAAATAAACTCTCCGGGTGTGAGACAGGAAATAGAGAAGCCATGGAGGAGGTTTTTGCATGAGACCAGATGGAAGGTGGTAGGGGTTTGGGATAGGGCAGTAGAGCTGGAAGAGGTGACAGGTGAGCAAATGAGCATTGTATGTAAGAGGTAACACCAGCAGACTTATCTGGTGGAGTGAATGTAAACTGTGAGGGTAGGAATGAAGTCAAAGATGATGCAGCGCTTTGAGCATATTGCAAAAAAATATATCCTGACCAAGTTAATCTTATTTTAAGAATGCAAGGACAAGGCTTTTAGGTCTTCAACACAATTCAGCACACATTCCTAATTTTTAAAAAATTTAATAGAAATGATGGACACTTCCTTAACATGATAATTTTAATCCTGACGTTAGCATTGCCACCATCTTGCTTGTTGGGAAATAGTAGAGGAATTCTCACTTAGATGAGGGACCAAGACAAGGGTACCCACTATCTTCTTTAGGGCTGGCAGTACTAATTAGTGTATCAAACAAGAAGCAGCAACTGGGGGCATAAACATTTTTGAAGAGTAAGCTAAGTAAAACTATCTTCGTTTATAAATGACAAAAAGTATACTAGAAAACTCAAGTAATGAACAAAAGTGATAAAAAAATGCATTAAGATAGCAGGCTATAAACTTAATATACAAAAATTCATATCTTCATAAATATGAACAATAAGAAGGTATGACAGAAACAAAATCCCCCTTTACATTAAGCAGTGAAAAAAGATGAAATATATAGGAGTAAATGAATCAGTAAATCTGCACAACCTAGAGGAGGAAAGCTTCAAAACAGTACTGAGGCACAAAAGGAGGCTTCAAGAAATGGACGGATGTCTTTGTAGCATAAAGATGTTAACTCTCTCCACCT
Organism: Ursus americanus; assembly: GCF_024610735.1. NCBI lineage: Eukaryota > Metazoa > Chordata > Mammalia > Carnivora > Ursidae > Ursus > Ursus americanus. The sequence continues at coordinate 83,617,590 of NC_142132.1, forward strand.
TAACGTATAGATTTAATGTGATCCTCATAAAAGTACCAGTTTTCTGCTGGAGCTGGACAAGTTGCTATAGCCGAAGTTCTCTGGGAAGCAGATTCTGAGACAATGGTTAATGGACAAGAGGTTAATTAGGGACTGCTTGTGGCTCCGACAGCCCAGGGAGTGAAAAGAGCAGAGGGAGAGGTAAAGCTGTGAGTCAGCTTCTGAGGAAACGTCAGGTGAGCATCTGGGAGTCCTTCAGATGGGATGGCACTCCAGAACTGTCCCCACTTGCAGGGGAGGTCTGCGCCTTGCAGCCCTACATCAGTTATTTGATGAAGGCCACCGTTGGAAGGGGTGGTGTGACCTTGGGCAAAGTGGCTGTGTTCAGCTGAGGTTGGCTGCCTCATTTCCAGAATTTCAGAAGCTAACGTTTCCAGAAGCTGGGGTAATAAACCCTTATTCCTGAAGGGTGATGTGAGCAGCACGGTACAGTGTCCACTCCAGTCCACTCCTTGCACCGTGTATTAGTTTTCTACCACTGCATTACAAATTAGCCTAAAATGTAGCAACTTAAAACAGCACACTGAGAAGGTGGCATTTGGGGAAGATCTACAGGGAGTAAGAAAGCAAGCCATGTTTATATTTGGAACAAGCACACTTCAGGCAGAGTGAACAGCAGGAACAAAGGCCCTGAGATCGCAGTGTGTCTCGTGTATTGGAAGAACAACATGGAGGCCAGGGAAGAAGAGGTAGAGAGCAGAGGAGCCAGACCATGGGAGGCATTCTTGGCCATTACGGGGACTTGGATTTTGAACTGACTGAATTTTCAGAGGTATTGTATGTGGGCTGAGAGAGCAAGGAGTCAAGGATGATGCCAGGATTTTGGCCTGAGGATCTAGAATAATGGAGTTGCTATTTACTGAGATGGCAGTAAGAATGTCCCATGGAGATATCAGTGAGGTGTTGGACATACAAGCCAGGAGTTCAAGAAACCTCCAGTTCCCAAACAAACATCCTTATCCCTCTGCCTGGAAATCTCCTTCTCTAGGAAACTTCTAGTCCTACCCATTTTACATATTACCAATAGGAGGCCTTCCCTCACAACTCCATAGTGAGAGTGGACCACTCTCTCCTCCTGTTGCCAGTCTCTACGTATGGTACCTCTTCCTCTGTAGTGTAGTGTTATTTATTTCATTTTGTGTCTATTTATTGAGATGTCTTTTTTTTTTTTAAGAGAGCACGAGCGTGCCTGTCAGAGAGGGAGGGGCAGAGAGAGAGGGAGAGAGAGAATCCCAAGCAGGTTCCACACCCAGTGCAGAGCCCAACATGGGGCTCAGTCTCACAACCCTGAGATCATGACCTGAGCCGAAATCAAGAGTTAGATGCTTAACTGACCGAGCCACCCAGGTGTTCCTATTGAGGTGTCTATTATGTGTCCTAGGCACTGGGGATAAAAGAATAAATAAGGCAACATGTCAATCCTGTCAGTGGGGGATGCAGACAATTGATAAATAAGCCAGTAATATTCAGGCAGTGTTAAGTGCTATAGAAGAATGTAAAACAGGGTGTGGGGTGCATATTGAACATGCTTTGGAGAGTCTGGTCAGGGCAGGTCTCTGCTGAGGTGCCGTCTGAGAGAGTCCTGAATGAGGTGAAGGGAGTGGGTCATAAGATCGGGTGCGACGGTACGGGCAAAGAGCAGAGCCACTGTAAAGGCCCCGAAACAGAAGGGAGATGAGTGTGGCTGCTGTGTGGACCACAGATGGTACTTGGCGGGGTCTAGACAGGAAGGGAGCTGTGGCCGTGGAGGTGGTGGGATGAAGTGGATAATGAATTGTTTGCAGGAGATAGAAAAGGAGTTTTGGCTTGGGCAAGTTCAAAGTAAGAAAATCCAGAGTATTTAACTATGGTTAAAAGGGTCTTTCCCCGTCCTATGTCTACTGTCATTCCCCCACTAAAATTCAGCTAAATTGGTTTTTGTTTTTTTCAGTTCTCACAACCGCTCAAGCTCTATCACTTTATCCAAATGCATGTTTTTCCCAACATTCATCCATCCTAAAATATACCTCCTCAGAGGCCACCATCCACCAGCCCCATTATTTTCCATCACAGAACTCTGGATATTCCTTTGTAGCATTTAACACAGTTTGTGCTTAAACAAACATACAGGCATATAATTTCTGTTCCCTCCTGTAGGCTCTGAGTTCCAGGGGGGAAAGTGCTTTTTTATGTCTCCTTTTGCCCTAGACCCTACACATTGCCAGGCAGATAGATAGTGGGTGCTCAGTACACATTGAAGTGGGTGGGTGTGCGAGAGAACTCTAATGAGTAAGGTGACAGTAAGGTGCTGACAGACATTAAAGTAAAGTGCTTTCCAGCGTCTGCAGATGAGCAGTGTACTTGGACTTCATTCCTTTTTTGAAGTGTCGGAGGACTAATAACAGTTATTTTAAAAAATTAATATTACATTTGGGTGTCTGAAAAACTGCAGTTGTTTAAAATTCTGAACTCAGTCGATGCCACAGGATAGGAAGCTTCCTCTTCTTCCCACCACCACGTCCTGGTGCCGAGCACAGGGTCACGGAGCGAGTGTTGCAGAACCAGCCCACAGCTGGACTAATGTTAATCCAATCTTTCTCTCAAGGTCAATCTGAAGCGACCATGTCCTTTCTGGGCAGAAGATGGCCATTGTTCTATAAAAGACTGCCACGTGGAGCCCTGTCCAGAGGTAAAATAAATTTAAAAAAATAATAAGGACAACATTGCTTCCTCTTGGGCTCTTAGATAAGTGTGAATTTATATTTTAGGCCACTGTTGATGTAAATCCATTTGACTTGTCCTCAAATTCATGTGCTGTCAGCTCTTTTTTAACCGGATTATTGAAGACTTATACTTGTCACCAAAATGGGTTTGAAGACACTTTTGTATTCAGTAATATTGATTGGTTGTGAAAGTATAGTATGACTCTAAGATGGAAAATTGGGGGCCTGTGCTGGCACAGGATCTATAGTTGGCTCTTATTTCATGCTTTATTGAATATGCATATTGTTTCATAAGAAAAGTGATGCTACTGGACCTTAAATTTTACATTTAGAGTGGGAATTAGAGTAGGTAAAATAGAGCAATTTCAGGCTTGGTATGAGGTCTTCACTTGGTCTTACGTTTAAAAAAGCTATACTTACATTTTAGATTTTGTTTTTTGACATCTAGCATAATTAATTTTTCTTGAACAGTAATTCATTATAAGCTCTGTTTTTATTTAACGTTTTGCTTTTCTTAATCAGTTACTCTAGTTTGTTATCCTTAAAAATGGGGGGAAAAAACCCATCTTAACCAATGCCCTTTCTAAAGGGACAATTAAAAAAATTCTCTTCATTTTCCTTTAAGAATAAAATGGTTTTGTTTTTGTTTTTACTTTTTAGTTTGAAATAATTTCAGACCTACAGAAAAATTGGGAGAATAATACCAACAGTCCTCATTTACTTTTTATTTAGATTCCCTAATGTTTATCACGTTTGGTTTATTATTCTCTGTATATGTACATGTTAATATTTTCTGAACTATTTGAGTGTAAGTTACCAACATGGTGATACTTTACCCCTAATTACTTGAGTGTGGTTCCTTAAAAACAAGATGATTCTCTTATCTCACCACAATGTAATTAGCAAAATCAGGAAATTAACATTAATTATAATACTAACATCTAATCTGTAGACTTAGTCATATATTTTCAGATGACTTAATGGACTATATAGCTTAAGAAAAGTGTTAAAATATAGTGTTATATTCGTTTCATGTGTACAGAATAGTGACTCGGTAGTTCCATATATTACTCAGCTCATCAAGGTAAGTGTCCTCTTAATCCACTTCGCCTGTTTCAGCATCGCCCCCTCCCACCTCCTCTCTGGTGACCATCTGTTTATTCTCTATGGAGAATATTCTGTATGGAGAACCATTCTCTATGGTTAAGAGTTTGTTATTTGGTTTGTCCCTCTCTCTCTCTCTTTTGTTCTTTTGTTTGTTTTGCTTCTTAAATTCCACATATGAGTGAAACCGTGTGGTAATTATCTTTCTCTGACTGGTTTAGCTCCCTAAGCATTATACTCTCTAGATCCATCCATGTTTTTGCAAGTGGCAGAACTTCACTCTTTCTTTATGGCTGAATAATATTCCATTGTGAATGTATACAGCACATCTTCTTTATCCGTTCATCTATCGATGGACACTCGGACAGCTTCCGTGGTTTGTGTATTATAAATAATGCTGCTATAAACATAGGGGTGCATGTATCCCTTTGAATTAGTGTTTTTGTGTTCTTTGGGTAAATACCTAGTACTGTAATTGTTGGATCATAGGGTAGCTGTATTTTTAATTTTTCAAGGAACCTGCATGCTGTTTTCCACAGTGCTGCACCAGTTTGCATTCCCACCAACAGTGCATGAGTGTTCCTTTTTCTCCACATCCTCGCCAACACTTGTTTCTTGAGTTTTTGAGTTTAGTCATTCTAACAGGTGTGAGGTGATAGCTCATTGTGTTTTTGATTTGCATTTCCTTGATGATGAGTGATGTTGAGCATCTTGTCATGTGTCTGTTGGCCATCTGTATGTCTTCAGCCCGTTTTTTAATTGGGTTATTTGGGATTTTTTGGCGTTGAGTTGTAGAAGTTCTTTATATAATTTGGATAGTAACCCTTAATTGGGTATGTCATTTGCAAATATCTTCTCCCAATTAGTAGGTTGTCTTTTAGTTTTATTGGTTGTTTCCTTTGCTGTGCAGAAGCCTTTTATTTTAGTGTAATCTCAATAGTTTATTTTTGCTTTTGTTTTACTTGCCTCAGGAGACATACCTAGAAAGATATTGCTATGGTCAGTGTCAGAGAAATTACTGCCTATGCTCTCTTCTAAGAATTTTATGGTGTTAGGTCTCACATTTAGGTCCCTAATCCATTTTGAGTTTTTGTGCACAGTGTAAGAATTCCAGTTTCATTCTTTTGCATGTAGCCGTACAGTTACTCTTTGTTGAAGAGACATTAAATATAAATATTAAATATTCTTGCCTCCTTTGTCAAAGATTAATTTACATTAGCATTGTGGGTTTATTTCTGTGCTTTGTATTCTGTTCTGTTGATCTATGTGTCTATTTTTGTGCTGGTACCATACGATTTGATTACTACAGATTTGTAATATAATTTGATGTCTGGAATAATGTTCTCTCCAGTTTTGATTTTCTTTTTCAAGATTGCCTTGGCTATTCAGGGTCTTTTGTGGTTCCATACAAATTTTAGGATGTGTTTTTTCTAGTTCTATGAAAAATGCTGTTAGCGTTTTGATATGGATTGCATTAAATGTGTAGCTTGCTTTGGGTAGTGTAGGCATTTTAACAATATTTGTTCTCATAATCCATGAGCGTGGAAAGTCTTGCCATTTCTTTGTATCACCTTCAGCTTCTTCCATCAGTGTTTTATAGTTTTCACAGTACATGTCTTTTACCTCTTTGCCAAGTTTATTCATGGCTGTTTTACTATTTTTGGTGCAGTTGTAAATGGGATTGTTTTCTTAATTTCTCTTTCCGTTGCTTCCTTATTAGTGTATAGAAATGCAACAGATTTTTGTACATTAGTTTTCTGTCCTGAAACTTTACTGAATTCATTTTTCAGGTCTAATAGTTTTTTGGTGGAGGCTTTAGGGTTTTCTACATAGATTATCATGTCATCTGCAAATAGTGAAAGTTTGACTTCTTCCTTACCAGTTTGGTTGCCTTTTATTCCTTTTTGTTGTCTGATCTCTGTGAGTAGGACGTCCAGTAATATGTTGAATATTAGGGGAAAAGCTCTCAGTTTTTCCCCATTGAGTATAATGTTTTCTGTACAAGGCCTTTATTATAGTTGAGGTGTGTTTCCTCTAAATCTACTTTGTTGAGGTTTATTTATCATGCCTGGATGCTGTATTTTATTGGATGCTTTTTCTGCATCTGTTGAAATGATCCTAAGGTTCTTTTCCTTTCTCTTATTGATATGAAATATCACATTGATTGATTTGCAAATATGGAACCACCCTTGCAACCCATGAGTAAATCCCATTTGATCATGGTGAATAATTTTTATTTTTTTAATGGATTGTTGGACTTGGTTTGCTAATATTTTGTAGAGGATTTTTGCGTCTATGTTCATCAGAGGTATTGGCCCGTAGTTGCTTTTTTTTTTAATTAAAAAAATCTTTTTAACTATTTTTTTTTTTTTTTAGTTATGTTTTTTAGCGGTGTCTTTATCTGGTTTCGATATCAGAATTATGCTGGCCTCAGAGACTGAATTTGGAAATTTTCCTTCGTCTTCTGTTTTTTTTGAAATAGTTTGAGAAGATTAGGTGTTAATTCTTCTTGGAATGTTTGGTAGAATTTACCTGTGAAGCCGTCTGGTCCTGGAGTTTTGTTTGTTGGGAATTTTTTGATTACTGATTCAATTTCATTGCTGGTTATCAGTCTGTTCAAATTTTCTTTCTTCCTGTTGCTATTTTGGTAGATCATGTGTTTCTAGGAATTTGTCCATTTCTTCTAGGTTGTCCAATTTTTTAATATATAATTTTTTATAATATTCTCCTACAGTTGTTTGTATTTCTGTGGTGTCCATTCATTTGCAATTTTGTTTGGGTCCTCCCTCTTTCTCTCTTTTTCTCCCTTTTTTTAAATGAGCCTGGCTAGAGGTTTTGTTGATCTTTTCCAGGAACTAGCTCCTGATTTCGTAGATCTATTTCATTTTTAAAAGTTTTCTATATCATTTATTTGTACTCTAATTTTTATTATTGCCTTCTGCTGGTTTTGGGTTTTGTTATTCTTTTTCTAGCTTCTTTATGTGTAAGTTTAGGTTGTTTGATACTTTTCCTGCCTCTTGGGGTAGGCCTGTATTGCTCTAAACTTCCCTCTTAGAACTGCTTTTGCTGCATCACCAAGATTTTGGACTATTGTGTTTTCATTTTCATTTGTTTCCATGTAATTTTTTATTTCTTCTTTGATGTCTTGGATGACTCATTCATTGTTTAGTAGCGTGATATTTAACCTCGATGAATTTGTGCTCTTACCAGATTTTTTCTTGTGGTTGACTTCTAGTTTCTTAGTGTTGTGGTCAGAAAAGATGCTTGGTATGACTTCGATCTTCTTGAATTTGTTGCGGCTTGTTTTATGGGCTAGTATGTGATCTGTTCTGGAGAATGTTCTGTGTGCAGTTGCAAAGAATATGTATCTGCTGTTTTAGGTTGGAATGTTCTGAAAATATCTCTTAAATCCATCTGGTCCAGTGTGTCATTCAAAGCCACTGTTCGTCAATGTGTCCATTGATGTAAGAGGGGTGTTACAGTCCCCTACTGTTATTCTATTCCTATCGATTAGTTTTTTTTTATGTTTGTTGTTAACTGTTTTGTGTATTTGGGTGCTCCCATGTTGGGTACATAGATATTGTTATATCTTTTTGTTGGATTCTCCCCTTCATTGTTGTATAGTGTCTTGCTTCAGTCTGTTTCCTTGTCTCTTGCTACAGTCTGTTTTAAAGTCTATTTTGTTTGATATAAGTATTGATACTCTGGCTTTCTTTTGACATCCATTTGCATGACAAATGTTTCTTCATTGCCTCACTTCAATCTGCAGTTGTTTTTAGGTCTGAAATGAGTCTCTTATAGGTAACATTATAGATGGGTCTTGTTTTTATCCACTCTGTGTAATCTAAAGACAACCACCCTATGTCTTTGGATTAGACCATCTAGTCCATTTACGTTCAAAGTAGTTATTGATAGATAAAATTTATTACCAAGTTGTTATTTGCTTTGTGATTGTTTTGTAGTTTTTCTCTGATTCTTTCTTCTCTTGCCCTCTTTCACCGTGTTTTGGCTTTCTTTAGTGATATACTTGGATTCCTTTCTCTTTATTCCTTACATATCAGTTGCTGGTTTTTGATTTGTGGTTACCATTCAGTTTGTATATAACATCTTCTGCATATAGCAGTCTGTGTTAAGTTGATGGTCGCTTGAGTTTAACCCGTTTCTTATTCCTTTCTGCCCAATGTTTTAGGTATATGGTGTCATACTTCATATGCTTTGTGAATCTCTTGACTGATATTTACAGATATACTTACTTTTACTGCTTTTGTGTTTCCTACTTTTCATACTTTTACTTGTGGTTTTTTTCTTTCCACTCAAAGAGTCCTCTTTAACATTTGTATGGCTGGTGTAGTGGTCATAAACTCCTTTAGTTTTTGTTTGAGAAACTCTTTATCTTTTCTTCTATTATGAATGATAGCCTCGCTGGATAGAGTATTCTTCGCTGCATATTTTTTCTTTTCAGCACTTTGAATATATCATGCCACTCTCTTCTGGCTGAAAAAGTTTATGCTAAAAAAAAATAGCTGATAGCTTTTTGGGGCTTTCCCTTGTATGTAATGGTTTTCTTTTCTCTTGCTGTTTTTAAAATTTGTTCTTTTGGGGCGCCTGGGTGGCACAGCGGTTAAGCGTCTGCCTTCGGCTCAGGGCATGATCCCGGCGTTATGGGATCAAGCCCCACATCAGGCTCCTCCGCTATGAGCCTGCTTCTTCCTCTCCCACTCCCCCTGCTTATGTTCCCTCTCTCGCTGGCTGTCTCTATCTCTGTCAAATAAATAAATAAAATCTTTAAAAAAAAATAAAATTTGTTCTTTTATCACTACTTTTTGCCCTTTTAATTACTATGTGTCATGGTATGGATCACCTTGGGTTGATTTTGTCAGGGGACTCTGTGCCTTTGGGATCTCAATATCTGTTTCCTTCCCGAGAGTCAGGAAGTTTTTTAGCTATTATTTCTTCAAATAAAATTTCTGCTGTCTTTTCTCTTCTACTTCCAGGATCCCTGTAATTTGAATATTATTACGCTTAATGGAGTCACTGAGTTCCCTAAGTCTATTCTCATTTTGTATAATTTTTTTTTCTATAACAAGCTCAGCTTTATTACTTTCCATTACTCTGTCTCCCAGGTTGTTAATTCATTTGCCTGTTTCCTTTAGCCTACTGTTTATTCTGTTTAGTATATTTTAATTTCATTTATTGTGTTCTTCATCTCTGATGTGTTCTCTTTTTATCTCTGTGTTAAGGGTCTCACTGATGTCCTCCACTCTTTTCTCAAGTCCAGTGAGTATGTTTATGATCATTACTTTGAATTCTCTATCAGTCATACTAATTTTCTCCATTTCACTTTGGTCTCTTGCTGTGGTTTTGTCCTGTACTTTCATTTGGGACATAATCCTTATCTCCTCATTTTGTCTAACTCTCTGTATCTGTTTCTGTGTGTTAGGAAAGTCAGCTCTGCATCCTCCTCTTGAGGGTCGTGGCCTTGTGAAGAAGAGGTCCTGTAGTGCCCTGCAGTACAGTTGTCCCCTGCTCTCCAGGACCTGGCACTTCAGGGACTGTCTCCTGTGTGTGTTGCATATGCTCTGCTCGTGTATCCTAGCCACTTTCTCCTTTAGTCCAGTTGTCTGCAGAGGCTCTCTTAGCCCGTTGTGGGCTGTGTTTGGCCCCCTGCTGGGGTGCGGCACATTTTAACAAGGTCTGTGCTGATCTGTTTATGAAACGAGACCTGTTGCCTGCACTGGCGGATGGGAGGCTGTGTGGGTGGGGTACCATTTTTAACAGGGTGTGCCTTGACCTTCTGCAGGGCCCACAGCTGCCAGGACTGAGGCCCTGCAAAACGTGTGGGTCAGGAGAAGCTGCGTTGGCAATGTTGATGCTGGTCTTCTGTGGGAAGGGATCCGTAGCCAGAACTGAGGCATACCTGGTGAAAAGGGGATCTGCCCAAGCGTGGGTGGGTAGGGCCTCAGTGTAAGCAATTAGGTGGGGAGTGTTGCATAGTGCTGTTCCTGCAGGTGCCTATGTGTCTATGTTGAGGGTGGGGGTGGGGGAAATGGTGCCTGCCCCCTCTATTCTGGAAGGGCCTCCCTGTGATCCCTGCCTCTCTGGACCTGCTCTGAGATTAGTAAGTAAATCTCCCTCCCTTATGCCCTAGGCATTTTTTCAAATTGCTGCTTCTATGCTGTAGCTACCTGGGCTGTGTGTCATACTGTCTTTTTTAAGGGCAGGAACTCCACTTCCTAATGCCTTTCAGGCTCTCCCAGAGTGGAGCTGCTGACTTTTAAAATTCCAGGCTTCAAGTCCCACTGGTTGTAGGAACTCATGATTTGGACCCTCTGGCTTTCAAAGCCGAAAGTTATGGGGATTGGTCTTCCCCGTGCAGGTGTTATGTAGTCTGTTTCTCACCCTTCTCCGTGCCTCCATCTCTTGATTGGACAGTCAAGGCCTGTTTCGTTCTCCACTGCATCTCTACCCTTCCTACCCAATTCAATGTGGCGTCTTCTCAACCTTTAGTTGTGGAGTTTTTGTTCTGCCAGTCTTTGGGTTGTTTTCTGGATTATTCGTGCTGATGTTTGTGTTATCTAGTTGTATCCATGGGATGAGGTGAGCCTAGGGTCCTCCTACCCCGCCATCTTCCCTGCCTCAGTCCCAGCTAGGTTTATTTCATGCTTGATTTTAGTTATTAGTTTTATATTTATCACTACTTCTAATAATTCTCTTTTGTGATTGTTATGTGTTATCCATGACAGTCCTCTGTGATGCCTACCCCAGTATTTCCAAAAGCCTTGTTACTAAGATTTGCGTAAGTCAGGTTACTGCATTTAGCATCAAACCTTTAAAAAAGCTGCTAAAGATTTTGATTTTAGCACATTATACTATACTAGTCAGAGGACACACTGCAGCCAGCAGTCACTTCTGGTTAGTATTTATTCCACGTTTTAAATTCAGGGTGCGTGGCTGCTAGATTTGGCTTGAGTTTTAGTCTTCTCTCTTCTGCCTTCTGTTAGATGTTTTAGCAAATGCTGAAATCAAAATATTGGCAGCAAGTAACATTTTAATCTGCTAATCTTTTTATTTGTTAGGGAAATATCTCATCATCATCATTATTATTTATATTCTTCCACCTGACAGGAAGATATTTATTCTGAATATTTGGTTAAATTTACCTATGTTTAAATTTATCTTGAAACATGAAAGGATTTTAATAGGTAATTTGCTATACCATAGATTCAGATGTTGGAAATCGGTGCCCTGGATTGATGAGAGGATCAACCTGTGATTTTCTGCTTTCAGATACGATTTTTTGCTTAAAATCGTGTTTGATAAACCAGTTGTAATGATTTCTAGATTTGCTTTTTAAAGCCTAAAACTAATTATTGGCTTTTAGAAAAGAAAGCTGGATCTCTGTGTGGTTTTCTGTTAGTAAACCCTGATTGCCTAGGTTGGTAAACCCTAGGTGAATCCTGTGGACCAAAGAACTAATTCTTTTGGTATTAATCCCAAACTGCCTTCACTTTAAATGTCAATTTAGAGCAGAAATTAAGATTGAGCATAAAATATTCCAAAGATCTTTGAAAATTTCAAAGCTTCTGTTTCTGTGGTAAGTTTTTTTTTAAACCTGAAAATTAGGTAAACTATTCAATATTGCATTGAAGAGTTTAAATTATAGCTGATTTTGACACTCTTATTTTGTATATGTCATTCAGTTTGCTGAACTATGATTTACAAGTCTGTAATTGGTATAATTCTTTACTGTTTATCTTAAAGAGGTAGTATGAAAACAGAATTTGAATAGATGTTCATTTTTTCATCATAGAATAAAATAGCCTTTGTATTTGAGCAATGGCATTACTAATTTAGAAATCTAAAAAAAAAAATCTTTCCTAAATTTTTCTTGTTGTTATTCTTTTAAGAGCAAAATTCCAGTCGGAATTAAAGCTGGGAGTTCTACTAAGGTGAGTCCCTTTTCTTCCTTGACTCTTTTTGCTTTCCATTGTCACTTACATTTGCTGCTTGACAGTGGTTGTGGAAGAGAACTGTACTCGGGTTCGTTGGGAATGGGCACGTTTTGCCCCACAGCCCCAACTTCTAATTCTTGCAGCGGGGACAGAGCTTGTGTGTTTTTACAGTTACACTATACAGCTGCTTTTGCGATATACTTCCATTCTGTTTTCTCTAGAATGGCTGTAGTAGTGTAACTGCAGTGTCACATGGCACATGGCCTGTGCGCAGGTGTTTACCATGCGTGTAGTTGTAGTCTTGTGTCCCAACTAGTCAGCCTGTCGTATTCAGGATTATATTGTGTAAACAGTTATCAAGATATTTTGAGCATAGTACTTTTAAATGGCGTTAGAATATAACTGTGTTAAAGATTACCCTTTTCCTCTTACAAGCATGCCATAATTTACTTAGCTGTGCATGTTTTTAGATAACAGTTTACTTCTAGGTTTTCTGTATGCGTAATCAAGATCGTCATACCCTCTCCCTCTGCTTCCTCGCTCCTTCTTCTTTTTTAGTTTTCTCGTGTGGTTTTTTGTTTGTGTTCACTCTCTTTTATTTTTGTTTCAGATCTAAAATAAGAGTATTAGGGACATTTGACATCCCTTCTGGACTCCTTCCCAATCCCATTCTGTTTCCTCCCTCCCTGAAGATAGCCACTTTTTTGAAATCGATGTGTGTCCTTCTGTGATACTTCTTACTTTTATACTTCTATTGCACATGTGTCCACAAGTAATGTATAGATTTTTAATAGGAAGTTTTAAAACATTAAGATTATATATTTTTAAATTTTTTCATTTTAAAAACATTTTTTCAGTTATTTTTTTATTCTGCATTGTGCTTTTGAAATTCTGTGTCTGTTGATATATGTGGCTTTGTTCATTTTAATAGTTGTGTAGTTTTCGATTGTCTATCACTGGTTAGCTCTTCCTCTGTTGATGGACATTTTAACTGTTACGAGTTTTTTGCTGTTAAGAACGGTGATGCATCAGCATTTTTGTGTACACATGGAAGAGTTTTCCTAGGTTGATATTTGGAAGTAAGGTTGCTGGGCCGTTGGTTATGCCTATCTCAACATGATGAGATAGTACCAAATACCTTTCTAAAGTGGTCGTACCTTGTTCTTGGTTTCAAGTATTGCTCTGGGTATGGTTTCGGTTGTAAGCCTGCTGGTTCAAGGGTTTATGCATTTTTACAGCTCTAGATAAATACTGTCAAATTACTTTCCCAAGAGGGTTTTCTCAGTTTACATCATCACCAGCCTACCAGTGCTCATTGTTTTTAATGTCTTATTTAGTTGGTGGGAATTTGTGACTCATTTTGATTTGTATTTCTTACATGTGTGAGAGATTTTGATAATAGGATGTATCTGTGTCATCATTGACAGATTGCCAGTGGAACTTAAAGGGAAAGGTAATAGTTATTACTAAACTTACTGTGAACTTCCTTTCAGTACTTGAAAGTGGCAAACAGTACCAAAGAATTAGAAGATTGTGAGCAAGCTAATAAACTGGGAGCAGTTAACAGCACACTAAGGCAAGTTTTATTTAGTAGTATAAAAAATACTTTTATTTAGTATATCAGAAATCTTATGTGTTTCTTGTGATTTTGATGGATCAGTAAAGTTTCAAGTCATTCTTAAAAGGAAGAAGTTATTCTTCATCCTAAATTCCATTGGGCTTTGCTTCCTCCTCTTAGTGGATTTGTTCTTAAATTTCTAGAATGTACCATCAATAGTGACTTTATAAAAATGTAAAAATATAGAAGATTGTTCAACTAGCAGTTGAATCCATTCTTCTTGGTTATTATAGTAAAAGGAACTGGAACCTCTAAGTTTTTTGTAAATAGTAATTCAATCTGTATGTTACATTTTGAACAGGAGAAGTTATTACCGTAACTATTAAATTTCATAGATTTTTTTTTCCTATTGACTTTTCCTTGTTTGCTCTAAGTAAAAACCTGCTTGTGAAGGCCAACGTAATTTGTGAGTGGTCTCAGATTATGCACTCTGAAATGACTGAGCATGTCTACAGTTGGGAGTAGGGAATACTTTTTTACTAATAGTCTTTTTAATTACCCTGTTTGTTTAGGTTAGCATTTGCATACTATAATTGTTAAAGACTTAATAAAGTTATCAGTCTTAGTATTTATTGAAGAAAATTTTTAACATAGAAAACTAGAGAAGATAGTATAATAAATACATATCCTTCACTCCAAGTGAATAGATGTTAATTTTTTCCTTCACGTTTTTAAGAGAGATATCAAGGATAAATTTGAAATCCCCTATGTCCTATTTCCCAATCCTATTTTCTTTCCTTCTTTCTTAGAGGTAACTACTATCATGAATTTGCTGTATATCCATGTATGCTTTTGTTTTTATAATATATATAACGGTGGTTATTTTATATATGATTTTGTTTTTCCCTTATATTAAATAATACTATATTTAACATTCTTCTACTTCATTTTTACACTATACATTTTGATTTCTAGATTTATCTACATTAAAGCATGGAGATTTGTCTCATTCTTTCAACTGATGAATGGTTTTTATCATATGACTATACCATATTTTACTTATGTGTTCCCCTACTGATAGACATTTGAATTATTCAAATTTTTTACTTCTACAAATTATGCTACTTTGAGCACTTTTGATAATTTTTTTGGTGTACACTAGGAAATTTGTCATACACTAGTAAAGCTGCTGAGTCTTAGGGATTGCCCACATTTACCTGTTCTTGATATTGCCTGATGGTTTTCCAAGGCACTTGTATGGCTGTGTACTGCCTCCAGGGCTGAGAACTTGTTTTGTTCTCCTCATCCGTGCCAAAAATTGAAGTAGCATCTCACTTTGGTTTAATTTATATTTTGTTGATTTCTTGTGAGTTTGAGCATTTTTCATCTGTTTATTGAATATTCATGTTTCTTAATAAATGAATGCCTACAATATGTCAAGCACTGTTCTAGAGTATTAAGCATATAGCAGTGTACATGACAAAATTCTTTTTCTTGTGAAGCTTAATCCTTGTTGGAGATATGCAGTAAATAAGAAGTAAGTAAAGTGATGATGAGTGCCCAGGAGAAAAATAAAGCAGAGAAGAATGACAGGGGGCTAGCCGTGTTGGGGCTTGGGGGTTGGGGGGAGTTGCACTGTTTTAAATTGAATGGCGAGAGAAAGCCACAGTGATAATGGGATATTTGAACAAAATGCCCATGAAGGCGTAAGTAATAAGTCATAATATGGCTGCCTGGGGGAGGAGTATTCTAGGCATGTATAATTGTTAGTAAAAAGGATCTGTGGCAGGAGCATGCCTAGATTATTTGAGGAATCACAAGAAGGCCAGGGTGGCTGGAATACAGTGGTCAAGGGCAAAGTAGTAGAAGACAGAGTCAGAAGATGCTAGGGATGGGGGCAGGGGTAGGGTGGCACGGTGGAGATCTTGAAGACAGTTACGAGTACTGCTTTTAAACTGAGTGGAATGAAAAGTCATTGGAAGATTTTGAGAGAATGCATTGAGGGGGCCAGGTGTTAGGTTGTGGAAGCCTTGTTATATGATTATTGTAGTAATCCAGATAAGACAGGGTGGTAGTTTAGTTTAGACTAGGGTGATAGCAGTAGAAATGATGAGAAGTGGTCAGATTCTGGATAGATCTTAAAGATAGAGCTGATGGGATTTGCTGAAGGATTTGATGTGGGGTATGAAAAAAGATAGGTATGAATGACTACAAGATTTGGAACTAGAAAAACGGGAGTTGCCATTTACTAAACTGGATGTACTTGCAGGAGGAAGGAGTTTGATGGAAAATTATAGTTCAACCTTTGACTTGTTGCGTTTGAGCTGCTTGTAAGACATCCAGTTGGAGATGTTGAGCAGGCAGTTGGACCCACAAGTCTCAGTTTCAGGAGAGAGAGAAAATGTGGGAGCCATAGGTGAATATATGGTATTTAAGAACCATAAGCCTGAATGAGATTACCCAGGAAAGACTATAACTATAGAGAAGTCATCCAGGGATTGGGCCTTATTAAGTCATTATAAGATTTTAAGGTAAAGTGCCTATTTGTATTCTTTGCTGTTGTTTCTCCATGGGGGTGGGGTGGGGTGTGGAGGTGGGATGGTGTGTACTTTTAAATTATTAGTAGGCATTCTTCATATAATCTGATAATAATCTTTGTCAGATATATGGGTTGTTAGGGCTTGTCTTTTAATTTTGCTTAAAGATATTTTGTTGACCAGAAGTTAGTTTTTAAACTTTTAAATTCAGATATAACACAAATGTAATGAAGTCTACAAATCTTAAACATAAAGGTCAGTTTAATTTTCCAGAGTGAACTCAACTCTGCATGCCCATCCAGAACAGCGTACTTGCTACCACGAAGACGGCTGTGTGTACTTTCCTGGTCATTACCACCGTCTGAAGTTAACCATGATTTTGAATTACAGTAGCAGAGATTAATTTTGCCTACCTATAAAAAATGAAATTATATGGAATGTATTTTTATGTGTCTGGCTTATTAAACATCATGTCATGAGAGTCCTTCATGTTCTTGAACTTAGTAGTAGCATTTAATTCTTTTTTCATTGGTATAGTACTCCATAGATAAGACTGTACCAGAGTGTTTCCATCCTATCTTTGATAGTTGGAGTTTTCCACTTGCAGCGATTTCAGAAAATATTGTGGTGGACGTTTGGAGGTGCATTTGGTATGGATTTCTGTGTAGAATATACCTAGAAGTAGAATTAAGTAATACTGCCAAGTGGTTTTCCAAAATGACTCCTAAAATACATTGCCACTAGTAGCGTACAAGTGTTCCTCATTCCATAACTTCTGCCACAATTGGCACTGTAATTTTTAAATAGTTCTCTTGAAGTTTAATGGACATGCAGTATTCTGCACCTATTTAAATCTACCATTCGATGTTTTGACAAGTGTACAGTCATGAAAATCAGCATAATCAAGATAGTTATCCTGTCTACCACCCTGAAAAGTTTTCTCGTGCCCTTTGGAAATCACCCTACCCCATTCTTTCCTGCCCCTGCATCTCCCACTTCGAAGGCTCCTGCCTTAGCTCACAGCGCCATCTTGACAAGAAGCCCTGGGGTAAGCCCCGGAAATTCTTATTTAAGTAGCTTGGCATCCATCTTCAAACTGGCTTGTAGAAGAGCTGGACTAGGTTCCTTCTGACTTCTTTGTCAGCCAGATTGGGCCAGCTCTGTCAGCGTTAGATTAGCCTTCCCTGTCTTTTCTGCCACCGTGGCTCCCAGGCAGGGTTTAGGATGAAACAATCAGCAAAGCATCATCACACAAGATTGCACAAAGAAAAAGTTCCTCTAAGTTAGTCATATTGTTAACAAGAAGATAGGAATTTATGTCACAGTTGCTTTGTTGTTGACTATTTTCAACAGAAGACTTTCTAACTAAACATAACTAGTTACTGTCTTAGCTGTAATTCGAACTTAGGCATTCTTGTTTTACGGCGTCCTGTATTCCAGCTGAGCCAATTATGATACAGGTATTGCCATTAAATTGCATTATTAAATTAAATATTCCCATAGGAGAAAGAAAATCCCCCCACGAGTTAAATTGGACACATTTATTGATAAAGTTGATGTAGTGCAGCCAGCCTTACCTACTTCTCCTAGTGGTTACGTCATGCAGCAGTTTCTCAAATACAGAATAAATTCTTGGCTATGACGGTAACATATTTAGGAACTACGTGATTTGTACTTGGTACACAAATAATTTACCTTCTTTTTTTCTTACTGTGTCATAAATAAAGAAGAAGAATAGTTCTCTTATAGGTGTTGCCATTATATATTTAAGACGGAGAAGGTCTGAATATTGGTTAAAGTAAATATAAGTCAAAGTTTTCGAATGACTGTAGCTGTTCCTTTATCAATTCTCCGAGTAGAGCTCTTGATCATAGATTTTATTAAAAGTGAGGTAGTATGGAAGACGAATGATATGCCATGATTAAAGTGACATTGGTGTTACCAGTGAATACCACGTAGAAAGAGAGTTCCTACAAATGCAGTTTTTGGTATTTTTGTCCTATAAATAAAGAAGCCATTTAAATTAAAGGAATTATGAATGTAAATTTAATTCCTATTTAGAAAAAAATGATTCCTGCAATTTCTAAGTCAATTGAAAAAGCTAGCTTGACTTCTGCCTTTAACTACACCTCCTATATGTTTGTGAATTAATTTTCTAGTTAAAGAAATTATTGAATGAACTAGGGCTAATAATAGTTTTAGTATCATTAAGTAGAAATCCTTCACGGAAGTTAATATCTGTGTTTTTCGTATAACTTGTTATCATTCCTTCGGGTAACCACTGATTGAATTTATGAACTATCTAAATTAAAGACATGACCTCAGATGTTCTATTTTTAATTATAGAAGATACAATGTAAACATTTTCAACTCCAGATTTAATCATTTTTCTTTTTTATTCCCTCCTTCCCCTAGTAATCAAAGCAAAGAAGCTTTCATTGATTGGGCAAGATATGATGATTCACAGGATCACTTTTGTGAACTTGATGGTAATAAAATAGACTATTTTAATTCAGTTATTTTAGCCTTAATCCTTTTATAAGAAATTGAAATCAAGGAAAGTATCATCAGTTATAACTCAGATACACTGGGTGTTGCTATGTGGATCTTATTATTCATAATGGTGTTTATTGAGAGCTTATGTTCTAGATTCTGTGCTGAGTGCCTTAAGTACGTTATTTCTAATCTTTACAGTTACTTTAATAAGTATGTATTATTTCATATCTGAGGAAACAGAGTCTCAAAAGGACTGACTTGCCCAGGATCACACAGTAGCAAGAGGCTGAGGCAGGATTCAACCCCAGAGCTGACTGGACCCCATACCTGTATTTTTCCATCATGACACCGTCTCCTATGGACCTCTATTTTAAGCCACTTAGTTTAGGTCTGTGAACATATAAACATGTTCACACTGGAATTTTCTGGAGGCCCCAACAAACTAACATAAAGACACCTTGCAGTATTGGGGAGGACTCTAATTTGACTTCCCCACAACCCTCCATCCAAGAGTCCCCTGGAATAGTACAAGGAGAGGGCGCTGTGGAACAGTAACTACCGTGAGTCTTCCTTCAGAAGGTAATGGAAGTGACACAAAATTTTTGATCTAAGGAGAATATTCCCAAGAATTATGCTGAGTAGGCTTACATCATTCATTTGGCCTCTGTTCACTTTTTATGTTTATATCTTGGGTGGTGGAAGAGAATTCGGGGCTCAGGCCTGCGTGGCTGGTTTTAGAAGGTTCACCTGTGCTGTTGTGCTGTTAAGCCGGTGCACAGCGGGATCAGTCACTGTGAGCCGCTGCAGTGGTACGGCAAGGTGAGAAGATGCCAGGAGGTGCGGTGTTGTCACCATAGTTTATGTGGTTTCAGCAAGGGTAGCTTTGGTTTTTTCAAGACTTTATTTATTTATTTAGAGAGCATGAGTGGGGTGTGGGGCGTAGGCAAAGGGAGAGGGAAAGAGAGAATCCTAAGCAGTCTCAGGGCTGAGCATGGAGCCTGATTCAGGGCTCGATCTCACCACCCTGAGATCATGACCTGAGCCAAAATCAAGGGTCGGATGCTCAACCCACTGAGCCACCCGTGTGTCCCCAGCAAGGATTTTTTTTTTTTTTTTTTAGATTTTATTTATTTGACAGAGAGAGGGTGGGCACACAGCAGAGGGAGCAGCAGAGGGAGAGGGAGAAGCAGGCTCTCTGCTGAGCAGGGAGCCCGACGCGGGGCTCGATTCCAGGACCTTGGGCTCATGACCTGAGCCGAAGGCAGACGCTTAACTGACTGAGCCACCAGGTGCCCCAGAGCAAGGATATTTTTAAGAGATCTGAAAAAAAGTTTCTTTGGGTATCTGTATATAATGGAAATTAAATACTCCTGTTACGGTATTTAGAATTGGCAAAGGTTTCATCAAAGCAAGCTGTTGTACCTAGCTTACGTATTGACATCACTGCTTACCTTTCATTTGCTCTTTGGTTATCATTCTAGTTATATTTAGTGTTCAACACTCATGGGCACTTCTTGCCAACTCACCATTTTACCTATTCTTTGACTAAAATAAAAATTTTTTAGTAGTGCTTAGTTAACAGATTTTTATTATTTTTTTTTATAATAATATTTTTTTATTATGTTAGTCACCATACAGTACATCCCTGGTTTTTGATGTAAAGTTCAATGATTCATTAGTTGCGTATAACACCCAGTGCACCATGCAATACGTGCCCTCCTTACTACCCATCAGCAGTCTATCCCATTCCCCCACCCCCCTCCCCTCTGAATCCATTTCTGTGAATATTTCTCTTATAGGAAAAAATGTAAATATTTATTTTATAGGTATTTAACAAAAAATGCTACTCAATCACAGAGATCACTTAGTATGATCAATGATGTACTCCGTTACCTCTCATCAGTACAGTGTTAACTAATTTTTTAACATTTGCTTCTTATATTGTAAAAATGGAAAAGATGTCCTATAAAAATTTACATAAAATCATCCCATAAGATTTTTAGGATTTCATAATTTTAAAAAATTAGTGATTTTTATATTTTGTGTAGTCCTTAAACATCTAAAACCATTCTACTAGCTGGTTTACCTACTCCTCTGGGTAGTAATGTTCATGTGTGTGCTGATGATTTATATGTACAGTTTTTAAAAACACATCAGAGTAGCTTTAGAGTCATTGTTTAGTTATTTCAGTTATTTAAAACCATTGGATTAAAACAGTCTAAAGAATGTTCACCCCAGTTTATTGGAATATATCTGTACACCCCTGTTCTCTGTTTTGTTGTTCTGTCTTTATTTGAAAGGAAGGTGATCCTTATAGATCAAATAATTTTTAAATAATTTAGCAGTTTAAGGTAAGCTGCTTTCCCTACTCCTATTTTGTTGTCATTGTTGCTGTTCTTTACGCGTGGCTTCGTTTGGTTCAGGTTTCTGCTCAAATGTCACGTCATCAGAGAAGCCTGCTGTCACCTGCCTGTAGAAAATAGCAATGACTGTCTCTCTGTGTGTTGGCACTGCTGCGGGCTCGCAGCACCGAGAACTCTCAGAGTGCAGGATGGGTTCTTTAGTGTATCTGTTTGTGTCTGTCTGCTCCAGCTGGGTTGTCAGCCACCTGAGGGTACGGGCTTTGTCTTTCTGGTTCACTGCTTTATCCCTAGTGCCTAGAACAGTGCCTGACATGGTACTTGCTCAGTAAGTGTTTGCTGAATGAAGTTGTTGGTCCAGAAATAACCTAAATAGTATGACAGATTTTTACTTTTCTATTTTCCCTTAAAACATGTTCATTAATAAATTTAAAATATTGTTTAAAACAGTAGTTTCTAAACCTGGCTGAGTATCAAAATTACTTGGGAGCTTTATAAACTATAGATTCTCCTCATCTGAGTAAATTCTATTTTAATAATGCATTACTAGCAATCGGGATAGAGTTGGTGATGGAGGATTGTAGGCTCAATCCTGAGTCTACAGCAATATTCTTTATGTGTATCTGTAAACAGAAAGCCTGCATGCTAAGTTGGTCTGTGCTGTGTTTGAAGAGATATTTGGGTTAGGAGGTGTGGAGGACTGGCTCGCATTCTAGAACATGCAGTGTAGCCACCTAACACTAATATTCAGTTAAGACAGTGAAAAGGAAATTCAGTTGGGGAAAAAAGGTATACTTGAAGAAAAAACAGTTCAAATTGATGAATCCCCAGAATTAGGTATTTTGATTCAGTGAAAATTTTTTGAATCCTTAGGTAACGGTTAGAATGGTCAAATAGAACAACTTTAGAAGGGCTTTATAAAGGGAGGAAGAAGAGAAAGCTTTTGGGGAGGAGGAAGTATTAGGGGTCCAAAGAGCATTATCCAAATGAATGCTAGTCATGCAAATGGAAAGAATTTGTAGTTTATGAGCAAATTAATTAAAATCATGTGATAGGTGGCCCCAGGGAAAGGATGGGGGTACCAGCACCGGTGTGTTTGCAGGGGGGCTCAACCTGTGTATGCCCCCCCGACCCCCCGCTTCCTCATCTTGATGCCATGAAACTCTTGTCGGTGTAGGTCAGGGATTGACAAACGTTTTCTTCTGTAAATGGACAGATAGTAAATATTTTAGGCTTTGAATATTGTTGGTTGACAGGAAAATATACTATTAGTAATGAAAAAAAGAGGGACCATATTTTAGTGACCATATTTGGCCACTGTTTTAAGTCAGGTGCCTGCATACTATTGGTTTAAACTATTTGCCTTTCCTATCCAGAATTTAAGCCTTAATAATTAAGACCATTTTCATTATCTTTTGTATCCCTCAGAGATACAATGTCCAAATAGTGGGGATCTGGTAAACACTCGCTTGGATTTCAACACAGAAAATAGTCATTTATGGGTGCCTGGGTGCCTCATTCGGTTAAGCGTCCAACTCTTGGTTCCCGCTCAGGTGGTGGTCTCACCGCCGTGGGGGTGGAGCCCCTCGTGGGGCTCTGAGCTCAGTGAGAGTCTACTTCAGATTCTTTCTCCCTCCCCCTCCCCCTTTACCCCTCCCTGCTTGTGTTCTCTTTCTCTCCCTAAAATAAAATCTTAAAAAAAAAAAAAAAGGAAATGGTTATTTAATTCTAAATGTCTTAACAAGTTGCTGAAGGTGTGCCTGCTATATATTGGCTTGAGAGGGAAAAAAGCACTTCTGTATGTTAACAGCGATAAAAATAAACCGTAGGGGCGCCTGGGTGGCTCAGTCATTAAGCGTCTTCCTTCGGCTCAGGCGTGATCCAGGCCTTCTGGGATCGAGCCCCGCATGGGGCTCCTCCGCTGGGAGCCTGCTTCTTCCTCTCCCACTCCCCCTGCTTGTCTCTCTCTCACTGGCTGTCTCTCTCACTGGCTGTCTCTGTGTCAAATAAATAAATAAAATCTTAAAAAACAAAACAAAACCGTAATGTGTATTTTTTTTTAAATTAGAGCATTGTGTAACTCTGTGATCAAATCTGAATCACGAAGTTACTGAGCCATTTATTTCTTAAGTCCAAAGTAGAGAATAGAAGAAAAATCTCTTTTTAGTACAGTATACGCTAAACAAAAATGTGTCTAAGCATGTGTTTAGGTAGGTGTCTGCATAGGGAAGAAAGCAAATCCAACATTAGAACAGGTTATGATTCTGTTAGGTTTTTTCAATCCTGTGTGGTTAAAATTTAAGAATGATGAATGCCCCTAAGTAGGGGAGGGGTGTTGTGTACTTGAGAGCACTGAGCATCCAAAGGAAAGGGAGGAGTTGTTTTTTCCTCTCTCACAAGTGTGAGTTATCCCAGGTCAAGCACAGTCCCCAGTGTGCTAACCGCTCTACCCTTTAAGTTGGAGATTACTTGAAAAGTGCAGCCTTTCTCTGATCTTTTGGTAGTTATGTTTGCATTAAAATGTTCCATTTCAGACAACTGGTGGCGTGTGGGTGGTTTTTATGAATTGTTTCTTGTTCAGATGAGCGATCGCCAGCGGCTCAGTATGTAGACCTGCTGCTGAACCCGGAGCGCTACACTGGCTATAAAGGGTCTTCCGCGTGGAGAGTGTGGAACAGCATCTACGAGGAAAACTGTTTCAAGTAACTGGAGGGGGTCGGGGAAGGAGGAGGAATGGCCAAAGGGAGGGCGGAGGGAGAGGGGTAGGATTCTGTTGGGGGGGAAAATGACGTAAAAAAAGCCAAACCATTTTATGTTTGAGTTTTGCACTTGCTCTTTCAGGCCTCGATCTGTTTATCGTCCTTTAAATCCTCTGGCACCTAGCCGAGGTGGGTTTTTCATACATTTTCATGCTTTTAGAGATTATTTACAAAATGTCTTTGTAACTAAACTAAATCTGAGTGAATTTGCAACTATTTTATATTTTCTTCAGTTTGAATGATCTAAAAGTGTAAGGTTAGTTCATAGTTGTCTAAAGTTTTCTTCGTGTTTTATATAATTACCGGCATTGATTGAGTGCCTGATATGTGCCAGGCCCTAAATAAAACAGGAGTTCTATGGAAAATAAATGAAAATATATGAGTAATCCATAGATGGCAGAGGTTACCTGGGGAATTCTTAAACATCTGGATGCCCAGGCCCTATCCCATACTAATTAAGTCAGAATCTGTGGGATTAGTGCCAAGTGTTGCCATTTTTTTAACTGTCCAGATGATTCCAGTATGCAGGCACGTTTGAGAACCACTGGCTCACAACAGGCTTCTCAAAGTTGAGTGTGCATACAGATTACCTCGGAGCCTTGTGGAAATACAGGTTTTGATTCTGTGGGTCTTGCATGAGCCCCGGGATTCTCATGCGCTCCCAGGCGATGCCCGGTGTGCTGGCTGATCCACGACCATGTTTGAGTGCTAAGGATGCAGCCTTGCTGAAGACAGGTTGCCTGGAGCACTGCGGTAAATGTGCCTTGTCCAGCAAGGTCGCCGCTTGCCACGTTGGGCTGTTGAGCACATGAGATACGGCTGGTGCAGAACCAAACTTTACTGAATTTGTTTAAATTTAAGAACTGAAGCAGTGTAATATAGTTCTGTCATTAAACAGAACTTTATTGTTTTTGATAGGACTGTTTTTACTCTGGCCTCACACAGTGTATCATTGTTGCATTGTACCGCATGTATACTTTTCACTTTTTAAAACATGGATACTAGAAAAAACTTTCCTAGAAATTTCCGTTAGGAAAAAATCTGAAATTACATATGTGGCTGGCATATTTCTGTGGTACAGCATTTCCGGAGGTTAATCAACGTAAAACTCATTGGGCACATCCTCAGTCTCTTGTCAGCAAGGAGCCAAACCCTGGGAGCAGCCCTGTAATTGACTTGACATTCTCATGTTTTCTTTAGACCAGGGTTGATTTAAGAACTTGAATTTCCTGGTCTAGATTTGTACCTTTAAGGCATTTCTGAGAGCCAGAGACACAGAAAGGTTTACTAAAGGGACTGCTTGTAGATGCTCATGGTCTTACGATGCGGCAGATGTTCTTCCTTAAATTCATTCTGATACTGCTGGAAAGGGATTGGGTCCTGAAAAAGGTGTTCATGGTTTCTTTTCCTTTGTCTCTTTTGCTGCTTTTACCCTTATAACTTATTATTATAAAAATGGAAACCACACACACACAATGGAAACAACACAAGTTACATAAAATAGAGAGAGAAAGCCCCCCTCCCTGCCCCCATACCCACCTGCCTTCACGAAGACCTCTGTTCCATAGTACAGAGTTCAGTAGGTATTTTTCCAGATCTTTTCTATGATCACTTTTTTTTTTTTAGGATTGGAGTTAAAATATTTTTTAAAATAGAGGTATAATTGACATACAACATTATATGAGTTTTGGGTGTTCAATATGATGTTTAGATATTTGTGTATATTGCAAAATGATCACAGTAAGTCTAGTTAAATATCTGTGACCATAATAATTACAGAATTTTTATTCTTGTGATGAGAACTTTTAAGATCTACTCTGGTACCAACTTTAAATCACAGTGTTATTAACTGTAGCTGACAGGCTGTACATGACAATCCCAGGACTTACAAGCTGGTACCTTTTGATGCCCTTTATGCGTCTTGCCTACTCCTCAGCCCCTGCCTCTGGCAACCACCCATCTGTTCTCTGAATCTGTGAGCTCGGGGACTTTTGTTTTGTTTTCAGATTCCACATGCAAATGGGCTCCTACAGTATGTGTCCTTCTCTGACTGACTGCCCTCAGCCTGAGGTCCTCAGGGTCCATCCCTGTGGTCGCCAGTGGCAGAATTTCCTTCTTTTTTATGGCAGAATAATATCACTTCCTTTGAAAGCAGAAAATACGGTTCATTTAATGAAACCATCACATCCTAAGAAATACCTAACGTCCATGCTGTGAAAAATTAGAGAGTGAGACCGCTGGAAAGATGGGAGGAAGGAGAGTGCCACGTAGGAAAAGACAGAGGCAGAAGGGGTGGGGGGAGAAGAAAACCGTACTAAGAGAAGGGAGGCAGAGGACCAGGTGAGGGGAGAGCAGGGGTCCTGGTTGCGGTAATGAAGAAGCTGTCTCCGCTGGAGGTGCTGGCATTGGCTCCCAGCTCCTCAGCAGCCTCAGCTCAGCCGCGCGCACGCCCTTGCCGAGCTGGCTTTCCAGCACCTTTCCAACAACAGACCCTTTCTTCCGAAATGAAACCTGGCATCCAGAAGTGCACACACAAAGCAGATAAAGGCAGAGCAGCTGTGGTTCCCTAGAGCCCGACCTCTGGCTTCTTCGCCTGGTCTGGGCAGCTCTGTGGCGCCCCCCACTGACGGTTTCACTGATCACAGTTTGGGAAGTACTTTCTTGAGGTGCCTTAGAGGCCGAGGAGCAGTAAGAAAGAGGGGGTTGTGTACTTAACGATGAAAGGAGTGCCTGTGTCCATTTGTTAGTTATTGAAACTAGCGATCTTTAGGAGTATTTTTAGATGCTTTCTGCTATTATGTACTGTATAAAACATATGAAGGTCTTGTACTTTGGGCCTATATTCTTACTGAGAAGTCTCATTTGCAGGGTGATAACACCCTTGGTGTGGTTTTGGAATACAGGTGAGGTTCAGTGGGGTGGAGTCCAGAGCCCACGACCAAGAAAGAATTCTTGAGGTGTCTTTGGTGCAAAATGGTGGTTTATTAAAGCACAGGGTCAGGACCCGTGAGCAGAAAGAGCTGCTGCCCCGGGGTTGTGAGGGGTGGCTGATTATATACTATGGAGTTTGTGGAGGTAAGGAAAAAGGGAGGTTTCAAAAGGATTTTCATATGTTAAAGAAGACTCACAGGATACTGAAGGCCTGGCCATTGTCAGGTTAAGGTTCTTTCCCCCACTAGCAAGGCATTAGCATGAAGATAGTTGGGAGTTTCCCGAAGGAGCATTATATTTGTCCTGCTTCAATTATCTGTCAATGGGCTGCCGGTTGTAAGGACATTTAATTGTATTTACATTTCCTTCCGGAAGCTAGGTTATTGATAGAAATGCTTTGTTTTTGTAGATTGCTAAGACCTTTGTAAACTGAGGGAGAGTCAGGTCCTGCAGGATTGTGATCTCCATAAGTTAACTATTGCCCGAGGAATGTCACATATATCCTATCTGGAGTGGGGGGTTTTGGGGTGTCAGCTTCTTCTCTGTCCTCAGCTTGCCTTCTGTTCCCTCATCACCCTGACCAAGGTTCGTGGTATAATTAATAGTTTAACACACAGTAAGTTTTAATCCCATATTAAAGTAAATAGAATTGGAATCTGAACTGTGGGGGACGGTTTCTAAAATCTTGTTTACTGTTTTCTTTTTTCAGGAGAAGATGATGGTGAGTTAAAACTCTTGTGTTTGGGTATGCCGCCAGTGCAGAGGAAATGTTTTTAATGATCAAAATTTGATTTTTCCTCTGTTTAATTCAAAAGAAAATGTTTATCCTATTTTTTTCAGAAATAGCTACCAATCACTTGTGACAAAAAATAAAGAAGAGATTTATAATGTAAATTTACCCTATGTTTAAAAAAAACTATAAATTCCCTTTTACTTAAATATTTAGCATAGAAACCAGGATTACATTCCAGCTTCCCCATTGTCTGGTTATTATAATCTACTAAAATATGTTGTGAAGAAATGGAGAGAAGGTAAGATAGTTTTACCAGATAATTTGTCTTGTGACTTTATTTTCTTACTGACTTTGTAATTTATAACCTCAGTTATTGTAATACTTAATCTGGTGAATAGTGATTTATCAACAGTTGGTTACTCCAGGTTACCAGATGAGTATCAGTCATAATAAATTGCCCCAAAACAGTCAAAATAGTTATTTCAAATGGATGTTTACTTACTCTGTGTTCAGGGATACAGTGATGGGCATTGTGCGGGATAGAAATATGTGTACAACACGACGCCTTCGCTCCCGGAGCTGGCGGTGTATGGCAGAAGGATCAGCACTGCACGTGGTGATAGGAAGTGCCGCACATACGTAGTTAGAGCAGTAGGTGGTGGACAGATCCTGTCTCACGGGAGGGGTCTGCAGAGCTTACTACGGAAAGTGGCGATGGAGAGGAGTTTTGAGTAAGGGGACAGATGTAGGCTGGTAGGATTGGATCCTGTGGGCTATTAGGAGAAGATGGCATGGACCACGGAGTTGCAAAGGGAAGAATCAAGCATGTTTGGGGAGACCCCGTTAGCAGTAGGGAAGACTTTAAATAGCAGTGGTTTAAGTTAGAAACATGGGAGGCCAGATTATTGAGGCCTTGGGAGCTCGACTTTTCCTGATAGCATTTGGGGTTTCTCAGGTAAACAAGTGAGATCATGATGAATGGCCCTTAGGAAGAGTATCTTGAAGGCATTAATCTGTGGGAAGATGTTTGTGTAGATCTGCAAAGTGTGAGGACTCTCAGGAAACAAAGCAATTCTCTACCATCTCATTTATCCCCTAGACTCCTGGCTCGGCTCATCTATGTGTTGCGTTTTTCTTAGGCTTTGCTTTTCTTAATTAAAATAAAGATAAGTAACTCACAAAGTGCATTAACTGTTTTGATCTGTACTGACCGTCATTTTTGTTCCGCTCAGAACAGTACTGATCTAGAAATAGATCTTTTAACATTAGTACATAGTTAAGTCAGGTCCCTCTGTATTCTAGTCATTGACTTTTCTGAAAAATTATCTTGAAAATTAAGGGATTTAAAAATTACCCCTTGAAATTTAGTAGTCTTAGATAATTGAGGAGATATACATAGCTTTACTGCTCAGGAAAAAATGGAATAATTACTAATTTGATTTTTGTATTATAATTCAGTGTTTTTTCTAGAATTTTTAAGGAGTTCTGTGGTGGTTATCAAAAGCAAATTTAAGATTTTTAAGCTCTTTCACCCTCTATACTTGTTTAAGCCTTCTAATGAATAAGATATTTTATATAATATTTTGAAATGTTTTCTTAAAATTTTTTGCTTAAATATTATTTATAAGAAGATTGTCCAAAAGTTACTTAAATTACTTTGGGGTTTTATTTTCTAGAACCATATGCCTATTTCTCTACTTCACATGACGCAGTGGCCATTTCTAGAGATATTCCTTAGTCTGTCATAGGAAATATTTTATATACTTAATTTATTCTGATTTGTAAATGACTGTTCAAAATATTTTAACCCAAATCTGTGTGTGTGTGTGTGTGTCTGTGTTTTGTTTTGTTTTTTAAAGGTGAATCATTCTACACATGGCTGGAAGGTAAACTTATATGTCTGCATTTTGAATTTACTGGTTTCTTGTAAGAAATGTATGGATTTATTTAATATATTTTTGTAATTCAACATTCATTACCTAGACAACTAATTGTTATAGTGTTTGAAAAAAAATAACATTTTAAGTCACTGTATTTTAGGATACAATGATTTGAAAATTTTGAGGCTATTGGTCAGCCAAGAATAATCAGCATTAGGGAAATAGGGCAGATTTTGGCCTCTGGTTTTTGTAACTGGCTTCTCCGTGTTATTTTCATTCTGTATGTACCACTCATCCAGACTGCTTTCTAGTAACCATTATCCACACTACTTTGTAAGTAGAGACCTTCTTTTTGGAAGGAAGTACTTTTTATATACATATATATGAAATTGAGGGAAGGTAAATTTGGTTTCAGAAGATTTTTTTTTTAAGATTTTATTTATTTATTTGACAGAGAGACAGTGAGAGAGGGAACACAAGCAGGGGGAGTGGGAGAGGGAGAAGCAGGCTTCCTGCTGAGCAGGGAGCCCAATGCGGGGCTCGATCCCGGGACCCTGGGATCATGACCTGAGCCAAAGGCAGAAGCTTAACCACTGAGCCACCCAGGCACCCCCATGATTTCAGAAGATTTTAAGCAGTGTTTACACATGTTTCTGTAGCCTAAACTTGTCTAATTAAAGGATAAAGCAATATAGATCCCAGTAGATACTTTGCATTCTTATATTTTCTAGTGTTGAAAATATAAATGCTATTAGTGGAAAGCTGAAACACTCTAGGATTTTAACAGCCTTATTTAAAAACTGGATATATGATGCTTTTAAAAAATTTGCCAAATTGCCATTCATTTATTAAAAGTTAAGATGTATTAATGAAAGATCAGCAAGTTGAATGATACAGGAGATCATAACCTTATAGGAACTCTACAGAGTAAAACTACTTAATTCTATTTTGTGTTTGCTAATCGGTGATATTATCTTATGAACATGATTTCTCTTTGTTTTTAATGAAGTGTGTACGTATAATGGCCATTACTAAGGTGAACGTTATTGATGTGCCCATGCTATTAGGAATGATATTGATAAATGGCCTATGTGGAAGATGATTCTTCACTTTGCTTCATTAGCTGTATTGTAAAGATACAAATTGTGAAAAGTAGTATTTCAGTTAAAAGAGGTGGTGAGAGACTCTGAATATTGACAGTAGAGGATGGGAGTGAACTGTATGGGCAATACTGAAATCTAGGGTATTCTGTATTAACCACTTTTGTAGTATCCTACTGATGGGAGCCCCTGAATATTGATACATGGTTTCAGAGAACACTCCTATTTTTATAGGCAACTGACTCAACTTTTCTGAGATTCAGTTTCCTCATCTGGGTCATGAGACTGGCAATAGCCAACCATTTTACCTATACTGTGAGTATAGATGATGCCTGTAAAAATGCCTTTGAAAATCACCGAACAGTGTCCAAGTGTCACATAATCCTGTTACAGTAAATCTGGCCCTATTATGAGAGAAGAAGTTATAGACAGTGTCACTTGATGAACGTGAATTTGAATGAAATTAAATCCGAAAGCAAGAGACCCACTCTCTAAATTGGATAGTTGAATTTGCTCTGTATTGTTAGAAGGCGAAATAAAGAACTTCTCAGACTCAACACCCAAAAAACAACAATCCAGTCAAAAAATGGGCGGACATGAATAGACACTTCTCCAAAGAAGATATACAAATGGCTAACAGACACATGAAAAAATGTTCAACATCATTAACCATCAGGGAAATACAAATCCAAACCACATTGAGATACCTTACGCCAGTTAGAGTGGCAAAAATTAACAAGACAGAAAACAGCAAGTGTTGGAGGGGATGTGGAGAAGGGGAAACACTCTTACACTGTTGGTGGGAATGCAAGTTGGTACAGCCATTTTAGAAAACAGTATGGAGGTCCCTCAAAAAGTTAAAAATAGGGCTACCCTATGACCCAGCAATTGTACTACTGGGTATTTACCCCAAAGGCACAGACATAGTGAAGAGAAGGGCCATATGCACCCCAGTGTTCATAGCAGCATTGATCACAATAGCGAAATCGTGGAAGGAGCCGAGATGCCCTTCAACAGATGAATGGATAAAGATGTTGTGGTCCATATATACAATGGAATATTACTCAGCCATCAGAAAGGATGAATACCCACCATATGCATCGACATGGATGGAACTGGAGGGGATTATGCTAAGTAAAATAAGTCAGGCAGAGAAAGACAATTATCATATGGCTTCACTCATATGTGGAACATAAAGAATAGAGCAGAGGACCATAGGGGAAAGGAGGGAAAACTGAAGGGGGTTGGGAATCACAGAGGGAGATGAACCATGAGAAACTATGGACCCCAGGAAACAAACTGGGGGTTTTGGAGGGGAGGGGGGTGAGGGACAGGTTATTCCGGTGATGGGTATTAAGGAAGGTCTGTGTTGCAATGAGCACTGGGTGCTATATGCTAATAATCACAGAACACTACATCAAAAACTAATGATGTACTGTATGGTGACTAACATAATAAAAATAAATATTATTAATCAGGGGGAAAAAAAGAAATAGAAGTTGGTAGATTTTGCCTTTGTAAATCAGCTTTTGCAGATGTTACTTAAGAGTCATCCAGGAATTTCAACCAATAAACAGTGTACGTTGGCGAAAGTGTTAAGTAACACAGTAAGTAACACTGTATGGCTACATAAAATAATTTTCCATCATATTCCTACACTCCATCTGATAAAGATTCTGGTCACACAGTAAAAAGTCAACGTACATTGTTTATTGGTTGAAATTCCTCAGTGACTGTTTTGCAGGTTTTGCTCCTTACAAGCACACCATTTAAGTAGAACTGGAGAATTCTAGGGCAGAGGATTAGTAAGACACACTAAAGAATCTGGAGGAAGACGAGAAATGGAATGCAGTTTCTTCTTCCTCCACGATAAAGTAGGTTCAAAGAAAGGACATCCCTAGGGAAGAGAAAAGGAGAAACCGCTATTGTTAAGCCAAAGCAGTGACTCTGAATTACATTTGCTTTAGTTTAGCCTGACCATGAAAAATCTGTGCTGTTGCCCTCTGGGTAGCACAGGAACTTGCCAAGTCCGTCCATAGTGCTTAGACCTCCAGAGCCCAACATTCTCTGCCTCATTCTGCATTGTTATCATATTCATAACTCCATTCTGAAGTCAGAATCTTATTTTGTCTTCTAGTGAGAGAATCTTGATCTAATCATTTTATATTATTCCTTGATTATTTTTAATGTCCTTGAGCCTTAACTTTAAGCCTGTGTACTGAATCTTCTTGATTCAATATTTCTGTTATCTAAATGGATGTGATTTCTTTTTCAATATTTTTCTGAATAGGCTTGTGTCTGGAGAAGAGAGTCTTCTATAAGCTTATATCTGGACTTCATGCTAGTATCAATTTACATCTATGTGCAAATTATCTTTTAGAAGGTAATCACATTTTTATGTAGAGATCTTGCCTTCTATTAGTGTAAAAATTGGGGGAGGAATATATATTCTCTATAGAGAAAAAAAATCCTATTTATTAAAGCTGTATTATGTATTTCTCTTTCTCTTTAGAAACCTGGGGTAAACCTAGCTGGGGACCTAATATGAAAGAATTTAAACGGCGCTTTGACCCTGTGGAAACTAAGGGAGAAGGTCCAAGGAGGCTTAAGAATCTATACTTTTTATACTTAATTGAGCTTCGAGCTTTATCAAAGGTGGCCCCATATTTTGAGCGCTCAATTGTCGATCTTTACACTGGAAATGTAGAAGAAGATGCTGACACAAAAACCCTTTTACTGAATATCTTTCAAGATACAAAGTAAGAATTGAGTATCAGTAATCTGAAATTCCACACTGTATGAATGATGTAGCCCTTGAAATACAACAGAAACTGACTGCTACAAGTTAGGAAGAGGGAGAATTAGAACTGAGAAGGAGCGTGGTCAGTAGGACGGCCTAGTCACACTTGAGAACAGGCTCTGTTTTCAAACAGAACTTTGCATTTTATGTAGTATCAAAGTTTGATGCTATTTTATTTTAAAGATTTATTTAGAGAGAGAGAGTAAGTGGGGGGAAGGGATGGGGGAGAGGGAGAGAAAGAGTCCGAAGCAGACTCTGGGCAGACTGCAGAGCCCGACTCTGCGAGGCTCGATCCCCCAACCCTGAGATCATGACCTGAGCCGAACCCGAGAGCTGGACGCTGACCTAAATGCGCGGCCCAGGTGCCCCAGAGTTTAACGCTATTTTAACGGTTTTTTTCCTTTTTCTTTTTTTTTTTTAACCAAGTTCATATTCTTCCAGTTGCTGTTTAAATTCTGGTGCTATAAGTGTGCTCCCATGAAGGTAGATAGATAAGGGAACATTAGCTTTATCTTCTAGACTATAAATTCTTTTAAAAAATGCTGGGTCTATAAAATTTGAGTTTACTGGTGGTTAACATGAGCATGAACCAAAGTTGGATTAAGAAGTGTTTAAATTATGCAAAACCTCTGTAATAGAGTGTTGCGCATTTTTCACATAAATTGCTTTTAAGTTCAATTTTTAGATGATTTTTATCATGTAATTTCTTTAAAACATTAGTCTTGTAAATTATAAAGCCATTCTTATGTTGCTTTACTCTTTTATTGAGTAGTTTACATGTGAATTATTTGCCACCTTCCTGTGTTATTAAACTTTACACATGAGTAAATTAAAAATTACAGATATTTGTGGGGATAGAAAATTTTGTCAGAGCTCTACTACCTAGTACGTGAATGTTTTGTCTGTAACTTGTAGTGTTGTCATTTCATCAGGTCCTTTCCCATGCACTTTGACGAGAAATCCATGTTTGCAGGTGACAAAAAGGGGGCCAAGTCATTAAAGGTAAAAAGTTCTTGACTGGGGGACAGGGTGGGGGAGCAGATGACGGGCTGTGTCTTAATCCCCTCCATCTAAACTCTTCTTGCCCAGCCCTCCATCTTGTTGAAGTTGGTCTGACTGGATTTTACTAGAAATGGCACAGAAAGCCCCTTCTCCATACTTTTCAGTTCCTTTCTCCTTTCTGGCTTGGTCAGCTCTTAGCGAAGTCTCTGTTAACTGACCGATGAATATGGCACCTTTATAAAGGTCTTATTTTGAGAGAAAGTTTTCTTACTTTAAAATCACAATGTGTATTGTTGTTTTGATTTTAAAAATCATGACTGTTTGCCACTCTGAAGGCAATAAATACTATATTTTCCTAAAGTTTGTTTTATGGAATATTTACGGAAAGTTCCAGTTTCTGGAACATTTGTCTTTATGGACTAACATAAAAGGCAAAAATTACCTGTTACCCCCGTGATATCAGAGAATGTATTTTAGGGAGCTAACTTGAGAGCTCTTTGTTTTCATTTGCCTACAGCGTATTAAGGAATACATTGTACCCTTAAAATGTTCATAAAAGTATTTGAAATTGACTGGCAAACAGTCTTCTAGTGCTGCTCCACAGTCTTTTATATGTAATTCAGAAATCCAGAAAGCTCCAAAAACGGAAACATTTTTCTTATGTTTGGTACAAATTAATTTGTTAGTAAAACCTGACCTGTACTGACATAAGAGTATTTGTAGTGCTTTTAAAAAATTTTGCTTTGTTTAAATATTCTTACATTTTGCTACAGAACCATGAATGTATATGATTACTAGGTGTTGCCACACATGCCGGTGGGGGTATTTTATGATAAATAATGTATGTACTGCATTTCTAAAGTGTGGAGAATTTGGAATTCTGAAACACATTTGGCCCTGAGACGCTCTAGATGCTCCCTGATAAGCGAGCACCGAGTAAGAGTCTCTTGGTGCTTCTCAGGTGAAGTAACTTAGTCACAACTGTATCTTAGTTTTGGAAGGTTGTTGTATTTTATGATTATTATTATTTAAGATTTTATTTATTTGACAGAGAGAGACACAGCGACAGAGGGAACACAAGCAGGGGGAGTGGGAGAGGAAGAAGCAGGCTTCCCGCTGAGCAGGGAGCCCGATGTGGGGCTCGATCCCAGGACCCTGAGATCATGACCTGAGCCGAAGGCAGACGCTTAACCACTGAGCCACCCAGGCGCCCCTGTTTTATGATTATTTTAAGGGCATATTGCTGTTGTGGTGTTTACTATAATGTTAATTTATTTTTGTAGTGTTCCTATTTTTTAACTATTTATACAAGTAGTATACTTTTGGGAGGCTCTGTGGTTCTTTTTGTGGAGGAGGATGGTGCGAGTGAGAAAAGAAGTAGCTGTCATCTATGAATTGCTGGAAATTCTTTTTGCTGTTTTTCAAAGGTGTATGAAGGAGAACTCAAGTCTGTTTCTCCATCTCCTCCCAAGAACATGAGTTACATGAAATGGAGAGCACAGGACTTTGGTGTTCTTTATTTTGTCTTTCAGCCAGGGTGCTGTTTCTTTGGTGGAACCTTTGGAAAGCAGCCGACAGGGCTTCTCATGGCCGGAGTTTTCAGGCTGCTTGCCTCTAGCTTCATGCAATAAAATGTTCACCTCAGTACAATAAAATGAAACTTATTGTCTGTGTTTGCCACATGAAAAAGATGAGGAAACTCTGGTAGCTACTGTTAGCCTCAGATGAGCCTGGCCTTAGAGTCCTAGCAGCCATGCCCGATGCTCACAGGCAGAAGAATCCCTGCTGCGTAGGAAGCAATTGCAGCGCAGCCCAGCGATTCAGTTAGCAAGCATCCCTGGAGAAGCTGGCTGGCAGGTGCGGGACTCGAGGCCACACCTTCCTACCGCCCTGTGAGCATCGGTGCTGATGGAGCACCCATTACAAGCAGCCTGTGGCACTGAGGAGAGATGAAAATTGATCGTTGGTCTAAGACCGGCTTTCTGATTTGGACTCACACAAGCAATACATGAAAAATAAACCAAGCCTAATATAGACACATTTACCACTGGCTATATGCGGGTATGAGATGGAGGCAGCAGTTAAGCTCCTTCAGACTTAAAACCATGTATCACTTACCTGTTTCTCCCTTAGTGCCTGTGTTGGTGCTTTGCATAGAGTAGCACCTCAATAAAAAGTTGGCTGAATTAATATGTGGAATGAATTTTATAAATTTCCATGGTGGTTTTAGGGGCCATGTTATGCCATACAAATCCCGTCAGTTTTCTTCTTCACTGTTGAAAAACACAAGCCATTCATTAATAAGCTTCAGAACTTTTATTTCTTATAATTCATACAAACGCAGTTTAGTTTTCAAGCCTCTAATGAGAGTAAAAATATTTTCTGTATGTTAGGAGGAATTCCGCTTACATTTCAAGAATATTTCCCGTATAATGGACTGTGTTGGATGTGACAAATGCAGATTATGGGGGAAATTGCAGGTTTGTGTTTTGTCTTCTGTTTTAAAACTATTACTAACCTTAAATTTTCCTACTGGAATGTTGCAAGTTTTTATTACAGTAACCCTCACTGTTCATTGAAACAGAAGATCTGAAGTGTGGCTTTTCTGCTTTATTGATGAAAAAGATGAATATATTAAATCTGTGTTATATGTGTAAGAATGTTTTTCCTATAATCTATGTTCATTAACATTCATTTTGGTTTTATTGTATCTGTTTCTGTTGGTACAATCTGAGATTCATTTCTGAAGGTGGTTATAAATAGTATATTAGTATTTTGTAGACCCATATAAAAAATAAGATATAAAAAGTCTTAATTATCAAACTTTGTTCACTAAATTTGTTTCAGTGGTCAAAAGAAGACCACCTAGTCACAAAAAAGAAGGTTCTGCCAAGCAGGCCCATTTCTCTCTCTGTATATTTAGTATATAAAGGATGGTTTGATATTTTATTTATTTTTTTTTACAAAGATGATAATTCAGAAAATCAGGAGACAATTATTTTAATGGAGACTACACTGAAATCAGATGTTTCTTTTTCTCTAGTTCTAATTGATAAATTTTTAAGTGTAGTTATCACTAATAATTTCTAAGTTTTGAATTGCTAGGGTCTGTAAAGAATGCTTTCAGGGTTACATATTGAACATTGTAATCCTAATGTGATATTTTCTAGGTTAAGAAAAAGCATTTTAGTAATTTATGTCCAACAAATGTTAAACTATTCAGGTTCCTTAACAGTTAAGGTAAATTTATCATATGCATAATGTGTGAGGAAGTAGAAACTGTATTTTGCAGTTTAACATTTTGGTGAAAAGTTCAGTTCGTGTGAATTTCTTGACTGTCATCACAGTGACTGCATATTCCTTTCAACCTTTATAGTAATTGTTATTACATTAATTTAATTGTTACGTGTATGACTATTTTCTTTAGACTCAAGGTTTAGGAACTGCCCTGAAGATACTATTCTCTGAAAAAGAAATCCAAAAACTTCCAGAGAACAGCCCATCTAAAGGCTTCCAACTCACTCGACAGGAAATAGTTGCTCTTTTAAATGCTTTCGGAAGGTAAGAATGGTTTTCACAGTGAAGACTTGCTGGGTTTTGCTGGTTTCAGCAAACTTCAAAGATCATCTTCTCTCCTTAAGTACTTTGTTTTGCTTTGTTTGGTCAACAAAGAGAAAGAATTATATACTGTCATATTTGTACTCACAAGCCAGGGTCTCAACAGGTCACAGGAAAAATTAATAGGGTCAGATTGGCAGTGTTTCTATTTGCCTTCTCAGTTTTGTGGGGAAAATATTCTAATATTCAGCTGGCTATAGCTTGGTCAACTACAGTAGCAGGAGTAAGGAAAGGAGAGCTTGGTTGAGATGTGATGAAAGAAAAAGAGATTAAACCTTCTCACTGCCTTTTTTCTTTTTTTTTAAGATTTTATTTGAGAGAGTCGTAGCAGGTGCATGTAGGAGCAGGGAGGAGGGGTGGATGAGGAGGGAGAGCGAGAATCTGAAGCAGATTCCATCCAGCCCAATGTGGGTCTCTATCCTATGAGACTGAGATCATTATGACCTGAGCCAAAACCAAGAGTCGGAAGCTTAACCCACTGAACCACCCGGGTGCCCCAGCTTTTTATTTCTTAAGCTGAGGAGGCATTTTCCCTCCATTCATTCTTACCCCATTTTTCCCTGCATAGACCTATAGTTTGCTTTTGGTTTATGCCACAGGTGGTTTCAAACAGAATTTGTACCACGTGTGGTACCAACTAAGGAATACAGAGTGGAAGGAAAAGAATCCTAGAAAATAAGAGACAATAAAACTGGGCTGCCCTGGAAAATACAAAGTCAAGGAAGAACTGTTTAAAATAAAAAGGGGGGGGCAGGTGATACAGAGATTATTTCTTATGTTTTCTTAACGTGCATTTTTAAGTTAAAAAGGGGGCAGTTAAGAGAAAAATAAATTGTTCCTTCCCCATCTTAGAAGATGTCACCTGTTGTTCCCATGTACTGACAGATGACTGTGTAGGTTGGGGTTTCAAGCATAAGCTAGACATAGGATGTCCATCAGGAATTAGTACTTCGTGAAGAATTTAGTTCACCCACTTACGAGGCCTGTAAATAAGATAAAACAGGAGAAACTGAATTAAATTTAGAGTATTTCAGTGAAATTTAAATGAAAAGTATTTTAAACAATTTACACATTTTAGATCCAAATAAAATTGAGAAGAAAACGAATGTTGACCTCCTCAAAATGTCTCTGAGTCTCAGAGACTATCATAAAGGCAGGCCTGTCGGCTTCAGTTCTCTGTCTGGAGCCTGGTATTTGCTTTACTGTTCTGTGAAGAGAACTGGATTCTGAGCCTGCGGTCCTGGAGCTCAGGAATCCCGGGCCTGCTGTGTCCTGTCTGCATGAGCTCAGGCACTTCACCCGGTTCCTTCAGCTTCCTTCCTTTCTCTGTGAAGTGCGGCTGATAGAAACCCTTCTCCAGGGGCGCCTGGGTGGCACAGCTGTTGGGCGTCTGCCTTCAGCTCAGGGCGTGATCCCGGCGTTATGGGATCGAGCCCCACATCAGGCTCCTCTGCTGTGAGC
Source organism: Ursus americanus (assembly GCF_024610735.1). Lineage (NCBI taxonomy): Eukaryota > Metazoa > Chordata > Mammalia > Carnivora > Ursidae > Ursus > Ursus americanus. The sequence goes on from NC_142132.1 coordinate 83,656,622, forward strand.
CTGCTTCTTCCTCTCCCACTCCCCCTGCTTGTGTTCCCTCTCTTGCTGGCTGTCTCTATCTCTCTCAAATAAATAAATAAATAAAATCTTAAAAAAAAAAAAAAAAAAAAGAAACCCTTCTCCAGAGCTAACGTGAAGGTGACCTGAGCTTAGACGTGACTGCGCTTCCTACACTGAGCTGCTCCCGGGATTCCGTGGCAGCTGGTGCTAGTGATGGTGGTTTACAAACCGCTGGATGGTTAGTGCTCTTGTTTTTCAGTAGACAAAAACTGTCTTTTTGTTTCTGACTAAACTAGATGTGGAAACTGTTCTTCTCCTGAGGGCAGTGACACTTGGGGTGGGATCCTTACACAAGTAAGGGTATAGCCTAATTTAATCTCCTTTTTCCCCCTCTACAGAAAAACAAACACCAGTTTATCCATGTGCTAATTAAAGCTCTTAAAATAATCCTCTTTCCCTGCCCCCCCCAATTATAAAAATAATTCGTGGTCATTGTAAAAAATTTGGAAAAACATGGAAGTATAATTTTAAAAATAAATTTAAAAGTCACCGCTATCCCCACTACCCAGGACTGTTTCAACATTCGATGTACTTTTAAAATGTGTATTTTTCCTCGACTTGTAAGTAAAATATTTACATGTGTGCGTGTGTTTATCTATGTGTTAACAGAGTTGAAAGCGTATTTTTGTGTACTTTCCTGTTCTTTTTTACTTGGCATTGTATTATAATCATGTCTTGATATTATTAAATTTTTTTCATAAGGATTATTTTGTTTTTTGAGAAGAAACTGTGACATTATATTAGTTTCAGGTGCACAACATAATGATTTGATATTTGTATATATATTGCAGAATTTTTGCCACAGTAAGACTAGTTAACATCATCACCACCCAGTTACAGAATTCTTGTCCTTGTGATAAGCGTTTACTTTCTTAGCCACTTCCAAATACATAAGCAGCATTTTATTTTTTATTTAAGTTTTTAAATTCCAGTATATTTAACATACGGTGTAATATTAGATCCGGCTGTACAGCTTAGTGACTCAGCAGTTCGGTACATCGCCTGTGCTCATTGGGACAAGTGCCCGCCTTCATCCCCATCCCGTTTCCCCCTTCCCCCCACCCACCGCCCCTCCAGTGACCATCAGTGCGTTCTCTGTGGATAAGGGTCTGTTTCTTGGTTTGCCTCACTCTTTTTTCAATATATGCCATATTCTGTTACAAGGACATACCACAATTTATGTAGCCACGCTCCTTTTAATCTTAGTTGAGCCCGATTTTTTAATTTATATGGATTCTGTACATTTACTTTTTCTTTAGAGAATGTTACAGGTTTTTTTGTTAGAGTTTTTCTTAATAATTGTTGATGGGATCTTTTCATTGTATCTTCTACCTGATTATCAGTCCATTTAAGTAGTAAATGACTCTGACTGCATTAACACGTAAAATTATTGTGTGACACCTCAGCGAGTTCGTGCATTAGCTTTTCTGCAGTGAATTAGTCTTTAGTCATTTTCTCTGATGGCCTGTTGTATACAGTTTTACCTAAGAGCACCCAGCCCCACGTCGCTTTGTCACCTGATGCTAGTGGGCAGTTCTGGCCACTGAATCCTGCAACATGGGGCTTCTTTACCTGTTTCTACAGGAACAGCCATTTTCTGATAGTTCCAGCATTCATAGGAAATGGTTTCTTTTCCAGCATACAAATAGATACGGCATTGCTGTCCCTGTTAGATGTGACCGTGTCCCGCAGTGCCCCTCTAAGAGAGAAGCAGTAGGTCAGGGCAAGTGGCCCCCCCCTTCCCCTGCCACTGCTCTGTTGGGGGGTCAGCTGTGAGGTCTGGCTCGTGTTTCCACGGAGACTGTGCTCCCACGGTCCCAGTAGTGACGGTCAGTGTGGGGTCTCTGGGTAAGGGCGACATACCTGTAGTTAATTTGTGTGTGACCTTTGAGTTCTCTGATCCCTCTCCCTTTCGTGTCTAAGTCAGACTTAGCGCTTTTTCGTTCCGAGCACACCTGCTGTTTGCTTGGCTCTCTTTCTTTTCCTTTCAGGCCATGGTCTCTTCACCGTATCTTCGTACATATTTGACACAAGTTTGTGGGGTTTTTTTTTTAATAGGTACTTTAATGTACAGCATATGATTTTACACATTTATTTGATAATCATATTCTGTTTTTTTCCTAATAATTAAAAACTGTTTCGGTCCTTTAATATTCTGAGGATTAGAGTAAGAATTCATTTTCTACTAATCCCACAACTTGCAAGAGTAACAAAAAAATGTTGAGACTCTAGAGAGCTTGGACTTTTTGAGAAGTTATGTAGTCATGAGATATGATGAACTGGTTGGAACCCATCTATTAGCTGGGTGACCCTGAAAAATTACTTGATTTATGTCAGTCTCGGTTTTCCTCAAATTGGAACATCAGGGTTAATTTTATCTACCTTGGAGAATTTTTTTTTTACAATGACTGAGAATATGTGTGTGATGTGCTTGGGCCGTTGCCTGGCATACTAAGCTCTCAATATAAGAAAAGTTCTTGTTTACTAAGTATTTAGAGTAAAGAAAGAAGCTTAATACTGCATACTACATCATCTTATTTTATAGAAAGAAAAACATTAGATTTTTATCATACCAACCTGAATTGTATGTAAGGCTAACTGAGCTTATAGAACTATTTTTTTGTGGCTCCCATCCCAGAGTTTTACTTCTGGGCCTGGGCCCAGAAGCATGCATGCGTTCATTCACTTGTTCAATAATTACTTACTTTTTGAACGCCGTAAATAGTGGTGGATGTAGGGCACAGGTATGTAAACGATAGTTACCCGTGTGGAGCTAACATTACCCCCATGTAGTCAAACCTCCATGTGTAACTATGATTCCCCGATAACTTAATGTCTAATAGCTTACTGTTGATTGGAAAAGCCTTACCGATAACATAAGCAGTCATTTAGCACATATTCCATATGTCACATGTATCATTTACCACATTCATACAACAACATAAGCTGGGGAAAAGAAAGCGTCAAGAAAATCATAAGAGAAAATACATTTACAGAACTATCTTTATTGAAAAAAAGACCTGTGTATGTGACCCCCCCACGGTTCAAAGCCTTGATGTTTAAGGGTCATCTGTAGTGTGTTTGGGGAATAACGAGGAAGGAGTGGACATTTGGAGAGGAATGTGCAAAATGAACTTATAAGACCAGTTGTAAATGATTAGAGTTTCTTTATTGTAATGAGTTACTCATATTGCTGTTGCCATCATTAATCCAGAATGTGTTGATAATAAGTGACTGGCTCCCTTTGCCCCTTCTGACCCAAGAGTGAAGAACTGTAGCTGTGCACAGCACAGTCTTTACTAAGTAATCACAGCAAACTCATTGGCCAGTGGTGTTTATATTCTTTTATTTTGGATTTTGCTTTCAAATTACAGCTCATGGAATGGTATCAGTAATTTGAAATATGTGCACATATGAACTAATATGTTCTTTTTTTTCTTCTGTAGGCTTTCTACAAGTATAAGAGAGTTACAGAATTTTAAAGTCTTACTACAACACAGTAGGTAATAAAGGCTTTTATATGTCTAGTTAGAGACATAATCTGACTGTGTGAAGCCTGTCAGTCTTGGACGTTCAGCGAAAGGGGGCTGATCTTCAAAGACCTGAAGGAAGAACTCTCAACTCTTAAAGAGAAAATTCAAATGTTCACTTGAATATTTATGATTCTTAATAGATTGTCAATTAGAGATATTTATAAATGAAGTATATACTTTTAAAACATGTAAGTTATACTAATTCTGTGTTTAATTTCGTATGTTTCCATCTGTTGAATATTCTGCTATTCTGTTTAGAATTGGTTTTTTTCTTATTCTGTTCTTTATTTCCAGTTGTCGGACTTAAATGACCATCCTAATAAACACTGTTAGCAGTCTGCTATAGAAAAGGAGAGCTAGAGAACAAACATTGCTGCTTTGGGCTAGGATCAGTGATAAAAATTTATCAGTAATTTTTCAAATGTGTTGTTAGTCTTACCTGATGTCACTTTCTATAACCGGGAAGTGTCAGTGTGATGAACGGCCCTTTCAGTGCATAGTTACAGAAGGGACTGAAGCATCCCCAGGACTTCAGCTTCAGTTTCATTGGTTTTTATTTAAGATTTTCAGTTGCTGTTGTTGTTGCTGTTTTGTTTTGGTATAAAGGCCTGCCTTCAGTAAAGGTGAGTGTGTACTGTCCCCTCCGCTAGCTGCCCAGCCAGATTGCCCGTGTGTCGTGGGCTGGCTCCAGAGGATTCTCTACTTAGAACCTATCCTGTGTATCTGTTTCTTTTGATTTTGCATTTCTTTGTCTTTACTCCAATTTTAGAAAATTTTTGTTTACTTTGAGAAGAAAAATTTGCATAAATACTTACGTTTCACTTTGATAGAATTTGGGATTATATGGATTTATAATGCCACTTTAAAACGATACACACAAAATTTACTCTTTTAAATTAAACATTTTTAAAGGATTTTATTTTAGAATACAGTCTATGCAATCCTCTCTCAACCGGAATTTCTTCGGTAGGTTATTTAAACAGGCAGGTGAGTTCGAGCCTTGTGAAGCTTCCCTCTCCCTACCTTTCCTTTCATTTCGGTTCATTGTATATAAATGGTACTTTGTGTGACTTGTACCAACAGATGACCTTCACGTCCTAAGCTCATTTTCTAAAGCTGGGATTTAAATATCCTCCAATATTTAAAATATTCTTTTAAAAGCTGTTAGAGATAGAATGTGATTAACTTGGAAGGAGGCATCTGTGTAGAAGTAATACGGGTACAAAACCTAGAGTTTCTCCTTCAACTCTTCAGTCTTTTATGAAGTAAGTGCTCTTAAACCCACACCTTACCTGCCAGAGTCTGAAATGTGTTCATCGATGATTTAGTGGCGTATTTTAAACTGTATTTAGTTAGCTCACCCCTCTTTTAAAAATATTTGGTCATCCCTAGGAGAGGGATATGGTTGAAAGGAGTAAGTTCTCACTAATTAATTATTTTCCTACCCAATTTTAACATTTATAGACCCAGGGGTTTTTTGTTGTTGATGGTGGTGACTTTTTTTTTTTTTTTTTGGTTGTCAAATAAAACAGGCCGGCTTGATTGGAGCCCTCTCCACTTTTCATTTCTAGGGATGTAAGTATTGTATGGTAGGAGAGGGGGACCTTAAGGTGAACTTGTCTAAAAAGTGAGTAAGTAATCTTCTTGATAAATTAGTAAGAATTATTCTTAGTGTTCATTCAGAGTTTAAGAAAATGTGAAAGTTTTGCACTTTGTCTATTATTACTGTAAGTTCAAAAATCTTTTTGGTAGTGTTACTTCACTGTTCTCTCAGTTAAAAGCTATTATTTAAATTCTGTTTACTGGAGAAAATCCTTGGTCATTTCCAGTGTTTTTTGTTTTTTTCTTTACTGTGATTTGTTTCAAGCTTGGGAAAGATTGTATATTCAGAGTGAGTTCTAGGAAACTAAAAGGTTAGTATAAAAAGTTCTTTTCAAGGTTTTAATGAATTTTTGCACCACCAAGAAAATAAACAAATGAAATATTCTTAAGCTGAAATTTATTTAACTTGATTTTATCACAAATTGGATTCCGGGGGCAGGGAGCAGCCTACATTTTTGTGTCTGTGTGTATTTCATAAATAATTGTATAAGGTGTAGGAACCTTTGTTTTGTGAGCCTGGTGATACTGTATGATATTTGTGATATAACCTGTTTTTCCAAGTCCCAGCCCCCTTGTCGTGCAGGGTCACTAGGGGACTGACTGCCTTGTGAAAACGCTTGGCTGGTAATTCCTCTCTCGTTTTGTCTTTATCTCATCACCTAATTTTAAAGTGCAGCACTTGATAATAGAACTGACAGAAATGATTGTACCAGCTGATGAAGTAATGAAAATGAAGAAAAGGAAAAGAATTCCTTCCTTCAATGGCATGAGTTTATTTTTTTTCCCTTAAGTGGCATCTATGTAAGTTAGATATACTATATATTAAAATTGGTAAAATTTGAATGTTTCTCCTGTGTTGATTCTTAGATTATAAAGAGGATCAGAGTAGTTAATAGTTTTCCCAGTTTTGAAATTTGATTAAGTCAAGCATTGTGACATTGTAACACCGTGAATTTACTCGATACTTGTAGTCTCTGTGTGTCTGTGAAACACTGCCGTATTCTCCAGCTTTACCTAGGTGCCAGTGTAAATGAGAAAGGACAGTTATTTCCATCTTCATCAGCATTGCCTTCAGCTGGAAGTTTGGGCACAGTTCACAGTAGACGTCTCAGCAGTCTACAAACTCAAGTACCTGCAGAAACCACAGCTGTTCACCGAACACACAGACTGGTTACGTGGTACCATGGCAGTCATCTGGTAAAACCAAACACCCACAGATGCACACACAGGCGGACAGGTGTTCTAGTTTAATATCTACAGGTGCGGCTTCGATTCTGAACACCATTCCAAATAATTTGTTGTTGTGCCTACCAGACTGTAGCGAATAGGAGTTAAATAAATGTTTCTGCTATCTTTCTTTCTTGTTCCCCTCCCCGCGCCTTTGAAACGTTTCCCTTTATGAGCTGAGGATTTGGTTATAATTTGTGGAATACATAAGGAGCGTGAGCTTGTTTCTTACAATGGCAAGATCGGCAGCCACTGTGTTGAGGGCTTTCCATGGATTCCTTACTCTTCACAGCAGCATTAACTCTTAGGTGGAATTACCCATTTTATAAATAAGAAAACTGAGGATAGGAGTGGCTAACTCGTCTATAGTCACAAATTCTAGGTGGTGCGGCTTGAGTTTAAAATCAGAAAGTCTGACTCCAGATCCTTCGCTCAGCATGTCGTGTGTCTGTGTTACTACCTAAGTTGGCTTATTACTGTTCAACTAAAAACTGGGGACTTTTCGCGTCTTCTGACTTGTACCGAGTCAATAAGTCTTTTTAAATCTTTATTTTTCAAATAGGTAATACATTCACATGGTTCAAAAACCAAAACATATGCAAGGCTATACAGTGGAATGTCTTCTACCTGCCCTCGGCCCACCTGTCCGTACTGCAAATCCTCCCCTGCCCCTCATCCCATAACCTCTGATCTTGGTTGCTTATGTTTCCATCCATACTTTTTTCAGGCATATACAAACAAATACAAATGTAAAGTCTTAATTTTTCCTCTCATTTTTACCCAAAGAGTCACATCCTGTCCATACCATGTGCTTGTATTCACTGTTCTTGTTAGTCTTCTCACATCCCTAGATAGCTTACTCGTTAAAGTCTTTTTCTTAGTCACTGCTTGGTATTCCATTACATGAATGTACATGTGTTTAAGCAATCCCCTATTATGGGCATTTGGATTGTCTCCAGACCTTGTGTGTGTGCCACTTCACACAGGCATAAATATGTACTTGTAGAATAAATTCCCCAAAATGGAATTCTGGGGCCACAGACCATGACAGTAGCATACCCCCTACGTACAGGCAGTAACCCGACTCACGTACCACTAGCATGTGAGACCGTGCCTGCCACCCACTGCCATAACTGTGTAGTTGTGGCTTTGACATTTGCCATTCTGATAGATACAAAACTACAGGGCCACAGGTTTCAGTTTCTACTTTTCTTACAAGTGAGCTTGACTCCCTTTAACATGTCTCAGATCCACTTGTATTTCCTCAGGTTCGTGTCTGTTGCCCATTTTTCTACTGCATTGTTGATCTTTTATCAGTTTCTAGGAGTGCTTGGTTACAGATACCAATCCTTTGTGATGAGCTCTAAAGTTTTTTTTGATTTGGTGTCTGTCTTTTGACTTGGCTTATGGTGGTTTTGCCATGCAATTTTTGTTTTTTTCAAATTTCTCAGTTTCTCAGTGGTTTCCGGACTTTGAGTTATAGTTCATACACCTTCTTGCTTGCACGGCAGCAGTTCACCTAGTTTTCGTTTAGAGCTTTTGTGGGTTTTTAGATCTAAGTTTTGATCATTGGAGTGTGTCCTGGTGTAGGGTATCAGGAATGGATCCAGCCTGATTTCTTCTGGGTGATCACCCCATTATTCCAGTACCATTGACTGGACGGTGTGTCTTGCCCTCTCTAGTTGGGGATGCTACATTTATCATTCCTGACATCACGCATGGAGTTAGCTCCATATCTGGGTTCTCTTTGTGTTTCATTGGTCTGTTTACTCAGACACCAGGACCACAGCTATTTTAATTACTCAGGGTCTGTGTTAATACCTCGTGTGTTTGTCCCCTTTTCTCCCCAACCCCCGCCCTTTTTAAAAACAGTTTTCTTTAGCTGTGCTTGTTTATTCCATATGAGCTTAAAAAAAATTCTTTTAACATACAGATCATGCTGAAACTCTGCCCAGTTCAGTGTTTTCTCTTGAGAGTTGCACTTTTAACCACTTTTAACCCTAATCTTTTAATTTTACACTTTATCTGATAAAGACCTACGTTTTACTGCCCGCTGTGCCCATTTCAGTATTCTGTTTGCCAGAGCCTGCACGCGTGAGGGCAAAGAGACAGGGCGTGTAATGCCTGTGTAGACAGAATTTCATCTCCGTGCTTCTAAGATTGAGTTCTCACATCATTCATGGAGACTATCCTTACGTAAAATCCTTCTTTCCTTTTTTATTCCACTATGAATTCTCTACCCAAAAGTTGGATATCTGAGAAAACAGGGATAGGTCCTCACATGAGTATTATATTTGTCAAATCCATACACAGTGGACGAAAGTGCAAATGAAAAGAAGTTACCTTTAAAGACAAAGTCTACCACAAGAACAGGATTTGACCATTCACCACTGAAGATGCTGGGAACATAGCAGTGAACAAAAACACAGCTCTCCCTGACATCAGGCAACTTATGAATTCTACAGCCTAACTAGGCTGTATCTAGTTTGCAGTGAGAATTCACCCAGAGAGAGAATATACCAGTTGGAGTAGAACAGCTACCATAGAAACCTGTCTAGTGGGGATGATGCCCTCAGCGTGAACAAATCTTAGTGTCTACTTGATGGTGCCATCGGGTTGTCACAGAGTAAAATCACACAGCTAACACCCCTGGGGCGGGGTCTGCATTCTCAGGCAGCACTTGGATACATTATTTCACTTTCCATACGGATTTCCTTCCTCTAATGGGTAAGTGTTCTGCTCCCTTGGGTAGGGATTAAGTCTACAAACTATGCCTAGGCTCTGGGCTAGTGAATTCAGCAAGGGGACAGCCAAGGGTACTCAGCGACACAAAGTGGATGGCCCTGGCAAAACATTAGTTTATCCTAAATATGCCTCTTCATGTCTTCATTAATGCCTTCAAGGAGCACCATGACTTGAGACTGCAAAGGGACCAGAGGGACAGTTGTAGGTTAGAAAGATGCGTGGGAAATAGAGGTTCAGAGAAAGGGAAGGATTTTGAGGCTCACATGGACTGAAGAGAAAGAGGTTACAAATCCAGGGCCGGGAGGCATCTGATCTCCCGTTCTGACTACACTGACGTTCAGAGGCAGGAAGTATGTTCTAAGTGGAAGGGCAACCACGTTGCAAAAGGGAAGACCAGTTTGGAGGCTACACCGGAATTAATCTTGGCAAGGTATAACCGTTTCTGGGAAAACAGAGGATAGGTGTAGCCCCAGGTCCAGGAATAGAGGAATCCAGCTTTGTAGCTGCTGAGTCACTGAATTTGAATCCGAGGACGTTGACCCCCTACTTGATGATGACCTGGGCAGAACTGCACATGAAGGAACCCACCTCAGTGCCTGGGCTTGGAGAGCCGCACGACAGGTATGGGGAATCCTCACGGGACAGCTTTAGCATCCCGCCATTGGGACCCACTGGTGCAAGGGTTTTTCATAGATCCCTAGTAGGGGCCTAGAGTAGGGTGAAAGGCTGTGGCTGAGTTTACAGACTGGACCCACAGACTGGCAAATAGCTAGTCGTCCCAGTGTCTAGCAGGTAACAGGCACTCAGTAGACACTGACTGAACTCCGCTCCCTTCATTCCTTTTTAAATGTTTCCTCACTTTGATCACTTTATAGTTTTTGATGAGAATTCCACTTTTTAGCCTGACCCTTTCCAGCAGCTCCCTTGGACCATGAGAAGTCTTAAATAGTATTATGTATAGTTAGATTTTTTTTTTTTTAAATAAAATTCTCCCCTGGGACAAAAAATGGAAAGACATATTAGACCTACACTCGTCTAGATTTTATCATACAGTACTCCAAAGTGAAGTTTTTTTTTTAAAAAACAAAGTTTCTTCATTTGGAAATCTTAAAAACTCAGATACGTAGACACATTTAATTTTAAGGTAAGTTTACTTTGATTAAAAAAGAATTCTAAAAAATTAAAAATATTCTGGTAATATCTACTATGTAAATATAAATGAGAACCTTTTTCTCTAAGTACTTTTCATGCTCTGGGATTTTTTAATGCTTATTTCCTCTTAGTAGGAATTAAGTGTTCAAGGAATTAACAAAGAGTAGTTCTATTGGATTTTGGGAAAAGAGACTATTTGGGGACGCACTACTGAGTGCACACCGCTAAATCTGGTGACCAGCATAGTTTTAACAACACGCCTGCTACATCCCAGACAGACCTGGCATAACTATCACTGATGTGTAGACTGTAAGAGGCAAAAAACTCCTTACAGTTCACAGCTCCGTGGGTAACATACGCCTGGACGTTGTCATCAGTGGCTCAGTTAAATGGGTTACTTGTAGAAAAAAGAGCCAGTGCAAGCTATCTACACAGATCGGTTGGCATTTTTAGTTACCTGCAGAAGGAGATGCCTCTTCTGCATATTTCCACTAGGTGCCCAGAACACTCATGTGCAGCCTCTAGTGTTGAATCAGACTTAGTACAAAATTTTCAGTGACACTGCCTCTTCCCCATACATTTTTTTTTTTAAAGATTTTATTTATTTATTTGACAGAGAGAGAGACAGCCAGCGAGAGAGGGAACACAAGCAGGGGGAGTGGGAGAGGAAGAAGCAGGCTCATAGCGGAGAAGCCTGATGTGGGGCTCGATCCCATAACACCGGGATCACGCCCTGAGCCGAAGGCAGACGCTTAACCGCTGTGCCACCCAGGCGCCCCTCTTCCCCATACATTTTTAACTTTCAAATACCCAGGGTTTTAATTTCATTATGTTGCCTTAAAACAGAAGGACATTTGGGTATTTTATAACTGGTAATCCCCATTCTTTGCCTTCTTTGAGCCTTTAATATCTCACCCAAGGAGCTTTGTTAGTGTACCTAATTGAACAGCACAACACAATTAGAAAACTGAAGAAATTTTAATTTCCCTTTTCATATCTACCATACCTATCATGTTTCACAGGGTATCTGTGGTCACTTACTATGAGAGAAAGACCATTTAATACAATCCTATTTTTTATATTCTAGATGTGTTTACAATACTTGTGCTTTAGCAAAACTTTTTAAAAAGGGGAAGAAGAGAAAAATAGGGTCTTAGAACATTTTTATCCTTTCCAATAAAAAAGCTCAAATAGTAGCAGCTTTATCATAAAAATAGATTATGGCTTTTATCACTTAATGCTGGTTATTTCAATTTTCCTGCCAGTAATAACAGGATAATAATGTGTTGCTACAGCATGAATATAATTGGATGATTTTAGTGATCTTTTTTTATTACTGTATTTTAAAAAATATATCTACCCTTGAATGACCTAATTGAAGTACTTTCTGAAAGCATGATTTAAAGTTTTAAGTGTATGCTGGGTCTGCGTTTAAATTCTTCTAAGTATTAGTAACAAAGATCACATGACAAGTAGGGTGTTCTTAAAGCTATTTAGAATAACAACAACTTAAAATATTTTAAGGCAACCCAAATAATCTGTGCAAATTTTGCTTCAGTCTAGAATTGTCCCTGACAGTAACTATTTTCAATGATATGTGACCCCAATTCTTCCATATACTGAGAGGCAAGAACACTGTTATGTGGGATTATGTAGGATAAAGGGATCTGTACAAATGAAAAACCCAATCACAAGCCATTTAAAACTTAATTACATCAAGAAAAGTAGACTTGACATCTGTTAAATCAATGCCCAGAGATAAATCCTTTCTGAAGACCAAAACGGGAAATCGGAGACATTGGAAATGGGTTTCATCATGAAGGCAGAATTTACTAACATCACTGTCTCTTCATCTGCCCCTCCTCCCCCTCCTGTCCCGAGAGCTGACACTTTCTAGGCAGAGAAGATACTGCATCTCTGCTGATGGTCCTCCCTCTAGTACCTTCTCTCTGTTTTACAGAAAATAAGAGCTTTTGTCCTCCCTGACAGTTTTCTATCACAGCCAGTTTTACCTGCATAGACCTGGGAAGTTTCAGGGTCGCACGCGTGGCTGGAGAGCTGGCTGATTTCATTGAAGCGAAAGACGACGGAGCCACGCTTGTCTGGACCATGCGTCCTGACGTGGCAAGGGACAGGAATGATGCCACAGGATACTGTGACACTACTCCGGTTCTAAAGCTGCTGCCTCACGAGCCTGCCTTCAGAGCTATTTAAAAATACAAGGCATTCTTTCTTTTAAGTATGGTGGGAAATCCAGGAAGACCGTCAGGACTCCATACAGTCTTCTGGATCAAGGGCATTTATTATTCACCCCCTTTTGAGAACCTCTCCTCTGTTCCTTCAATGTAATGACTGGTCCGTGATTTGGGAGGTACTGAGGTAAGAGATGCTAGCTCTCACTGGGCTGAAAAATCTCTGCAGGGTTTCTGAATACAGCAGAGAAGGGTTAGCAGCAAAGGTGGCTCGATGCGTGCTTTCAACGCAGCCACTTCCCACTGAGTGCACACACTGAAGTGTATACGTCAGCGCCCTGCTGAAAGGAGTACCACGTTTTTGGCAAAACTTAGGAGATTGAGATAACAACTGTCTGGACCTTAAGGAACTGGAAGGAAGGAACCAGTTACCTCATATGTGGTCTGTTGATCCTCTGCTACATTGTAACACTGGAGCCGTAACTCGCTTTCTAGATGTCAACTGCCAGCATCTGCACGACCTGAAGAGGTAAGGATCTGAAGAATGCTTTAGTCCAAAAGCCTGAGACAACCATCAGACCACGTACTGTATACTTTTAAAGTGAATTATGCATAAAAGTCCGTGCAAACTACAAACATATAGTGCAGTAACATCCTCCAAAAATCCTACTATATATTTTAGCATTATTATTTAAGTTATATAAAATACATCTTTATAAAGGTACAGAATTTCTTTTAAAGTTTAAGTTATACCCACTGAAATAGGCAGCCAGGCTCACTTTTTAGTACTAAAATAAGTTTTATCAATCTAGATTATTGCTTAGTCCTAGAGTCCATTAGAGACCTGTAACAATTAAAAATCAAGTCCTATTTCTTAAGGAAAAGTGCCTTAAAAATTCAGCTGTCATTAAGCTAGTCTCTTTGAAGCTCTTCACTTGAGGAATCTTCCATGAAACTGTTGACTGATGCTACCCCTGGCTTGGTTTGTCAGGGTCCAAAACTGAGTCTGGCTGGAAAGTTCCCACTGGTGCCAGGAAGCTGTTAGTTTGTTGTCCCCAATCATAATAGTCTGGAGCAAAGCTTAAAAAGAAAAAAAGAGATAGTTGGTGACTTGAAACATCATACTCCCTATTGATGACATGTCTATTTTACATGGACAGAACTGGGATTTTGTATAAACTGTAGAGATTCCCAGTTTTTAAAGTGGCTTCTTGAAGCCCAGGTTCAGCGGCTACAAGTTCACCCACAAAAATGACTGAACTCGGGGCCCCCGGGTGGCTCAGTCGGTTTTCAGCTCAAGTCCTGGTCTCAGAGCTGTGAGATAAAGCCTTGCGTTGGGCTCTGAGTGTGGAGCCTGCTTAAGATTCTCCCTCCCTCTCCCACCTCCCCCCACTCAGGCTTGCTTGCTTGCTCTAAAAAAACAAAACAAAAAACCCTGAACTCCCCAGAGCCCAGAAGCATAGTATTACTAGAACCATAAACCAATCATTATGTGTAACAAAATATTTTGCCAGCAAATTGTATCTGAAACCTCTGGACAGGTAACTTCTGTGCACCAACGCTGTCATCCGTGGAATGCCAGTGATACCAGTAACTGCCTTGTTGGGCTTCTGTGAGTTAATACCTACAAACAGTGCTTAGAACAGTACCTTAATATACAGTAAGCACTCACTAATGTACATTTTATTCTCCTCCTGTATGCAGTGGAAGAGGGGTCTCCCTCCACTTAGGGAGTGAGGCACTCAGCTCTGTGCTGCCTTTGGCAGGTGCAGGGCCAGGGCTGCTCCCGTGGGCTCTGGAGGGACATGCAGGGGGTAACTGGCTAAGACAGCAATGTTAGGGGTGAGGGTGAGAACAACTCTGGACCTCAGGAAGTCCTTGTTGATTGGCTCCCTTCAAGACTTCTATGTTCTTCACATCTGTTGGCTTGGTGGATTGCTTGTGGAGTGCTGCATTTTCTCTTCCCCAACACCATCTTTTATTCTATCTGGTTCCCTTGCTCCCTCGTCCATTGAGAAAGCAGTATATCCTCCCAGCTTCTCCTCCGTTCTCTTGCTGCCAAACAAGGGCTCTTTTCTTTTTCGTTTTTCAAGGACATTTATTGTCCAGAATAAGGAGTAGAAAAGCTGGAAAACCTATCTTCTATCATTCCATCCAGGGTTGGGGGTAGTTTTGTTAATGACTGCCTTTAAATGTACAAAGGATTACAAAAAATAAGCTTTGACTGCCAAGAAACACAGCCCAAAGCCTCCCTTTCACAGGACCTGCATCAGGTCCTGGGAGCGTAAGCACAGAGTGGCGGGGGCTCAGTAACACTAGGTCGGCCCTGTTGCTTCTCTCACCCCTGCTGGCCCTGAAGGCCCAGATTCACAGGCAGAAAGAGGGGACGTGATGATAACGGGGCCATGGAGGGGGGCTGAAGCATCACAGAAGAGGGCAGGGAACCCCAGAGGCTCCCACCCCTTCTGTCTGCCACCCAGGTAAGGAAGCAGAATCCCGGGAGTGGGCTCTACTCTGGCCACACTTTGTCCCTCATTCTCCATTTCCTATGTGCCTCACAGTCCCTCTGACTCCAGGGTTTCTAGGGAAGCATTTTCTCTGGGATTGAATGGATTCCACTGGTGCAGTCCTCAGTCTCCTAACCATGAAGTAGGGGCTTACCTTCCCTGAAGTCCCTGAGGGGCAATGTTCCAGGCAAGGTCATCATCACTATCATATCTTCGAGGGTTGTCAAAAAAATAAGATCTGGGGCTGAATCCATGGCTGGGGACCATTCCAGGGTTGGTCTAGAAAGACAATTAATTGTTCAGTATACTCTGAGACTGTGCCTTCCTCTAGACAAATGATGTCTCTCGTCGGAGACTGAAGGTGCTGTAACTCGTGTGAAAGGAGGAGGTACTTGCTCAGCTGCAGGGTTCGTTCCAGTTGCTTTTATACTTAAGAGGTGTTAACTTTTTTCTCAGTATGGACAAAATCTTCTTTCAGAGTTCTGACAGCAATGAATTATCCTTGTTTTAATCCCTTATGGAAACACTAGGCAATGCCCAAATTAACCAAATTAGATAGTCCCAAATTTGATATAAAACTGTGTAATAATAATGTGGATCTTTACAAGCTAATATAATGAAATGATCGTGATAATGATAAGTTTCCATATCCCACTTCTGTGATCATTTCCTCCTGTTTCTGTCCTCAAGCTGAGTTCACCATACAAAAAATTTCAAATGACTGATTTCAAGTAAGGAGACGATCAGAACTGTATTATATGGCAAACCAAGGCTGGCATAAAATCCAGAATTTGTTGACATCCTTGTACCTATCGTCAGTGGTCTATGTTAAGAGTGTGAAATGAGGTTGCTTGCTGTATCATGGGTATTTATATGTAAATTCCTCCTTTTCTAAGGCTAATCCAGCCAAATACAGGAAATAAAGTAAAACCCAGATAAGGTGGGATGCCTTAAAATTTATTATTTGTAGCAGTTCAAGAATGTTTATGCAAAAGAATGAAGCTGGATCCTAAACTCACACCTATACAAAAAGTAACTCAAAATAAAGACCTAAACATAAGAATAAAAACTATCAAACTCTGAGAAGAAAAATATAGGGACAGATTGTGGCCCAGGATTTGGCAAAGGGTTCTTAAATATGATGCCAAAAGCATGAGCAATGAAAAACATAAAATTCATCAAAATTAAAAACTTCAACAGATACCATCAAGAGAGTGAAAGAACAGCCACAAAAATGGGAGAAAATATTTGCAAAATCACCTATCGGACAAGGGACTTAGATCTAAAATATATAAAGCACTCTTAAAACTCAACAAAAAGACAATTTAAAAATGTGCAAAAGACCTGGATAGACATTTCTTCCAGGAAAAGATACAAATGTCCAATAAGCACATGAAAAGATGCTTGACATCATTAGTGATCAGGACAAAAGGCACACCCACCCAGGACTCTGGAATCCAAACACCCGTAATGAGTGCTGGGAAGATGTGGAGGGAGCAGAGCCCTCCCGCACTCCTGGCACGTGTGTCAAATGGCACACCCACCGTGGAAACAGTCTGGCAGGTAGTGCGACCTTGACTCCAGGGACGATGCCAGAGGAGGGCCCTACGCACACCTCATCGCAGGGATACACCTGGATAGCACATGAGTGTGAATGGCCTGGAAAACGACCTGATGATGGCAGAACAAACTCCACAACTAAGTGTGGAGAAGAGGCTGCCTCAGTGAGGGGAGGGAGAGTGGAGACATGGTTGCCAACGAGGCGGCCTTGGCCACCTGCAGCCGGAAGGACCAGAGCTTGCAGAGCACGGAGATAAACAGATCCTCACACCTGGGAGCCTGCAGGGCATGAATCCCCATAACATTTGGCTCTGCACACCAAAGGGGCCAAATTTCCCGAGTTCCTACAACCAGCTGCAACTTAAAGGCTGGAACTTTAAAAATCAGCAGGCTCAGTTCCAGGGGACGCTGCTGGGAGAGAGGAAACCTGTCTCTTAAAGAGACAGCCCAACAAGCTGCCTGCAGAGACACAGCCGGAAGGGCAGTTTGAAAGATGCCTGGGGCATGTGGGGGAGTTACTGACCTCTCAGAGCCTGTACCAGGGGGACCGATTTCACTGGGAGACCCCTCCAGGAACAGAGGTGCTGGCAGGCTCCGCTTCCCCGCCCGGCCCCCAGCAGAACCAGGGAGGTGCCAGCATTCATTACATAACTTGCTGACGGGGCACCGGGCCTGCCTCAGCCCTGGTGCTGTGGGTCCCCTCCCCAGAGGCCCCTGGCAAACCCTGCCAGCACGGTGTGTCCCTGCTGTGAGTATTGCGGGGCCTCAGTCCTGGCAGCAGCAGTGGGCCGCCCCTGTGGAGGGTGCTCTGCTCGCTGCCGCTTAAAACTGCGTGCCCTGCCTGCACATTACAGAGTGGCCCTGGCCCACCTGTCTCCTCGAGGCTGTGTCACCTGTGCGAGAGGACTGGCACGCAGAACTGGCCGGCACCACACATCCCACCCACATGCTTCGTGGAGCACTCCGGGCTGGCCCGGGTCGTAACAGTGCAGGCACCACCCCTCTGTAAAAGAACCAGTGCCACCTCGTTAAAAGTGTGCACCCCACCTACTACTTTCAGGAGCTGGATAGGTAGCGGACTTTCCTAACAGAAACAGAGAGTTAGGCAAAATGAGCAGACAGAGGACTATGTCCCAAATGAAAGAACAGGACGAAACCACAACAAAAGACCAAAGTGAAACAAAAGTAATATGACTGACAGAGAATTCAAAGTAATGATCATAAAGTACTCACTGGACTTGAGAAAAGAGTGGAGGACATCAGTGAGACCCTTAACGCAGAGAGAAAAAGAACCAGTCAGAAATAATAACTGGGATTTAAAATACACTAGATGTAATACACAGCAGACTAGAGGACAAAGCAGAGGAACGCATTCATGACCTGGAGGGCAGCGTCATGGAAAGCAATCTGAGCCGGTGAGAGAAAAAAATGATGCAAAATGAGAATAGACTTTGACGCTCAGTGACTCCATCAAGCATAAGAACCGTTACACTATAGGGATCCCAGAAGAAGAAGAAAGAGAAAAGGGAGCAGAAAATTTATTTGAAGAAATAATAGCTGAAACCTCCCTACTCTGAGGAAAGAGACATATCCAGATCCGGGAGGCACAGAAATCCCTCGAAAAAATCAACCCAAGGTGATCTGCACCATGATACATAGTAATTAAAATGGCAAAAAATAGTGGTCAAGAAAAAAAATTTAAAAACAGCAAGAGAAAAAAGACCGTTATGTATAAGAGAAACCCCCTAAGGCTATCAGCTGCTTTTTCAGCAGAAACCATGCCAGAAGAAAGTGGCATGATACATTCAAAGTGCTGAAAGGGAAAAATCTGCGGCTAAGAATACAAACAATCCCAAAATTTGAATGGAACCACAAATGACCCCAAATAGTCAATGCAGTCTTGAAAAAGAAAAACCGTAGGTATCACAATTCCAGACTTCACAGTTCTATAACAAAAGTTGTAGTAATCAAAACTATGGTACTGGCACAAAATACACATAGATTGGGGCTCTGGGTGGCTCAGTCGGTTAAGCAACCGACTCTTGGTTTCAGCTCAGGTCATGATCTCAGGGTTGTGGGATCAAGCCCCACATCAGGCTCTGCGCTCAGTGTGGAGTCTGCTTCAGATTCTTTCCCCCTTCCTCTCCTTCCCTTTCTGCTCCTCCCTCTGCTCACATCTGCTTACTCTCTCTTCTCTCTCTCTCTCTCTCAAAAAAAAGAAAAAACCACCACCAACAAAACAAAACAAACCACATAGGTCAATGGAATAGAACAGAAAATCCAGAAACAAACCCACAATTATATGGTAAATCACTCTCCAACAAGGAAGGCAAGAATATGCAATGAGAAAAAGTCTCTTCAACAAATGGTATTAGGAGAACTGGCCACTTTCTTATACGACACACTAAATGCTCAAAATGGATTAAAGACCTAAATGTGAGACCTGAAACCATAAAAATCCTTGAAGAGAGCACAGGCAGTATTTTCTCTGACACTGACCACAGCAACATTTTTCTAGATAGGTCTCCTTTGGCAAGGGAAAGAAAAGCAAAAATAAACTATAGGGACTTCATCAAAATAAAAAGCTTCTGCACAGCAAAGGAAATCAACAAAACTAAAAGACAACCTACTGATTGGGAGAAGATAGTCACAAATGACACATCCAATAAAGGGCTACTACCTAAAATATATAAAGAATTTATACAACTCAACATCCCAAAGAACAAATAACCAATTAAAAAATGGGCAGAAGACATGAACAGATATTTCTCCAAAGAAGACATACAGATGACCAACAGACACATGAAAAGATACTCAACATCACTCATCATCAGGGAAATGCAAATCAAAACCACAGTGAGACATCACCTCACACCTGTCAGAATGTCTAAAACTAACAACACAGGAAACAACAACTGTTGATAAGGATGTGGAGAAAAAGGAAGCCTCATGCACTGTTAATGGGAGTGCAAACTGGTGCAGCCACTGTGGAAAACAGTATGGAGGGTCCTCAAGAAGTTAAAAATAGAGCTACCCTATAAATCCAGTAACTGCACTACTGGGCATTTACCAAATTAATACAGAAACACTAATTTGAAGGGATACACGTACCCCTATGTTTATAGCAGCATTATTTACAGTAGCCAAGATATGGAAGGAGCTCCAGTGTCCACTGATAGATGGATGGATAAAGAAGAAGTGGTGTACACATACAATGGAATACTACACAGCCATAAAAAGAATGAAATCTTGCCATTTGCAATGACATGGATGGAGCTAGAGAGTATAATCTTAAGCGAAATAAGTCAGAGAAAGACAAATACCATGTGATTTCACTCATGTAGAATTTAAGAAACAAAACAAATGAGCAAAGGGGAAAAAAAAAAAAGAATGACAACCCAAAAAACAGACTCTTCATGTATAGAGAACAGAGAGAGGGTCACCAGAGGGGAGGTAGGTGAAGAGAATTGGGAGCATGGTTATCCTGATGAGCACTGAGACACACACGCGAGTGCTGAGTCACCATATCGTACACCTGAAACGAATACAACACTGTATGCTAACTACACTAGAATTTAAAAAAATGTTCAACGTAGAGTTACCATATGACCTAGCAACTGCACTCCTAGACAGATACCTAAGAGAAATGGAGACTTCCTAAAAAGATTTGAGAGAGAGCGAGCGAGTGAGCGCATGCTTGTGGAGGGGAAAGGGGCAGAGGGAGGAGGAGAGACAATCTCAAGTAGACTCCACGCTGAGCAGGGAGCCTGAGGCAGGGGTCGATCCTGGGACCCTGAGATCATGTCAGACGCTTAACCAACTGAGCCACCCAGGCGCCTTTGAAGGCTTGTTCACACAGAAACCTATACACTGATGTTCATAGCGGCACTGTTCATAAGAGCTAAGAAATGGGAACAAGATGGGACATAGCCACACAATGAAATATTATTCAGCCATAAAAAGGAATAAAGCACTAATGCACACTACAACACGGATGAACCCTGAAAACCGTATGTTAAGTGAAAGAAGCCAGTCACAGAAAACCACACGCTGGACAGTCCTATTCCTGTGGAATTCCAGCATGGAAAATCGACAGACACAGATGAATAGTTGCTCAGGGGCTGGGGGAGGGGAAGTGATAGCTAATGGGTATGGGTTTCTGTTTGAGGTGATAAAAAATGTTCTCAAACTGGGTGATGCTTGTCCATATCTGCGTACACCCCAAACCACTGAGCTGCACACAGGACATGGGTGAGTTGCATGGTATGGGCGTTGTAGCCCAATAAAGCTGTTTAAGCAACAACAACCAAAAACATGGAGATTCTCAAACTTCACACTGCATTCAAATCGCCTGGGGTGCTTAGTATTTAAAATGTGATTCCCAGAACCTCCCTGGAGATTCTGATCTGGGAATCAGTCCTGACACCAAGTACCCTCGGGGTTCTGAGCTGGGTGGCAGAGAGCCACACTTGGACTACAGTTACACTGCCAGGTGGAGGGAGAGGCTTGTTTATGCCGATTACATTATGGATCCAAAGGGTAGATAACAGTTTAAAGAAATTCCCAGCTGCAATGTGCTCTTTTAAAGTCAATGAATAGGAGATGGGTTATAAATTCCCCCTCACTTACGCAAAGGAGTATCAGACTATTTTTTTTCTCCGAGCACTTATAGGAATTACAGATAGCAATAAGATTATTACTGAGTCATACATATTAGCAATTTAGTGTCTTCAAACTTTATGCCAAGGAAAGCCACAGCATAGCCCAGTAATTAATGTTACGGCCTTGGGAGCCAGACTGCCTTGGTTTGATCCCAGCTCCGTCGCCAGGGAGCCACGTGATCCGGAGCCTGTCCCCTCATCTAAGTGTGATAACAGTTTCTATCTCAGAGGCTTAGTGTGAGGATTCAAGAACAGAACGTATTTAAGTGCCGTGGAGAACAGCTCCTAGTGCGTGTAAGCACTACACGGTGCTTGGCTGAGTTTACCGAATTCTGCATGCACAGACGGCATTAACGCTGGCGGTCTTGCCTGAGGATATTTTCCGAACACTGGTGTCTCCCAAGCCAAATCTGACACCCACATTCTCTGCTAATGAGAGTTCCTTCATGAGCAGAAAAGGGAAAATGTTTTTCTATTTAGGATGACGCAGCCTTCCTACTGAAGCCACTTCCTTGTAGTAAATTAGGAGAGAACATTGTTCAGGGCATAAGAATCATTTTAATTCACGGCTGTGCTGCTGATGAGTGCTTGTCCTCAGTGTGGTCCCTGAGATCTTCTCAGGGATCTGCACGGTGATGACTTCACGACTGGTGTTGAGATGTACTTGCCTTGTCCCGCTCTCAACACCAGCACTAACTGTGCGAAAGCCTCCTGCTCTGGCAGGTTTTCAAGCAGCGGCACCAACACCCGGCAGCCACTGTAGTCACCACCACTGCGAACCAGTTACAATCCGCTTCACTGAAGAATGGCTTTGACAGGGGCACCCGGGTGGAGCCGTCAGTTAAGCATCTGACTTGGTTTTGGCCGAGGTCGTGATCTCCGGGTCATGAGATCGAGCCCCACGTTGGGCTCCACGGTCAGCAGGGAGTCTGCCTGGACTATCGCTCCCTCTCCCTCTGCTCCTGCCCACCACCTGCTTGCTTTCTCTCTCTCTGTCAAAAAGAAATCTTAAAAAAAAAAAGAATCTCGGGGTGCCTGGGTGGCACAGCGGTTAAGCGTTTGCCTTCGGCTCGGGGCGTGATCCCGGCGTTGTGGGATCGAGCCCCACATCAGGCTCCTCCGCTATGAGCCTGCTTCTTCCTCTCCCACTCCCCCTGCTCGTGTTCCCTCTCTCTCTGGCTGTCTCTATCTCTGTCGAATAAATAAATAAAATCTTTAAAAAAAAAAATCTCTGTGACAAAGCAGTAAAAGTTATTAGTTTTATGAAATCTCAGTCCTTGGGTCTTTTTAATATGTTCTGTGACAGAGTGGGAAGCAAGCACACAGCACATCTGCTGTGAGACAGCTGTTTCAGGGAAAGACCCGCACAGCTGTCTGAGTGGCAGCTACCTTTTTTCATGCAACTTCACATCTCAGACAAACCACGCTTTTTCGGACATGGCTGTTTGGCAGACACACCATTACTTGAAAGTAATTGAACTGTCAAATGGAGAGATAGCATTTATCATTTATCAAATTTGAGCTTTTAAGCAAAAATTAAAGCTTTAGAAAACTGGTATCCCCCACCATGAGCTTGATGGCATCCCAATACTTTAAAGATTTTCCTGAAATGATCAGTGGTGATATTTAATGAGTAAATTTTAACATTTGGAAGATCTGCATAACTCAGTAAACCAGTCTTTTCCAAGTAACCAATAAAAAAGGCCACGCATGGGGAAAAGATCCATTCAAAGTGCACAATAAACGGATGGATGTTAACGTTTGACACAATGTGAAGAGTTTACTGGTGTGGTGTTAGATTCCATATTGCAACTAACCTTTAAGAAACCACAACTTGTTCACTTTTTGATATCAAAGAAAAATATCCACAATTATGTTAAAAGGTATTAAATCACTCCACTTTCCTGCAAATATATATTTCTGTGAGGCTGAATTTTCTTTACATTCTTTACTCAACCAAAACAATGTCTCACAACAGGTTGAATGCAGAAGCACATAGAACCCAGCGGTCTTCTACTAAACCAGGTACAAAAAATCTGAAAATTTCAAAACAATGCTACTCTCCTATTTTGTTTTGGAAAATGTTCTTTCTCAGAAAACATTTTTATGGCAACATGTAATGGATTTATTATGTATAGTGAATTTTTCTAAAAAAATTTTTACACACACACACACACACACACACACACACACACCCCTCCAAACAAGAGCTTTTGCAGCTGCTCAATAATTTATCAGTGTAACTGTGAAGAGTCAAAGAGTCTAGAAAAAGAAGAACAAAGCTGGAGGCATCACGCTCCCTGATCTCAAACTATATCACAAAGCAGTAGTAATCCAAACAGTATGATAGTGGCATAAAACCAGACACATAAATCAATGGAACAGAATAGAGAGCCCAGAAGAAACCCATACTTATATGGTCAAGTTCTTTACAACAAAGCAGCTATGAATACACAATGGGAAAAATGACAGTCTGTTCAATAAACAGTCTGGAAAAAACTGGACAGCCACATGGAAAAGAGTGAAATTGGACGACTGTCTTACACCACACACAAAAATTAATTCAACACGGATTAAATACTTAAATACGTAAGAACTGAAACCATAAAACCCCTAAAAGAAAACCTGGTGATGATGATTTGGATTTGACACCAAAAGTAAAGGCAACAAAAGCAAGAATAAACAAGGGGGGCACGTCAAATGGAAAACGGTTCCACACAGCAAAGGAAACCATCAACAAAATGAAAAGGCAACCGACTGAATAGATGTTCGCAAATCATGTATCTGATAGGGGTCAACAGCCAAAATACACGAAGAACTCCTACAACCCGACAGCAAAATACAATCCAATCAAAAAATAGGCAAAGGACCCGAACAGACATTTTCCCAAAGGCCTACAGACGGCCAACAGGTAACAGGAAAAGATGCTCAACGTCACTCATCATCAGGGAAACGCGAATGAAAACTGCCCTGAGCTATACCTCGCACCTGTCAGGATGGCTGACCTCAACAGGACGGCAAATACGTGTTGGCGAGGATGTGCAGACAAGGGAGCCCTTGTTCACTCACTGCGGCTGGGAACGTACATGGGTGCAGCCGCTGGGGAAAACAGCATGGGGCTCCTCAAAAGAGTAAAAGTAGAACTGTCTTATGATCCAGCAATCACACTTCTGCATATTTATCTGAAGAAAATGAAAGCATTAATCTGACGAGATGTCTGCACCCTCATGTTCACTGTAGTGTTACTTACAAGAGCCAAGACGTGGGGACAACCTGAGAGTTCATGGATGGATGAGAGGGCAGAGAAAATACATCTATAATGGAACACTACTCAACCACAAAAACCCCACCCAGATCCTGCCCTTTATCACAACATGGATAAACCTTGAGGACGTTGTGCTAAGTGAAATAAGTCACACAGAATAAGATAAATACTGTATGATCTCACTTATGTGGAATCGAAGAGCAAACAGAGAAAACCCCAGCACGGGCACAGAGAACTGATGGGTGGTCGCCTGAGGTGGGGGATGGGGACTGGGTGAAATGGGTGGAAGGGGGAAAAAGGTACAAGTTTCCGGTTATAAAATGACGAAGTCCTGGGGTGTCACGTACAGCATGCTGACTGCAGTTAATAATAGTGTTCTGCATATTTGAAAGTAGCTAGGAGAGCAGACCCTGAAAGTTCTCACCACAAGAGAGAAAATCATGGCTGTGTAGTGATGGCTGACGGCTGGACTTACAGGATCGCTTCGTAATAGCTGCAGATACCCAATCACGACATCGTACGCCCGGAACTACCACGTCAGTTACAGCTCAGTACAAAAGAGCAATGGCTGGGAGGTGTCCTGAGACATAAAAGCTTGAGAACAGCAGGTCTATTCAAGCACAAGAACGAAGTGACTGCATCTACACGGGGTGCGTTAGGGAGGACAGGTTTCCCTGGACAATGAGACCTGCGGGCGCACAACCATCATCCTGTATTCGTTCAGTAAAACAGTACTTTGAACAGCATCACACGAGCCTTTCTCATTAAATGCGGAAATCTACTCTCCTTCAGGCTGCCTTAGGTTCCCGGAGCCCATGCTGACAGCTGACGGAAAGGTGCACGCAGAGCTGGGGGAGTCCACCCCCTCCCAATCCCCTGCCCCAGCGAGGTGCCCGCAAACTTCAGGGAAGGAAGGAAAACAAGGCACCCGGACTCACGGCCTGGAACCCGCCGCCTATCTGTCCCACTTCTGCGCTACTGGGCCAGAGTGCTGAGGGTCTGACTTTACAGACGCCTCCAGCTGTCCCCAAAACAAGCAGAGGTCAGATGAAGTGCAGGGCCCCCGTCCCACAGCGCAAAATAATGGAAGGGAAGAAACGGATCCTGAGATCTAGAAAATGCTGCCTACCGCATTCCCTGCAAGGGCCCCCGGTGGGGCTGTGCTGCCCCACCCGCCCCAGGCCAGGCTTGCCCTTATTTATTTATTTCTTCTGTTTCTGGCTCATGAGTGACTATCCAGAGATGAATAAGAAGAAAACAGGGTAGGGGCGCCTAGATGGCTCTGTCGGTTCAGCGGCCAACTCCTGATTCCGGCTCAGGTCATGATCTCAGGGTCATGAGATCAAGTCCCACACTGGGCTCCACACTCAGCCGGTGTGTGCTTGAGATTCTCTCTTTCCCTCTCCCCCTCCCTGCCGCTAGCATTCTCTCTCAAATATATAACTCTGAAAAAAAAAAAGAAAGAAGAAACCAGGTGGAATACATCAGGTTGGTTATATATCTGTGTTTTCCTTACCGCCCACCCACACTTGGCTCACACTGGCCAAAAACTACTCACTACACTTTTCTGTGGGTTTCACAGATCAGTGACTCAAAATTCCGCCACTCGTTAATGTGGCTGGAATAATTTACGGAGCAAAAGTTCCCAGCAGTTTCCTCACTCTCCCAAGTTGTGCATTTTCTGTCCTGTCCTCATAGGACATTTATGCAAAGCTGGCTGAAGCAGGGGAGTGGGGTTGGCATCCCTCATGATGTTTTTATTTCCATCTCACCGAGTTCCCAACTCACTGTCCAGCATAACGCGGGGCAGAAGAACTCAAGTGCCATTTTCTATTTCCCTTTCCTAAAATAAAAGCTTATATAGTTTTCCCCAAGTCAAGGATGAGATACCAGTGAGACTGTTGTTGAATTAGGAAAAACAGTTAATCACTCTCTCCAGGCCTTGAGATGCAACTTTCATTTCTTCTCTAAAACCGATGCTGAAAAAAACAATTCCCCTCACAAAGAGTTAAGGAAAAGACTGTCTCAGACAGACAAGGGAACTTTCTACATCACAACAGCATGGAAGAGACACGCTCCTGAAAATCTGAGGACAAAACCCGACTGTATGTTTTATGATGAGAAGCAGGAGATACTTTCCGCAACTAGAAGATGGGTTACTTACAAGGTCCTTTGTAGGGTTTCTAACGCGGAAGAAGTAAACGACTAAGGTGGTAGGTAAGAGCTCCCAGACGAAAAGGACCACTCCAAATACCACGTATCCCGCATCTCCGAGCTGATTCTTCAGATCCGCCTGTTGAGAAGCGAGGGGAGGAAAGCAGTGTGATTTGATTCTTCCTAATGGGAACAGAGACCAAGTCTAATAGGGTGTGGTTCCTTCCCTACAACGTGTACACTGAAATCAAGTATCAAGTACTACCCATGGTCAGGACCTCAGGTGGGGAGTTACTCCAACCGCACAGGGCAGATACTCTCATCTTCAAAACAGTCAAAGACAGAGACTGCCCATCTCTGATGCTATTACTTCACCTCCAAAACCTTCCTTAGGTCCAAGTTAAGTCTCTCAAGTTTAAGTTGATTTTCTTTCTTTCAACAATCACATAAGGTGATGTTAGGTCACTCCCTCCCAAATTTTTGAGAACAGCCTATAACCGTGACCCTCTGTCTCATCCCTGGCATAAACACATCAAACTTCTCTTCATAGTCCTCATATCCTATTCTTTATCCTTTAAAGCTTGCTCCTGGCTACATCGTCTGGAAGAAAGCTGTTCGGAGTCCCGGATGTTTGTCAGGACAGTGAGACGGCCGAACCAGCCTGCTGCGAAGTCTGGCCCCCTCCCGCAGGGCCCGGGGCGCGTGTGCACGGTCGCGTCTGCACAGCTCGCCACAAAGGGCAGCGTTTCAGACGAGGTGCACCAAAACCAAGCCGCGAGGGGCTGATGGCCGAAGTGGATCCTCCTGCCCCCTCCAGGGTGTCGTGTCCGAGGTGCATCGCCTGGCCACTGCAGGAACCGCCTCCCCAGCTCTGCACCTCGCATCCCGTCTCTCACTCAGCTCAGACCACGCTGCCCCTCCTCCCTCCTACACAGATAACATGCTGTGCGTGGCCGTCTGTAGGGTTTGCTCCAGGTTATTTTGGTTGCAACACAACAGGTCTAGATATTCATAAATAAATATCCCCCTAAAAACAACAGAATTTTTTAAATTGCATTATCATTTTGCGTTATAAATTTGTTATCATTGGGGCGCCTGGGTGGCTCAGTCGTTAAGCACCTGCCTTCGGCTCGGGGTGTGATCCCAGGGTTCCGGGATGGAGGCCTGCATTGGGCTCCCTGCTCCACTGGGAGCCTGCTTCTCCCTCTCCCACTCCCCCTGCTTGTGTTCCTCTCTCGCTGCCTCTCTCTCTGTCAAATAAATAAAATCTGAAAAAAAAAATTTGTTATCATTATAAGCCCTTACCTGAAAGAAAAGCTGAACTAATTATTTTGTTAAAGCCTAACCTCTACTGTTTGATGGGTACGGAGTTTCAGGCTGGGAGAAGAGCAAGTTCTGGGACGGACGGCGGTGACGCTGCCCAGCAAGGGGACCGTGCCCAATGCCAGGGAGCCGCGATACACGTGCAAGTGGTTACGACAGCAGGTATGATGGATATTTTACTGCAAGGAAATCCTTCGGTCTTATGAATAAGTCTCTAATTTATTGTTTCAAGTTTCAATTTTTATATATTTGATTTTCTCGAAACAGGGCACACCTTCAGCAGCGCCTGGCCCAGATTTCTCCCATCCTGTATGTGGGAGCGGTTTGGGTGATGGTGGTGCTTTTAATCCTTCCTAATTCTAACACCTTCCCCGTGGCCCTCTGGATTTCACCTTGTCCTCACATGCTTATCGGGGGCATTTAATGCCTTCTTCTCGAGTGCTGATCCGGTCCAGGGAGCAAGAACTATTGGGATTTTAGAAGTGCATTTATATATAGTTGAGTATTCAGCATTTTTCCAGGAAAAGTTAAGGAGCCTTTTACAATTCAATCCAGCAGACTCCTATTATAAAACAGAAGTTCTGTTTATTGTAAGGGCTGATCTGTGTGTCTGTTTTCCTCGGGGACATAAACTCCGGCTGCGGGCAGGGCGCAGTCTGTGCGTGTTTGTATCCCCAGCACTCTGTCCAGCGTGACAAAGAATCAGTATTTCTCAAATGAGAGGATGCCACTCATTCCCATGCTTTTATTTTCAGCTTTTGTGAACAAGAATGCCAGATGAGGGGCGCCTGGGTGGCACAGCGGTTAAGCGTCTGCCTTCGGCTCAGGGCGTGATCCCGGCGTTATGGGATCGAGCCCCACATCAGGCTCCTCCGTTATGAGCCTGCTTCTTCCTCTCCCACTCCCCCTGCTTGTGTTCCCTCTCTCGCTGGCTGTCTCTATCTCTGTCGAATAAATAAATAAAATCTTTAAAAAAAAAAAAAAAAAGAATGCCAGATGATAGGTCACTACCTTTGTTCACTGCTTTATAACTTATAGTTCATGAGTTTCTAGAATATATTAAGTAGGAGAGAATGTCATAGGGGGACCATTGGGTAAAGGAGCTTTTACCAACACCTTTAAACTCCTAGTCATTTTTGTCTCGATTTCCTCAAATCCTGTCTCCATGCTCCATTTTTAAAAAGCCATAGTTTTAGAGACGCCTGGGAGGCTCAGTCGGTGAGGGGTCTGCCTTCGGCTCAGGTCATGATGTCAGAATCCTGGGATCAAGTCCTGCCTTGGGGTCCCTGCTCAGCAGCGAGCCTGCTTCTTCCTCTGCCCCTCCTCCTACCCCCTGCTTGTGCTCTCTTTCTCTGACAAATAAATAAAATCTTAAAAAAATTAAAAATAAAAAAGCCAATTATACGTATTTTCTGAAACCTGTATATAATCTGTTTTACCTTGGAAAATTTCACCCTTATTAAAACCATCTTACATTTATACAGAAGCACTTGAAAGCTTTTTAAGTACTGCTTGTCCAGAGCCCCAGAAACTAGAGGTTTGTGCGTGTGTGTATGTGTATGTGTGTGTGTGTGTACACACAGACCCTAGTTTTCTCAGAAGACATGGGGTGGAACAAGGCAGATACTATGACCCCATTTTCCAGATGAGGATGCAGACGCCACACAGGTGAGTGACGGTCAAGGTCACCCAGGAATCTAGCAGCAGAAGCAAGGAGCTCACCCCTCTCTGCTGCGTGGGCTGCTGTGAAGCAGACTCGCCGTTCAGGGGACCCATCCCTGGCGGCCACTGACCTGGTCTGATACATTGTACCAGTCGTAGTCAAAGGAATGGACGTTTTTGCTTTGGGAAAACGACAGGATGAACAGGTTGTAGCAGGCTCGGGAGGTGTAAAGCAGGATGACGGTCACACCGATGGCTGTCACTTGACACACAGAGGAGCCCTGGAAAAGAGGGAGCCATGAAGGGGGCGCCCATTGGAGGTCCAAGACACCAGCCTTGTCCCAGAACCCGGCCTGGGTTCAGACCTCGTAAACCCTTCAGCCCTCGGGGACGCACTGCAGCGTCTGCCCTCAGACGGTAAACCCACACCCAAGCCTCACCTAATACCACACCCCCTCCTAAAATTTCAGATGATCTTCGTATAGATGGTTCAAAATCTGGGAGGTGATTTGGAGATGCCTTAAAACATGGGCCATTTGCCTACAGCCCAGGTTTGTAAGAATGAGAAGGCCGGGTGGCTTATGCTCTTCAATCTCCCAAGACGACCTCCCGACTTAGGAGCCCACTGCCCAGCCCCTGGCCTGGGGACAACTGACCCCACCAGGGTGGCGGCTGGGATCCCAGTAGACCGTGGATCCAGGCAGGGAGGGCGTCCTCAAATTCTAGAATCTTCTAGGCTGGAAATCCCAGTATCACTCCAGACTTAGAATTACATGGCAATCGGTGACTCGTCCCCCATCTATGAAGCTATCAATTTACAGCCAGTTAAAGGGCCCCTAGCTAGAAACGCAGAGTTAACGTGACCAAAAAGCTGAAAGTGATTTGTGAGATTTTCACTTGGAAGTCACTCATTAACAAGATATTTTATTTTGCCAGTAGCAGTTTAACACCTTGTTTGCCAGAGGGGTGATCTAAATGGTCATTTGGTAAGTGAAAAGTAACCCTTCCTGTAAAGCCACCATTCTGTTTTCAAGACCCTTGGATCTCCCGCACATGGGAGATAAGATAAACAACAGACAATGTTAAGGGACAATCAAGTCTAAAATCTGTCAAAACTCATGAACGAGAAAACTACTCCTGCCCTAGTCAAGTCTCTTGGGACCTTGCCAGAGGTCAGCCAGGTCACGGGATGCCTCGCTGAGGCTCTGTGATCCTGAAGTCAGAGGCCCAGATTTCAGACACAGTATCGTGGGAGACAGAGCTCCTCACAGTCTCCAGGTGCAAGACTGATTACAGCCACATGGGCCGCGTGGGTTCCAGAGGTGAGATGCAGAGCAGCTACAGAAATCTCTCAATCATTGCCTAAGTGAGAAAACCAAGGCCCCTCTGCGGCCTCCACACTTCCCCAGGCTTCCCAACCACGGGAGACTTGGGATGAGGCCGACCGGGGGCCATGAGTGTGTCTGCCCTTCCCTACAACTCTGGGGAAGGGAAGGAGAAGCCAGATTCCGGGCTGTGTGGCACAGCAGCAAACCGAGCTTGCCTCTCGTCCCGTCTGGCTCCATCTCTGACCCATCGGCAAGAGACGATCGCTGTCCTCAACTCCAGGGGGCAGTGCCCACAATGGCATGTCCACTGTCCTCTCACGGGCACGTCGGTCCGTCCGGGGTGAGCCTCCATCCGAATCTGACAGAGCCTGCAGCCAGACTGCTGAGTCCGAAGCCGGGCTCTCCATCCACGGGCTGCGTGGGGCAACCCAGGGCAAGCTACTGACCTCTGTGCCCCGGTCTCCCGGTCTCCCAAGTGGGGGTGATACCTACTCCCAGAGATTTGGGAGGACTCCATGAGCTTACGCATGCAGAATGCTGATCTCAACGTGCCTGGAACACAGGGGACACTGGGTGTGTCTTTCTACTAGTATCATCAGCACAAGCAATCCTGCAAGTCCTTTAAAATGTTGGTTAAACACTGTATCTATAAACCAGAGGTCACCTCCCGGCCCGTAATTCTGCACACTCCAGTACCCTCGGAGCCACCTCGAATGGAAGTCTTCTTGCGTACAAAGTTCAACAAACTACATAGCTCTGTGTTTTGGCAAGCGCAGTATGGCGAATCATTTGTAGGAGGTCAGGTGTGAGAGGTATGTGCTGAGTCCTGTTTGCAACCAGGAAACTATTTTCAGAGTCAGTTTAATAAGGGATCCTGACCGCATTCCCACCTACCTTTGACTCCAAGTAAATGTTGGCCAAGGACATCTTAGAGATTTTGTAGAGACAGATGGAGAGGGAGACGGCACACAGCACAAAGAGCGTGTCATTAATGGCCACACGCACGGAGACGATGACCTTCCTCTCCCAATTTCCTGTCTTCACCAGCACTGCACAGGTTAAATTCACCAACAGGAAAACGAGGCTGATGAAGAGTGAGGCCAGGTAGAGGGGCAACCTGGAAAGGACCAGAGAAATGCAGTATTTTGGGGGCAAGCGCTGGAAGCAGAACGTGCCAACGTTAACACCTAAGCGTGCACGTTTTGGAGGTAGCTGTTCCCAGATCCAGATTACAGATCAGCTACGAACGGTGCCCTCCAGAAGGTGCCCTGGGAGCCTCGTGTCTCCTGCCTCTGGGAGGTGGTGCCGTCTGCCACAGCCCCCTGCCCGAGGCTGAACGGACGCAGGCTGGCTGGGTCCCAGGCCATTTTCAGCCTGTAGACTTCCTTAGTGAGTAGAGCAAGGTCTACAGAAAGACTTCTTGGATTTACTAAAACTAAAGTCGGCAGCCTCAAGCTTCTCTTCAGGACTGTCCATGTTGTTGACTTCCTTCAATAAACATGCAAATAAAGAAGAGATTTGCTTGGCTCAAAAACAGACTGGGTCTAAGCTGCCTACGTTTGTAAATCCAAATATGAAAACTGTCAACTAAAACCGGTTTTGAAGCTAGACTGTCTTCCAAAGCTGTAACAGATCGGGACATAGAAACCTGGGTGACAGGGCGCCTGGGGGGCTCAGTCTGTGAAGCGTCTGCCTTCAGCTCATGATCTTCAGGTCATGATCTCAGGGTCTGGGGATCAAGTCCCACATTGGGCTCCTTGCTCGGCAAGGACTCTGCTTCTCCCTCTCCCTCTACCCCTCTGCTTCTCCCTCTCCCTCTACCCCTCCCCCCTGCTCGTGCTCCCACTCTCCAACAAAAATCTTAAAAAAAAAAAAAAAAGGTTCCTGGATGACAGTCCCAGCTCCAGACATCATGTCACTGACAGGACCCGTGGGGGTTGGAGCACAGGGAGAAAGAGAACATGGAAGTCAAGGGTGACGAAGCCAGGCATACCTTGACACGGACCGTGCAGCACCCACGACAGCTAGTATGATTGGCCCCCTGCCGTGCCTTTCCATCTTGGATTTTCACACAATGGCAACCAAGCCTCTGTCCCACCCTCCTTCCTTCCCCCCCTTTGCTCTCATCTGCCCGGTGTGACCCAGAGACACACGGACCTGAGACATCGGGCCAGACTCTCGGTCACTCTGGGCTGTGTGTCCTTATTTATAAAAGAGAGAGATGAGGACTCCCATCCTGCCTCAAAGAGCCGCTGTGAGAATCCAGTGGGCCCTGTGCCTTCTTGTCTTGTTACTCCTCTGTCCTCACCCCACGGAGCCTCAAGGTCTCACCCCAGCTTCTCCTTTGGTTAACAGCAACTTCTAGAAAGTCTTCAGCTCGTCCCGTCTTTCCTTCCTCCACAGGTACTCCCCTGCCGACCCCACATTCTCCCAGGCCCCCATGACCTACTCCCAGATGGAAAGGTGTCAACTCTTGGCCGCCATCTTTCCCTGCCTTCCAGAGCTCCCTTGTCCATCGCACCACAGCCCTACTCCTGCCTCCCATTCCTCTGAGCTGCCCCTGGATAGCCCCTGGTTCCTCTTCCTCCCCCAAAGTGACGACACCCTTGGCTCTGTCCTCTACCCCCTGGGAAACACCTTTACTCTCACAGCTTCAGTCACAGCCTCGGACGACTAAGTTCATGAAGCTCGTCTTGAGCCACAGCCGCTGTCCCACATTCAGACTCACGTTCCAAACAGCCTGCGCCAAGGCTGTCACCTCAGACCACGCCCAAGCCTAGTTCGCGATGTTCCTCCTCCAGCACTCCTCTCGGTCTTCCTATTTCTCTGACAGGCACAATTTTTTGCAGACTCCTACACCGTAAAGATCATCGATCTCACCCCCAGTTTAACCAGCTGTCACATTCAACAGATTCTTTATTCCTGCTCCGCTAGTTGTAGGCCCCCTTTCCCATTGTCACCAACCACACAGCCTCACGCTTCTGCCTAAACCCAATATGATGGTGTCCAGACCGACCCCCACCCTCAACCTCACCCTCGCACCCTCCAGTCCCCTGCACTTCCAGTCAGTCTACGGAGCCAGGCCGATCGATGGGCGCCCCACACGCTAATTAAGCCAGTCTGTGTGCTGGCCCGAAGCCCATCCGGGTGTCCCCACCTCCCTGTCTTTACACAAGCTGCTCTTTCTGCCTAAAACCTTCCTGCCCTTCCACTTCTATCCTATCCTACTCGGTGAGCCTCTAGGACCCCTGCTAAACAGAATTCTGCCTGGTATTGTCTTTTTTTAAAAGATTTTATTTATTTATTTGACAGAGAGAGCGCGCGTGAGCGTGCACACACACAAACAGGGGAGGGGCAGAAAGAGAAGGAGAAGCAGGCTCCCCGCTGAGCAGGGAGCCCGAGGATGACGACATGGGGCTCGATCCCAGGACCCCAAGATCACGACCTGAGCTGAACTGCCTGCTATTATCTTACAGAAATCGGCTGTGTTGTGAGACTTGAAACAACATGGGCAAAGTATTTGTCATCTAACATTAAGGTCAAAGTCAGAAAGCAAATTCACAAATGTGGCAAACAACTGTCCTGGGAGATACATGTGAAAACCTGTAATAGAAAACATCACTGTGTCTCCTCAGAGTTGGAGGGGGTTTCTGTGGGGCAGGAGGGGGGAGTTCACTAGATTTGGTTTCTTGCTGTCCACATGTCTATATTCACAAGCTTCTAACCTTTTTCTATTTTATAACTTTTTCTAATGAGCTTATAGAACTTTTATAATGAGAAAGAATACCTTGCAAAACTTAACGTTTCCCCCTGGGCCTGCGGCTCTGGAAGAAAGGGAGAGATTTGGAGGTGTGGAGAGAGAGAGAACCTGCAGGGTGGGGGTGGGGGGGTGCAGAACCGATCCTATGGCAAGGGTGCGTTTCCATGGCAACAGTGTTTGACACTCTGTGCCAGAATTACTTCTTCTCAGCTCAAACCATAAGGTCAGGATAAACAGCCTATAATGAGAAAACAAGACCAAAGGAAAAGAAAACCGATGGGACTCCACATCTGAGAAGATGACTTTGCTTGTGAGCCCAGAAGGATCGGCTTCTGGCTGGTCCGCAGGCACAGAGAGGAGACTCCAAGGCAGCTGACCACCGGCCTGGGGACAGAAGTGCCAGGCCTGCGGGCTGCCAGCTCACTCAACAGGCAAGAGCTCTGCTGCCTCCTACAGTGAGGGGATGGTACCAATGGCTTGTAGAGCGTTGCTTAAATTTCCCTTCTGAGATCTTAGATTCCTTACAGAACAGGAAAAGCAAAGCCTGGTTTGTTATGTCTTTTACTCACCAAAAAATCAAAGATAGAGGGAAAACAGATAAAAATGCTTAAAATCAAGGTGTCCTTGAGCTCCCCCTGCCCAGTATTCAACCTTCCCAAGCCAAAGATGGAACAATATAGGCTAAGAGAAAAACTGAATCAAGTGGGGCACCAACTAGAGCAAAGCCGAGAGTTCGCAGGTGTGTCAGGGAGCAGGGGGACCGCACTGGGAAATGGGGTGGTTCTTGGTTGGGCTGAATAGAAACCATCTTCAAAAACACTGAGCGGCTACAGGAGGAGCTTGGGGTGAGAAGTTTCAACTAGTTCTACACTGATGGCTTGTGTTTGTTTTCAAATGAGTTGTGGTTCAGTTAGGGAAGCCGGTCTATTTAAAAGCCAACATGCAGAAGCATCTCAAGGGATAAATCATGGCCTGAAATGTCTGCAGTAGCATCTGGCTTAAGAGAAATGGGGAACTGAACAGAGAAGACAGAAGATGGGCGTAAACCTGAATAATCTGAGGGTTTATTATTACATCGGAGTTAATAGGCTTCTCCCGTTGAAACCTCACCCTCTTGTCTTCAAGAAACTCTTCCATCTTCTCCAGCCCCAACATCCCATCCAACCGAATTTCCCCTGGTCTTCTACCTTCAACTCTGCAAATCCCCTCCCACTAAAATCATCCCATCCTGCTGTTTGCACTTTGATTCAAGGATCAAGTACTGCCCCCCCCCCTCATCTCATAGACCCTGTCCCCCAAGGGCTCAGAGGTTGAAAACTTTTGAAACAGCCTTCCTTTCTGACCAGTGCTTTCATATATCACTTCTATAAGAGACCTCATTACCCCAGCCTCAACCAACCACTTCCAAGATAAGATCAGCTCCACGATCCAATCAGAATATTCTTCCTCCTCCCAGTCTTCCCCCATTCTTGGCTCCCCAGTTCCCCTGGCTGATCTACATGTTTAGTCAAGAGGATGGAGGCAGATGGGGCGCCTGGGTGGCACAGCGGTTAAGCGTCTGCCTTCGGCTCAGGGCGTGATCCCGGCGTTATGGGATCGAGCCCCACATCAGGCTCCTCCGCTATGAGCCTGCTTCCTCCTCTCCCACTCCCCCTGCTTGTGTTCCCTCTCTCGCTGGCTGTCTCTATCTCTGTCGAATCAATAAATAAAATCTTTAAAAAAAAAAAAAAAAGAGGATGGAGGCAGAGATCATGGGTGCAGAGGAAAGGCCGCTACTTTGTTACCAGAGAAGGGAGGGGACTGTGTACTTGGAACTGCTCCTTTAAAGGGCTCTCCTTAGGACCAATACTTTTTCATGGTGGACCCTGAAGTCCCAGTTGAGTGCTCTGGTAGAAACCAAAACTCAACTACCCAAAAAGTAGTGAACAAAGACTTCAAGATCAGTGAAAAAAACAAATACCGACACCATGAGTCTCATGACCTGTCTCTTGGCCCGAGTGCTGTTGTATACCTTCTGAATTTCAGTTTTCCTGGACAGAAAATGGAGATCAAAATATACATTTTCATGATCTTAAAACTTCTCATCACAAGAAACAACAGTTTTTATGACCATAGATGGTGATGGATGCTGACTGGACTTACTAAGGTGACCATTTTGCAATACGCCAATATCAAATCATTCTGTGGTATACCTGAAACTAATATAATCTTATATGTCAATTATATCTTGAGAAAAATACACTTTCAGAATTTTAAATAAAAACTGTTTATAAATTTAAAATTATATGTTTAAATAAAATACAATATGTATACATTATTACATATTTTTAAAGTCACAAAATAATTAAATTTTCATTTTGATTCAAGAAGGTAAGTGGCCAAAATCGCCTTTCCAGAAATGTCTGCCCATGGCATGTCTGCCATGCCCAATTGGAGCTGTCCTGGGCAGGGACATCAGGACACCATGCATCTGCCCCTTATCTTCTGAATGCCTTGTCTCCCCATCCTCTGACCAAGTCTGACCCTTTTTTAAGCCACTGGTTCCTTGCTCTTAAGGGTGCTGGGGTCACAGACCTCTGAAAATTTGGGGACATCGATGAACCCTCTCCACCACAGGAAAAACATGCCTATCCACCTCGTCATGTAAACTTGGCATGTGATTTAAGGCATTCCCTTCCAGACTGCGAGCCTCTCCTTTCAGCCCAGCACTGACTGACTTCTTCCACAAAATTCCTGTGACTCGCACAGCACACGGCAGCCCAGGGCAGAAATTGCTCATGCTCCCCAACGTCTGCTATTTTGCCGGATTCTGTGAGTTTTTGTGTTGTTCAGGACATCTTTACAGAGTGTTTGTTTCTCAAGGACACAGATTACATTTCTGCCTCTGGGTGCCTAACCAAGTCCTCAACAGTCAAAAATATATTTGCCGAATGAGGATGGAAATCCCCCCCAGGGTACTTACCGGTATTTGAGTAATTCTGGAGAATATTTTGACTTGGCTTTGAAAATCACCTGCAATGACAGAACAACACGGGGGTTGGGGGTACAGTATACTGTTATCAACAAACCAACATCATCACTTGGAACTCCTCTTCCCCTTTATACCCAGGTGCCAGGGCCCAGGTTCTGAAACCCAGATGCCTGCTAGGTGAGAATGTTTGTTAAGCTAAAGATTTTTCAAGCTATCCACACAATTTCAAAAGTAAAGATATTTAAAAAATGATGAAAACGGATAAAAAAGGGGAAAAAGAGGGGCGCCTGGGTGGCTCAGTCGTTAAGCGTCTGCCTTCGGCTCAGGGCATGATGCCAGCGTTCTGGGATCGAGCCCCACATCAGGCTCCTCCGCTGGGAGCCTGCTTCTTCCTCTCCCACTCCCCCTGCTTGTGTTCCCTCTCTCGCTGGCTGTCTCTATCTCTGTCGAATAAATAAATAAAATCTTAAAAAAAAAAAAAAGAGGAAAGGTATTACTGGTCTACCACTGACAAGTATTTCTCTTATAAGATTCGTATGTCGGGGCGCCTGGGTGGCCCAGAGGTTAAGCGTCTGCCTTTGGCTCCAGGCGTGATCCCAGCGTTATGGGATCGAGCCCCACGTCAGGCTCTTCCGCTATGAGCCTGCTTCTTCCTCTCCCACTCCCCCTGCTTGTGTTCCCTCTCTCGCTGGCTGTCTCTATCTCTGTCGAATCAATAAATAAAATCTTAAAAAAAAAAAAAAAAAGATTCGTATGTCAACCCGTACTTCCTGTAGAGATCAACAGTCTGCCCTCACCCTTTCTTAGAATTTTCACTGGCACCAAATCCATGTTGTTTGACTATGTAAGTGCCCATCCACCCAGGCCTCAAATTTTGCGGCCCATCTGCAATGTCTCCAAGCCATAGAAGCATCAAACGACCATTATCTACAGGAGAAATGTTGTGTGTGGGAATTTCTCCATATCTTTTGTATCCTGCACAATTACTAACGTGTCCACGCAGGGTGCGGCGGCCGACCTGGCAGAGCCTCTGAGAAGGCGAAGAGGAGAGAAAAGGTAGGTGGCAGCTCACGCTCCAGCCCCAACTGTGACGTGACTGCTGTGCCCACACCACGTGCACACGGGGGCTTCTGAGGCGAGCGCAGGTGGCCCACAGGGGTGTCGGGGGGCTGGCTAGGGAACTGGGATGGGGTACGGTAGAGCAGCAATACACGTGCTCATGCCCGTGCTCTCCCGGATCCCTGGTGTCCAGGGGAGGGGGCAACACTGCAAGAAGGGCGATGCCCTTGCTGTGGATGGTGTCAGGACCTGCATCCCCTGCTGCCCGGCAAGCTCCTCTGCACGGAGCGCCTAAGCACGCTCCCAGCCTCAGCCTGGTCTGCGGTCTCACCTCTCCCCGCCAACCCCTCGCACACTCTCCTGCTTCTCAGCTCCCTTTGCATTTGTTGCTTCTCCCAGATTTTGCTCAGCCCCTGAAAATATGTGTCTAAGGGGCAGTTACGTTGCCTGAGCTGGACAGAGTGAAGGACAAGGCAGAACAGGATGGGCAGCGTGAGCATGGTT
This sequence comes from Ursus americanus, assembly GCF_024610735.1. NCBI lineage: Eukaryota > Metazoa > Chordata > Mammalia > Carnivora > Ursidae > Ursus > Ursus americanus. The sequence continues at coordinate 83,695,887 of NC_142132.1, forward strand.
CCTGGGGGAGGGGAGGAGACAACAGGCAGCTCCAGGGCCTCTGAGGCCACACAGTATCATTGCCTCCTTGCCTGGGGAAGACGCGGTGAGAAATCCGTGTGCAAGAGGGATATCTGAAAGTAACCCCAGGAAATCCTACAGCGGATCCCAAGTTCGTGGCTAAGTGTGCTGATGCAGATGTCACAAGGGAGCCTCCATGGGGACTGTATGGGTCAGTTCCCAGAACACATATGCAACAAGAGAAGCCATTTTCCTCTGGGAGCCTTCTAAAAGGCATTCTCCTGAGGACCTTCAGTAGGTAATTCTCAGACTACATGTGCGTAAGACCCACTGCGGAAAACCATATGAAGAACCTTCAAAACATTAAAAAAAGAAATATTGGGGGCGCCTGGGTGACTCAGCTGGTGAAGTCTCTGCTTTTGGCTCAGGTCATGATCTCAGGGTCGTGGGATCGAGTCCTACATCTGGCTCCTCTTTCAGCAGGGAGCCTGCTTCTCCCTCTCCATCTGCCTGCTGCTCCCCCTGCTTGTGCTCTCTTGCTCTCTCTCTTTCTCTGACAAATAAATAAATAAAATCTTAAAAAAAAAAAAAAAAAAGAGAAATAGCATACAATCCAGTAATTCCCTTACGGTGTATTTACCCAAAGAAAACGAAAACACTAATTTGAAAGATATCTGCACCCCTATGTTTACTGCAGCATTATTTCCGACAGCCAACGTATGGAAGCCATCCAAGTGTCCCCCGATAGATGAATGGATAAAGACGACGGGGTATGTACATACAGTGGAATATTACTTGGTTAAAAAAGAATGAGATGTTGCCATTTGCAACAACATGGATGGACCTACGGGGTATTGTGCTAAGTGAGATAAGTCGGAGAAAGACAACTACCATATGATTTCACATTGATGGGGAATCTGAAAAAAACAAAACAAACAAAAACAAACAAGCAGATTCCGAAATGCAGCAAACTGGTGGGGGCCAGTGGAGAGGTGGCTGGGGGGATGGGCAAAACAGGTGAAAGGGATGAAGAGGTACAAGCTTCCAGTTATACAGTAAATAAGTCACAGGGATGAAAAGTACAGCACAGGGAAGATACTCAGTACTGTCATAACGTGGTATGGTGACAGACGGTGACCTCACTCATCATGGTGAGAGCTGAGTAACACCTAGACGTGTCCGACCACTATGCTGTACACCCGGAACTATTATAACACTGTGTGTGAATTACGCTACAATTGAAAAAAATAACGAATCACCTGGGGAACTTGCTAAGATGCAAATCCCACAGCCCCACCTTCAGAGAGGCCGACCTCCTGGGTCTGGGGAGGGGCGCAGGAATCTGTATGCTAAAGAGCTCCCAGCCCAGGTGATTGTGACTCAGCTAGTCCAAGGACCGCCTCCTGAGAAACAGGCTCCTCTTGAAGGGCTTTGCAATCACTCACTTAGAACACGCTGAAAGAGGCGATCAAAATAATCAGACCACACTGAGAGTCAGGGCAGGGCATGATGCAAAGAACAGAGGTCAGGGGATGCTGGAGGTCTACAGACAGCCCCCCAGACACACACACCCCTGCCCTCCCTCCCATGTCTCAGGAACAGACTTCCTATCTGGGGGAGGGGGAAGCGCAGGGATTCCCACAGACTTACAGGAAGCAAATCTACAACCTCCCTTCCTTAAACACTTTTTTCGAGCCCTTCGGTGTCTCTCTGCAGCCCATAAGGAGAAATACTACAAAACAACCTCTCTTCAGATTAAGGAACAGATTAATACATGACTCCAAAATTTTGCTACAAAATGTGACTGATTCACCAAACATAGAACAACGATTTTGAGGAAATGCTCCTTAAATAGTACTTGGGACCTCGCTTTTAATAATTCTTAATTATTTAAATATTTTAATAATTCTTAATTAGGAATTCACAGATATCAAAGGGTAGAGAAGAAACTACAGTATTTTTTTTAAAAAGTGCTTGACCTTGTCAATACACAAATATTTTTAATACTGGGCCACACTTCAATATCATTCTCAATGGGAAAAAGCTGAGCCCCTTTCCCTTAAGATCAGGAACACGACAAGGATGCCCACTCTCGCCATTATTATTCAACATAGTATTAGAAGTCCCAGCAAGAGCAATCAGACAACAAAAAAGAATAAAAGGTATTCAAACTGGCAAAGAAGAAGTCAAACTCTCTCTCTTTGCAAATGACATGATATTTTATATGGAAAACCCAAAAGACTCCACCCCCAAATTACTAGAACTCATACAACAATTCAGTAATGTGGCGGGATACAAAATCAATGCTCAGAAATCATTTCTATACATGAAAAATGAGACTGAAGAAAGAGAAATTAGGGAATAGATCCCATTTACAATAGCACCAAAAATCATGTTATCTTGGAAGAAACTTAACCGGAGAGGTAAAGGATCTATACTCTAGAAACTACAGAACACTAATGAAAGACATTGAAGAAGACACAAAAAGATGGAAAAATATTCCACGCTCATGGATCGGAAGAATAAACATAGTTAATTAAAATGTCTATGCTACCCAGAGCAATCCACACTTTCAATGCTATCCCGATCAAAATACCAATGACGTTTTTCAAAGAACTGGAACAAACAATCCTACAATTTGTGTGGAACCAGAAAAGACCCCGAATCGCCAAGGAAATGTTGAAAAAGAAAAACAAAGCTGGGGGCATCATGTAGCCGGATTTCGAGCTGTACTACAAAGCTGTGATCACCAGGACAGCATGGTACTGGCACAAAAACAGACACATAGACCAATGGAACAGAATAGAGAACCCAGAAATGGACCCTCGGCTCTTTGGGCAACTAATCTTCGACAAAGCAGGAAAAAACATCCAGTGGAAAAAAGACAGTCTCTTCAATAAATGGTGCTGGGAAAATTGGACAGCTACATGCAAAAGAATGAAACTTGACCACTCTCTCACACCATACACAAAGAGAAACTCCAAGTGGATGAAAGACCTCGACATGAGACAGGAATCCATCAAAATCCTAGAGGAGAACATAGGCAGCAACCTCTTTGATATTGGCCACAGCAACTTCTTTCATGACACACCTCCAAAGGCAAGAGAAACAAAAGATAAAATGAACATGTGGGACTTCATCAAGATAAAAAGTTTCTGCACAGCAAAGGAAAGAGTCATCAAAACAAAGATACTCCACGGAATGGGAGAAGATATTTGCAAATGACACCACAGATAAAAGACTGGTATCCAAGATCTATAAAGAACTTCTCAAACTCAATACACGAGAAACAAATAATCAAATCAAAAAATGGGCAGAAGATATGAATAGAAACTTTTTCAATGAAGACATACAAATGGCTAACACACACAGAAAAAAATGTTCAAAATCATTAGCCATCAGGGAAATTCAAATCAAAACCGCATTGAGATACCACCTTACGCCAGTTAGAATGGCAAAAATTGACAAGGCAAGAAACAACAATTGTTGGAGAGGATGTGGAGAAAGGGGATCCCTCCTACATTGTTGGTGGGAATGCAAGTTGGTACAGCCACTCTGGAAAACAGTGTGGAGGTCCCTTAAAAAGTTAAAAATTGAGCTACCCTATGATCCAGCCATTGCACTACTGGGTATTTACCCCAAAGACACAGATGTAGTGAAGAGAAGGGCTATATGCACCCCAATGTTCATAGCAGCATTGTCCACAATAGCTAAACTGTGGAAGGAACCGAGATGCCCTTCAACAGATGACTGGATTAAGAAGTTGTGGTCCATATATACAATGCAATATTACTCAGCCATCAGAAAGAATGATTACACATTTGCAGCAACATGGACGGGACTGGAGGAGATTATGCTAAATGAAATAAGTCAGGCAGAGAAAGACAATTATCATATGGCTTCACTCATTTATGGAACATAAAAAATAGCGGGGAGATAGGTAGGAGAAGAAAGGGAAGAAGGAAGGGGGGTAAACAGAAGAGGGAATGAAGCATGAGAGACTATGGACTCTGGGAAACAAACTGAGGGCTTCAGAGGGGAGGAGGGTGAGGAACTGGGACAGGCTGGTGATGGGATTAAGGAGGGCACGTATTGCATGGTGCACTGGGTGTTATACGCAAACAGTGAATCATGGAACATTACATTAAAAAAATAAAACAACAGCAAAAAAACAAATACTGGGCCACACTTAATGAAGCTTGGTCAGTGGCAGGTAACTTTAGCCCCAGTGACTCAGTTTACTCATATACACCAGGCCTATCCCGGTGCTCCCAGGTAGGGCCCAAGGGCACTCCATGGGGTAGAAAAATACGAGCAGTCCTGCCTTCAACAGGCCTACAGCTGAAGAGGAGAGACCTAGAGGAGACAAGACAGGACACCGACCAGAAAGGCTCCAGCCTAAGCTGGTCCTAGCTCAGGCAGCCAGCCAATAAGCAAGCCACGGGCTCTACCTCGTGGTGGGCACCTGGGACTCCTCTGCTCCTCAGTCCCGTACTGCCACACTCTGACACTTGCAGCTCCTGGTCACCTGAAGACGTCAGGAAGGAGGAGTATGGGTGGATCAGGGTAGACTCACGGCGAATCAGGCTCCCTGCTTGCTCCCCCCACCTGCCAGTGCTGGGTCTTCAGGGCCGGGATGCGCAGAATGAAAGACACCCCCCCCCCCCAATGGCTGAGCAAGGAAGGAAACACAACCTTCTTTATAAACCCAACAACAGACCCTTCTGGACTTCCCGCAGCCCCCAGCCTCTGCAGCTCCACCTGCACACGTTCGGTTGGGAGGGGGCTGGACAGAGCCCGGTATGGGAGGATGGTGTCCAAGGCCAGCCTGGACCCAGAACACCCTTCCTGGAACATGGTGAAGGATGGGGTTTCCAGCCGTGACCATCAAATATTTGGTCTAGTATTTAAGCCTTCGGAGCAATCCCGTGCTTTGCCCCAATAGCTCCACTCTTACAAATTTATTCTGAAGCAGGTTTCTCAAGGTGTTCCTACAGAATTGAGAACTAATAAATGTTACTGGAAATAAGTGTCACATGATCAAATAAATTTAGAAACTGCTAGGCTAAACGTTTTTCCCCGCAGGAATTTCCCAGTCTTTAAAAGACTAATACCTGCTGTAAACCTTCAAGCAAAACATACAGCTTGCTGCAGTTTCCAAACTTATTTGGCCGCCTATGGTCTTCTGAGTGTTCTGAGGAACAATTCGGGAGACGCTGCCCTATGTGCCAAGCATGGATGGACACTGTTCCCCATGGCCTGAGTCAGAGTCACAGTCATTACAACACAACAAACAAGGATAACTTTAAAACGATACTGACTTCCCGCCTGACGCAGGGACACCAGCCATGCAGCTCACAGAGCTCGAGGGGCCCCTGGGTGAGGTGTCTCACCCTGAGGGGGGCCCGGGCCCCAGCCCGCAGAGCTCACACTCATCCCTGCCTGGAGGGAAAAAGCCATCACCAGGGAGAGGCAGGATCTGATCCTCAGTAAATGATCTGACTCTCTCTAAACTAAAAGCCAAAGCCAACATGGACAGCCCTGGAGGAGATAATGCTAAGTGAAATAAGTCAAGCAGAGAAAGACAATTATCCTATGATTTCTCTCATCTATGGAACATAAGAACTAGGATGATCGGTAGGGGAAGAAAGGGATAAAGAAAGGGGGGGTAATCAGAAGGGGGAATGAACCACGAGAGACTATGGACTCTGAGAAACAAACTGAGGGCTTCAGAGGGGAGGGGGGTGGGGAATGGGATAGGCTGGTGATGGGTAGTAAGGAGGGCACGTATTGCATGGTGCACTGGGTGTTATACACAAATAATGAATCATGGAACTTTACATCAGAAACCAGGTACGTACCGTATGGTGACTAACATAATATAATAAAAAAATTATTATAAAAATAAATAAAAAGAAAAAAAAGCCAAAGTGATAACCACATCAAAATACAAGCCTTGACCATGATTTGTAAAAACTCGGCCCACTGCTGATCATCTGTGACCCATCTATGTCTTCCATACAATTGGATCTATTCAAGCTGTGCTGAGAAAATCTTCCTTTACCCTTCACGTTAATTCTCAAGGTTAAGTTCCCTAAAGTTGCATTTAAAGTCCTGGCATTTTAAACTGCAATATATACATTGTTATTGTACACACACACACACACACACACACACACACAGATACATGTACACATGCCCACACACATGTAGACATACATATGCACATTTTTTACAACAAAATTTTTGCCTCCATTAATTAATGTGTATAAATGTCTGGATCAAGTTTCCAGCAAAATAAATCCAAACTCTCCTATCCAGTCCTACCCCAATCTGTGCTTCAAGAGATGTCATTAAAGGCTGATTCGTGCCCAGAACTGGAGCTAAATGTCCTGGGTAAGCCCTGCTCTCTGGCCTGCCAGGGATCCCTTATCTGGCTGCCCATCTCCTACAGTCTGCACTGGCTCCCGCTGACCTCAGCAGGAACTCGGCTGGGAGGAGACAGCTCTGGTGGGGGAGGCAGAAAAGATTAATCACCCTTTCCTATTTTATGGCGCTCCTGACAGCACGGGCTCTGCCTGCTCGGTACAAAACCAGACCCATAAAATCAGAGAGGAGGAAGACAGAGACCGTGTGAAAAGTGAAGGAAAATTTGAGGCCAAACATTCGTATCATTCCCAATTCAGACTGATGGGGTTCACATCAGGTCAACAACATGGTGTACTGACACTGGACTCAAGAACTGTAAAAATGGGGAAGAGCTGGTCTCTGACCTCAAGAAACTCACAACCAGACACAGACATGCCAGTGGTGTGAGGAGGGCAGAGGCGTTGAGAGGTGTGAGGTGATCTGAGGAGGTGTGAGTGGGTGTGGGGAGATGTGGACAGATGTGAGGGAGCGTGCAGAGGTGTGGGGAGGTGCAGGGAGGTGTGAGGGGGCGTGACGGGGTGCGCGGAGGGGTGAGATGGGAGGTGTGGGCGGTGTGAGGGAATGTGAGGAGGCATGGTCGGCAGGAGGAGGCGTGAAAAGGTACGGGAGGCAGGAGGCGGGGAGGCGTGAGGAGAGGCGACTGCCTGGCGGGGAGGGCAGCGTCACAGCCGCAGGGCCGGGCCGTGAGGCAGCCGCCTGAGGCGGGGAAGGCCTGTCGGGCCCTGGGCAGCTGCGTGCAGGAGGCGTGGGCTGGAGGTGGCACAGTCAGCAGTCAGAGCGGTGCTTCCAGAGGGCACAGGGGTGAGCACAAGCAAAGGGCTGCTGTGGGGTGAGCAGGGAGGTGAAAAACAGGCGTGTGTTTAAAGGCAAATCAAAGACAGAAGGTAGGTGAGTAGTGACTCAGGTCAGGGGCGTTTGGGGAGACACCGGGAGTGACTACAGGGTTTCTTTGGGGTGAGAAAACTCTCAAGCTGGCGGTGGGGATGGCCGCACAAGGTGGGCGTACAGTGGCCCCGAGATGGGGCACCGCCTGGCAGGCGGGTTATGTCCCCACGAATGTGCAGGAACAGGAGGGAAGTGAGCAGAGGCCAGGGAGAGAGAGGCCTGGGTGGGGTCAGGCCCGGGGTGGGGAACTGTAGGTGGGAGGGTGCCTTTGGGAAATGAAAAGGGGGGCCGTTCAGTAGGGCTGGGACCTTGGTTTTAAGATCGGGAGACCCAGACGTAAAGAGAAGGGGTCTGGGCCCCTGACTGATGGAGGGAGAGGCTGGACAGCAGGGCGTGGTGGAGGGTGTCCCTGGAGGGAGGCGGACGGTGGGGAACCTGAGGCAGGAAGGAGGGCCCAAGAGGGGGTCACAGGGACAGCAGGGAGAGATGGCCTTGGGGGACTGTGAGGTCTGGCTGGAACCCTCACGGGAAGGGAGAGTCCCAGCTGCTTCTTAGGGAAACAGAAGGGTGAACGAAGGGCTCAGTTCTCCTTCCCCTGCCATCCCTTTGGTCTCTACACAGTTGGTGAGAACACCAGGGTTTTCAGGAGCTGCTGTGGCTGTCAGGGCTGGAGGGCAGGGCAAGGTGGGAGTGCAAAGCCACTTCCCTTGGAAACTGCTGCTGTCTCCCAGAAATACAACATTTCCCATCGCAGACGCCCGCGGTCTCAGCATCACTTCCACTGTGGCGAAAAGTCCTGCCCAAAACTGGTACCACGGGAAGAAAGCTAGGTGATTTCTCAAGGTCATCCAGGGTTGTGGACGTCACTGTGAGTGATCTGGCTCCTTGGGTTCTGATTTAAGACCAAGTTCTGGGTAGGCATGAGGTGGAGCTGGAAGCTGCCCAGGCTGACCCCTGAGGCTGGGGTGGAATGTCAGCCACCCCCTGCCCCACCTGTGGGCCTGCCCAGGGTCCCCTCAGTAACCCCAGGCCCCTTGCACCACTTTTCAGATGACGCAGGAGGGCCCAGCAGATGACGGAGAGGCTCTACAGCGGCTGCCGACCTCGGCCTCCCTTCGCCCATAAATTACAGTCCCTGACCTTCTCCCCAACTCGGCTCTACCCTCTGAACTCCCGCCTGCCTGTTTTCCCTCCTACTGACTCAAGCTGGCATTTGCTGCCTCACGATCATTTTTCCTAAAGTCATGTTGGCTGCTTCTGGCAGAAATGTCCCATGCTGTTCTTTGTGGGTATGACAGTGTCCCTTGTGCATTCAGCAAAACGAAACAAAAGTAACCTCTCTGTCCCCAGAGGCAGTCTGTGGGGACTCAATGGAGCACTGTGCTTGCAGACGCGCACTTGATTCAGAGGCGCTGTGTGCAGCCATTCTGCTCTAGAAACCCCCACCCCACACCACCCGGCTCTCTGGGCCTGCCTTCTGGGCCACCGCTCCCTGGAAATGAACAGGCCGAGCGGACACTCCCCAGCCGTCCCAGCCCGCACAGGCTCTAGGCTGCACACACCCGACCTCCGTGCGAGGTCCGGCCATGGGCTGAGGCCCCGGGAGATGCTCCCAGGAACTGAGCGGTCGGAGGCTGTGCGCGCCAAGCAGGAGAAGTCGAAGGAAACCAGTATGTCTCTCTCGCTCACACACGCACTCTCTGTAAACGTATGTACGCAAATTCACTTGGAAATGTTAATGTCTCTCTCGCTCACACACGCACTCTCTGTAAACGTATGTACGCAAATTCACTTGGAAATGTTACAAATTTATGGTAGGTTTAAGTGTCATTATAAAGTATGTCACGTATAACCCAAAGAAAGAAAATACCTAGCCCAGGGACGCCTGGGTGGCTCCATCGGTTACGTGTCTGCCTTCGGCTCAGGTCACGATCCCGGAGTCCTGGGATCGAGTCCCCAGTCAGGCTCCCAGCTCAGTGGGGAGCCTGCATCTCCCTCTGCCTGCCTCGCAGGTGTGTGTGCAAGCGTGCTCTTTCTCTCAAATAAAAACAAAACTAAAAAAAAAGAAAGAAATTACCTAGCCCATACTCATGTGCCCCCCACACAGTTCAACCTCGAACACAGACATCTTTGCTCCAGCTCTTGCTCCAGCTCTGTTTTATTTTTAATCAATAAAAACGAGATCACTGAAGCCCCCGGCGTCCGTCTCCCCAGTTCTAATCCCTCCGTCCGCTGCAGAGGTAATCACTTTCTGAATCCAGCCTCACCCTTCCCAGGAAGGCTTATACTTCTACTGTGCATGTGTGTGTTCACAAATAACACACAGAAAATCAATCTACTGTATATAAAAATACAAGTACTGGCTTGTGCGGTGTTTCAGCTCATCTGAACAATATTAACACTTTCCACATCCTTGTGCAACTTGCTTGTCCACCCATCATGATGTGTTCACAACATCTGAAGGTTGAAACACACATTCTCACTAAGGCCCGGGGTCCCACTGTCCACAGGCCACAGCTGTGGGTCCTTCTCAGGCACAGAGACATGTAAAGATGGTTAAGAGTGTGGACTCAAGCTGACTCACCTGGACTTGAATCCTGGCTCCACCAGTAGTCAGCTGTGTGACTCTTGAGAAAGATACCTAACCTCTCTGTGCCTCACGTACCTCACCTGTCAAATGAAATTAATCCTAGTACCCACCTCGTAGGTTTCTGTGAGGATTAGGTGAATTAGCACACATGCAGCACTCAGACACACGCAGTTCGCCACCCCTGCTGCTGCTATTAGTCCTTGCACGTTCTCGGACCACGATTCTAAATGCACAACTACTAAACCGTGACCACAGAGACCTCCTTGACCATAAAAGGAACTTTCACACTCACAAAGTTTACGAACCAAGACACATTCGCTGTTCGCCCTTACGGTCCCTCCGTGCTGCCCACTTCCTGATATACCGGGGAAATTATGCAAGCCTGAGGCCCTGGTCTCCCCAGGTGACGGTCGGTGGTCAGCTGCCTCTGCATTGCCCCACTCTGAGCACCCTCACTCACCAGAGCAGGGAGGGACGACAACCAGAGTCCCTGAGACCAAGGTGGCATTTCCCCCCTTCTGCAGGAGTCCCGGAGCACGAGCATCAGACACCTCTAGGGGGTCAGCCCTCAGGTCAGCTCTCTACGAAAGAGAGGGCAAGCATGGTGTCTTCATGTGCGCGGAGCCTGACCTTGGATTTAAAGCCATGGAACCCCAGGAAGGAAAAAGGTGGAAGCTGTTCGTGCCATAGAATTCTGGGGTGCAGCAGCCTGAAGCCAAGGTGTGCTCTGTCTGGGTCCTGGGCTGGCCACGTGTGCAGGGCCTCCAGGGTCAGGTCTTCACCATTTCCAGTCCTGCCTTTGAACTTGGCGAGCTCACCGTGCAAGGAGCTAGTCCTGCTCATGTCCTGGCCTCGTGCTGCCCCGAGGACACAGACAGAGTCCCCAGCACTGGCGTAAGCTGCTTTCGCATGGGATCCCGGGACAGACGGTGATGTTGCCTCCCCTCTGAACTTCCCTGCAAGTGCTGTGAGCTGTCTGCAGCCGTCCGGAGAGTATGCTGTGCTGTCCCGTCAGGCTGAGCCAGCACCCGAGATGCCCTTCCAGGCGCCCGCACGTGGGTGCACACGTGTGTGTCCGTGTCACCGCACAGTGGGACTAGGAGCAAGAGCTGGGCCGCACGCCCAAACTGTCCCTGACTCTCAGGGCTCCCTCGGGGAACAGAGAAAAGGCCTCACAGGAAAGAGGCATCTGCACTTGCTTCCTCCCGTCCTCTCCTGTTTCCAGTTCCCACCGGTCCAGCCAAGTTCTGCTCCTGCCTGCACACCTCCAGGGGCTCAGAGGATCTCCCTGTCCTCCTCAACAGAACTGGGCTCCATCTGACGGCGCCCACACCATCCAGGCTGCCCCAGAAGGCTCTAGGCCAGCAGACAGCCCAGGAGGGGCAGTGGTGCCCCCGAGAGTGCCCCTCACATTCAACCAGCAACACACGGAGCCTGGCCTTCAGTTTCCTTGCTTCTCGTCGTCGTCGTCGGGCACCTGAGTGTCTGGATTCAGGGCTGTGGCTGGCCAGACAGCCATGAACCTGCTCGGCTCAGCCCTGAGGACCTCTCTTCGCCTTTCCGGGCCTTGGTGTCTACTGGTGAGACAAAAGGGTTAGTCCCAATATTCAGGTGCCTTCTACCTTTAAAACTCTAGGACCTGAAGGGCCTGTGGCCTCTGCCCTGGGAAGCCCCACCTGTCCTGCTGCAGCCTTCTTCTCAGGGGGCAGAAGGAGGTGGGCCCAACAGCCCCCACAACACCTGGGTCACAGCAGCCCAGTCCCGCCCCAGGCCCACTGACTCCCCCGGGCAGAGGCCACGGGAGAAGCGCTTGCCGACTCACTGGGACGGATGGAGACTGACCGTGCAGATCATCGCCCCGGCAGGGTTCTCTCTCTTCAGCCTCGTGAGTGGAAAGGACCTTGACCACACGAGGTGCCACGATCGTATGTTTCTGAGCCGCTCCTATGGCAACGGCCACCGCGGGTCACGATGTGCTGGTCAAGGCCCGGCCTGCAGCTGCTGCAGACGAGCAACACACACACAGCCACACCGTCGCAGCAGGGAGCGGACCTTCCCCAGTACAGGAACCTTAGCTTGGGGGTCAGCGGCCAGCCAGGCCCCAAGGCTCCAGGAAGGAAGGCCCCGTGCGGCCACAGAGGGCCACGTCTTACCACGGCAATGATCCTTGCACCAAATTTCGCAGAACTACAGTGTAAGTTAGCAGTGAAAATGCCTCGGTGTTTCCTCACCACCCCCAAGATAACTTTTTTTTTAATACTAATATTTTTTATTATATTATGTTAGTCACCATACAGTACACATCCCTAGTTTTTGATGTAATGTTCCATGATTCATTACTTGCGTGTAACACCCAGTGCGCCATGCAATACGTGCCCTTTTCTGCCTCAGAAATGAGGAGAACTCTGACATTCCCGGGAACACGTGCCCTGGCTGGGGGCAGTGTGGTGCCTGCTACGGACCGGCTGCTGGTGTTCCCCCAAATCACGGAAGTCCTGCTCTTCAGTGTGATGGCGTCAGCGGGTGAGGCCTCCGGGAGGCAGTCAGGTCAGGAGGGTGAAGAGGGGCAACAGTGTCCTCCTAAAATGGGCCCCAGAGAGCGCTCTCTGCTCTCCGCCATGTGGGGACCCAAGGAGAAGTTGCCATCTGCAACCTGGAAGAGGCTCTCACCGGAGTCCAACCGTAGTGACACCCTGATCTCAGACTCCCAGCTCTGGAACTAAGAGAAATCCCGTGCCGTGAAGCCACAGAGTCCACGGTATTGTGTTAGGGCAGCCCGCGCAGCCCAAGACGGCATGGGCGACACTCCTTGTATCCACCGCCAACGCAACTGCCCTCGGTCCTTCCCAGAGAGGAGGCAATGTGGCGGGACACCAGCAGCGAGCCCTCCATCTGCTCCTGCAGCTGCCCCCGGCTCACCGCAGGCCACTGGGTGGGGCCTCCAGGGACAGGGACCAGGATGGTGAGGGACAAACCCACATCCCATCAGAAACAATGAAAGGAACTGAGAATGTCCCACCCCATGCGGACAGGACCTGGGAGGATCCATCAGCCACCACATCTGTGAAGAGCTGTCCTGGGAGGAGGGACCGTATCTGCTCTGAACGGAAAGGGAGCTAACCAGACTTCCCCCAAGCACCAACTTTCCATCTCAACGCTCGGAACCCCAGGAAGTTGTCGCCAGGCACGCACCAGAGCAAATGGATTTGCCTTACACTTAAATCGTAACAAAAGCCACTGGTTCTTTTAAAAACAAGCAAATGCACCCTAGAGGGAGAATCGTAGAGATGAAGGAGTGACCTAAGCCCGCAACCTTCCATTGGAAACATCCTACTTTGTGTCACCAGTGTAAGGACAGTCACCAAGCAATGTCAGCCAACGGCAACAATGTAGTCTGTTTGTCTGTTTATCCACTCAACACCAACTGCCATCCAGGCAGGAGCCATGTGTGCCCTTAACCCTGTCTACACAGCATCTGGAGAGTAACAGGCTCTCAGAAACACAAGAGAGCACCACCTCAATGTCCGTCAATGGGGGAAAGGATGGCCACCTGTGGCAGATGCCCATGGACTATCATCCAGCCTCAAGGAGAAATGATGTCGTGACACCTGCCATGAACCGGAGGAGCCTCGAAGACATCACGCTTGGTGAGAGACGCCAGGCACAGCAGGCCATGGACAGTGTGATTCCTTTGATGTGAAATATCCAGAACAGTTCACCGCATGGAGACACAGAGCACATTCGTGGCTGCCCAGGACTGGTGAGAGGGGGAAGGGACTTGGGGGGATGGAAACGTCCAAGAATTACACAGACGTGATAGCTGCAGAGCGTGAAGGGCCCACGTACCACTAAACTGTACCCAACACAACGGTAATTTTATGTTGTGTGAATTTCACCTAAATTTTAAAAACATACTTGTTGAACGAGCGAATGATTCTCTAGGCTGCGGTGGAAACTGGTGTCACCGTGTGAAAGCTGTGTGTGGACACTTGTACTGTCCCCTGGGACAGGCGTGCAGCCCTGACGTGGGGCCAAGCCCACGGGGAGCCATGGAGCTCACATTCTGCGCACTTCTCTCCCTGCTCCATCTGCCACCAGCCACACACGATGCCTGATGGGCAACAGAGCCCCCGGCAGTTCTTGGATCTGGAAACCGGCGAGGGCAGCAGGGGGCAGGGGGCAGCCTGGGGAGCTGATGCCATTGTGTGTGGGGACTACTCCCTGAGTATCACGCTTAGCAAGTGTGTCTGCCACAAAAGGAGCAGAGGGCTGATGATGTCACAGGACATCAGGTCAGTGCAGGGCCCTCACCTGTGTTTCCCCCAGCCGGCAGGAGACAGGTTTCTTTCTGTGTGCTATGGGTGGCATGTGACTCAGGGCACTCCGTTGCTGTTTGTCTGTCCTTCCCCATAGTCAGTGGCCCTTCAGGGAAGAAATCCCAACTTACTGCCTCTGGCCTTAGGCACCTGCATAGGTGATCAATAAGATTTGTTCAAAACCAATGACACTCTCCAAGCAGGAGATGAAAACCCAAGCCTGTTTCCAACTCGTCCCAGCAAAAATAATAGGACAAAGATGGGGTGGGAGCTTGGTGAGAAATGCTGGGTTTGTTCTAACCTGGTCCCCCGAGGACCAATCCAGCCCACAGCCTGTTTCTGAACGGGCTGCGAGCTAAGAGCTGTTTTTATCTTTTAAAAGAGACATATGAAAAAAAAAAAAAAAAAAAGAAAACACAGCAGAGATCATATGGGGCTCACAAGGCCTAAGACACTGACATGGGTACGCATACTCCTTCCTCTCTTGCGGCTCGCCACACGCAAATTTGGGGAAATCAACCCACCAGTAGAGAAAGTCCACTCGGGCTTCATCTGTCCTCACTGGTGAACAGACTCTAAACTTTAGGCCTGGGATAAATAAAAAGTAAAATATCGACAAGTCTCTGCAGACCTCTGAGTGCCAGTGTGGCGGGTATCGTCGGGACTGTTGGCTGAGGCCATTTCTGTCCCGAGAAAACCAACCTGCCAGAATGTCAGGCCCGACACAGACCCATACAGCAGGAAGAGACTGCTCTCTTCTGGCTACAGCTACAAGGAAAACAGGAACCCCCTGACCAGAGCCACTCCGCAGAGCACATGATTTGCTGTCTCAAAAACCTGAGAGTCTGTGAGTGATGTCTCAGGGACGAGCAGCCTTCCATTCTGCCCACGTCCTTCTCTGGTCAGGCCGTCCCTCATCGCCCTGATGACGTCACCTCCCAGATGGTCCCCTCCCTGGCACTGGAGGCCTTTAGGGGCTAAGATGAGGGATGCACGATGGCCCCCTGGTTGGGGAGGGCACGTGGTGTTGGACACAGCTGTGAGTAAACCCCCTCCCCCCGGGGATAAGCCAGCCCTGGGACTGTGCTCTCCCCCTGCCCCCACTAGTCCCTGCTTGTCTGACCCAGGGAAAGATGGGGGCACTAAAAGATGCCACAAAACCCCATAGGTGGCACGGTGTGTGGGACCCAGACCAAGGCTCCCGGTGGGGACAGGAGCCGCAGGTCTGTGCTCTGTGCACAAGGACCCAGCCGGCAGGCTCAGCCCAGCTTCTGCTGTTGGGAAATCAAGGCTTCGTGGTCAGTGGCATTGGATTTCGGGCACGCTGTGAGAGTCTAATCGTTCCTGAGAGCGCTGAGGGCATTCACGAAACGTGGTTCACCTTAGGTCGGCACTGAAGCAATAATAACGGCAGCAGAGAGAATTAAAAGCTTGTGCGTGGAGGAGCGATCTTGGGCAACTGGGCTGTAGAATCAGAAGGCCTTTGCTGAGGGAAATTTTTAGAAGTGAGATGGGGAAGCTACTTCCTGGGAGGGGCTGGGGCTGGACGGTAGACTGAAGGCAAATAAGGGAACTTCTCCTGGGTTCCATGTGTGCAGGCCCTTGCAGAGAAGCACACACAGGTATACACACACACACACACACACACACACACACACAGGTCTGGAGGCTGGGAGCCCACTGAGTGACCACAAGGAGCCAGTGCCAGGGACCAAGAGGTCATGGGTGTGCTGCACAGAGGCGAGGCCGAGCATACTCCCTGCCCTGGTGTGACTGTTTGGTCCCAGCTCTGAAATAAGGTACTTAGGGACTGTCAAAGGCTTGCCTTGCGCGTTCCTAAGCTTCTTACTTCTTCATAATCACCAACAGGCCTAGAAGCGCCCCTCCTCACACCTCCTGGATTAGGACCTGACACACAACAGTATTTCGTAAACACGTCTTGATTAACAGACGGCCAAGAACCACAGCAAGACTCACTTATTCCTAAGATCAGCACCTCCCTTTTCCTGGTAGGGGTGGGGAGAGGGTCCTTGGATTCGATTTTGGCGGCCTCCTGGTTCCCCATCAGCAAGGATGAGGACGGGGGTGCATTTCGAATTAGGGGTGGCGTGTGCGGCAAGCACAGGGTCACAGGAGCTGGGTCTTGACCCGGCTCTTCACACCAGCCTGGGTGACCTTGGACAAGTCACTAGAATTCTCCTGGCCTTGGTCGCTCATCTGCAAAATGAAGGGCTGGGCCGCTGGACCTCCCACTCCCCCAGCTCTGGGCTTTAGGAGCGGGAGCCGTGGGGAGCCACTCAGTTCCACACGCCCCCTAAGGCGGGCCAAGTGCAATGTGGCAGTAAAAGTCATTTTGATGACACGGTGGGGCGATAAGGCAGAGCCGGTACTGGGGTCTGACCTTCCAGACTGCGGTTTGGTGTCTGGGCAAGAGCCAGGGTCCCTCCTGTTAGCTGTAGAAAGAGCACCTTAACTGAGGTGCAAAGGGTCACAACACAGACGGTGTCTCCTTTAACCTGCTCCAACGAGGGGAAGGAGCACCGTGGCTGGTGCTTTCCTGGGGAGGACGGTCAGTAACCAGCCAAGGGAGCTGCACTATGGGTGAAGCCAGGATTCAACCTCGGTCTTGCCCACACAGGCCCTGCTCCTTCCATTCCCAGCGTTGCCCCCTCCTCTATAGGCCTTTGCGCATACCCCATGACCCCCAGACTCCCACGAGATGCTCCAGCACCCTCAGAGCCTCAGCTCTGCCCCTTCCCCCCAAGCAACTGTCCTGCAGCTTCCCGGCCGCCCTCTAAGACGTGCTGGAGTCCCGGCTCCTGCGTCAGCATCCATTAATCACACCACGTCCCCCCACCTCCCTACCCCCCGCTGTCCCAGGAGTTCACTTCTCCTTTTCCTTCCTCAAAATGCCCTTCTGTCATGGCAGGGATTTGTCATCGGGCTCAAGACAAAGCTGAAGCAGTGAGAAGTTGACCCCACTCCACCCCACCCCACCCAACTCGGGGGCCCCAAGAGTCTGAGGTCCAGACCCGTAATTTCAGGGGAAAATGGCTGGAAGGCACGGCTGCCCTGGTATCCGCTGAGCCCATGGCCACACCAGGAGCTCTACAGATAGACCTGCTCGCCCAGGGGCTGCCCTGACACAGATGCTGGCAGCCTCAGCTACTGAGCCTCGACCCCACAGCCTGGGGTGGAGGGCACCCCAACACCCCATGCACAAGGAGGACAGACCTCAGTTCAAGCCTTGGCCCTACCACTTCCTGGTACAGCGAGGAACTGAGCAGGAGTTTGGCTGTACCCTGCACTGATGCTGGGGACCAGAGCCAGAAACGGCAGGTACTCAACACTCCATGTTCCAAAGACAGCCCCAGACATTTGGGGCCAGACGTTCACACAGCCGTTCACACACCTCACACAGGGCCTGCTAAGAGTCAGCAGAACCAGTCCTACCACTAGCCTCCTCCCCACCTTCCAGCCTGTCTGAGAAGGTAGAGAGTGGAGAAGAGGAGACATCAGCCTGTTGGCAGGAGAGCAGCATGCGTGGTGGGAGGTGCGACCTTCACCCCAGGTCACGGAGGAGAAAACCCCAGGGGAACTGCTCAGGGGGATTAGGAAGCAGGGGACCTCACCACACCACTCCATGGACAGGCGCTCGCTGAGCTGGGAAGGCTCAGACCCAAGGGGTGTAGACAGGACAACAAAGTGGGTTGTGGAGAGTCCCAGCAGAGGCCAACCTGGGCAGTGGAGGTCTGAGGGCACCCGGACCTCGGGGGGCGGTATCCGTCTCCACCTGGGGTTTCTGTAGGCAGCAGAGAAGGAAAGGGGCAGGTGGGGACCTGGGAGGAGACCCCGGGGGGGCACCAGCCCATGACCTGTGTGGCCACACCTGAAGAAGGGGTTGGACAGAAGGCAGACAGGCAGAGGGAGCCAGGATAAAGTAGGGTCCACCATGTAGATGCGGCTGCATGGCAGCGTCACCCACAGAGCCAGAGGATGGACCCGAACAGGCAGAGTGTCACTTGGGACAACGCTGCCCCTCCTCGGGCCAGGCCCGGAAGAGCCAGATTCCCAGGATGGAGGAGGAGAGGCCGAGAGCACAGGAGGCACCCTTCCACCCCAGGCCCTGCAGGGACGGGACATGGCCCCCAGGAGCCGGGCCGGGAGGTGCCACAGAGGCTGCAGGCGCCTGGACAAGCTCCTCACCAACCCGCCCCTCCGCGGGGAGATGATAACACCCTTCTCCCCGCTTATCAGGGAGGCTCCACAGAGATACGTAGGTCAGCCTCGGGCGCTGGGCCAGGTGCCGAGCACAGGACAATGACGGTACGATGTCCCCCAGCTGCAGGAGCACCTTCCAGTTCCTCCCAAACTTCTGCCCTCTCCTTCTTCCCACCCGGCCTCCCGAGCTGCCACAAACCTGCCTCTTCTCTGAGGGCTCGGGTCCCACTCAAGCCTCTCAGAGCTTAAACATACACCCCTAAGCGCCCTGAGTTATCGCCTAGCTGTGCCATATACAGTTCCTATCTCCCCAGCCGGGGATTCGGCTCCCAGAGGACAGGGCTGCATCTACCGTAGACTGCTTTCCCATCTGAACACTGTACCACAGAGCACGGGCCATCACGCAGACGCAGAGATGTGGGGGGCCTCCCATCACTTCCATGCCCTGACCACGTAACCTTGAGTGAGCCACTGAACCTCTCTGGCCCTCCACAAAATGGGGACCGTCACATCACTCTCGTCAGAGGGCTCTTGTGAAGAACAGGACAAACCAATTAGAACGGAGCCTAGCACCAGTGCGTGCTTCCTGATTTGCGCCTTGCCCCCTCCCTCCCAAATCTGGTGGACTCGTTCTGAGATGGGCCCGGGGGCGGGGGGCCATAAAGCTCCCCGGGCCATTCCAGTGGTTGAGAACCTTGTCTAAGAGAAGGCACGTGGGAGAGAAAGGAAAGGAGAAACTCTCAGAGCTGAGAGTCAAAGGGGTGACCCGCTAGAACCCCCCCAGAAACAGAGTATTTGTCAGGAAGCCAGGGCATGGCTTTGCCCTGCAGGGTCTCGGAGGCCAGCACTTAGGTACCACCTTCTCCTGCCAGCCACCCAGGAAACAAGACTTGGAAGATACAAAGGGCTTGGGGCCGCTTGGCTGGAGTGGCTCTCTCGGCCTGGTCACTCTTTCCCTCGCTCAGCATTTACTTGCCAACCAGCAGACAGTGCAGAAAATGTGCAGCCCTGCCCGTAATCCAGCTAGTGCACAATTTGCATGTGATTAGCAGAGAGCCATGGCACTGGCCTCAGTTTTTGTCTTCCTTCCCCCACCCCACCCTTTTTTTTTCTTAAAAAGGGACACAAAGACCGCAACACAAAATATGCTCACTGTCACAGTTCTTGTAGTAACATCAACCTACCTGACCTGTGTATCTCGCTAGAACTACCTCCCTCGATCTGATTAAAAAGCTGGAGGGTCTGCAATGGAGCTGATGACTGCCTGACTAGCTTTTGGGCTCAAAAGTGGTATTTGGACAGATAATACCCATGACTCGTGGACTGGAAAACATGAGGATACGGCCGACTTATCAGAAGGCTACCAGTGTAGAGCTGTTTCTGTAGGACTACAACAGCCACTAACTTGTACATAACGCTATTTTGTAGCCATGGTTCTGCAGATTCTCAGTCCCGGGCTCCCACCACATCAGGGCAATCATTTCCTACCTCTTCTTGCCTTTCTTTTTTGAAGACATATTCTTTAGAGAAACAGGGACACTGCTAAAAGGACCAGAATGCCTGGCTGCACAGAATGCCTCTCTCCGTGAGAGAGCTCTTACATGACCCTCACCCGGTGACATGGGTAGACTCCTGCTGAAAATGGACATTTTAGTGCTTGGAAAGCTAATGAGAATCAGAGATGACGATGATGGCGTTGTCTAATTAAGCCTTTTTGCAATACTTTACACGGTATTTGCAAAGCACTTTACAATTACTGTCCTTTCCTTAAGTCACAGCAGCTGAGCCCATTCACATGTTCTCCCATTCACTTATTAACAATATGCCCCATAAACTGGCTCCTCTGGCCCGTGAAAGAGCCTCAGTAAACTTCATGGCTTTTTCTTGGGGCCTCTCAGACCAGCTCAGACAGCCAGCCTGACCTCCTGCTGCCCCAGCTGGGTGCTACAGCAGACTGCTGTTTAGCAACCCTGAGAAATGAATTCGTGAGCTCTAGATCATTCGGCAGGGCTCCGAAGCAGGAGATTAAAAACATCTCATCCAAAACGGGACAGTCCCGCCCCGCCGTCGCTCAAAAATATCGGTGTCTGACCCAAATCTGGAGGCCATCGTGCAGATGACCTGTCCAGGCTCAGACCAGATGCTCTGGGATGAGGGGACGGAGGAGAAGTTCTAGAGTTCGAGCCTCCCTGGTGGGCACACCGCCCAGCAGTACCCGTTCTGCTGTGTGCGGGAGGCTACCGCTGTGCCGGGACAGGGAGGGCCCCAAACCCACCGGATAATGCGGAGTTACACGGGCAGAGACCGACTGGTGGCTCCGGCCCACACTTTCTCGTTCTTTCGCCTCTTTTGGGAATGGGAGGGCGTGACCTCACAGAAAGGGCTGCAGGCAGGACAGGGATCGGGCGACCCCAGAGCCAGAGCCTTCTGCCCACACTCTGGGCCGCGTGGCTCCGTGACCGCCCCCAGCAGCCTTGGCCCCCGCAGCTGGCGCCGCGCGCAGGGCGGGGGTCGCACCGCCAGGTGAGCGCCGTCCCAGGTGCCTCCCGCGACTCACCTGCGTGAAATACAAGTTCATGAGCGTGAGGGTGAAGAACTGCAGGCACACGGGGAAGCAGTAGAGCAGCCAGAAGACGAAGGGGCTGAGCGCGTTGGCCGCCACGAAATCTCTGAAGTAGAAGGAGAAGAGGACCGTCCGCAGGGAGGCCCAGAAGAGGCAGAGGAAGAGGAAGACGCTCTGGTAGCTCAGCCTCTTGTGGCGGTAGCGCAGCACCAGCCAGAGCTGTACGTAGATGAACACGAAAAGCAGCGAGTAGAACACGGTGTAGACGATGGTGAGGCCGAGCTTCACGTAGGGGGGCACGGCCGGGGTCAGCGTGGGCGGCAGCGAGTCGTTGCGGAGGGGGTCCCACGGCGGAGCCTCCATCGGGCTGGGGGCGCTGCAGCGGGGCGGGGGCGCGTCATCTGGGCTCGCCGCCGCCACCGCCGCCGCCGCCCCCGTGGGGGTCTCCCGGCATCGCGCTCCGCCCGAGCCCTGCGACTGGAGGAAAGAAAACAAGCCGCACTTCCTCCCCCGGCACCACATGATCCACTGGGGCGGCCTTTGTCTGCGATTGGCAGCGCCGCGCCCGCCGCCCCCGCGCGCCCGCCAGCCGCGCGCGCCCCTGCCCTGCCCGGTGCGCCAGCGGGCACCCACCCCGCGGCCCCGCGCCGCTCGCCCACCCGCCCCGCGGCCCCCGCCTCGCCCCCGCACTGCGCGTCCGGGCGCCGCCCCGCCCCCCGCGTCATCCACCGCTCCCCGCACTGCCCCACGTCAGACACCTCGCTCCGCGCACCACCTGACGCCCCCGGAACTGCCCGCCCTCCTTTGGTGCTTCCCGCTGCCTCCCGCTGTCTGCTGAGGATTAGTTACTTGTTTTGCAGAAGTTAAGTCTTTTATTTCAAAACAACAAACTTTGTAAGTCCTTTTTTTTTTTTCATTAAAAATAAAACTGGCTATGAAGTGGCCGGCGTTTTTCCTTGGAAATCTCAGGCTGGGATGCTGTTTATGGCTAAACCCAGAAATGCCCAGGACAGAGTTTGTGTTTGTGAGGTCATGTATACTCAGAGTGAGGACAGAAATGGTTCCTGTGGCTACTGCGTCGGCTCGGCCGTAACCAGGACATCTTTCTCCCGCAGATCCACGCGGTGCATGCTGCGCCCCTCACGTCCCAGCCCCGCGTTAGTACCGCGAGGAGCTGGGGGAGGGGGTCAGAGCCACGGCGGCCACAGGACTCCAGAGCGAAGGGTGACCGCTCTGAGCATACAGGCTCCCGTTCGGATTCAGCCCAGCCAGGGGGGCGGTCTGTCCGCCAGACTCCAAGACTGCTCTTCTGCCGCGCCTGAGAGGGTCGCTCCTCCCAGACGGAAAACTTGACTTGGTTGACGCCGCAGGGCGGTCTCTGGAGCGTTACCCCGGGTGCCCGGGGGGAGGGTGCAGAGCGCTCCAGGCACACAGGAGATGCCCGGCTGACCTCTGGAGGCGAGTTTGGACAAGCAGTTCGGATATGCAAGAAAGAGGCCCAAATCTCCGAGGCTCCAGTAATTTCTTCTGACTCCTTTTCTCATCTTTATAGTCAGCTTCGTGCCTGTGTGTTTTTTCTAAAACGGGCCAAGTGGAGCCTGGATCCAGTCCTGTTTTTCCTCCAAATTAGTGTTTACACTTTCCCAATACATTTCAGGTGCTTCATCAAGACCAAGTGTGCCCTTGGTGTCAATCTCCTTTTCTCGTTCCTCTTTTTCTTCTCACGCCAAGAGAAAACATCCCTCCACCTCAGATCTTGTTCCCCTCTATCCCTTCTGCACAAAGCAGCTGGAGTGATCTTTCTTTTCTTTTCTTTCTTTTTCTTTTTTTTTTATTTTTTATTTTTGGAGTGATCTTTCTGAAGAGTAAGTCTGACCATGTCATTACCACGCTTCATAGCTTTCGCTTGCCCCTCATCGTTCTGAGGATAAAGTCCACATTCCTACCGTAGCTTACCTCCCTGTCTTCTTTCTCTTAAGAGGTGTTACAGACTGTTAAACACCTCTTAACTCCCCTACGCCTAGAAAACTCTTTCCACCCCTTCCTCCAACAACCAGCCAAATCCTAGTCATCTATAAGGAGGTTACTTCCTCCAGAAAGTTTTTCCAGGTTACACCACCCGCCATCTACTCCGGATTAGGTTAGAGTGCCTGTGTGTTCACAGAGCAACCTTGCATAATTGGCCAGCCACAGGACTTGTTTCTAAGTTTCCTTAGGCTACAAACTATGCCTTGTTTACCAGTGTCTTCCCTGTGCTTGCCTGGGCATTCAAAAAGTATCTGTTTATGTTTTATTATACTGAGAGAATGTAATTTGTCATCAGAGGCCCAGGCCCTGATATTTCTCCTCATGTGTAAGACCTCTATTCAAAAGACCACCTTATGACCAAGATGGCTACTGGCTCTCCAACCATTGCATCCGCCTCCCAGGCTGACATTAGGAAGGACAGGACAGAACTAGCGGGCACTTGTCCTTTCCTGTTTATGGAGGCAGAAATACCACAGAATGCATCCACTTTCACCTCATTGTTGGAACTTGGTTACCTTAATGAGACAACTGCAAGAGAGATTAGGAAATGTAGTTTTTGTTCCATATGGCTGAAAGTCAAGGTTCCGTTATTATGGACAAAGAGGAGAGTGGATTTGGGGAGGAACTAGCATTCTTTACCAGCATCAGATGTGCTTTTTACTATTCTTACATTTTTGAAAATAAAAACCATACAAAAATGCTTCCACTTAATATAATGCAATATACCTTGTACGCATGCAAAATACCTTCACTCCTCCCCACAAAGGGGTAACACTGAAGGATCATTTCCTGAGTCCAGCTTGAAGTCCAGGACCTGTGGGTGATAGTCCTTCCTCCTTTAATTCTGCCATGACCCCATCTCAATATTCTGATCCTTATATTAAGTTATATATCACTAATTTATCCTATATAAACAGAAGAAAATTAAAAGTAAAAAGCAATTAAAGTAGACATAAATATACATAGGACGCAGCAAGAAAGAAAATATAAGTAGAAGTTAGAGTCCTTATTTTTGCAAGTGGTCACAAGACTATAAGTGGTATAAAATTATACCAATTTATGACTCCTCTCTTAAATGCATATTATAAAATCTCCCTTTTATTTAGCATCTCAGCTAATCAGGAGATAACCCTCATGCCTGAGGGATCTGTGTATGTTAATTTTTTTTTTTTAACAAAACACATTGGACATACCAGTATAAGAGAGCCCATCACCGCTAGATTCTATTGGCTTCCTCTTGCCAATATAACTGCAACCTTATGTTCCCTTGAGCGTCACTGTCATCAAAGTCAACACTAACTCCCCCTTTTTGCGACCTCAACCACTGGTATGAAGAGTCTGAAAGAGCCAGTGTCTCCATTTCAATCTCAAAGGAACTATGCTTGAGTCCCCTGCTAGAAGAATTCCTCCTTGGTTGCTGTGACCTTCAAACTAGCAAAGCCCAAAGGAGAAGGGAACAGAAATGAAAACTTTGCAAATGGGTCATTTGGCACAATAGAGATGTAAACCTCTTGGATCCTGTACCCATGGATCCTGGCTGCAGGAGAAACACCATATATTGGCCTTGAGATCAGAAGATATCCTATGAATACAGGGCAGTCATGTTGCCTTTACAGGTGTCTTCCAGCAGGCACTTAGTCTACAATTGATCATTCTATTATTCTATAAGCCAGCTCCTACTAAGGGACAGATATTAGCCCACCTCATTTCTTCTTTTGGTGTAACGTGACGTCCATAGAAGCAATATTGTGTGGAATACCATGGTGATGAACAAGGCGGTCAGAAAGTCTGAGCATGATAACACAGGCATGGTGGGCAAAGAAAGTAAATCCAAGTTCAGAAACATTGTCTATTCCAATGAGCACAAATTACTGATCCCCTCCATGAGTACAGAAGTCTATATAATCTGCTTCCAGGTGGCTGTGTAGGACCTCCTCTGAATCTGGTACCTTTTGGAACACTCACAGTTGGTTGGTGATGCAGGAAAGAAGCCAGAGCAGCCTTGGAAGGGGAAGTCTAAATTGTTAAAACAAAACAAAACAAAAACCTAGATAATTTCAGTCTCTGTCTAATTGGTCACTGTGTCCATGAACCCACTGAATAAGCAGTAGGCTAGCTGGGGAGAGAAGTTGGCTTACACCCATGGGACAAGTTAACCTATCCTCTTGAATACTGAGAGTCTCCAGTGTCACTGGGTCTTTTGGTGACCTGACTTGATGGCTTGATGGATCAAAATAACATCAGGCTCAAGACGGGCAGCTCGGACTGCATGGTAAACTGACTTTCCTGATAAGGCATTCAGTGTACTCCATGGCCCAGTAGCAGGCCAAGTCTTTTTCTCAAGAGGAAACTAGTTACTTCAGAAAGAAG
The DNA here is from genome assembly GCF_024610735.1 of Ursus americanus. Lineage (NCBI taxonomy): Eukaryota > Metazoa > Chordata > Mammalia > Carnivora > Ursidae > Ursus > Ursus americanus. The sequence continues at coordinate 83,721,289 of NC_142132.1, forward strand.
GTATGGGGTTGCTCCAAAACACTGACGGTTGACACTGTGATTCTCCTAATAGGGTTTGTCACATGCTTCCAATCGCCATTGACACTTGGAGCACCATCGGATCCACTGGGTGGAGAACAGATTGCACTGCGGCATGAACATACTGGAGAGTCTTCTCTATCTCTGGGTCATTCCTCAAAATTGGCACCCTTTGAGTCACCCAGTAAGTAGGTCAGAGAAGCACACCTAATATCACAAATGTTGCTTCCATAGAGGACTTTGAAGCATTGTCTCTGTCTTTCCTGTAGGAGATCGTGCGAGGTGCAACAGCTCCTCCTTTGGAGAAGCTATTTTAACCTACCTAGATCACTAGACTCTCTAAAATTGTCTCCTAAGGTCACAAGCCCCTGTTGGTTCATGAAACTTATATCCCACACCATGATTTGCATGTTTCTTACTAACATATCTAGAATAACTACAGTGCATGCTCTTTAGGTCCTCAAGCATGATCTCATCAATGTTGTAGTCACTGTGATGTCCTAAAGAACGGTGAGATGATTACAATTTCTATAGACCAGACTGGGACATGGAATCAGAGTTGATATAAGTGGAGCAAGATGGGAAGCCATCCTTGCCAAATGAGACAACATTGGCTTTGGAGTTCTTTGTTTAATGGGAAATGAGAAAAGAGCATTTCCTCCCTAGGCTGCATGGATTTGCTGTACAAAGTTACCACCCTATTAAGTTTATAATATCCACTGTCACTCTCCAAGACCCATTCATCTTCTGCATCAACTGGACAGTTAAATGTGGACATTGTAGGAAGTTACTACTTCTGTAGCATTCAAGGTCAGGCCTCAGAATTGCACATGGGTATAAGTTGTCTGTTGATGACTTGTCAGATCTGGAGCATTTTGATTTGCTTATATCATATGGATCATGCAGGGCCATAGAGAACTGCCTGTCTATTTTGGTGCTAGGGCTCATGATCGACTAGTTTCTGCCAAAGATATCTGGTGTGCAGACAATTCTGATTCCCAGACAGTCCCTGAGAATGGTGACAGTCAGCATGCTTTCCACTGAGAGGGCCTTGCCTCTCCCAGTGGTTGTGCCACCACTGACCTCTGGCACCTGGAATCCTGGCGAATATGAGGGAGTCTGTTTAACCCTAGCAGCTCTCGACAGCATCCCTGATGTACACGAAACAGCCATGACGGTGCTTTTGAGAGATGGTGGCATTTCCCTCAACAATGGATTTCTCAATGCCTTGATGAAAGGAACATCTTTCCGGTCCCTCTCAGGGAACAGAGTTAGGGGATTGGTGAATGGGTCATACACAATCCACACCAGCATTCCTATTTCCTTGGGTCCTGCTTCTCCATTAGGCCAAAGGAATTCATGCATTTCAGCTTCTCTCGGTGTGGGCCACCAGGTTTCTTTCAACCAAGCAAGTAAGCAAACAGAACCACTCCCCCACTCCAGGAAGCTCATCGAGCTAGAATCTCTTGGGAAGTAATATCCTGTTCTTCTCTCCCTGGTTTAGCACCCTCAGAATTGATTCCCACATGTACCCCTAAGACCTTTGCCAGTATAAAGAGCAAACTCTTGCATTTACCTTGGTGTGTAAGTCTCCCCCATCTAGGTTTGGCTTTATTACATGAGGGACATGTTGGCATTTAGCTCTGGTTTTGGTCTGAAGACAATGAGGAGAGGAGAGGTATAAAGGGACTTGGACCCCACCTTGCAAAGCAATTTTCTTAGCCAGAACATTATAGGTCTTCAAGCAAGTGCAGAACAGCAGGGAGAAGGGGCTACTTCCTAAAACAAGGGACGCTTTGTGCACTGTGAATCCTCAGTCCCGTGTGTCCCATTTCTCACTCTTTCCAGTCAGTCCCCTAACCACCACCGAGAGACGAGAGGAGGTTGCGAATCTAACAGATATGAATCAGGAACCCACAGAATCTGCCTTTTGGTTTTAGTTGCTCATGCAAAAGATAAGATATTCTTTCAGTAGCCATTGAAAGCCCCTTGTTTTCAGACTGTGCCTTGAACTATCATTTAAGACTCGACCATTCACTCCTTCATCTTTCCAGCCATTGGGATCCACCACTCCGCCCCACAGTTCTTGACTTCTCTGTGCCCTTCATGCTGTGCTCTGGAAGAAATCGCTTGGTTTCTCAATGTCCTAAAGTCAGTGGGACCTTCATTGTAGAGGGTGATTGCTACAAGCGACCACAAGTAATCTTTTGTGCAAGAACCATCTTAATACTGCTTGGATTTTCATTGTCATTAAATCCAGCCAGGCTAGATAATCAAGCTCAAATTTCCTCCCATTTCCTGAGAGTGGGTTGTTGCCAACCCTCCTGGTGTCAATTTCTGTATTTCTCAGGGTTCTTGATTGCAAGCAATAGAAATAATGGACATCTCAGTACAATTTTCCTCCTTTTATGAGGACGCCAGTCATATTGGATTATGATCCAGGCTAAGACCTCATCTTTTTTATTTGTTATTAACCGTTGGCTAGTGTAAGCAGAAAAAGAATGTATCAAAAGGCACATTATGCAGCTTACAAAATCTTCAGGACTTCTGAAGGAATGTGGAGGCTAAGAGAGAGGAATGACGCCCCAAACAATGCTGTGGAACAATCGAGTGCTACCACCACCAGCTCTGACCTGGTCCTTTGCATCACAGACGACACCAGCGCTGGACGCTGGAACTGCTTGTATCAGCTGGGAATGGAAACAGTTGCAGAGAACAGAAAGCCTGGTTAATAAATAGGTTAAAAAGAAATGCTGCTTTTTCCCACGTATCTAGAAGTCAGTTGTTGCCAAACATGGATTCCACTGTCCAAAAAATCTGTCAAGGACTCTGCGGCTGTTTGAGCTGCTCTACTACCCTCAGCATATTGGCTCTAACAACTCTTCAGAGTTGTGCCACATGCTGCTGCAGCCCTAGATAAGACATTCGCGGTCAAGGCAGAAATGAGGAGAAGAAGGAAAGGGTGACTCCCATAGCAGGAAGGCAAGAGGTTGTTCCCAGAGATCTCGAGACAAACCACCTGTATTCCCCTGGCCAGAAGTGTGCCATACACTCATCTAGTGATGTGAAGAAAGCTGAGAAAGCACATTTGGCATGACCAGCCTCTATAGCAGGGCAGGCGAGGGAAAGGGGTTGCAAAGGGCGTTGGGCAAGGGAATCTCTCTCTCTGGAATAAGATGGTGCAGTTCATGCTTCTCGAGTCAAGAACTTCCAATTCAAAGTCTGGGGCAAGGCCATCGGATTGGCAGAGCCTAGACCACGTTCTCACATCCTAGCAGCCGTGGTGGCTGGAAACATAAGCGTCTAGCATCTTCAGTGTTTATGGTGGGATCTTCTAAAGTAGGAAGTTCCCCGATGTGGGAAGGGAGATCGGATGCTGCAGGGCCAACATGGTGACAGAGATCTTCCTGCGTTGTTATAGACCTTCCCAGATCATTATCTGCACACGGTTAAAAGTTTAGAGTTGGCTCTTGGGGAAACACATAAAACATTTGCATGAAATTATTATTTTTTTAAATTATCTGTCAGCTGTCCTCAGAAATTCTTTCAAATATTTAAAGTGTGAGAAGAATAGGGTGCCTGGGTGGCTCAGTCATTAAGCGTCTGCCTTTGGCTCAGGGCGTAATCCTGGGGTTCTGGGATCGAGCCCCACATCAGGCTCCTCCGCTGGGAGCCTGCTTCTTCCTCTCCCACTCCCCCTGCTTGTGTTCCCTTTCTCGCTGGCTGTCTCTCTCTGTCAAATAAATGAAATCTTTAAAAAAATAAAAAATAAAGTGTGAGAAGGCAGTCCAAGGAAGGAAATCTGTTTTGCCCCTTGGCTTGTTGTTGAGGTGCGACGACCATGAGGCATCTCTCCCAGCTCTGAACTTCCTGTCCCTGCTGAGGGTGCAGCTATCCGGGATCCCCCAGCTGCGCAACTGCCTGGGGCCTGCTGACCACAGCGTGCCCACCCTGCAGGCTTTTGCCACACCCCACTCATGCACCAGGCCCCCTAAAATGCATGTGTGTTCCACTCCAGAGGACTAGGATTTCCAAGGCAGTAAGGAGCTCGTTTGGATCAACAGATCCCTGCCGGTCCTCTCCTGGGAATGAGCACCCCGTCCTCTTCGGTCGGGCAGGTACCCTATTCTGTGCTGATTCCAGCTATGGAAAGGTAGGATAGTTAGAAACCACACAGCCACCGCAGCCTGCTCCGTCTGGGATAGTAACACAGGCCCCTGGGAGGTCCACACTCAGGGGAGGAGCAGTCAGCTGACGGAGGCATGGCCCCCGGGTGACAGCAGCTGCGCTTATGCACACTCGTAGATGTCAGTTGTTAGACGAAACCTCTCAGCAGTTCCACCAGCCCCAGAATTATTGCCGGTTTACATTTCTAAAATTCAACCCCTGCAAACTTTGCGTCACGTGGCTCGCCAGATTCCTGCTCCCGAGAGATTCTGTTTTGCTCTAAGCGAGGACAGGTTTGTCCTGCTTCGCGAAACTGAAACTGACAGAAAAGCCTAACGATCGCTTCATTTTCATGATCAGCACGTGGTAGGTGTTTGATTCATTATCGGAAGAGCCACTGCTTCACGGGCCATCCCTCCCTGCCTGACGGGCACAAAGCAGCCTCTGCTAGGGAGTGCCAGTTCCCTCTGAGGGCCTGAGAGCTCCGCCCAACGCCTCACGAGTTTTGACCCTAGATCTTGCTGCCTGGTCCGACGTCTCACGGGGCTTGAATGACATCTCACGACATTTGGACTGAGATCACGTGAGATCTGCCCCAAGATCACGTGAGATCTGAAGCTCACGTGTTTGGAACTGGGCCTTGAGCCAACGGTTACCGAATGTGCTCTTGCTGCGCTCCCCCTGCCCACACCATCTGGTCTTCGGAGCCCAGGCATCTCAGTCAGTCCGAGAACAGAGCCGGCGGACTCCCCATCCAGTGAAGCAGCCGGCGATGAGAACAAAGAGCGCCAGTTTCCTTGGCGATGGCAGATCCCGATTGCTCTCATCTAGGACAGGACCAGAACGGAAACTTGCCACCAAGCACTGAGTGGGGGCCATGTGAGGGACATCTGCATATCCCAAGAATGGGAACCAAGGTCTAGTTGGAAATACAGCCACCTTATAAGAATGGCTACCAGGAGGGCCAAAGGGAATTCCAATGGGAATGAACTAAACCTGGCAAGAGTTTCACTTTGTTTCCCTTTTGCTACAGAAATGGGACCAGTTGCCTCTCAAAACCTCTGGCCCAGCCTACACACTAACATCCTATGCTGGCATATTAAAACACCCTATCCCTCCCAATGTCCACATATTTCTGAGACCAAATTGCAAGTGATCCTGTGGCCCAACCTAATGCACAGGCCCAAGGACTCAGCCAGACTCCCAGCTGAAAGGAGAGCATATTGCTCTGAGACACAGGATCTGAATGGTCTCAAGGCAGAACCTAGTATGGAGAAAGAACCTATGGATGGAAATGGATACAGAGGGCCAGAGTTCTTCAACAGAAATGGGAATGTGATAATGTTGAAAATGAAGTGACTGGCACAATTTCCTAGCGAGCTAACCCTATCAGGAATAAGGAACACCTGTGGGCTTGGGCAAAAGGAACCTCTGTTGGCTACACCTGGGAGCCCTGTCAACAAGAGGCCTAAATTCTTCCTGCTGAAAGAGACAGAAAGTTTCTGGCCTTGGCTCTTTTTCCTGTCCTTCCCATCAGTGAATACAGGTAGCAATGGCTTGGGGATAGCAGGGGTGCTTTGGGGGCAAATTTCCAGTGTTTGTAACTGGGCCTCGGTGATCTATTCTATGCAAGGGCTTTTTCTGTGCGGGCCATGCCGTGAAGAGTTCTGTGCATGGGTGAACCACCTTCTCTTCGTGATGAAGGCGTGTCAATCAGCCAGGGGAGGGAGACAAGCTGGGTACGTATCAGCAGGCTGACACCAGCCAACCAAGGACTAAGCAGGTGTGTGTGTGTGTGTGTGTGTCTGTGTACATTATAGGAGTAGTGTGTGGTGTGGTGTATGTGTGTGTGTAGATGGTGTTGTTTGAGTATGACGGTCTGATCAGTGTTCTGGCTTGTGTGGTGTATGTGTGGTATCTGTAGGTATGTTGAATATGTGGGTGTAGCTGTGTGGTAGAGGTGTGGTGTGTGTGTGCCGTTCTTGAGTGGTGTGTATGTGGTGTGTGTTTCATGTGATGTATGTGCGGTTTGTGTGTGGTGGAGATGTGTTTTGTATGGTGTATGGTTGGTGATTGCATGATGTATATGGGTGGGGGTACGTGTGGTGTGTGTGTCTGATATATGTGTTTGTGGTATATGTGTTGTGTGTGTTATCTGTGTGCTATGTACTTGGTGCACATGTGGTATAGTTTTGGGTGGTATCTGTGTACTGAGTGTGTTGTATCCATGGTGTGTGCATGGTGTGTGTGTGTGTGTGTGTGTGTGTAGTGCCTTTTTATGTGGTCTATGTGGGGTCTGTTGGTGGGAGATGCGTGGTATGCGTGGTGTATTATGCTCTGTGTTTGTTGTGTGTGTTGTGTATGTTTGGCGTGCTTTTCTGTGGAATAAGTGTTGTGAGTTTCTGGTATATAAGTGGTGTGTGTTGTTATGTGACCTGTGCATATGTAGTATGTACATACAGTTTATATTGCATGTGCAATGTGCATTATATTGTATAAAGTATTTATGTGCATGTTGGTTTTTGTGTGGTTTCTGTGTGTGCACTTGGTGTATGTCTGGTGTGTGTGTGAGATAAATATGTTGAATTTCTGTGGCAAGTGTGTGGTGACGTGGGGCATGGGTGAGTGGTAGAGTTGTGCCATGTAGACGGTATATGCAGAGTGTGTGGCTGTAGTATGTGTGGTTATTTTTTGTTGAATGTGTTTTGTGCATGAGGGGAATATGTGGCATATTTGTGTATAGGTGTTTGTAGTGTATTTGTGGTGTGGTGGTGGGTTTGTGTTTTGTAGATGTGTGGTGTGTGTTTGAGATATGTGTTATGTGAGGAATATGTGTAGTGTATGTGTTGTACAGGGTGGCTTGTGTGGTGTATATGATGAGGGTAGGTGTGTGGTTGTATATGTCATGTTTGTGTTGTTTCTGATGTACATGTGTTAAATGGGTCAATGATGTGTGGTATGAATCTGTTGTGTGTGTGTTTTACAAGTGGTTTCAATGTAGGATGTGTTTGATGTCTTCGTTGTGTATTGTTTGTATGGTGTGTAGTGTGTGTTTGCATTGTATGGGTGTCATGTAAGTGTGATGTGTCTGTGATGGAGGTGTGGTGTAGGTTTGGTGTCCTTTCGGTGTGTGTGTACTATGAGTGTTGTGTGTGGTGTTCGTGTGTTTTCATGGTGAATGTGAGTGTGGCATATGGGTGGTACCTGTCTGTGTGTTATTTACATGTGTCGGTGTTGTATGTGTGGTGTGACTATTATGGGTAATGTGTGTTCCGTTTCTGGATTTCTTTGTGGGATGTGTGTTAGGCATTTGTGTGGTGTTTGTGGGGTTTCTGTGTGTTTGTGTCATTGTGTGGTGCATATGTGATGTCTCTGTGTGTGGTATGTGTGGTGTGTATTTAGTATTTGTAGCGTGCATGTCTGTAGGCAGTGTGTGGGGGTCTGGCAGTGTGTATGTGTGTTACCTATGTGTTATGTGTGTGAGGTGTATGTGATATATTTGTGTGGTATGGGAGTGGTGAATGTGTCGTTTATAAGGTATGAGTGTGGTGTCTGTGGTGTGTGTGAGTTTCTGTAGGATATGGGCTGTGTGTGCCTTGTGTGTGTAACGTCTGTGTTCTGTGTAGGCGATGTATATGTGTTCGATATATTAGGCATTTTTGGTGTGACTGTGTTGTGTAGGAGGTAAATGAAATGTGTATGTGTGGTGTATGTCTGCTGTGTGTGATTTTTGGCTGGTGTGTGTATAGTAGGTGTGTGGCATGCATGTGGCATGGGGTGTGTGTAGTGAATTTGGTATGTGTTCTGTATTTCTGTTATATGTGTGTGCTGCATGTGTTGTATGAGAGGTTTGTGTGTGGCACATGCGTGGTGTGTGTTGCATATGTGCACTGTGTATGTGGGGATTGTGTGGTAATGTGTTTATGTGTGTGTGGTGTAGGTGTGGTGTGTGTGGTGTATGTATATTCTTTGTGTTTTATGTTTGAAGTGTGAGTGCACTGTCTATGTATGTGTTCTGTGTATGAGTGGTGTGTGTATGGTGTTTGTCTCATATGGGTGTGCTCTATGTGAAGTGTGCAGGTATTTGGTGTGTGTGATGTATGTGTGATGTGTTGGTACTGTGTCTGCAGTCTGTGTGTTGGGCATGGTGTGTATGTGTATGTAGTTTGTACTGTTTGCATGTGATGGAAGCATGTCAGTGTCTGTTGTTTTTGTGGGGTCTGTGGGGTGTGCATTTGTATGTGGTATATGCAGGTGTGAGTGGCATGTGTGTGGTGATTGTACAGCTAACCGTCAGTGCACTGACCACAGTACTTTCTTTTCTATTTTTATTTTTTTATTATGTTATGTTAGTCACCATACAGTACATCCCTAGTTTTTGATGTCGTGTTCCGTGATTCATTACTTGCATATAACACCCAGTGCACCATGCAATACGTGCCCTCTTTAATACCCATCACGGGTCTATCCCAACCCCCACCCCCAAAGCCCTCAGTTTGTTTCCCACAGTCCATAGTCTCTCGTGGTTCATTCCCCCTTCTGTTTACCCCACCTTCCTTCTCCTACCAATCATCCTAGTTCTTATGTTCCATAAATGAGTGAAACCATATGATAATTGTCTTTCTCTGCTTGACTTATTTTGCTTAGCATTATCTCCTCCATTCCCGTCCATGTTGCAGCAAATATTGGAAATCGTTCCTTTGATGGCTGAGTAATAGTCCATTGTATATATGGACCACATCTTCTTAATCCAGTCATCTGTTGAAGGGCATCTTAGTACCTTCCATGATTTAGCTATTGTGGACAATGCTGCTATGAACATTGGGGTGCATATGGCCCTTCTCTTCACTACGTCAGTATCTTTGGGGTAAATACCCAGTAGTGCAATGGCTGGATCATAGGGTAGCTCAATTTTTAACTTTTTAAGGGACCTCCACACTGTTTTCCAAAGTGGCTGTACCGACTTGCATTCCCACCAACAATGTAGGAGGGATCCCCTTTCTCCACATCCTCTCCAACAATTGTTGTTTCTTGCCTTGTCAATTTTTGCCATTCTAACTGGTGTAAGGTGGTAATCTCAATGTGGTTTTGATTTGAATTTCCCTGATGGCTAATGATGTTGAACATTTTTTCATGTGTCTGTTAGCCATTTGTATGTCTTCATTGGAAAAGTGTCTGTTCTTCTGCCCATTTTTTGATTTGATTATTTGTTTCTCACCTATTGAGTTTGAGAAGTTCTTTGTAGATCTTGGATACCAGTCTTTTATCTGTAGTGTCATTTGCAAATATCTTCTCCCATTCCGTGGGCTGCCTCTTAGTTTTTTTGACTATTTCCTTGGCTGTGCAGAAGCTTTTGATCTTGATGAAGTCCCACAAGTTCATTTTTTCTTTTGTTTCTCTTGCCTTTGGAGATGTGTCATGAAAAAAGTTGCTGTGGCTGATGTCAAAGAGGTTGCTGCCTATGTTCTCCTCTAGGATTTTGATGGATTCCTGTCTCACGTTGAGGTCTTTCATCCACTTGGAGTTTATCTTTGTGTATGGTGTGAGAGAGTGGTCAAGTTTCATTCTTTTGCATATAGCTGTCCAATTTTCCCAGCACCATTTATTGAAGAGACTGTCTTTTTTCCACTGGATGTATTTTCCTGCTTTGTCAAAGAATAGTTGCCCATAGAGCTGAAGGTCCATTTCTGGAGTCTCTATTCTGTTCCATTGGTCTATGTGTCTGTTTTTGTGCCAGTACCATGCTGTCTTTGTGATCACAGCTTTGTAGTACAGCTTGAAATCAGGCAACGTGATGCCCCTAGCTTTGTTTTTCTTTTTCAACATTTCCTTGGCCATTCAGGGCCTTTTCTGGTTCCACACAAATTGTAGGATTATTTGTTTCAGCTCTTTGAAAAATGTCATTGGTATTTTGATTGGGATGGCGTTGAACATGTAGATTGCTCTGGGTAGCATAGACATTTTAACTATGTTTATTCTTCCTATCCATGAGCATGGAATGTTTTTCCATCTTTTTGTGTCTTCTTCAATGTCTTTCATCAGTGTTGTATAGTTTCTAGAGTATAGATCCTTTACCTCTCTGGTGAAGTTAGTTCTGAGATAACGTATGCTTTTTGGTGCTATTGTAAATGGGATGGATTCCCTAATTTCTCTTTCTTCAGTCTCATTGTTCGTGTATAGAAATGCAACTGATTTCTGAGCATTGATTTTGTATCCCGCCACATTACTGAATTGCTCTATAAGTTCTAGTAATTTTGGGGTAGAGTCTTTTGGGCTTTCCATATAGAGTATCATGTCATCTGCGAAGAGAGACAGTTTGACTTATTCTTTGCCGATTTGGATACGTTTTATCCATTTTTGTTGTCTGATTGCTGTTGCAAGGACTTCTAGTACTATGTTGAACAATAATGTTGAGAGTGGGCATCCTTGTCGTGTTCCTGATCTTAAGGGAAAGGCTTTCAGTTTTTCCCCATTGAGAATGATATTCACTGTAGGCTTTTCATAGATGGTTTTTATGAACTTGAGGAATGTACCTTCTATCCCTACACTCTGAAGGGTTTTAACCAGGAAAGGATGCCGTATTTTGTCAAATGCTTTTTCTGCATCAGTTGAGAGGATCATATGGTTTTTGACTCTTTTCGTGTTGATATGATCTATCACACTGATCGATTTGTGAATGTCGAACCACCCTTGCATCCCAGGGATGAATCCCACTTGGTCTTGATGGATAATCCTTTTAATGTACTGTTGGATCCTATTAGCTAGGATCTTGTTGAGAATTTTGGCATCCATATTCATCAGGGATATCGGTCTGTAATTCTCCTTTTTGATGGGGTCTTTGCCTGGTTTAGGGATCAAGGTAATACTGGCCTCATAGATTGAGTTTGGTAGTTTTCCTTCTGTTTCTATTTTTTGAAACAGCTTCAGAAGGATAGGTATTATTTCTTCTTTGAATGTTAGGTAGAATTCCCCCAGGCAGTCCGTCAGGCCCTTGACTCTTGTTTTTGGGAAGGTTTTAGGTCACTGCTTCAATCTCTTCATGATTAATCGATCTGTTTAAATAATCAATTTCTTCCTGTTTCAGTCTTGGTAGTTTATAGGTTTCCAGGAAGGCATTGGCATATAGTTGTTGATAATAGTTTCTAATGATTGTTTCTATTTCCTTGGTGTTGGTCATGATCTCTCCCCTTTCATTCATAATTTTATTAATTTGGGTCCTTTCTCTAATCTTTTGAATAATTCTTGCCCGTGGCTTACTGATCTTATTTATTCTTTCAAGGAACCAGCTTCTAGTTCTGTTGATCTGCTCTACTGTGCTCCTGGTTTCTAGTTCATTGATCTCTGCTCTAATCTTGATCAACTGCCTTCTTGTGCCTGGGTTAGGCCTGTTCTTCTGTTCCGGCTCCAGCTTCTTAAGGTGAGAATATAAAGACTGCATTTTAGATTTTTCTATTCCTTCTAGTGAGGCTTGGATGGCTCTGTATTTTCCCCTAGGACTGCCTTTGCAGTGTCCCATGGGTTTTTGGACCATTGTGTTTTCATTCTCGTTGGTCTCCATAAATTGTTTAAATTGATTTTTAATTTCCTGGTTTACCCAATCATTCTTGAGCAGGATGGTTCTTAGTTTCCAAGTGTTTGAGTTTCTTCCAAATTTTTCCTTGTGATTGGGTTCCAATTTCAAAGCATTGTGGTCTGAGAATATGCAGGGAATAATCCCAGTCTTTTGGTATCGGTTGAGACCTGTTTTGTGACCCAGTATATGGTCTATTCTGGAGAAAGTTCCATGTGCGTTCAAAAAGAATGAGTATGAGAATGGGTGTAGTGTTCTGTATATATCTATGAGGTCCATCTGGTCCAGTATGTCATTCAAAGCTCTGGTTTCTTTGTTGATTTTTCTGCTTAGATGATCTGTCTATTGTTGAGAGTGGAGTGTTGAGGTCCCCTACTATTAACGTATTATTATCTATATGTCTCTTTATTCTGGTTAAGAGTTGGCTTGTGTACGTGGCTGCTCCCCTGTTGGGGGCATAGATATTTATAATTGTTAGATCTTCTTTTTGGATTCACCCTTTAAGAATAATATAATGTCCTTCTGTATCTCTAACTACAGTCTTTAGTTTAAAATCTAATCTGTCTGATATGAGAATTGCTACCCCAGCTTTCTTTTGAGATCCATTGGCATGAAAAATGGTTTTCCATCCCTTCACTTTCAATCTGGATGTATCTTTAGGTTCAAATTAATCTCTTGTAGACAGCATATGGATGGGTCATGTCTATTTAACCAATCTGCAACCCTGTGGCATTTATCAGAGTGTTTAGGCCATTCACATTGAGAGTGATTATTGAGAGATATGATTTTAATGATGTCATGCTGCCTGTGAAGTCTTTCTTTCTATAGATTGTAAATTTCTGTTCTGTATCACTCTTGGGGCCTTTTTACTTTTATAGAACCCCCCCTTAATATTTCTTGTAGGGCTAGTTTGGTGGTTACGAATTCCTTCAGTTTCTGCCAGTCTTGGTAGGTCCTTGTCTTTCCATCCATTCTGAAGGACAGCCTTGCTGGATAAAGGATCCTTGGCTGCATGTTATTCTCACTTAGTGCTCAGAATATGTCTTGCCAGCTTTTTCTGGCTTGCCAGGTGTCTTGTAGACAGGTCTGACATTATTCTGATGTTCCTCCTTCTGTAGGTGAGGATTCTCTTCCCCCTGGCCACTTTCAAGGTTGTTTCCTTGGATCTAAGATTTGCAAATTGTACTATTATGTGACATGGTGTTGGTCTGTTCTCATTGATTTTGGGAGGGGTCCTCTCTGCCTCTTGTACACGAATGCTTGTTTCCTTTGCCAGATTAGGGAAGTTCTCAGCTACAATTTGTTCAAATATCTCTTCTAGATCTCTCTCTTTCTCCACCCGCTTGGGGATGCCAATGATTCTGACATTGGAACATTTCGTTGAGTCAGTAATCTCCCGTATTCTACATTCTTGAAATTGGAGTTTTTTAAGCCAATTTCCCACTTTTTTCTTCTTTTCTATTATCTCATTTTCCAACTCACTAATTCGTTCTTCTGCCTCATTTACCCTGGCCATCAGAGCATCTAGTTTAGACTGCATTTGATTCATAGCATTCTTTTTTTTTTTTAAAGATTTTATTTATTTATTTGACAGAGATAGAGACAGCCAGCGAGAGAAGGAACACAAGCAGGGGGAGTGGGAGAGGAAGAAGCAGGCTCATAGCAGAGGAGCCTGATGTGGGGCTTGATCCCATAACGCTGGGATCACGCCCTGAGCCAAAGGCAGGCGCTTAACCGCTGTGCCACCCAGGCGCCCCTGATTCATAGCATTCTTAATTTCTGCCAGATTCGCTCTCATTTCTGCCCTTACAGATTCTATATTCTCGTTAATATTTTCATTAATACTTTTTTCAAGCCTACACATCATCTTGACCATTGTTACTCTGAACTCCATTTCTGACAGTTTGGTTATATCCATATCCATCAGTTCTGTGGCAGAGGCCACAGTCTTTGTTTCTTTCCGTTATTGACGGTTCCTCCTCATTGTCATTCTGATGAGGAGTGCTTGCGGAGATGTACAGAGCCCAAATTATTGACCAGGACCCAAGCAAGGTGCACTCATTTTATAGGGACCTTAGAGATACGGGCTTCTTGATTTTTCACCTGCCTTCTGGGGGAGGCGACTGCCACACTGATATTCAGGCAACCTGTTTGGGTAGAGTCGCCCTGTCCCCCACGAGGGGTGATGGGGATGGGCACAATGTGAGCTGGTATTTCCAGGCTTTTGTTCTCTGGTGGCTTTCCCTGGTGGTTTTCTGTGGCTCTTCTGAGAGACAGAGCAGCAGTGGCCGTATCCTAGCCTTTGTCTCAGAACAGAGAGATCGGTGTCCACTCTCCACTGAGCTCTCTTGACCACTTTAACTCTGTTTCTGTTGGTGCTGCTAAAAACCCTGCAGCATCCCGGTTTGTGCACCGCACAGCCACTCTCCCAGCCCTCACTTCCAGGGATGGCACGTCTCTGTCCTTTGTGTTTCTAACACCACCAGCCGCCCCCGGTCCCGTGCGCGCTCCTGAGCTCCCTCTTTCAGTGCGGTTCATGTGCACTCCGGAGCTCCGGTTTTCAGTCTGGTCATGCGCAAATTCCCGGGCTCACGGTCTCGGTTGGCTCTCTTGCGGGTGCCGGTCCATGAGTGGTCACTGGCCTGCTCCCCAGTGCAGGTGACTACCACTTCCCGGCTCCCCGAGTGCGGCAGTTTCCTCCCCCTTCCATTTATCTTCCAATATCTGTGCACGGATTCATGGCTCCCCGCTTCGTACCTCAATACTCAGCACTGGTAATGTTCGTTTGTAGAGATCCAGATGCATCTTCCTGTCTTGGGCTGATTTTGTGGGTGTTCAGGATGGTCTGGTAGATATCCAGCTCGATTCAGGGGACCAGCTGAAAAAAGGTCCCCTACTCCTCCACCATCTTTTTTTCCTCCTGACCACAGTACTTTAAGCAGCAACTGTACAGGGACAGGAGGGCCATCGTTTGGGGGGATATCAGACACCAATTATGCTACTTAACACAGAAACAAAGTGAGAACTCATCAAAATCTCTGGATGATGGCAGTGTGAGAACTCCATCACCCCTGAATGTGAGCAAAGACCTCGTTAGAAATACGGAAAATTATGGCAATGCCTACTAAGAGGATCCATGTTCTACATTTCACACAGGAATGGGGGAAAAAAACCTGGGTAGGAGAGGACTAACTTTGTTTCCCCTTGCCCCAGGAATGAGGCCACCTCCCACCCAAGCACTAGAGTTGGGCCTACACACAAACATTTTCTGCTGAGCCCTTTCAAACACCTGAAGTTTCCTGATGTCCAAATAGTTCTGAAACCCAATTTTTAGGGCCCCCTTGGCACAACAGATTCCACAATCTAAGAACTCAGCATGAGTCTCCACTTTCAAGCAGAGAATATTGCTCTGAGACACTGGCTTGGAATGGTCCCTTGGGTTAATCTAGTTTCAGATACAAAGAAAACGGTAGGGGTACCCAGTTGGCTCAGTTGGGTTAAACATCCAACTCTTGGTTACAGCTGAGGTCACGATCTCATGGGTTGGGGGATGGAGCCCTGTGTCCAGCTCTGTGCTCAGCAGGGAGTCTACTTGAAGATTCTCTCATTCGGCCCTCCCACAACTCCTGTGCACTCTATCCCTCTCTCTCAAATAAATAAATAAACCCTGAAAAAGAATCAAAGAGTCAAAATGGATACACAGAAGGTTAAAGTTCATTATGAGAGATGAGAATGGGCTAATGTGGTGAATGGAGCTGCACCATCTCCTGGCAAGTAGTCCATCTCCAGAATAGTTAACAGCTGTGAACTTGAGCAGAGAGAAATCTCCATTGTTTACATATAGGAGCCCCGTCAGCAAGAGACCTACATTGTCCCCTCAGAAAGAGAGGGAAAGCTTCTGGACTTGGCTGTTTTCTCTACCCATCTCAAGGGTGCATAGAGACAGCAGGGGTTTAACCATACCATGTGTGTGCTTGACACTGATTCTCAAGTGTTTAGAATGGGACCTTGGTGCAGTATGCCTTGAAAGGGCATTTTCTGCACTCACTAGATCCTGGAGCATACTACACATGCACGACTTACCTGCTCTTCATAATGAAGGCACCTGGGTCAGCCAGGGGAGGGAAGCAAACTGCTTATTGAGCACTATGCTTAGACCAGCCGGCCGAGCAAGTGCTCAGGAACACAAATGCCATTGTTCTTTTGGGATATCAGACACTGATTGCTCTCCCTTACCACTGGATCAGAGTGGGTACTTGACACCAATCCTTGGGTGCTGGCTGTATGGGAGCCCCATCACCCCTGAATGGGAATGAGGCCTTGTTAGAAATTACACAATAATATGGCAATGGCTACAAAAAGAGTGAAGTTCTACATTTCAAAGAGGAATGGGAAATATCAGGGAGAGGTCTTCATGTCCATTTGCCCCAGAGATGAGGGCAGCTCTTTTCCCAAAGGGATGGCCCAGCCTACACACAAACATTCTCTGCTGGGCAATGTCAAATGCCCTAGGCCTCCTGATGTCAAGATAGTGCTCAAGCCAAATTTGGAGTGGTCCAGTGGCCTAACTTGTCCCATGCTCACAACAGCATGACCAGGCCCCCAAGTTTCTTTCTTGTTGTTTATTTAGATTTTTAAAAAAGATTTTATTTATTTATTTGACAGAGAGACAGCCAGTGAGAGGGAACACAAGCAGAGGGAGTGGGAGAGGAAGAAGCAGGCTCCCAGGGGAGCAGGGAGCCTGATGCGGGGCTCGATCCCAAAATGCTGGGATCACGCCCTGAGCCGAAGGCAGACGCTTAACAACCGTGCCACCAAGGCACCCCTGTTTATTTAGATTTTTATTTAAATTCTAATTAGTTAATATTTAGTGTAATATTCCTGTCAGGAGTAGAATTTAGTGATTCTTCACTTACCTACAGCACCCTGTGCTCATCCTGACAAGTGCTCACCCATCACCCATTTAGACCATCCCCCATGTAGCTCCCTCCACCTACCCCATTTGTTCTCTATTGTTGAGTGTCTCATGGTTTGCTTCCCCCTCTCCTTTTTTTCTTTCCCACATGTTCATCTGTTTTGTTTCTTAAATTCTGCGTCATATGTTATTTGTCTTTCTCTGACTGACTTATTTCATTAGCACAACACTCAAGCTCCATATGTCACAACTCTATAGATATGTCTATATATGTCACAACTCTTTTCTCCATTCCTCAATTGATGGACAGTTGATCTCTTTCTATCATTTGGCTATTGTTGATAAGCCTGCTATAAACATTGGGGTGCATATGCCCCTTTGAGTCTATATTTTTGTATCCGTTGGGTAAGTACCTAGAGGTGCAATTGCTGAGTTGTAGGGTAGTTCCATTTTTAAATGTTTGAGAAATTTCCACACTGTTTTCCAGTGTGGCTGCACCAGTTTTCATTCCCACCAACAATATAAGTGAGTTGCCCTTTCTCTGCATCCTCACGAACACCTGTGGTTTCCTATGTTGTTAATTTTAGCCATTGTGACTGGAGAGAGGTGAAATCCCCTTGTACTTTTGATTTGTATTTTCCTGATGATGAGTGGTGTTGAGCATCTTTCAATGGGTCTGTTGGTCATCTGGATGTCTTCTTTGGAAAGAAGTCTATTCATGCTTTTTTGCCCATTTTTTAAACTGGATTATTTGTCTTTTGAGAGTTCATTTTATAAGTTCTTTATATATATTTTGGATCTTATCCTTTACTGGATAGGTCATTTGCAAATGTCTTCTCCTATCCCAAAGGTTACCTTTTAGTTTTATTGATTGTTTCCTTCAACGTGCAGAAGATTTTCCTTGTGATGAAGCCCAAATACTTTATTTTTAATCTGTTTCCCTTACCTCAGGAGACATACTTATTAAGATTTTCCTACAGCCAAAGACAAAGAAGTTACTGCCTGTGTTCTCCTCTATGATTTTAGTTTGGTTTAGTTTAGTTTAGTTTAGTTTAGTTTAGTTCAATTTAGTTTCAGGAGTAGAATTTAGTGATTCCTCAGTTGCATATAACACCCAGAACTCACTACATCAAGTGCTCTCCTTAATACCCATCACCCAATTATCCCATCCCCCACCCACCTCCCTTCCGGCAAGCCCTCTTTGTTTCGTACAGTTCTCTTACTGTTTGCTTCACTGTTTTCATCTTATTTTATTTTTAATTCCCTTCCCCCATGTTCATCTGTTTTGTTTCTTTAATTACACATATGAGTGAAATCATATGTATTTGTCTTTCTCCAACTGACTTATTTTGCTTAGCATAAAATGGGAAGATGTCATTCCTTTTTATGGCTGAGTAGTATTCCAGTGTGTGTGTGTGTGTGTGTGTGTGTGTGTGTGTGTGTGTGTGTGTTTGTGTCTCACAATTTCTTTATCCATTCATCTGTTGATGGACATCTGGGCTCTTTCCATAGTTTGGCTATTGTAGACATTCCTGATCTAAGCACTAGGGTATATGTGGCTCTTTGAATCAGCACTTTTGTATCTTTCAGATAAATACCTAGTAGTGCAATCACTCTGTTGTAGACTAGTTTTATTTTTATGTTTTTGAGGGACGTCTATGATGTTTTCCAGAGTGGCTGCACCAGTTTGCATTCCCACCAACAGTGTAGGAGTATACCCCTTTCTCCACATCCTTGCCAACAGCTGTTGTTCCTGAGTTGTTCATTTTAGCCATTCTGACTGGTGTGTGGTGGTATCTCATTGCGGTTTTAATTTGTAGCTCCCTGATGCCAAGTGATGTTGAGCATTTTTCATGTGTCTGTTGGCCATTTGTATGTCTTCTTTGGAGAAATGCCTTTTCCTGTGTTCTGCCCATTTCTTCAACAGAGTTTTTGGGTTTTGGGTGTTGAGTCTGATTAGTTCTTTACCGGTTTTGGATACTAGCCATTTATCTGGTAAGTCATTTGCAAATATCTCCTTCCATTGCATATGTTGCCCTTTAGTTTGGTTGACTATTTCCTTTGCTGTGCCAATGCTTCATATCCTGATGAAGTCCCAGTAGGTCATTTCTGCTTTTGTTTCGCTTGCCTTGGAGCTGTGTCTAGGAAGAGGTTGCTGTGGCCTCAAAGAAGTTGCTGCCTCTGTTCTCCTCTAGGATTTTGATGGATCTCTGTCTCACATTTAGGTTGTTCATCTATTTGCAGTTCATTTTTTGTGTATGTTGTAAGAAAGAGTCCAGTTTCGTTCCTTTGCATATTATTTAACATAGTACTGGAAGTCCTAGACTTTGCATCTAGTTGAAACTGCACTCTGCTTTAAACTATGTGTCAAGTAACATGTTCCCTTCATTAAGATATGAGTGTTGAAATGTGATATAAGTGATATCATGTGTAGAACAACTAGGAAAAATCCATGTGTTTACCTCCTTGAAACTACACTCTGCTTAAAGTGTCCTTTTTTTTTTTTAAATATATTTTATTTATTTATTTGACAGAGAGAGAGATAGTCAGCGAGAGAGGGAACACAAGCAGGGGGAGTGGGAGAGGAAGAAGCAGGTTCCCAGTGGAGCAGAGAGCCTGATGTGGGGCTTGATCCCAGGACTCTGGGATCATGCCCTGAGCCGAAGGCAGACGCTTAATGACTGAGCCACCCAGGCACTCCTGCTTAAAGTGTCCTTGAGTTCACATCTTCTTTTCATTTGAACCTTATGTGAAGACACATTAAAAACAACAACAAAAAATGTGCCTAGCTTCTTGAAACTACTCTGTGCTTAAAGCATCGGTTAGGTAACAATTTTCTTTTTCGCATATATGTTCATGAACTTATGTGTGTAAGCCCTAGAAATTGACCTTGTACTTCATTCCTTGAAACTATGATGTCTTTGAAACCTCTTCAAGAAACACCAGAGTTTCACAAAGTTAAGAAGTGTTTTCACACCTGTAGTTATTTATTTATTTATTTATTTATTTATTTATTTATTTATTTGACAGAGATAGAGACAGCCAGCGAGAGAGGGAACACAAGCAGGGGGAGTGGGAGAGGAAGAAGCAGGCTCATAGCATAGGAGCCTGATGTGGGGCTCGATCCCATAACGCCGGGATCACGCCCTGAGCCGAAGGCAGACGCTTAACCGCTGTGCCACCCAGGCGCCCCTTCACACCTGTAGTTTTAACACAATGAAATGGCATTGTGCATACATTCTCAGCACTACACTGTTTTTTATCCATACTCCAAGCAACATCTTCTTTTCCTTAGAATATAAGCATTTTAATCTTATGTGGCTAATAGTACTAAAAACCTTTTGTTGAACTCCTCATAAAAACAGTGTTTAAACCACTCATCAAGGAACATCTTCCTTTCATGAATATATAGGTTTTTTTAAAATTATGTGTGGAAGCATTAGGAAAAAGCATGTGATTATCTACTTGAAACTACACTACTTAAATCGTCCATCAAGTAATGTGCCTTTTTCACTAAGATGTAAGTGTTTTTAAACTTACTTGTATACATAGTAGGGAAACTCCTTGAAACCACAATTTGTTTAAAGTGTCCCTAAAGTAATATCTTTATTTCATTAAGGCACAAGATTTTGTGTATGTTACATTTCCAAGATGGCAGAGTAGTAGGGGGGTCCAAAACTTGCGATGTCCTTTGAATACAACTAGATCAACATTCAACTCTTTTGAACAACTAGGAAGAGGCCTGGAGGAGTAAGGAAACAATCTGCATAGTTGGAGGGAGGGAAGGAAATAATCTGCAGAGTTGGAGGCAGAGGTGAGGTTCAGAGCCTTGAGTTGGGGGATTGGGAAGCCATGTAGCCCAGACAGGGAGGAAGCCTGGTTGACAGAACAGTCAGGAAGAAGGAGCAAGTTGGAAAGGGTGCAGCGGGTTGTGACCACACAATAAGCTGAGGTGAGGAGATCCTTTGGGTCACTCAGGGAGAGATTGCTGCCCTTCCTGGAGGGCATCTGGAAGTGTGTATTTAGCCTCACCCAAGACAAAAGGCCAGCCTGGGAGTCACTGAGCAGGGCTCAGCAGTAGGGTCAAGCAGGGGTGCTTAGAGGGCAGGAAACTTCTTCACTTTTCAGTGTGAGCCACAGTGGGCTCACAATTCTGTGTGCTCACCCCTTGACCACTTCTCTGGGGTGAACTAAGCAGAATGCATAGACTGGGGAAGATTGCGGATAACCTGGCCACCCCCTTTTTTTTTTCTAATTTTTTATTATGTTATGTTAGCCACCATACAGTACATCATTAGTTTTTGATGTAGTGTTCCATGATTCATTGTTTGCATAGAACACCCAGAGCTCCATGAAATCCATGCCCTCCTTAATACCCATCACTGGCCTATCCCAATCCCCCACGTCCCCCTGAAGCCCTCAGTTTGTTTCCCAGAGTCCATAGTCTCTCATGGTTCATTCCCCCTTCTGTTTACCCCCCTTCATTCTTCCCTTCCTTCTCCTACCAATCTCCCTGCCATTTCTTATGTTCCATAAATGAGTGAAACCATATGATAATTGTCTCTCTGCTTGACTTATTTCACTTAGCATAATCTCTTCCAGGCCTGTCCATGTTGCTGCAAATGCTGGGTAATCATTCTTTCTGATGGCTGAGTAATATTCCATTGTGTATATGGACCACATCTTCTTTATCCATTCATCTGTTGAAGGGCATCTTGGCTCCTTCCACAATTTAGCTATTGTGGACAATGCTGCTATGAGCATTGGGGTGTATATGGCCCTTCTCTTCACTACGTCTCTATCTTTGGGGTAAATACCCAGTAGTGCAATTGCTGGATCATAGGGTAGCTCTATTTTTAACTTTTTGAAGGACTGCCACACTGTTTTCCAAAGCTAGCCACCCCTTTCTGCTGTGAGCTACAATAGGCCTAAACCTTTGTGCACAAAGATGTTATTTGAAAGATGCTGTCTACACAGTGTTGTTTCAATGAGTTAGGTATAAGGCACATTAGCTACACTACCACACATACATTTGATAAGACTACTATCTTCATGATAAGTGTTAGTTGTAAGATGCTTTTCTACCCAGTGATGTTTGGACGAGGGAAATAATGGCACATTCTCTCTGTTTCCACAGATATACTGAAAAATGCTTCCATCTTCACGAAGGAGGATGTTCGTTGAAAGTTGCTTTTGACAGGGTGCTCTTTCTCTTTCTTTCCTTTTTTTTTAAAACTTAAATTCAATTAGCCAAGGTATAGTACATAGGGTGCTGTTTCATTGACGTAAGTACAGAGCACTTTCCTTCTGTTTCCACACATACATTTGGAAGCATTCATGAAAGAAGATGTTAGTTGAAAGATGCTTTCTACATAATGTTGTAGAATATACTTGTGTAGTATATACACATATACTATACAAGTATATGGCACTTTCCTTATGTGTCAACCCATATATTTGAAAATGCTATTATCTTCATGAAAGAAGATATCATTTGCAAGATGCTTTCTACACTGTGCTGTTTCATTGAGTTGAGTATTTTGCACTTTCCTTAGGCTTCCACAGATACATGTGAAAATACTTCTATCTGCATGAACCCTGATGTCTGTTGAAAGATGCTTCCCACACAGTGTTGTTTGAAGGAGTCAAGTCTATAAGCAGTTTCCTTATACTGCCACTCATACTTTTGAAAACAATTCTAACTCCATGAAAGAAGATGTGAGATCTGGCAAGATTTGGATGAGATCTCACAAGATTTATTCTAAAATCTCACGAGATTTGGGTAGAAATCATGCGAGATGTATGTGAGATCTCACGGGATTCGGACTGAGCTCTCATGAGATTTGGATGAGTTCTCTTGAGATTTGGACAGAGATTGGTGAGATATGAAAGAGATAATATAAGATTTGGACTGAGTTCTTATGAGATTTGGACTGAGTTCTCCTGAGATGTGAACTGAGATGTGGTAAGATTTGGATGAGATCTCATGAGATTTGGCTAGATTTCTCAAGAGATATGCTGGAGATATGGACTGAGATCTGGTGAGATTTGGATGAGATCTTATGAGATGTGGACTAAGATTTCCTGAGATTTGGGTAGAAATCTCGTGAGATGTGCCTGAGTTCTGACAAGATTTGGACTGAGATGTGGTGAGATTTGGAAGGTCTCACAAGATTTGGACTGAGTTCTCACCAGATTTGGAATGAGATCTCATGAGATTTGGCTATAAATTTCATGAGATGTGCATACATTTTTGCAAGATTTGGACAGAGATGTCAGGAGATTTGGATGAGATCTCATGAGATTTGGATGAGTTCTCTTGAGATTTGGACAGAGATTGGCAAGATTTGAAAGAGATCACATGAGATTTGGACTGAGTTCTCATAAGATTTGGATGATATCTCATGAGATTTGTACTGAGATCTCATGAGATTTGGCTAGATTTCTCGAGAGATATGTTGAGATCTCATGAGATTTGTACTGAGATCTGGTGAAATTTGGATGAGATCTCAGGAGATTTGGACTGTGATCTCCTGGAATTTGGCTAGAAATCCCACGAGATATGCAGAGATCTCACAAGATTTGGACTGAAATTTGGTGAGATTTGGAAGATGTCATGAGATTTGGACTAGGTTCTCACAATATATGGACTGAGGTCTCATGAGATTTGGTTATTAATCTTGTGAGATGTACGTGAGCTCTCACGAGATTTGGACTGAGATCTGGCGAGATTTGGGTGAGATCTCAGGAGATTTGCACCGAGATATCATGAGATTTGGGTAGAAAACTTTCAAGATATGCTGAGATCTCACAAGATTTGGCCTGAGTTATTACAAGGTTTAGACAGAGTTCTCACGAGATACGAACTGAGTTCTCACGAGATTTGGACTGAGATCTGGTGAGATTTAGAGGAGTTCTTATGAGATTTTAACTGCGATCTCAAGAGGCTTGGCTAGATATCTCATGAGATATGCTGATTTCTCACGAGATTTGGACTTAGATATGGAGAGCTTTGCTTAAGATCTCACGAGGTTTGGACTAAGATCTCACGAGATTTGGGTAGAAATCTAGGGAAACTTTTGTGAGATCTCACAAGATTTGGGTGAGATTTATCAAGATTTGGTTGAGATCTCATAAGATTGGACCTGAGTTCTCATGAGATTTGGACTGAGATCTGGAGAGATTTGGATGACATCTCACAAGATTTGGTCTAAGATCTCATGAGATTTATTTGAAATCTCACAAAATATGCTGCGATGACTCAAGACTTGAACTGAGATCCGGTGAGATGTAGATGAGATCTCAGATTTGGACTGTGATCTCGTGGGATTTGGCTAGAAATCCCACCAGATGTGTGTGAAATCTCACGAGATTTGGTCTGAGTTCTGGCGAGTTTCAAATGAGATCCCACAAGACTTGGACTGAGTTCTCATGATATATGGACTGAGATCTCATGAGATTTGGCTATAAATCATACCAGTTGTATGTGAGATCTCAGGAGATTTGGATGAGATCTCACATTATTTGGTTGAGTTCTCTCAAGATTTGGACAGAGATTGGTGAGATTTGGAACAGATCGTATGAGATTTGGACTGAGTTCTCACGACATTTGGGCTGAGTACTCATGAGATTTGGAAGAGATCTCACAAGATTTGTACTGAGTTCTAATGAGATTGCACTCCAGTTGGAAAGACGCAGGATGGCATGACAGTGCAGTTGCCACCACTGGATGCAGTGGTGACCTGCAGTGGGAGAGACGCTGGGAGATGTGGCCGTGCAATTGTTGCCACCTCAGGCAATGGTGAGCTTGCAGTCCTCCACAGAACAGGAAGCCATAACAGTGCAGCTTGCTGCCACTGGAGACAGTGGTGAGCTCCAGGGAGCCATAAAATGGGAAGCCAAGACAGTGCAGCTTGCCACAACAAGAGGCAGTGTTTAGCTGCAGTGTGAGAGATGCTGGAAGACGTGCCAGTGCAGCTTGCTGCCACTGGAGGCAGTGGTGAGCTGCACTGCACAGAAGAACAGGAAGTCATGACAGCGTAGCCTGCTGCCACACGGAGGCAGTGGTGCCCTGGGGTGTGAGAGATACTGGAAGATGTGCGAGTGCAGCTTGTTTCCACAGGAGGTAGTGCTGAGCTGTAGTCTCTGTTCCCCCAGGCACGAGTATGGTGGTAACAACCAACAGAGCCGTCCACCAACTCAGAATTGTGCCCCATGTCTCCAGGGTTGGTGCTAATGGGCTGTAGAATCATGCTGGAATGTCCTTCAGGTAGGGGCCTAGAGGCTGGAGTAAACCTGACCCCACTCAAGTTGCATTTGGAACAGAAGAGTTGAGCGTTTATTTGGAAGAGTAATTTCACTTTTGCGAAAAAGGCGATGTCATTGGTCTACTTTAGAATGAAGATAATTCCTACTTAAGAAAAAAGTATGTGTTTCCCTTTCTCCCAGAAACTGAAGCAGGTGTGCAGGCTATAGGTCAGAGGTGCCTTCTTATCTGCACCTGACAACACTTCCCTGCTCTGGCTCCACAAGAACCGATGTTTGAACATAAACATCTGAGTCAGTGCTGCAGCTTGTCACAGAACATCAGCGTTCAGAGAAAGTGGCAGGTACATTTGGCACAATGTCATATCAATGTCAGGACTGGAGATAAAACCTCTCACTAACCCAAAACCTCCTGGGATTTTCTCTTTTCTCTAGTTGAGCCGTAAAGTCAGACTTAAGTAGTTGTCAGCATTCTGGGTTTGGTGCAAGAGTTACTTAATTCCCCTGCAGGTAGAACATTGCAGGGGATCGCATTTTCTCTGTTAATTTATTGCTTTCAAATGTATTTTGCACATCTGTTTCCTAGGAAATCCCTTTTATTAGAAAGGGAAGATGAGATATACTCTGTGTGTGCATTTTTAACATATAATTTGTCCTTCATCTAACAGTGTTTATTCAATTGGGCCTAGGGTATGGTTGAGTGGCCAGCATCTAGAGTTAGGTGGCTTTTTGTCATCAGAGACAGAATTTGATGATGTCTTGTCATTTGTCCAAGGTGACGTTTCATCATTGATTAGTCTTTTCCTCCAAAGAGGTACAATTAGGGCAGAGGGAAAATTCAAAATTATTCAAAGTAGCCTTTTACCATTTAAAAGTTGAGCTTAACTTTCTAGTTTTACTAAATGTATGCTCTAGATTTTTTCTAATATTTTTATTATATTATATTTGTCACCATACAGTATATCCCTAGTTTTTGATGTAAAGTTCCATGATTCATTACTTGTGTACAACACCCAGTGCACCATGCAATACATGTCCTCCTTAGTGAGCGCAAACCACACTGAAACAGAGAACTCAGGAGCGTGCATGGGAACCGGGGGCGGCTGGCAGTGTTAGAAACACGAAGGACAGAGAAGTGCTGGCCCTGGAAGTGAGGGCTGGGACACCGGCTGTGGGGTGCACTATCCTCTAGATATTTTGACGTGCCATATTCTCTCTATTTTTCTTTTGTGGTGGAGTCAGAAGGAGAGTCTTTGGGAGTTCTCCTGCAGAGAGGCATGCTGGTGGCTTCAAGGGGCTTGGCATCAGGAGCCCTGAGCTGAGTTCTGGAACTGCTTGCCTGACACTGGGTGAGTCAGGTTATCCCACCGAGTTTCCGTTTCCTTCTTATGAAATTGCTGGCAGGTAATGTTCTGCTTAAAGGAGAACCTTCCCACACTGTTGGTGGGAATGCAGGCTGGTGCAGCAACTCTGGAAAATAGTATGGAGGTTCCTCCAAAAGCTAAAAATTAAACAACCATGTGATCCAGCAATTGCACTCCTAGGTATTTACCCAAAGGATACCAAAATGCAGATTCAAAGGGGGACAAGCATCATGATGTTCATAGCAGCATTATCAACAATAGCTACTATGGAGAGTCCCAACATCCATGCACTGATGTATGGATAAAGAAGATGTGGGAAGTATATATACAATGGACTATGTCACAGCTTCAAAAAGAATGAAGTCTTACTATTTGCAAGGATGTGGATGGATCTAGAGTGTATTAAGCTAAGCAAAATCAGTAAGGACAGACAAATACCGTATGACTTCACTCCTATGGAATTTAAGAAAGAAAACAGATGAATGTAGTGGGGGAGGGTGGAAGAGAGAGGTAAATGAGGAAACAGACTCAACCTTAGAGCACAAACAGAGGCACAGGTGGAGAGCTGGCAGAGCACCCTCTTCTGTGTCACCAGCCTTACCCAACACACACAACCTCATCGTCTGTCCCTGTCACTACAATTCAGACTTCTCAGAGTTGCCAGGCTGAGACATTTGTTGGTGCTTCTTTCTATGCATCTGTGTGAAGCTTGAAAACTTAGATGATGGTGATGACGGGTCATCAGAACAACTGTTACTCTTTTGTATCCTGCTCTTCTTTCAATCAGTGAAGTGACTCAGTCCTGCTAGTGGAAGGGGTTATCTGTGTGTTTTTACTTCCTGTTTTGATTAAACAATGGGAAAACAATCTTCTGAAATATTAAAAGTATCCTTTGTGGGTGTTCCTGTTTTTCTCTTCTGTGAACCACATTTTGAAATTATTTTTTAAAGATTTTATTTATTTGAGAGAGAGCGAGCAAGTGAGAGAGAGTAAGAGCGGTGGAGAGAGAGCAAGGAAGGTGGAGAGAGAGGAAGAAGCAGGCTCTCAGCTGAGCAGGGAGCCCAACGTGGGGCTCGATCCCAGGATCCTGGGATCATGAGCTGAGCCAAAGGCAGAGGCTTAACCGACTTAGGCACCCAGCGCCCCTAGAAATTATTTTTAAAGTAAAACACAGCCTCAAATCTGTAACAGGGTGCAGTGCACTTTGTGAGGAGGACAAGTGGAGAAGTACCATCGGTTCCTTAGGAGCTCAGGGAGTGGCTCATTGTGCTCCCGAGCCATGTTGCCTGGCTATGGAGATCCAGGCCCTTATGTGACCACATCATTATTATTATTGCTATTTTAAGAAAGCAATATAGACATTGACTTCGAGATACAAATATCAAAAGGAAAACCACAAGGTCAAATATACATATAATGATTGCACTTGTGGTATCTCTCATAGTCTGGGTCTTGTAGGGCTGCTCGTATGAGAAAGACCAAGTAATTCTATTTGGATAGAGGTGTGCTGTGCACAGAGAGTGTTTTATTCCATCATTTGACTTCTTTCTCTGAAGGGAAAATAGAGTGGTGACTGGAGCTTCGCTTCTGATTGGAAGGCCTGGGAGGCCAGTGAATGGAAAGAGCAGTGTTCATGCTGACATGGTGCTCAGTGCCCAGTGAGCGAAGGTTGGAAGCTTGGACTCGGAAGTGTTGGTGTTCAGGGAGGATGTTGTCCGAGTTTGCAGCACATCGAGTCACTTGGCTGGTCTGCCTAATTGGGCCAGTTTCTGCCTTTCTAAGGGCAGCTTGAAAGTGGCTTGCAACCCTAGGACATTTGCGGGGTGGTCTGCATGGGACCCCTGTGTAGACACAACCCAGGGAATTCCAGAGCTAATGATGAACATGTTTGTGAGGCTGGAGTTTGCTTCTCTGTGAGAAGGATTGAGCTGGAGTGGAAAGAAGTCACTGGGTCTTCTTAATTACCATGTGAGCAGGTCTGAGCCTGGCCAGGGTAGTCAGATCAGATAGCTGGGAGGTTGTGAGGTCATGGTCATGGACTGTCACTCTTGATGGGCAGGCCAGCTTGCTCCAAGGAGAGGGATGGGGACAGGGTCTGGACTCTGCTCCCTGGCCAGTCCTACAGCTGCAGATGTGATAACACAGTTGCTTTCTGTTTGGTTCTCCAGCCCTCGGCTCAGCAAGGTGGTTGGTGGGAAGCAGCCCCCAGGCCACAGTATCAATTCTTGTCCTGTGTGCCGCCTGCTTCCTCGGAGGACGCACAGAGATGTCCTCTGCCTGGTGTCTGTGAATTCAGCCAACAGGAGCACTTCCTCCACAGCTACCCCCCCTCCCCCCAAGAATCCTCTCTCCATGGTCCTGTGCTGTGTGGAAGAGGTCACTTTTCATTTGGAACTGAAATCTCCACTCCTGCCGTTAGGTTCTGAGGCCACACAGGATGCCAGTCTCCATGAAGGTCTAGTCCTCATGGGGCCTGTCGTGCAAGACTGAGGACAAGTCTGGGTGGCCTGTTGACGCTGCTGCAGACTCCTTCCTGAAAACTGTGCAGCAAAGCCTGGTTTGTGAGGATGTCACAGGAAAGAGGGACAGGTGCACTGCTCTGCCTGACCACAGGAGGATTCTGGACATCAATCACAGGTGGTTGGTGCAGGGAGGAGAGAGGTCTGTTTCCCAAGACCTTGGCCAGAGAGAGCTTTGGACCCAGGAATGCGTCTCTGTTCAGCTTTCTCAGATGGGCACCTCCGGCAAGGGGAGGCAATGTGTGTGCTCACCTGTCATCGAGGAAGGTGTCTGGTTTCAGGTTTCATGTGCAGGTGGACTCCTCATATGGCTCATTTTCCTGATGGTGTTCAGGGTGCAGTAGGTGGACCCCCTTGTCCCAGGCATGCTGGCTGTGCAAGAGCCCTGGGGCACCTTTTCCCCTGGGGCTTTGGACCAGGAAACTGGAGAGAGTCAGTGGTGAAACCATCAGTGGAGGCCTCTGTTTCTCTTCTGACAAGGTGGACTGGTGACTGTGATAACTGCTATGGAAATGTACAGCAAGAGACAGGGCTGTGATGTTAAAAGGGACGTAGGGTGATGCTTGCTATTCACATGGGGGCCAGGTGGGACTTTGCTAGGAAGGTGATACTTAAATCAAGATTGAAAGAAAGTGTGTGATATCATATCAAGAGCATTCTAAACGGAAGGGAAGGCATGGGCAAACACCCCAGGGCAGGAGCATACCCAGTATGTCCAGGCGCAGCAAGAAGGGCCGGTGGCCACAGGAGACAGCTTGGGACATGACCTCAGGGAGGTGCCAGAGTGTGACAGAAAGGTATTGCAGGGCTGTGACCCCATGGGACCCTATTTCACTGGGCCATCCTGGCTACAGTGTGGAGAACAGATGACACAGGGTTGTGGATTGGCAAGGGAGGTCAATTATGAAACTTTTCCAGGAACTCAGGCAAGAGACGGGCTCCAGTGTGGACTAGACACTTGGCTTTGGATGGAGTGGTTAGTCCGATTCTGGGTAGGTATTAAAGATGGAGCTCACAGGCTTTGCCAATGGGTTAGATATTGGGAATGGGAGAAAGGAGGAATTGGGATAACTCCCAGCTGCTGTGGGTTGTCCTGAGCGAGGGGAAGGAGGTGGTTTCTGGGGGTAGGGTTTAGTCAGTGCTCCACATGATGAGCAAGGTGCCCTTCACAGTACCTCTGTTGATGTTTGTGTCCAGGAGAACATTTCACATCTACTCCCTCAGCAACTTTCAAGTACGAGTATCCCCACTTTTTAAAAAGTTCATGGTAAGACACTTGAATTTTTGGAAAGATCTACCTTATTACCTGGCTTCAGTAATAGGAAGGAACCTGAAGAGGATTTCCCTCTCATGAAAAAAGTCAAAAAGTGAATGTCTCATTCAGCATCTGTTTTGCATGGAAACAATACAGAGGTGGCGTGCACCCTAAACAGCTCCTTCTGGAAACCGCTCTCTGCGTCCAGCCACCAGCACTTTGAATTGTGTCTGTAAGCATCTCCATTTATTTTGGGCATCCATTAGGAGGTTGTGTCCCAAGGCCTAAAGCCAAAGAGAAGTAATTTTTGGAGTCCGAGCATGCTCAGTAATTTCTCTGTATAAGTTAATAGTAATTCCTTGTTTGGTTTACACCACTTCTGCTGTGAAAGGTTTCCTAGGAACACTGTACTTTCAAATAGAGCAGAATCCTGTACCCCATACTGCAGGGTTAGCTTGAGTCTCCATGCTGCACAGAACATTCCCTGACTTACAGATTTTATCACTCAAACATTTGACCACCTTCACCCGTTTCTACCACCCCATCCCCAAATCTGACAACCACCAATCTGTTCTCAGTGTCTATGTGTTCAGTATTTTTTTTTCCTTGTGGAATGTCTATCAGAGCATCTGGTAATTGTCTTTCTGTGTCTGAGTTACTCAGCATAATGCTCCCAAAGTCTATGTTTCTGTGTCTGTTTATTGGGAATAATGCTGCAGTGAACATGGGAGTGCACCTATCTTTTTGAGGGAGTGTTTTGTGTTCTCCAAATCAATACTCAGTAGAGCCATTACTGGGTCATGTGGTAATTGTATTTATTTTTTCAGGAACCTCCATACCATTTGTTACAGTGGCTGCACCAATTTTCATTCCCACCAACGGTGCTCAGGGTCCTCTGGTCTGCACACCCCTGACCACACCTGGTGTCTGTCTCTGGGACGATCGCTGTTCCAACAGTTGTGAGGTGATAGCTGATTGTGGTTTTGACTTATGTTTCCCTGACGAAGATTAGTGATGTTGAGCAACTTTTTCTTTGTCTGTTGGCCACCTGTATACCATCTTTGGAAAGTATCTATTCACATATTCTCCCCATTTTTAAAACAGGTGTTGTTGTTGTTGTTGTTTTGCTTTATATGAGTGTTTTGGGTATTTTGGATATTAGCCTCTTCTCACACATATGATTTGCAGATATTTTTTCTCATTGGGTCAGTTGCCTTTTAAGTTTTTGGTGGTTTCTTTTGCCATGCAGAAGATTTCAGTTTAATGGTGTTCCGCTTGTTTATTTTTGCTTTTGTTGCCTTTGCTTTTGGTGTCCGATCTGAAGACTCTTCAGCAAAACAAATGTCAAGAATCTTACTACCTGTGTTTTCTTCTCAGAAGTATATGGATTTGGGTCTTATGTTCAAGTCATTCATCCACTGAAATATTTTGTGTGTGGTGTAAGAAAGTCATCCCATTACATTCTTCTACCTTTAGTGTCCAGTTTTCCCAGTCCCATTCACTGAAAAGACAGTCCTTTCCCCATTGTATATTCTCTGCTCCTATATCATAAGTTAAGACCATATTTCTGTAGGTTAGTTTCTGAGTTTCTTTTTTTTTTCTTTTTTCTTTTTTGTCTTACAGTTTATTTGTTAGGAAAATCTTTTTCTTGTAGGAATATATGCAGTGTGGACTTTATGTGTTTATACTCTTTGTTAGGACATTTCTCTGACATCTGTGTTTTTGTAGATGAGTAGCTGAATCTATAGCTTTCAAGAGGTTTAACATTTGGGCAGAACTACTTAAGTAGTATTATATCCTTCCATCAGATGCCAGATTATGTCTGATTGTCTTCTTTTGTGATGTTCTCAGTTGTGATGATTGATACCTCTATTTCCTTTTACATGATAGGCTTATGAAAGTAATTTAATTTTTCTTAAAAGTGTGGATTCCAAATCATCCTTATTTTATAATATGTATTTATATAAAACAAAAATGTTTAAAGAAATGTACTTATTGTAATCAGCTGTTGCAACAGGACATAAATATTATTAATTCCCATTCAGAGTTAACAATAATTCTATTAAAGTTTAAATATAGCTCTAATGTACTGACTCGAATGAATAAGCTTTGCCCAAAGTGCTATGATTATCAGTTTCTGAGCTTTCTATTCTATTCCATTGACCTGTGTGTCTGTTTTTATGTCAGTACCATACTGTTTTGAGGACTACCCTTTTGTAATATAGCCTGAAATCTGGGAGTGTGGTGACTCCAGCTCTCTTCTTTGTCCTAATTGCTTTGGGTATTTTGGGTCTTTTGTGATTCCATACGAATTTTAGGACTGTCTTCTATTTCTTTGAATAATGCCATTGGATTCAGATAGGCATTTCATCACATCTGTAGATTGCTTTGTGTACTATGGACATGTTAACATTATTAACTCTTCCAGTTAATGAACGTGGCTTATGCTTCCATTTATTTGTGTCTTCTTCTATTTCTTTGACCCATACACCCCCCCCACACCAACATACACATGTTTTTCCTTTCTTTTCCACCATGTGTTCAGTGTAGCAGGTCTTTCTCATTCTTGGTTACTTTTATTCCTAGAGTTTTTTCATGATGCAATTGTAAATAGAATTGCTCTCTTAATTTCTCTTTGTGAAAGTTTGTCATCAGTATACAGAAATGCAACAAGTTGGGGTGCCTGGGTGGCTCAGTCAGTTAAGCATCTGCCTTTGGCTCAGGTCAGGATCCCAGGGTCCTGGGATCAAGACCTGCATTGGGCTCCCTGTTCAGTGGGTAGTCTGCTTCTCCCTCTCCCTCTGCTGCTCACCCTGCTTGTGCTTTCTCTGTTAAATAAATAAATAAATAAAATCTTCAAAAAAAAGAGAAATACAACAGGTCTTTTTTTTTTAAAGATTTATTTATTTATTTATTTATTTATTTATTTATTCGACAGAGACAGAGACAGCCAGCGAGAGAGGGAACACAAGCAGGGGGAGTGGGAGAGGAAGAAGCAGGCTCATAGTGGAGGAGCCTGATGTGGGGCTGGATCCCATAACGCCAGGATCACACCGAGCCGAAGGCAGACGCTTAACCGCTGTGCCACCCAGGCGCCCCTACAATAGGTCTTTGTATATTGGCTTTGTTTGCCACAGCTTTACTGAATTTGTTTATTCTAACAGGGTTTTTTTTTTTTTTTTGGTGGAATCTTTAGGGATTTCTATATGTAGTATCATGTTATTGGCAAACAGTGACAGTTTTTCTATTTGGATTTCATAACTTTCTTTCCTTTTTTTGTCTAAATGCTTTGGCTAGGCCTTTCAATACTATGTGAATGAAAGTGATGAAATGGGCATCTTTGTCTTGTTCTGGATCTTAGTGGAAAAGTTTTCAGCTTTTCGCCCTTGAGTATGATATCAGCTGTGGGCTTTTTATATATGGCCTTTGTTGTGTTGAGGAAGGTTCCCTCTATACCCAGATGGTTTAGAGTTTTTATCATAAATGCATATTGAATCTTGTCAAGTGCTCTTTCTGCCTCTATTGCAGCAATCATATGATTTTTATCTTTTATTTTGTTAAGGTTGTGCATCCCATTGGTTGATGTCGAGATGTAGAATCATCCTTGCATCCCTGAAATAGATCCCACTTGATCGTGTTCTGTGATTCTCCTGATGTATTGTTAAATTCAGTTTGCTGATAATTTGTTGAGGATCTTTGCATCTATGTTCATGAGGGATATTGGCCTTTCCTTTTCTTGTACTGTCCTTGTCTTGTTTTGGTAGCAGCATAATGCTGGCTTCATGAAATTATTTTGGACATAAGCCCTCCTCTCCTATTTTTTAGAGTTTGAGAAGGGTTGGTATTAATTCTTCTTCTATTGTCTGGTTGAACTCCATAGTGAAACTGTCTGGTCTTGAACATTTGGTTTTTGGGAGGTTTTTGATTATCGGATCAATCTTTTTACTAGTGATCAGTCTGTTCAGATATTTTTCCTTCACGACTCAGTCTTTCTAGGTTGTTGGTAGGAACTTATCCATTTCTTCTGGGTTGTCCAGTGTGTTGGCCTCTACTTGCTCATAGTACTCTCTTACGATCCTTTGTATTTTGTGGTATTCATTGTCGTGGCTCATCTTTCCTTCCATTTTTTTTCACATTTTTAAAATTTAAATTCAATTAGTCAAGGTATAGTACATCATTAGTTTTTGATGTAATGTTCAACAGTTCATTAGTTGAGTATAATACCCAGTGCTCATCACCACAGGTGCCCTCTTTAATGCCCATCACCCAGTTACCTCATCTCCCCACCCACCTCCCTTTCTGTACCCCTCAGTTTGTTTCCCAGAGTCAAGAGTTTCATATGTTTTCTCTCCCTCTCTGATTTCTTCCCATTCATGTTTCCCCCTCCCTGTCCCTATGATCCTCTGTGCTATTCCTTATAGTCCACATTTGAGTGAAACCATATGATAATTGTCTTTCTCTGATTGACTTATTTCACCCAGCATAACACCCTCCAGTTCCACCCATGTTGATGCAGATGGTAGGTATTCATCTTTTCTGATGACTGAGTAATATTCCATTGTATGTATGAACCACATCTTCTTTATCCATTCATCTGTTGAAGGGCATCTCAGCTCCTTCCACAGTTTGGCTATTGTGGACATCGCTGCTGTGAACATTGGGATGTAGGTGTCCCTTCTTTTCACTACCTCTGGGTCTATGGGGTACATACCAAGTAGTGCAATTGCTGGATCATAAGGTAGCTCTATTTTTAATGTCGTGAGGAACCTCCATACTGTTTTCCAGAGTGGATGTACCAACTTACATTCCCACCAATAGTGTAAGAGGGTTCCCCTTTCTCCACATCCTTGCCAATATTTGTTGTTCCCTGTCTTGTTGATTTTAGCTATTCTGACTGGTGTGAGGTAGTATCTCATTGTGGTTTTGATTTGTATTTTCCTGATGGCAAGTGATGTGGAACATTTTTTCACATGTCTGTTGGCCATTTGTATGTCTTCTTTGGAGAAGTGTCTGTTCATATCTTCTGCCCATTTTTTTATTTGATTATTTGTTTCTCATGTATTGAGTTTGAGAAGTTCTCTGTAGATCTTGGATATCAGTCTTTTATCTGTAGTGTCATTGGCAAATATCTTCTCCCATTCCGTGGGCTGCCTCTTAGTTTTTTTGACTGTTTCATTGGCTGTGCAGAAGCTTTTGATCTTGATGAAGTCCCACAAGTTCATTTTTTTCTTTTGTTTCTCTTGCCTTTGGAGATGTGTCATGACAAAATTTGCTGTGGCAGATTGAGAATGAAAACACATCAGTCCAAAACCTATGGGACACTGCAAAGGCAGTCCTAAGGGGAAAATACATAGCCACCCAAGCCTCACTCAAAAGAATAAAAAAATCTAAAATGCAGTTTTTATATTCTCACCTCAAGAAGCTGGAGCTGGAACAGAAGAGCAGGCCTAACCCACGCACGAGAAGGCAGTTGATCAAGATTAGAGCAGAGATCAATGAATTAGAAACCAGGAGCACAGTAGAGCAGATCAACAGAACTAGAAGCTGGTTCTTTGAAAGAATAAATAAGATCGATAAGCCACTGGCAAGACTTATTCAAAAGAATAGAGAAAGGACCCAAATTAATAAAATTACGAATGAAAGGGGAGAGATCATGATCAACACCAATGAAATAGGGAGGATCATTAGGAACTTTTATCTACAGCTTTATGCCAATAAATTAAACAACCTGGAAGAAATGGATGCCATCCTGGAAACCTATAAACTACCAAGACTGAAACAGGAAGAAATTGATTATTTAAACAGACCGATTAATTACAAAGAGATTGAAGCAGTGACCAAAAACCTCCCCAAAAACAAGAGTCCAGGGCCTGACGGATTCCCCAGGGAATTCTACCAAGCATTCAAAGAAGAAATAAATGTTCAAAATCATTAGCCATCAGGGAATTTCAAATCAAAACCACACTAAGATATCACCTTACGCCAGTTAGAATGGCAAAAATTGACAAAGCAAGAAACAACAATTGCTGGAGAGGATGTGGAGAAAGTGGATCCCTCCTACATTGTTGGTGGGAATGCAAGTTGGTACAGCCACTCTGGAAAACAGGGTGGAGGTCCCTTAAAAAGTTAAAAATTGAGCTACCCTATGACCCAGCCATTGCACTACTGGGTATTTACCCCAAAGATACAGACATAGTGAAGAGAAGGGCCATATGCACCCCAATGTTCATAGCAGCATTGTCCACGATAGCTAAATCGTGGAAGGAACCGAGATGCCCTTCAACAGATGACTGGATTAAGAAGCTGTGGTCCATATATACAATAGAATATTACTCAGCTATCAGAAAGAACGATTTCTCAACCTTTGCTGCAACATGGACGGCACTGGAGGAGATAATGCTAAGTGAAATAAGTCAAGCAGAGAAAGACAATTATCATATGGTTTCTCTCATCTATGGAACATAAGAAGTAGGAAGATTGGTAGAAGAAAGGGATAAAGAAAAGGGGGGTAAACAGAAGGGGGAATGAATCATGAGAGACTGTGGACTCTGGGAAACAAACTGAGGGCTTCAGAGGGGAGGGGGTTGGGGGAATGGGATAGGCTGGTGATGGGTAGTAAGGAGGGCACGTATTGCATGGTGCACTGGGTGTTATACACAAATAATGAATCATGGAACTTTACATCAAAAACCAGGGATGTACTGTGTGGTGACTAACATAATATAATAAAAATATTATTATATAAAAAAGAAGAAATAATACCTATTCTCCTGAAACTGTTTCAAAAAATAGAAACAGAAGGAAAACTACCAAACTCACTCTATGAGGCCAGTATTACCTTGATCCCCAAACCCATCAAAAAGGAGAATCACAGGTGGAGGGAGTTAAGATGGCGGAGGAGTAGGGGACCCCTTTTTCAGCCGGTCCCCTGAGTGGAGCTGGATAGGTACCAGACCAGCCTAAATAACCACGGAATCAGCCTGAGACGCAGGATGATGCATCTGGATCTCTACAAATGAACATCTCCAGCGCTGAGTATTGAGGTACGAAGAGGGGAGCTGTAAACCGTGCACAGATATTGGAAGATAAACGGAAGGGGGAGGGAGCCGCCGCGTTTGGGCGCCGGGAAGCGGCAGCCACCTGCACCAGGGAGCGGGTGAACTCACAGAGGGCACTGGCAAGAGAGCGGACTGAGACCGGTGAGCCGTGAACACGCCACCAGGCATCTCCCGGAACACCGGATTCCCGGTGTGCTCATGGGATCCAGACTGAGACCGGGAGCTCCTGGAGCGCGCGCGGGGTGGCTGGTGGCTGGCGGGCCACCTGCACGGGGGAGCGGGCGGACTCGCGGTCGGCACCCGCGAAACAGCAGACTGAGACCCTGAACCGGGTGCGCGCGCCACCAGGCTTCTCACGAAACTCCGGAATCGAGGTGTGCTCACTGGGCATAGACTGAGACCAGGAGACCCGGGAGTGTGCGGGGCGGCCGGTGGCTGGCGGCATTAGAAACACAAAGGACAGAGACGTGCCGGCCCTGGAAGTGAGGGCAGGGACGCCGAGTTGGTGCGCACATCCCGGGACGCTGCAGGGTTGAGCAGCACCAACAGTAACAGAGTTAAAGTGGCCAGAACATCAGTGGAGAACGGGCCGCAATCCCTCTGTTCTGTGACAATGCAGCCTCTGCTGCTCTGACCCTCAGAAGAGGCATAGCCGGCCGCCAGGGAAAGCCGCCAGAGAACAAAAGCCTGGAAATACCGGCTCAGAGAGTGCCCATCCCCATCCCCCCTCGCAGGGGACACGGAGACTCTAACCAAACAGGGTTGCCTGAGTATCGGCGCGGCAGGCCCCTCCCCCAGAACACAGAAGGCAGGCTGAAAAATCAAGAAGCCCACAACCCGAGGTGCCTGGGTGGCACAGTCATTGAGCACCTGTCTCCGGCTTAGGGCGTGATCCCAGCGTTCCGGAAAGGAGTCCCTCATCGGGCTCCTTCGCTGGGAGCCTGCTTCTTCCTCTCTCACTCCCCTGCTTCTGTTCCGTTCTTGCTGACTGTCTGTCTCCCTCTCTCAGATAAGTAAATAAATAAAATCTTTAAAGAAGAAGCCCACATCTCTAAGATCCCTATAAAACAAGGGGCACGGCCTGGGACCCAGTCAATAATTTTGGGCTCTGGACAACCCCGCAACCTTTCCTCATTAGAATGACAAGAAGGAGAAGCCCCCCCAGCAAAGAAAAGACAGTGAGTCAGTGGCCTCTGCCACAGAAGTAACGGATATGGATGTAACCAAATTATCAGAAATGGAATTCAGAGTAACAATGGTCAAGATAATGAGTAGACTTGAAAAAAGTATTAAGGAAAATGTTACTGAGAATATAGAATCCCTAAGGGCAGAAATGAGAGCGAATTTGACAGAAATTAAAAATTCTATGAGCCAAATGCAGGCAAAACTAGAGGCTCTGACGGCCAGGGTCACGGAAGCAGAGGAAAGGGTTAGTGAATTGGAGGATGGGTTAATAGAGGAAAAAATAAAAATAGAAGATGGTCTTAAAAAAATCCACGCCCATGAATGTTGGCTACGGGAGATTACTGACTCAATGAAAGGTTCCAATGTCAGAATCATCGGAATCCCCGAGGGGGTGGAGAAAAAGAGATGTCTAGAAGAGATATTTGAACAAATTGTAGCTGAAAACTTCCCTAATCTAGCAAGGGAAACAAAAATTCGTGTCCAAGAGGCAGAGAGGACCCCTCCCAAGCTCAACCACGACAGACCTACACCACGTCACGTCATAGTGCATTTCGCAAATATGAGAATCAAGGATACAGTATTGAAAGCGGCCAGGGCAAAGAAATTTCTCATGTACCAAGGCAAAGGCACCAGAATTACGTCAGACCTGTCTACACAGACCTGGAATGAGAGAAAGGGTTGGGGGAGCATTTTTAAAGCTCTTTCAGAGAAAAACATGCAGCCAAGGATCCTTTATCCAGCAAGGTTGTCATTCAGAATTGATGGAAAAATAA
This sequence comes from Ursus americanus, assembly GCF_024610735.1. NCBI lineage: Eukaryota > Metazoa > Chordata > Mammalia > Carnivora > Ursidae > Ursus > Ursus americanus. The sequence continues at coordinate 83,760,378 of NC_142132.1, forward strand.
AGACATTTCAGAATCGACAGTCACTAGCCAATTTCATAACCACGAAACCAGCCCTACAGGAGGTATTACCGGGGGTTCTATAAAAGTAAAAAGGCCCCAAGAGTGATACAAAACAGAAAGTCACAGCCAATACAAACAAAGACTTTACTGACAACATGGCAGAATTAAAAGCATATCTCTCAGTACTCAGTCTTAACATTAATGGTTTAAATTCTTGCTTAAAACGCCACAGGGTTGCAGATTGGATAAAAAGAAATGACCCATCCATTTGCTGTCTACAAGAGACTCATTTCGAACCCAAAGATGCATTCAGACTGAGAGTAAGGGGATGGAGTACCATCTTTCACGCAAATGGACCTCAAAAGAAAGCTGGGGTAGCAATTCTCATATCAGATAAACTGGATTTTAAACTACAGACTATAGTTAGAGACGCAGAAGGGCACTATATTATTCTTAAAGGAAGTATTCAACAAGTGGATATGACAATTATAAATATATATGCCCCCAACAGGGGAGCAGCAAGATACACAAGCCAACTCTTAACCAGAATAAAGAGACATATAAATAAAAATACATTAATAGTGGGGGACCTCAACACTCCACTCTCAGAAATAGACAGGACACCCTGGCAAAAACTAAGCAAAGAATCAAAGGCTTTGAATGCCATAGTCAACGAGTTGGACCTCTTAGATATATATAGAACACTACACCCCAGAACCAAAGAATACTCATTCTATTCTAATGCCCACGGAACATTTTCAAGAATAGACCATGTTCTGGGACACAAAACAGGTCTCAGCCGATACCAAAAGATTGAAATTATCCCCTGCATATTCTCAGACCACAACGCTCTGAAATTGGAACTCAACCACAAGGAAAAATTTGGAAGAAACTCAAACACTTGGAGACTAAGAACCATCCTGCTCAGGAATGACTCGATAAACCAGGAAATCAAAAATCAAATTAAACAATTTATGGAGACCAATGAGAATGAAAATACAACAGTCCAAAACCTGTGGGATACTGCAAAGGCGGTCCTAAGGGGGAAATACATAGCCATCCAAGCCTCACTCAAAAGAATAGAAAAATCTAAAATGCAGTTTTTATATTCTCACCTCAAGAAGCTGGAACAGCAACAGAGGGACAGGCCTAATCCACGCACGAGGAAGCAGTTGACCAAAATTAGAGCTGAAATCAATCAAGCAGAAACCAGAAGTACAGTAGAGCAGATCAACAGGACTAGAAGCTGGTTCTTGGAGAGAATCAATAAAATTGACAGACCACTGGCAAGACTTATCCAAAAGAAAAGAGAAAGGACCCAGATTATTAAAATTATGAATGAAAAAGGAGAGGTCACGACGAGCACCATTGAAATTGGAAGGATTATTAGAAATTTTTATCAACAGCTATATGCCAATAAACTAAGCAATCTGGAAGAGATGGAATCCTTCCTGGAAACCTATAAACTACCAAGATTGAAACAGGAAGAAATTGATTTCTTAAACAGGCCAATTAATTATGAAGAAATTGAGTCAGTGATAAACAACCTTCCAAATAACAAAACTCCAGGCCCGGACGGTTTTCCTGGGGAATTCTACCAAACATTCAAAGAAGAAATAATACCTATTCTCCTAAAGCTGTTTCAAAAAATAGAAACAGAAGGAAAGCTACAAAACTCATTCTATGAGGCCAATATTACCTTGATCCCCAAACCAGGCAAAGACCCCCTCAAAAAGGAGAATTACAGACCGATTTCCCTAATGAATATGGACGCCAAAATCCACAACAAGATACTTGCTAATAGAATCCAACAGTTCATTAAAAGGATTATCCACCACGATCAAGTGGGATTCGCTAATAGAATCCAACAGTTCATTAAAAGGATTATCCACCACGATCAAGTGGGATTCATACCTGGGATGCAAGCGTGGTTCAATATTCGCAAATCAATCAGCGTGATACATCATATCAACAAGAAAAGACTCAAGAACCATATGATCCTCTCAATCGATGCCGAAAAAGCATTTGACAAAATACAGCATCCTTTCCTGATTAAAACCCTTCAGAGTGTAGGAATAGAAGGTACATTTCTCAATCTCATAAAAGCCATCTATGAAAAGCCTACTGCAAATATTATTCTCAATGGGGAAAAGCTGGAAGCCTTTCCCTTAAGATCAGGAACACGACAAGGATGCCCACTCTCGCCACTATTATTCAACATAGTACTAGAAGTCCTTGCAACAGCAATCAGACAACAAAAAGGGATCAAAGGTATTCAAATCGTCAAAGAAGAAGTCAAAATGTCTCTCTTCGCAGATGACATGATACTCTATATGGAAAACCCAAAAGAAGCCACTCCCAAACTATTAGAAGTTATAGAGCAATTCAGTAACGTGGCGGGATACAAAATCAATGCTCAGAAATCAGTTGCATTTCTGTACACGAATAACGAGAACGAAGAAAGAGAAATTAGGGAATCCATCCCATTTACAATAGCACCAAAAACCATACGTTACCTTGGAATTAACTTAACCAGAGACGTAAAGGACCTTTATTCTAGAAACTATAAATCACTCTTAAAAGACATTGAGGAAGACATAAAAAGATGGAAAGATATTCCATGCTCATGGATCGGAAGAATTAACATAGTTAAAATGTCCATGCTACCCAGAGCAATCTACACTTTCAATGCTATCTCGATCAAAATACTGAGAACGTTTTTCAAAGAACTGGAACAAATAGTCCTTAAATTTGTATGGAACCAGAAAAGGCCCCGAATCTCCAAGGAACTGTTGAAAAGGAAAAACAAAGCTGGGGGCATCACAATGCCGGATTTCGAGCTGTACTACAAAGCTGTGATCACAAAGACAGCATGGTACTGGAACAAAAACAGACACATAGACCAATGGAACAGAATAGAGAGCCCAGAAATGGACCCTCAGCTCTTTGGGCAACTAATCTTTGATAAAGCAGGAAAAAACATCCGGTGGGAAAAAGACAGTCTCTTCAATAAATGGAGCTGGGAAAATTGGACAGCTACATGCAAAAGAATGAAACTTGACCACTCTCTCACACCATACACAAAAATAAACTCCAAATGGATGAAAGACCTCAATGTGAGACAGGAATCCATCAAAATTCTAGAAGAGAACATAGGCAGCAACCTCTACGACATCGGCCAAAGCAACCTTTTTCATGATACATCCCCAAAGGCAAGAGAAACAAAAGATAAAATGAATTTATGGGACTTCATCAAGATTAAAAGTTTCTGCACAGCCAAGGAAACAGTCAGAAAAACTAAGAGGCAGCCCACGGAATGGGAGAAGATATTTGCAAATGACACTACAGATAAAGGACTGGTATCCAAGATCTACAAAGAACTTCTCAAACTCAATACACGAGAAACAAACAAATCAAAAAATGGGCAGAAGATATGAACAGACACTTTTCCAATGAAGACATACAAATGGCTAACAGACACATGAAAAAATGTTCAAAATCATTAGCCATCAAGGAAATTCAAATCAAAACCACACTGAGATACCACCTTATGCCAGTTAGAATGGCAAAAATAGACAAGGCAAGAAACAACAATTGTTGGAGAGGATGTGGAGAAAGGGGATCCCTCCTACATTGTTGGTGGGAATGCAAGTTGGTACAGCCACTCTGGAAAACAGTGTGGAGGTCCCTTAAAAAGTTAAAAATTGAGCTACCCTATGATCCAGCCATTGCACTACTGGGTATTTACCCCAAAGATACAGACGTAGTGAAGAGAAGGGCCATATGCACCCCAATGTTCATAGCAGCATTGTCCACAATAGCTAAATCATGGAAGGTACTAAGATGCCCTTCAACAGATGACTGGATTAAGAAGTTGTGGTCCATATATACAATGAAATATTACTCAGCAATCAGAAAGAACGAGTTCTCAACATTTGCTACAACATGGACGGCACTGGAGGAGATAATGTTAAGTGAAATAAGTCAAGCAGAGAAAGACAACTATCATATGATTTCTCTCATCTATGGAACATAAGAACTAGAATGATCAGTAGGGGAAGAAAGGGATAAAGAAAGGGGGGGTAATCAGAAGGGGGAATGAAACATGAGAGACTATGGACTATGAGAAACAAACTGAGGGCTACAGAGGGGAGGGGGGTGGGGGAATGGGATAGGCCGGTGATGGGTAGTAAGGAGGGCACATATTGCATGGTGCACTGGGTGTTATACACAACTAATGAATCATCGAGCCTTACATCGAAAACCGGGGATGTACTGTATGGTGACTAACATAATATAATACAAAATCATTATATTAAAAAAATAAAAAATAAAAAATAAAAGAATCACAGACCGATATCCCTGATGAATATGGATGCCAAAATTCTCAACAAGATCCTAGCTAATAGGATCCAACAGTACATTAAAAGGATTATCCATCAAGACCAAATGGAATTCATCCCGGGGATGCAAGGGTGGTTCAACATTTGCAAATCGATCAGTGTGATAGATCATATCAACACGAAAAGAGTCAAGAACCATATGATTCTCTCAATTGATGCAGAAAAAGCATTTGACAAAATACAACATCCTTTCCTGATTAAAACCCTTCAGAGTGTAGGGATAGAGGGTACATTCCTCAAGTTCGTAAAAACCATCTATGAAAAGCCTACAGTGAATATCATTCTCAATGGGGAAAAACTGACAGCCTTTCCCTTAAGATCAGGAACACGACAAGGATGCCCACTCTCAACATTATTGTTCAACATAGTACTAGAAGTCCTTGCAACTGCAATCAGACAACAAAAATGGATAAAAGGTATCCAAATTGGCAAAGAAGAAGTCAAACAGTCTCTCTTCGCAGATGACATGATACTCTATATGGAATACCCAAAAGACTCCACCCCCAAATTACTAGAACTTATAGAGCAATTCAGTAATGTGGCAGGATACAAAATCAATGCTCAGAAATCAGTTGCATTTCTATACACGAACAATGAGACTGAAGAAAGAGAAATTAGGGAATCGATTCCATTTACAATAGCACCAAAAATCATACATTATCTCGGAATTAACTTAATCAGAGAGGTAAAGGATCTATATTCTAGAAACTACAGATCACTCTTGAAAGACATTGAAGAAGACACAAAAAGATGGAAGAATATTCCATGCTCATGGATTGGAAGAATTAACATAGTTAAAATGTCCATGCTACCCAGAGCAATCTACACTTTCAATACCATCTCGATCAAAATACCAATGACATTGACGAAACAGCCCTTAAATTTTTATGAAAACAGAAAAGGCCCCGAATCTCCAAGGAATTGTTGAAAAGGAAAAACAAAGCTGGGGCATCACATTGCCAGATTTTAAGCTATACTTCAAAGCTGTGATCACCAAGACAGCATAGTACTGGCACAAAAACAGACACATAGACCAATGGAAAGGAATAGAGAACCCAGAAATGGACCGTTGCCTCTTTGGGCAACTAATCTTTGACAAAGCAAGGAAAAAACATCCCGTGGAAAAAAGACAGTCTCTTCAATAAATGGTGCTGGGAAAATTGGACACCTACATGCAAAAGAATGAAACTTGACCACTCTCTCACACCATACACAAAGATAAACTCCAAATGGATGAAAGATCTCGACGTGAGACAGGAATCCATCAAAATCCTAGAGGAGAACATAGGCTGCAACTTCTTTGACATCGGTCCCTTACCTTCAGAGGCTTAACTTGCAAGTTGTCGTATGCAAGGTTGAAGAGGTTGCTGCCTGTGTTCTCCTCTATAATTTTGATGTGAGAGAGGAATCAATCATCTTTCTTTCCTGTTTGTATTTGAGCCCTCTCTCTTTCTTGGTGAGTCTAGCTAAAAGTTTGTCAGTTTTGTTTATCCTTCCAGAAAAGGCAGCTCTTATTTTCATTGATCTTCTGTCTTTTTAGTCTCCATTGGATTTACTTCGTCATTCCTTTTTGTTATTCCTTTATTTCTACTAATTTGGGGATTTGCTTGTTTTATTTTTTTCCTACTTCTTTCCTTTATAAAATTAGGTTGTTTATTGGAGAGCATTATGTGGATTGATGAGGACCTAAATTTCTATGAACTTCCCTCTTAGAGCTATTTTGCTGCATCCCATGTTTTTGTAGGTTCTCTTTTTCATTTGTCTCAAGGTACTTCTAAAGTTTCTCTGTATTTCTTCTTTAACTGTTGGTTGTTCAGTAGCATGTTGTTAAATCTCCACATAGTTTTGGCTGTCCCATTTTCTTCCTGTGACTGATTTCTAGTTTCATATCATTGTGTTTGGGCAAGATTTGAACCAGAAGGTGAAGGGAGCATCAGGTGAATGTTTTGTTTCCTGGGGTTTTTTCTGAGGGCAGAGTACGAGTTCCATGGGGACAGAGGAAGGTTTTGTGAGATGGTGGGGGGCAACCCTTGTTAGAATTACTGACTACTACCATGCAGGCTGTGTACCACTGTTCACAGCATAGTCCTGATGGACTTGTACTTCATTAGAAACATTTTCTAGGAGGTGCAGGGTTGACCTTCTCTAAAAGAAAGGTGCCATGTGGGTTCATGGCATGACCCCAGGTCAGCAACCAGGATGTATGGTATTGTGGGAGATCAGAACCAGGCTTTCTGTTGGAAGTGACAGAAATAGGGCATGGTGAGCTTCATGACAATAGCCAGGGTACCGAGTGACTCACCGGGTGTTGGCTGTTGGCAGGGTAGTGGGGTCTGTGGAACTGTCTCATCAGATCCTGTGGAATTCCAGAGACACCCTCCTGTCTGTTGAATTGTGTGGAGACAGGTAGACAGCAGTCTCTGGCCAGGCATGAGAGTCACACTGGACCACCACCAGAGGGGCAGTGTGCGAGTGGTGGGAGCCACTGCTTGGTTTCCATGAAAACTGACCAGGGTCTGGTGACCATGATCCCTCGAGCTGCATGGGGAGAGGAGGGAGGTGGTCGTGCACACTTCCTAGGGTTGTGATCAGGACTAGTCTGGAGCCCACTGAAGTCAGCCACACCTGGCACAGAAGGCACCCAGTCAGTGTAGCTGTGGGCACTGTTCCCATGGCACTTTCGTGCCAGGTCCTGTGCTGCCACCTCCTCCTTTTCATCATCTTCATGGTCATGAGCCTCTGCTCTTGCTGCACAGCCTCCAGGGTATTGCCCTCCCTCCACCTGGCCCTCCTCCCCAGGGCCCTGTGCAACCTGATGCCAGGGTAGCCTTCTTGAGAGGCATCTCTGGCCCCTGTCAGTCCCCTGATGGAACACTTCCATGGATCCCCTGTGAAGCAAGGATGATGCCCTGCCCCGGAGGGGGACTGCAGATTCTCAATCAGGAGAGCCAGGCCTCCCTTTTAAGCCTGGCCTGCAGTCCCCTCAGTCTTCCTCAGGGAAGCTCTCCCCACTTCCTGAGCTGTCAGGTCTGAACTTAAAAATGAATATTGTCATGTATTTCTCAATGCCTTAGTTCATCCATGGCATGTCTTTCAAAAACTATTAGTGGCTTTTTAGCACTGGAGGGCTGTCTTCTCAAAAGAGGGAATGACTTGGGAGGGGCAGCCTTTTCTCCCACCTCCCTCAGCATGTCCCTGAGCCCTGGAGCCAGCTGTCCCACTGAGGGTTGAGGGACCTGAGCCAGCCCATCCTGAGCCCAGGCTCTGTGTCAGCTGTGTAGACGGATGTGTGCCAGTAGTGGTGGCTGGCTGGCATGGCCAGGGGCAGGCAGTTTCTCCTTCTTATTCCTTCACCCTCCTCCCTCCCAGAGGTAGCTCAGAGCAGTCTCCAAGCCCTGCATCTCCAGATCCCTTGACCTGTGCCTCCTGTGTCCAGCAGTAACCTTGGAGTTTCCCATGGATTCTACCTCCCATACCCGTTCCCGTAGCAGTTCCTGGATCAGGGGAGGGGTCATACCCTTGTCTGTGCTTGGTCCTCTTCCTCTCCTGCACTGAGCCCATCCACCTTTAAGTCTTCCATGTATGTGCTTGGAAGCAAGCCCATCCACACAGAACCTATTAGCCAAATGGATCCAGGTAATGACCATTGAATTAGAGATCCAGGATACATAACAAATGTGCTCTGAAACCTGTCCCACACTCTGTGACTATCTCACACTAAAAGAGAAACAATAATAGCTTTCTGGATTGTGAAGTGGCATCTATCTCTACTTCCAATCTTGAATGCATAGGTGCTGAGCCTGGACAGAAAGGGACCATGGCTCTTGTGGGCTACAATTAACGGGTAAAGTATAAGAACTCAGTGAAATTTGAATTTGAGGCATAGAGAGTAATTATTGTAGAGTAAATACTCCCAAGCAGGGCTTATGAACATTGCATAGCAAACGTTTTTCAAATAAGTTACTGAATGAAAAGTCTTTTTAAAATTTTTTTTATTTTAATTCCAGTAGAGTTAACCTACAGTATTATATTAGTTTCAGGTGCACAATAGAGTGATTCAGTGATTCAATATACTACTCAGTGCTCATCAAAAAATGTGTAACCTTAATGCCCTTCATCTCTTTCACTTGTCCCTCCATCCTCCTCTCCTCTGGTAACCATCAGTTTGTTCTCTATTATTAAGAGTCTGTATTTTGGTTTTTCTCTTTTTTCTCCTTTTTTTTGTTTATTTCTTAAATTCCACTTAACAGTGATATCATATGGTATTTTCTTTCTCTGACTGACTGATTTCACTTAGGATAATATGCTCTAGCTCCATCCATGTGGCCGCAAATGGCAAGATTTCATTCTTTTTTATGGCTGAGTAATATTCCACTGTGTGTGTGTGTGTGTGTGTGTGTGTGTGTGTGTGTGTGTGTGTGTGTATACATGTATCATCTCATTTATCAATTTATTAACAGACACTTGGGTTGCTTCCATATTGTGATATTGTAAATGTTGTAAGAAACATAGGAGTTCATGTATCCTTTTAAGTTATTGTTTTCATATTCTTTGGGTAAACACCCAGTAGTGTGATTGCTGGATCTTAGGGTAGTTCTATATTTAATTTTTTGAGGAACCTTCATACTGTTTTCCACGGTGGCCACAACAGTTTGCATTCCCACCAATAGTTTGCGAGGATTCCCCTTTATCCACATCCTCCCAACACCAGTTGTTTCTTGTGCTGTTGATGACAGCCATTCTGACAGACGTGAGGTAATATCTCATTGTGCTTTTGATTTGCATTTTCCTGGTGATGGGTGGTGGTGAACAACTTTTCATGTGACTGTTGGCCATTTGTATTTCTTCTTTGGAGAAATGTCTGTTCATGTCTTCTGCCTATTTTTTAACCAGGTTATTTGTTTTTTGGGTGTTGAGTTGTACAGTTGTATATATTTTGGACACTATCACTTTATTGCACAGGGAATTTGCAAATATCTTCTCTTATTTGGTAAGTTGTCTTCCTATTATTACATTTTCATTGTTCTTCTGCTGTGTGGAATCCTTTTATTTTGATGTAGTCACTGTAGTTAATTTTTTGCTTTTGTTTCCTTTGCCTCAGGAGACAAGTCTAGAAAAATGTTGGTATGGTCCATGTCAGCAAAGTTACCGTCTGAGCTCTCTTGTAGGATTTTTATGGTTTCAGGTCTCACACTGAGGTCTTGAAACACCTTTGAGTTTCTCTCTGTGGTGAAAGAAAGTGGTCTAATTTCATTCTTTTGTGTGTAGCTGTCCAGTTTTTCCCAATACCATTTGTTGTAGAGACTGTCCTCTTCCCTTTCAATATTCGTGCCTGCTTTGTGGAAGGTTAATTGGCCATATAATTGTGGGTTTATGTCTGAGCTTCTATCCTATTCCCTTGGTTCCTGTGTCTATTTTTGTGCCAGTACCATACTATTAGGATGACTACAACTCTGTAGTATAACTTGAAGTCTGGAACTGTGACTCCTCCAGCTTTGTTTTTCTTCTCAAGATTGCATTGGATGTTTAGTATCTTTTGTGGTTCCATATGAAATTTTAGGATTGTTTGAATTTGTTAATTTTTTAAATTTAAATTCAATTAGCCAACTTATAGTGCATCATTAGTTTCAGATGTAGTGTTCAATAAATTATCATTAGTTGTGTATAACACCCATGCTCATTGCATCATGTGCCCTCCTTAATGCTCCTCACCTAGTCTCTCCACCCCCCCCCCAACTCTTCTCCAGCAACCCTCAGTTTATTGCTATAGTGAAGAGTCCATCATGGTTTTTCTCCCTCTCTGATGACTTCCCATTCTGTTTTCCCTCCCTTCCCCTATGGTCCTCTGTCCTGTTTCTGATATCCCACATGTGAGTGAAACCATATGATAATTGTCTTTCTCTCATTGACATATTTCGCTCAGCATAAAGCCCTCCAGGTCCATCCAGGTCGACGTAATAATAAGTATTCATCCTTTCTAATGGCTGAGTAATATTCCATTGAATATATGAAGCACATCTTTTTTTAAATGTTTTTTTAATTATATTATGTTAGTCACCATACAGTACATCCCTGGTTTCTTTCTTTTTTTTTTTTTAAGATTTTATTTATTTATTTGACAGAGATAGAGACAGCCAGCAAGAGAGGGAACACAAGCAGGGGGAGTGGGAGAGGAAGAAACAGGCTCATAGCGGAGGAGCCTGATGTGGGGCTCGATCCCGTAACGCCAGGATCACGCCCTGAGCCAAAGGCAGATGCTTTAACCGCTGTGCCACCCAGGCGCCCCCATCCCCGGTTTCTGATGCAAAGTTTGATGATTCATTAGTTGCGTATAACACCCAGTGCACCATGCAATACGTGCCCTCCTTACTACCCATCACCAGTCTATCCCATTCCCCAACCCCCCTCCCCTCTGAAGCCCTCAGTTTGTTTCCCAGAGTCCATAGTCTCTCATGTTTTGTATGGAACCAGAAAAGGCCCCGAATCACCAAGGAACTGTTGAAAAGGAAAAACAAAGCTGGGGGCATCACAATGCCGGATTTTGAGCTGTACTACGAAGCTGTGATCACAAAGACAGCATGGTACTAGCACAAAAACAGACACATAGACCAATGGAACAGAATAGAGAACCCAGAAATGGACCCTCAGCTCTTTGGGCAACTAATATTTGATAAAGCAGGAAAAAACATCCAGTGGAAAAAAGACAGTCTCTTCAATAAATGGTGCTGGGAAAATTGGACAGCTACATGCAAAAGAATGAAACTTGACCACTCTCTCACACCGTACACAAAGATAAACTCCAAATGGATGAAAGACCTCGATGTGAGACAGGAATCCATCAGAATCCTAGAGGAGAACATAGGCAACAACCTCTACGACATCAGCCACAGCAACCTTTTTCATGACACATCTCCAAAGGCAAGAGAAACAAAAGATAAAATGAACATGTGGGACTACATCAAGATCAAAAGCTTCTGCACAGCCAAGGAAGATGGGTAGTAAGGAGGGCACGTATTGCATGGTGCACTGGGTGTTATACACAACTAATGAATCATCTAACTTTGCATCAGAAACCAGGGATGTACTGTATGGTAACTAACATAATATAATAAAAAAAAACATAAAAAAACACTAAGAGGCAGCCCACGGAATGGGAGAATATATTTGCAAATGATGCTACAGATAAAAGACTGGTATCCAAGATCTACAAAGAACTTCTCAAACTCAATATGCGAGAAACAAATAAAAAAATCGGGGCGCCTGGGTAGCGCAGTTGTTAAGTGTCTGCCTTCAGCTCAGGGCGTGATCCTGGCGTTCCAGGATCGAGTCCCACATCGGGCTCCTCGGCTGGGAGCCTGCTTCTTCCTCTCCCTCTCCCCTGCTGATTTCCCTCTCTCGCTGGCTGTCTCTCTGTCACGTAAATAAATAAAATCTTTAAAAAAAAATCATAAAATGGGCAGAAGATGTGAACAGACACTTTTCCAATGAGGACATACAAATGGCCAACAGACACATAAAAAAATGTTCAAAATCATTAGCCATCAAGGAAATTCAAATCAAAACCACACTAAGATATCACCTTACGCCAGTTAGAATGGCAAAAATTAACAAGGCAGGAAACAGCAATTGCTGGAGAGGATGTGGAGAAAGGGGATCCTTCCTACATTGTTGGCGGGAATGCAGGTTGGTGCAGCCACTCTTGGAAACAGTGTGGAGGTCCCTTAAAAAGTTAAAAATTGAGCTACCCTATGACCCAGCCATTGCACTACTGGGTATTTACCCCAAAGATACAGACGTAGTGAAGAGAAGGGCCATATGCACCCCAATGTTCATAGCAGCATTGTCCACAATAGCTAAATCGTGGAAGGAACCAACAGATGACTGGATTAAGAAGCTGTGGTCCATATATACAATGGAATATTACTCAGCAATCAGAAAGAACGAGTTCTCAACATTTGCTGCAACATGGACGGCACTGGAGGAGATAATGCTAAGTGAAATAAGTCAAGCAGAGAAAGACAATTATCATATGATTTCTCTCATCTATGGAACATAAGAACTAGGAAGATCGGTAGGGGAAGAAAAGGATCATGAAACAGATCTTCTTTATCCATTCATCTGTCCATTGACATCTGGGCTCTTTCCACAGATTGGCTATTGTGAACATTGCTGCTCTGAACACTGGGGTGCAGGTACCACTTCTTTTCACTACCTCTGTATCTTTGTGGTAAATACCCAAGGGTGTAGTTGCTGGGTCAGAGGGTAGCTTTATTTTAAATGTCTTTAGGAAACTCTGTACTGTTTTCCAGATTGGCTGTAACAGTTTGCATTCCCACCAGGAGTGTAAGAGGGTTCCCTTTTCTCCACATCTTCACCAAAATTTGTTGTTTCGTGTCTGTTAATTTTTCCCATTCTGCCTGGTGTGATGGGGCATCTCATTGTGGTTTAGATTTGTATGGCCCTAAAGCCAAGTATATGGAGCATTTATACATGTGTCTGTTAGTCACTTGTATGTCATCTTCAGGGAAATGTCTGTTCATGTTTTTACCCATGTCTAGCCCTTAAGTTGGGTTAAGGCCCTGAGGCCTGGAAAATGCGATTGGCTGGAATTGTGGAGAAGTTCATGAGGTCTGAGTTGAGGGCAAGTTTTAGGGTGAGTATAAGGTTCAAGTTTTGTGGGGTTTGCTGGGATTGGCTCAGGTTGGCATTCACATTTCTCTTGCTCTGAAACATTTCTGGAGTCCCAAATGGAAGGGTTTCCTTCCATGTGGCAGTCTGAGTCCACTAGACTTGCTCAGGTGCCCCCAATTCCAGGGGTTTTAGCGCCAGGGCTCTGGGAATGGACCTCTCAGACACAACCTAGAATTAGGGTTAGGGCTGATGAGCAGGGGAGGTCCGATCTGCAGGCCATGTGGCAACTTTCCTGGTGGGCTGGTTGAGGGTTTGGCATAGGGTGAGTGTCAGAGTCAGCGTTTGCAGCCAGGAGGCTGCTGAAAGTGCAGTTCTCTGGGATTGCTTCAGGTTGGCATTCAGATTTCTACTGCTCTGAATTGTTTCTGGAGTCCCAAATGGCATGTTTCCTTCTGTGTTGCAGTCTGAGTTTCTGGTATTGCTCAGGTTTCCCCAGTCGCTGGGGTTTGGAGCCAGGCCTCTGGGCATGGGCTTCTCAGATCTGTCCTAGGATTAGGTTTAGGGCTTAAGAGCATGGGAGGTCCAATCTGACTGGTTTGTGCTGACCTTTCCAGAGGGCTAAGTTGAGGGCATGGGACTCAGGGTTTTTGGCCAGGGAGCCAGTGAATGTGGGGTTTGGCTGTGATTAGCTCAAGTGGGCATTCAGATTTCTCCTCTTATGAATCCTTTCTGGAGACCCAAATGGCACGGTTTCCTTCTGTGTGGCAGGCTGAGTCCTCTGATCTTGCTCAGGTGTCCACAATCCCTTGGGCTTTGGATCCAGGCCTCTTGGAATTTAACTCACAAAACCCAAACTCAGATTTGAGCTAGGGCCTAGCAGAATGGGAGGTTGAGAGCATGTGTTAGGGTTAGTGTCAGGCTCAGGGTTTGCTGCTAGAGGGCCACTGAAAGTGTGAGTTCATTGGGATTGGCTCTGGGTGGCATTCAGCTATCTCATGTCTGAATCCTTTTTGGGTTCCCAAATGGCAGTTTCCTTCTGTGTGGCACACTGAGTTCTCTGGTATTGCTCAAGTGTCCAGAATCCCTGGGGCTTTGGACCTGGGCCTCTGGGAATGGACTTCTCAGGACCCAATTTAGGGATAGGGTTTGGGCCTAGTAGCATGGGAGGTCTGATCTTCCAGCCATGTGGCGACTTTCCTGGAGGGATGAGTTGAGGGCGTGGGTTAGGCTGAGTGTCAGGCTCAGTGTATGCGGCCAGGGGGCCGCTGAATGTGGAGGTCTGCTACGATTGGCTCAGGTGGGCATTCAGATTTCCCAGTTCTTTTTTTTTTAATTTGGTAGAGAGAGAGAAAGAGCACAAAGCAGGGGGAGAAGCAGGCAGAGGGAGAGGGAGAAGAAGGTTTCCCACTGAGCAGGGAGCCCGACGTGGGGCTCAATCCCAGGACCCTGGGATCATGACCTGAGCTAAAGGCAGACAGACACTTAACTGACTGAGCCACCCAGGCGCCCCTCAGATTTCCCAGTTCTGAATCCTCTGGAGTCCCAAATGTCACAGTTCTCTTCTGATTGTCAGGCTGAATCGTCTGGTGTTGCTCTGGTGTCCCCAGTCACTGGGGCTTTGGAGCCAGGCCTTTGGGAATGGACCTCTCACACCCAAGCTATGTTTAGGGTTAGGGCCTAGGTGCATGGCAGGGCTGATCTGCCTGCTGTGTGTCAGTCTTCCCAGAGGGCTGAGTCTAGAGTGTGGGGTAGGGTGAGTGTCAGGCTCAGGGTTTTTGGCTAGGGGACTGCAGAATGTGGCAGACTGCTGGGATTCCTTCAGGTTGGCTTTTAGATTTCTCCTGGTCTGAATCCTTTTTGGAGTCCAGAATGGCATTGTTTCCTTCTGTGGTAGGCTGAGTCACTTTGTATTGCTTAGGTGTCCCAAAAACCTTGGCCTTTGGAGCCAACTTTCTGGGAATGGACCTCTCAGAACCTAACATATGGTTAGGGTTAGGGCCTAGGAACATGACAGGTCCAACATGTCAACTGTGTTTTGAGCTTCCCGGAGGGCTGAGTTGGCGTGGGTTAAGGTGAGTGTCAGGCTCAGGGTTCTCAGCTAGGGAGCTGCTGAATATGGGGGTTCACTACTAATGCTCAGGTTGGTATTCAGATCTTTCCTGTTCTGAATCCTCTCTGGAGTCCCAAATGCCATGGTTCCCTTCTATGTGGCAAGCTGAGTCCTCTGGTATTGCTCAGGTGTCCCCACTCACTTGGGCTTTGGAGCCAGTCCTCTGGGAATAGACCTCTTACACCCAAACTAGGATTAGGGTTAGGGCCTAGGAGCATGGGAAGTCCGATCTGCCAGCAGTATGGTCACCTTCCCGGAGGGCCTAATTGAGTGCATGGGGTAGGGTGAGTGTCAGGTTCAGGGTGTTTGGGCAGGGGACAGCTGAAAGTGGGGGTTTGCCTGGCATGGCTCAGGTATGCATTCAGATTTCTCTTGCCTTGACTCCTTTATGGAGACCAAATGGCATGGTTTCCTGCTATGTGGCAGGCTGAGTCCACTGGTATTGTTCCGGTGTCCCCAGTTTCTGGGGTTATGGAACCAGGTCTCTGAAAATGAACTTCTCATAACCCAACCAAGCCATAGGGGTAGGGCCTAGTAGCCTATGAGGTCTCATCTTCCAGCTGTGTGGCCACCTTCCCAGAGAGCTGAGTTCAGGGCATGGGTTAAGGTGCCAGGTTCAAGGTTTGAGGCAAAGGGGCCGCTGAATTTGGGGGTTCACTGGGATTGGCTCAGGTGGGCATTGGGATTTCTCCTGCTCTGATTTCTTTCTGGAGTCCCAAATGGCACAGTTTCCTTCTGTGTCGCAGGCTGAGTCCTCTTGTGTTACTCTGGTGTTTCCAGACACTCCTCCTTTGGAGCCAGGCCTCTGGAAGGGACATCTTAGAACACAACCTAGCATTAGGGTCATGGCCTAGGAGCATGAGAGGTCTGACCTGCCAGCTGTTCGGTGACATTCTGGAGGACTGAGTTGAGGGTGTGCATTGGAAGGAGTGTCAGGCTCGGTGTTTGTGGCTAGGGGGGCTGTTGAATGTGGGGGTTCATTATGATTGGCTTGGGTTGGCATTCAGATTTCCCTGTTCTGAATCCTCTCCCGAGTCCCAAATGGCATGGTTTCTTTGTGTGTTACAGTCTGTGTATCTGGTATTGATCAGGTGCCTCCAAACACTCTGTCTTTGGAGCCAGGCCTCTGGGAATGGACCTCTCAGACCCATCCTAGGATTATATTTAGGGCCTAGGAGCATGGGAGGTCTGAACTACCCGCTGTGGCAGACCTTCCCAGAGGACTAAGTTGAGGGCATGAATTAGGGTGTCAGGCTCAGGGTTTTTGGCTAGAGATCAGCTGAATGTGCGGGCTTACTAGAACTGCTTCAGGTTGGCATTCAGATTTCTCCTGGTCTGAATCCTTCCTGGAATCCCAAATGGCATGCTTTCCTTTCATGTGGCAGGCTGAGTCCTCTGGTCTTGCTCAGGTGTCCTCCATCCCTGGGGCTTTGGAGCCAGGCCTCTAGGGATGGACGTTTTAGGACACAACCTATCATTAGGGTCAATGCCTAGGAGCATGGGAGATCTGATCTGCAGGCTCTTTGATCTTTCAGACCCCAAACTAGAGTGAGGGTTAGGGCCTAGTAGCGTGGCACTCCAATCTGTCCTCTGTGTCGACATTCCCAGAGGGCCAAGTTGAGGGTATTAGTTAAGGTGAGTGTCAGGCTCAGGGTTTGCGACCAGGGGGCCTCTGAATAGTTCACTGGGATTGGCTCAGGTTGGCATTCCGAATTCTCCTGTTCTGAATCCTCTCTGGTGTCCCAAATGCCACAGTTCTCTTCTGTTTGGCAAGCTGAGTCCTCTGGTATTACTCAGGTGTCCCCACTCGCTTGGGCTTTGGAGCCAGGCTTCTTGGAATGGACATCTCAAAACCCAGCCTAGGGGTAGTGTTAGGGCCTAGGAGCATGGGAGATCCGATCTGCTGGCTATGTGGCCACCTACCCGGTGAGCTGAATTGAGGGCATGTCTTAGGGCGAATGTGAGGCTCAGGGTTTGCTGCCAGGGTGCCGCTGAAAGTGGGGGTTCGCTCTGATTGATTCATGTTGGCATATGGATTTCTCTTGTTCTTAATAGTTTTTGGAGCCCCAAATGGCATGGTTTCCTTCTGTGTGGCAGTATGAGTCCTCTGGTATTGTTCAGGTGTCCCCAATCAATGGGGTTCTGGTCAAGCTTCTGGGAATGGACCTCTCAGACCCAACTAGGAATAGGGTTAGGGCCTAGGAGCATGGGAGGTCCAATCTGCCTGCTGTGTGAGACCTCCCCAGAGGGCAAGTTGAGGGTGTGGGTTAGGCTGAATGTCAGGCTTAGGGTTGGCGACCAGAGGATCACTAAAAGTGGGGGTTCAATGAGATTGTCACAGGATGGCCTTCAAATTTCTCAAGCTCTCAGTCCTTTCTAGATTCTCAACTGGCACATTTTCCTTTTGTGTGGCAGGCTGAGTCCTCTGGTCTTGCTCAGGTGTCCCCAACCCCTGGGGCTTTGGAGCCAGGCCTCTGGGAATGGACCTCTCAGAACCCAACCTAGGTTTAGGGATAGGGCCTAGGAGCATGGCAGGCCCGATCTGCCTGCTGTGTGGCGACCTTCCCAGAGGGCTGAGTCTAGAGTGTGGGGTAGAGTGAGTGTTAGGCTCAGGGTTTGCTGCCAGGGTGCCACTGAACATGGGGGTTCATTGGGATTGGTTCAGGTTGGCATTCAGATTTCTCCTGCCCTGAATCCTTTCTGGAGTTCAAATGGCATGGTTTCCTTCCGTGTGGCAGCCTGAGTCTCTGGTATTGATCAGGCGTCCCCAAAGCCCGGGCCTTTGGAGCCAACTCTCTGGGAAGGGACCTCTCAGAATCCAACCTAAGGTTAGGGTTAGGGCCTGGGAATGTGACAAGTATGATCTGCTAGCTGTGTGGTAATTTTCCCAGAAGGCTAAGTTGAGGTCATGGGTCATGGTGTCAGGCTCAGGGTTTTTGGCTAGGGGGCCACTGAATGTGGATTTTTGATGGGATTGGCTCAGGTTGGCATTCACATTTCTCCTGCTATGAAACATTTCTGGAGTCCCAAATGGAAGGGTTTCCTTCCATGTGGTAGTCAGTCCTCTAGAGTTGCTCAGGTGCCCCCAATCCCAGGGGTTTAGGAGCCAGGCCTCTGGAAATAGACCTCTCAGGACCAAAACTAGGGTGAGGGTTAGGGCCTAGTAGTATGGCAGGTCCAATCTGCCTTCTGTGTCCACCTTCCCAGCAGCCTTAGTTGAGGGTGTTGGTTAAGGTGAGTGTCAGTCTCAGAGTTTGTGATGTGGGAGCCACTGAATGTAGGGGTTCACTAGGACTGGCTTAGGTTGACAGTCTGACTTCTGTTCTGAATTCTCTCTGGAGTCCCAAATGCCACGGTTACCTTCTGGGTGGCAGGCTGAGTCCTCTGGTATTGGTCAGGTGTCCCCAGTCACTTGGGCTTTGGAGCCAGGCCTCTGGGAATGGACCTCTCAGAACCTAACATATGGATAGGGTTGGGGTGACCTTCCCAGAGGGATGAGTTGAGGGTGTATGTTAATGTGAGTGTCAGGCTCAGGATTTGCGGCCAGGGGGCCACTAAAAGTGGGGGGGATCACTGGGACAGGTTCAGGTGGGCATTCAGATTTCTCCTGCTTTAAATCCTTTATGGATACCCAAATGGCATGGTTTCCTTCCGCATGGAAGGCTGATTCCTCTGGTATTGCTCTTGTGTCCCCAATCACTGGGGCTTTGGAGCCAGGCCTCCAGAAATGGACCTCTCAGAACCCAACCTAGGATTAAGGTTATGGCCTAAGAGAATGGGAGGACCGATCAGCTGGCTGTCTGGCAATCTTCCCAGAGGGCTAAGTCTAGAGCTTGGGGTAGTGTGTCAGGCTCAGGGTTTTTGGCTAGGGGGCTGCTAAATGTGACAGACCGCCAGGATTCCTTCAGGTTGGAATTCAGATTTCTCCTGGTCTGAATCCTTTCTGGAGTCCCAAGTGGCATGGGAGCCTTCTGCATGGCAGGCTGAATCCTCTTCTATTGCTCAAGTGTCCCCAGTCCCTGGGTTTCAGAGCCAGGCCTCTGGAAATGCGTCTCTCAGAACACAACCTAGCATTAGGGTTAGAGCCTAGAAGAGTGGCAGGTCTGATCTGCTGGCTGTATGCTGACATTCCAAGAGGGCTGAATTTAGGGCATGCATTAGGGTGAGTATCAGGCTCAGGGATTGCAACCAGGGACCCAGTGAAAGTGGGTGTTCGCTGGGATTGGCTCAGGTTGGCATTCAGATTTCCTGCTCTGAATCCTTTCTGGAGTCCCAAAAGGCACGGTTTCCTTCTGTGTGGTAGGCTGAGTTGTCTGGTATGCTCAGGTGTCCAGAATCTCTGGGGCTTTGGAGCCCCAGACTACTCAGAACGCTACCTAGGGTTAGGGTTCACACTAGGAGCATGGGTCATCTGATCTGCAGCTATGTGGCAACCTCCCAGGATGACTGAGTTGAGAGCGTGGGTTAGGGTGAATGTCAGGCTCAGGGTTTGCGGCTTGGATGCCGCTGAATGTGGGAGTTTGCTGAGATTGGATGAGGTTGGCATTCAGATTTCTCCTGCTCTGTAACTTTTCTGGAGTCCCAAAGATCAAGGTTTCCTTTTGTGTGTGAGGCTGAGTATATGGTATTACTCAGGTGTTCCCAATCCCTGGGGCAATGGAGCCAGACCTCTGGGAATGGACCTCTCAGAACCCAACACAGGGTTAAGGTTAGGGCCTAGGAGCATGGGATGTCAGATATACCAGCTTTATAGCAATCTTCCTGTGGGTCTGAGTTGAGGGTGTGGGTTGGAGTCAGTGTCAGGCACAGGGTTTTTGGCCAGGGAGTCAGTGAATGTGGGGTTTGGCTGTGATTGGCTCAGGTAGGCATTCAGATTTCTCCTCTTATGAATCCTTTCTGGAGTCCCAAATGGCACAGTTTTCTTCTTTGGCAGGCTGAGTCCTCTGGTGTTGCTCAGGTGTCTCCAAACACTCGGTCTTTGGATCCAGGCATCTGGAAATAGACCTCTTAGAACAAAACGTAGCATTATGGTCATAACCTAGGAGCATGCGAGGTCCAATCTGCTGGCTGTGTGGCGACCTTCCTGGAGGGATGAGTTGAGGGCATGGGTTAGGCTGACTGTCAGGCTCAGGGTTTGTGGCCAGAGGGCTGCTGAATGTGGGGGTTCACTGGGATTGTCTCAGGTTGGCATTCAGGTATCTCCTGTTCTGAATCATTTCTGGAATCCAAAATCACATGGTTTCCTGCTGTGGGGCAGAATGAGTATCTGATATTTCTCAAGTGTCCCCAATCTCTGGGGCTTTGGAGCCAGGCCTATGGGAATGAACCTCTCAGAACCCAACCTGGGGTTAAGGTTAGGGCCAAGGAGCATGGGAGGTCTGATCTGCCTGCTGTGTGGCGACCTTCCCAGAAGACTGAATTGAGGGTGTGGGTTAGGGTGAGTGTGAAGATCAGGGTTGGCAGCCAGTGGGCTGCTGAATGTGGGGGTTTGCTGGGATTGGCTCAGGTTGGTTTTCAGATATCTCCTGCTCTGAAGCCTTTCAGGAGTTCCAAATGGCATGGTTTCCTTCTGGGTGGCAGGCCGAGTCCTCTGGTATTCCTCAGATGTGCCCAATCCCTGCTGCTTCGGAGCCAGGCCTCTGGGAATGGACTTCTCAGAACCCAACCTAGGGCTCTTGTTTCTTTGTTGATCTTCTGCTTAGATGATCTGTCCATTGCTATAAGTGGAGAGTTAAGGTCTGCTACTATTAATGTATTCTTATCCATAGGTTTCTTTGCTTTGGTTATTAATTATTTTCTATTATTGGCTGCTCCCGAGTTGGGGTCATAGATATTTACAATTGTTAGATCTTCTTGCTGAATAGACCCTGTAGGTATGATATTGTGCCCCTTTTTGTCCCTTACTACAGTCTTTGTTTGAAAATCTAATTTGTTTGATATGAGGATTGCTACCCCAGCTTTCTTGAGAGGCACATGAGCGTGGTAGATGGTTCTCCATCCCTACCTTCTCCATCTGGAGGTGTCTTTATGCTCCGAATGAGTCTCTTGTAGACAGAATATGGATGGGTGTTGCTATTTTCTCTAATCTGCAACACTGTGTCTTTTTATGAGCGCATTCAGCCCATTTACATTCAGAGTAATTACTGAAACATAGGAATTTAGTGCCATTGTATTGCTTGTAAAGTCCCTGTTTCTAGAGATGTTCTCTGTTTATTTTTTGGTTTCTGACTCTTGGGGTCACTATTTGCTTACAGCATCCGCCTGAATATTTCTTGCAGGGTTGACTTGGTAGTCACATACTTGCTCAGTTTCTGCCTATCCTGGAAGCTTTTTATCTCTCCTTTCATTCTGAATGATGGCCTTCCAGGGTAAAGTATCCTTGGCTGCATGTTCTTTTCATTTAGTATCCTGAATATGTCTTACCAGCCCTTTCTGGCTTGCCAGGTTTCTGTGGACAGGTCTGATGTGATTCTGATGTTCCGCCCTCCACATGGAAGGAACCTCCTCTCCCTGGCTATTCTCAGGATTCTTTCCTTGGCTGTAAACTTTGCAAGCTTCACTAGTATAGGTCAGGGTGTTGATCTCTTTCTATTGATTTTAGGAGTCCTCCCTGCCTCTTGGACTCGAATGCTTGTTTCCTCCAACAGATGTGGCAAGTTCTCACTATGATTTGCTCAAAGACACCTTGTAGCTCTCCCTCACTCTCCACCCCTTTGGGGCTCCCAATAATTCTGACATTGGAACGTTTCATGGTATCATGGATCTCTCCAATTCATTTTTCATGTGCTACTAGCAGCCTATCTTTGTTTTCCTCAGCTTCCTTCCTTTTTATCATCTTATCTTCTAGATCACTTATTCTCTCTTCTGCCTCATTTACCCTGGCGGTTAGAGTATCCAGTGTAGACTACATCTCATTCATAGCATTTTCTCGTTCAGCCTGATTAGATCTCATTTCTGTTCTTTGAGATTCTATCTTGTCAGTAATGTTTTTTTCAGGCCTAGCTATTGACTTTAAGATTGCTATTGTGAATTGTATCTCTGACATCTTGCTTTGATCCATATCCCTTAGTTCTGTGGCAGAGGAAGGACATTGTCTCTGTTTCTTTTCTTTCTTGAGAGTTCCTCCTCCTAGTTATTCTGTCTAGGGATGGCTGAGTGAATGAGCAGAGTCCAAACTATCAACCACAACCCAAGCAAGATGCACCGGAGTAAATTCCAGAGTGGTCTGAAGCCACCACCTGCAAAAAGCAGTGGCTTTTCTGCTTATAGAGATCCAGATAGATATTGTTACATCTCGGGCATATTCCCAAGCAATCCTACACCTGGGATTTTCCCGATTTGCAGCATGTTCTCCACAAGCCACTGTCCAGTAGTCGGATTCCCCCAAGGAACAGCAGCCCCATGCTGCTGCTGACCACTGTTCCTGCTGCTATGCAATCAATCAATCAATCAATCAATCAATCTTTAAAAGAAATTACCAATGTATTGAAGGACAAGACAAAGGCAGAGGGGATACTGTTCTAAATTGAAGAAGACTAAAAAGCATGACAATAATACAGAATTCCAGATCCTTGATGGATCCTAGGTAACAAAGAAAAAAAAAAACAGCTTTCAAAGACTTTTGGAACACCTGAGAAGTTGAATGCGGTCTGTATAGGATTGTATCCACGTTAAAGTCCTCTGATGTGACACTGAATCACAGTGAAGTCTTGAAGGGCAAAATGTCATGCATGCTGACACTTTTTCTTTCTTTTTTTTTTAAAGATTTTATTTATTTATTTGACAGAGATAGAGACAGCCAGCGAAAGAGGGAACACAAACAGGGGGAGTGGGAGAGGAAGAAGCAGGCTCATAGCGGAGAAGCCTGATGTGGGGCTCGATCCCAGAACGCTGGGATCACGCCCTGAGCCGAAGGCAGACGCTTAACCGTTGTGCCACCCAGGCGCCCCTGACACTTTTTCTAAGTGGTTCATCCAAACAGGAGAAAATGTGTGTCTCTGGAGGCCCCACACTCTGCTGCACATGTGAGATAAATGTGTCCCTGTGAGTTGCCCTCCTTGCTGTTGCCTGAGGGGGCTGCATAGACTCCACACTCTTCTTCCTGCCATTTCAGGTTTGGAGCATCTTAGTCAGTTTAGGCTGGGCTGCAATTGCAGCAAATCCTAACCTTTGCAGCTTAGCATGGGACAATTTCATTTTAGCCCCAGGGAATTCACTGTGGGTACAGATGACCCACTAGGATAGCTGTCTTCCCTGTGCTGACTTGTCATCCCACGCAGTACTCTACCCTTTACTCTTTTCTGCCTTCCTTTCCTTATCTCCTTCCTCCCTCTCTCCATGTCTTTCCAATCAAAAGTTGTTCTTTGGAGGTACTATTGTCATTTGGTGGCCAGTGCTTCAGCAAAGCCCGCACAGAAGAAAGCAGACCTCCATTTCTCATATATATTTTCTCATTGGATCTACTACTAGTATTAATTACATAAGTAGATTTTATTTTGCCTTTTCATAGCCTTAAAAGACATGGCTACTTAATGAATCTGTATTTACTTCTCCCTGCAACTCCTATGCTTTTGGCTTTATGAATGCCAGTACTTCTTATGTGGTACATAGATATTTATATTTGCTCTATTCATTGTAAATTTTATCCACTAACATGATGAAGTGTTCTTCCATATTATATATATATATACATATGTATATATATATATGTATATGTATATATATATATACATATATACATATGTATATATATATATATATATATATATATATATATATATATATATATATATATATATATACGATTTTGGTTATTTTATTTGCCTAGTGAACACTTGATCATTTAAATCTCCTGATCTTGATGAATCACTTTGTTTTAGGTCTGTCTCTTCTCAACATAGAACTGAGTTTTGTTGATGATCCCATCTGAAATCTTTCTTCCAGTAGGTGAGTGCAGCCCATTTATGTTTATTTATGGAATAAAAAATTTGATATTAGTTGTGTAATTATTTTATGCTACAGTTTCTGCTTTTATAGGCTCAAATGCTACAATCCTTTTGAACCTTTTCTTTCTTTATTTTGACACATTAGTCTGAACACGCACATCTTTGATACAGAAATGAAGCATGGGAGACTATGGACTCTGAGAAACAAACTGAGGGCTTCAGAGGGGAGGGGGGTGGGGGAATGGGATAGGCTGGTGATGGGTAGTAAGGAGGGCACGTATTGCATGGTTCACTGGGTGGTATATGCAGCTAATGAATCATCGAACCTTGCATCAGAAACCAGGGACGTACTGTATGGTGACTAACATAATGTAATAAAAAAACATTAAAAAAAAAAAAAGAAATGGGGACAACCACCCCCCCACAAACATTTTAAATGAAGTTGTTTCTTTTCCATCTATTTTTTGATAGCACTTCCCTTCCCCAACCTCCCTCTAGAGCAACTTTCTTTCCAATGGAAGCAATTCATGGGAACAATCTTGCATGTATTCTTCTATACATTTTATGTGCACTCTCCCATCACACAAATTTGTTGCTCTTTTTTAACACTAATATGAAGTTGTTTTATATACTTTTTGTGTTTTGGTTTTCTTCCTTAGTGACACTGCATAGAAATCCTTCTGGGTCACTGGGACAAGTATGCACATATATATTTATTTTTTTATTTGGAATGATTTCATTTCCCTATTGATGGTTAGTCACCGATGAGTAGTTATTACCTGTTATAAATAATGCTTCCATAAATATCTAACTATCTATCTATCTATCTATCTATCATCTATATAAATTTTTGTGTATAAATATTTTCATTTTTATATTTGATTCTCAGGAATGGAATTGAAGAATATATTTTTAGCTGTAGTAGAGATATGTACCTTTTCCAAAAGGGTAACAATTCACGTTTTCTTTTTTTAAATAGTTTTTTTTCCTTTAGAATCTTGAAGTATAATCAAACCACAAAATTGTATATATTTAAGGGTCTAGGTTGATGATTTTATATACATGCAAATTATGAAATAATCACCCCAAATCAAGCTAGTTCACATATCCATTACTGCCCATAACTAGCATCTTTTCTTTCCTGTGGTAAGAGTCCTTAAATTCTACCCTCTTAGTAAATTTCAAATATACAATACAATATGGTTAGCTATAGTTATAGTGGTGTCCATTAGCCCTCCAGAATATATTCAGCTTGCATCACTAAAACTTCATTCCTGTGGACCAACATCTCCCCATTTCTCCCTTCTCCCAGCCACTGGCAACCACTGTTCTACTTTCTGCTTCTGTGATTCAGACTATTCTAGGCTCCTCATATATGAGATCATGCAGTATTTGTCTTTCTGTATTTGACTTACTTTTCTTAGCATAAAGTCCTCCAAGTTCATCCATCTTGTCACAAATGGCAAGATTTCCTTTTTTTTAAGGCTGAACAATATTCCTTTGTATAAACACACATACATAGGTACAATATATATAATATGTACGTACACAGTATACACTTATATACAATATAAAAATATATGTGTATAGATTCATCTGTCAAAGACATGTAGGTTGTTTCCATATCTTATCAACTATGAAGAATGCTGCAATGAACATGGGACTGCACATATCTCTTTGAGATCCTGTTTTCATTTTGTTGGGATATATATCCAGAAGTGGGATGGCTAGTTCTCTACATGTTAGTTCTGTTAATTTTTGAGAAAGCTTCATACTGGTTTCCATAATAGCCATAGAACTTTACATTCCCACCAATGATCTACAAGTTTTCTTTGCTCCACATCCTCAGCAACACTTGTTCCTTTGGTCTTTTGGATAACAGCCATCCTAGCAGGTGTGAGGTGTCATCTCAATGTGCTTTTGATTTGCATTTCCCTAATGGTTTGTGATGTTTAGCACCTTTTCATGCACCTGTTGGCCTTTGTATGTCCTCTCTGGGGGAAAAATGTCTATTCAGATCCTATGCCTGCTTTTAAAATCAGGTTGCTTGTTTTATTGTTATCAAGTTGTATGAGTTCCTTATATAGTTTGGAAATTAACTCATTATCTGTTAATGGTTTGCAAATATTTTCTCCCATGCTATAGATAACCTTTTCATTTTGTGGATTATTTTGTGTGCAAAAGCTTCTTCAGTTGATGTAGTCCCATTTGTGATTTTTTGCTTTTGTTACCTGGGATGTTGGTGTTAAATTCAAAGAAATCATTACCAAGACTAATGTCAAGGAACACCCCCCCCCCACACACACACCATTTTCTTCTACTAGTTTTATGGTTTCAGGTCTTACATAGAAGTCTTTAATCCATTTTGAGTTGTTTTCTCTAAGATAATGGTCCAAATTTTTTCTTTCTCTATTTCTTCCTGGTTTGTTTGTTTTGATTTCTAAATTCACTCCAAGGTCTTGAGAAACATAGTTGAAATGATTTCAATCTTCTGAAATGTGTTAACCCTGGTTTTGTGAACTAAAATGTAATCTATCCTGGGGAGTAGTCCATGTACATTGGTGAAGAATGTGTGTTCTTTTTCTGTTGGAGAGAATGTTCTGCATGTGTCTGTCAGTCCATTCGATCTAAAGTATAGTTGAAGTCCAGTTTTTCCGTACTGATTTTCTGTCTATGTGGCTTATCCATTGTTGAAAGTGGGGTCATGAAGTCCCCTACTATTATTGTATTTTGTCTATTTCTCCCTTCAGATCTGTCAATATTTGCTTTACATATTTAGGTGCTCTGCTGTTGGATATACATATATGTAAAATAGTTCCATTTTCCCATTGAATGGGCCCTTTCACTGTCATATAACAGCCTTCTTTGTCTATTGAGACAGTTTTTGACTTAAGTCTATTTTGTCTGATGTAAGTGTAGCCATATTTGGTTTCTTCTGATGACCACTTTTGTGACCTATGTTTTTTTGTTTCTTCACATTCAGCTTAGAGGCATCTTTCAATCTAAACAGAGTCTCTTCTGGACTGTGTAAACGTATAGTCTATCTTATGATCTGTGAAGTCAAGCTCTCCTCTCCCCCGTTCCCTTTTACACCGTTCTCTAGAATTATGAGAAGAATACTCTAGATAAATTTTAGTCTTATTTTGTCCAATTTTTAGTACCAGATGTGGAATTTTTAAATTTTATTTTACATTAAATTTATAGGTTAACATTGGAGAACTTGTATTTTTGTTATATTAAAAGGTTTTTCTTGGAACAGAGCATATCTTTTAATTTGTCCAAATCTTTAACATAGTTTGATAGTATTATTCAGATAGGTTTTTTACTTATCCGTGGTTTTTCAAAGTTTTCCTTAAAAATTTTCATGTTATTTCCCTTCCTTTTATTTCATTTTTTTAAATATATTTTTTTCTTATATTATGTTAGTCACCATACAGTACATCCCCAGTTCTCGATGTAAAGTTCAATGATTCATTACTTGTGTATAACACCCAGTGCACCATGCAATACGTGCCCTCCTTAATACCCATCACGAGCCTATCCCATTCCCCCACCTCCCTCCCCTCTGAAGCCCTCAGTTTGTTTCCCACAGTCCATACTCTCTCATGGTTCATTCCCCCTTCTGTTTACCCCCCTTGCTTCTCCTACCGATCTTCCAACTTCTTATGTTCCATAAATGAGTGAAACCATATAATTGTCTTTCTCTGCTTGACTTATTTCACTTAGCATTATCTCCTCCAGTGCCGTCCATGTTGCAGCAAATATTGAGAAATCGTTCTTTCTGATGGCTGAGTAATATTCCATTGTATATATGGACCACGTCTTCTTAATCCAGTCATCTGTTGAAGGGCATCTCAGCTCCTTCCACGATTTAGCTATTGTGGACAGTGCTGCTATGAACACTGGGGTGCATATGGCCATTCTCTTCACTACGCCTGTATCTTTGGGGTAAATACCCAGTATTGCAATGGCTGGGTCATAGGGTAGCTCAATTTTTAACTTTTTAAGGGACCTCCACACTGTTTTTCAAAGTGGCTGTATCAACTTGCATTCCCACCAACAGTATAAAAAGGGATTCCCTTTCTCCACATCCTCTCCAACATTTGTTGTTTCCTGCCTTGTCAATTTTTGCCATTCTAACTGGCGTAAGGTGGCATCTCAATGTGGTTTTGATTTGAATTTCCCTGATGGCTAATGATTTTGAGCATTTTTTCATGTATCTGTTAGCCATTTGTATGTCTTCATTGGAAAAGTGTCTGTTCATATCTTCTGCCCATTTTTTGATTTGATCATTTGTTTCACATGTATTCAGTTTGAGAAGTTCTTTGACTGAAGAAAGAGAAATTAGGGGATCCATTCCATTTACAATAGCACCAAAAAGCATACATTATCTCAGAACTAACTTCACCAGAGATGTAAAGGTTCTATATTCTAGAAACTACAAATCACTCTTGAAAGACATTTAAGAAGACACAAAAAGATGGGAAAACATTCCATGCTCATGGATTGGAAGAATTAACATAGTTAAAATGTCTATGCTAACCAGAGCAGTCTAAACTTTCAATGCCATCCTGATCAAAATACCAATGACATTTTTCAAAGAACTGGAACAAACAGCCCTTAAATTTGTGTGGAACCAGAAAAGGCCCCAAAGGCCAAGGAATATTTGAAAAGGAAAAACAAAGCTGGGGGCATCACGTTGCTGGATTTCAAGCTCTACTACAAAGCTGTGATCACAAAGACAGCATGATACTGGAACAAAAACAGACACAGAGACCAATGGAACAGAATAGAGAACCCAGAAATGGACCCTCGGCTCTTTGGGCAACTAATCTTTGATAAAGCAGGAAAAAACATCCAGTGGAAAAAAGACAGTGTCTTCAGTAAATGGTGCTGGGACAATTGGACAGCTACATGCAAAAGAATGAAACTTGACCACTCTCTCACACCATACACAAAGATAAACTCCAAATGGATGAAAGACCTCAATGTGAGACAGGAATCCATCAAAATCCTAGAGGAGAACATAGGCAGCAACCTCTTTGACATCGACCATAGCAACCTTTTCCATGACACATCTCCAAAGGCAAGAGAAACAAAAGAAAAAATGAACTTGTGGGACTTCATCAAGATCAAAAGCTTCTGCACAGCCAAGGAAACAGTCAAAAAAACTAAGAGGCAGCCCACAAAATGGGAGAAGATATTTGCAATTGACGCTACAGGTAAAAGACTGGTATCCAAGATCTACAAAGAACTTCTCAATCTCAGTACATGAGAAACAAATAATCAAATCAAAAAATGGGCAGAAGATATGAACAGACACTTTTCCAATGAAGACATACAAATGGCTAACAGACATGAAAAAATGTTCAAAATCATTAGCCATCAGGGAAATTCAAATCAAAACCACATTGAGATACCACCTCACGCCAGTTAGAATGGAAAAAATTGACAAGACAAGAAGCAACAAATGCTGGAGAGGATGTGGAGAAAAGGGATCCCTCCTATATTGTTGGTAGGAATGCAAGTTGGTACAGCCACTTTGGAAAACAGTGTGGAGGTCCCTTAAAAAGTTAAAAATAGAGCTACCCTATGATCCAGCAATTGCACTACTGGGTATTTACCCCAAAGATACAGGCATAGTGAAGTGAAGGGCCATATGCACCCCAATGTTCATAGCAGCACTGTCCACAATAGCTAAATCGTGGAAGGAGCTGAGATGCCCTTCAACAGATGACTGGATTAAGAAGATGTGGTCCATATATACAATGGAATATTACTCAGCCATCAGAAAGAACGATTTCTCAACATTTGCTGCAACATGGGTGGCACTGGAGGAGATAATGCTAAGTGAAATAAGTCAAGCAGAGAAAGACAATTATCATATGGTTTCACTCATTTATAGAACATAAGAAGTTGGAAGATCAGTAGGAGACGAAAGGGAAGAAGAAAGGGGGGGGGTAAAGAGAAGGGGGAATGAACCATGAGAGAGTATGGACTGTGGGAAACAAACTGAGGGCTTCAGAGGGGAGGGGGATGGGGGAATGGGATAGGCTGGTGATGGGTAGTAAGGAAGGCACGTATTGCATGGTGCACTCGGTGTTATATGCAAGTAATGAATCATGGAACTTTACATCACAAACTAGGGATGTACTCTATGGTGACTAACATAATATAATAAAAAATATTTAAAAAAGAAAGAAAGAAAAATAAATAAAAAATCAATTTCTTCCTGTTTCAGTCTTGGTAGTTTATAGGTTTCCAGGAAGGCATCCATTTCTTCCAGGTTGTTTAATTTATTGGCATAAACCTGTTGATAAAAGTTTCTAATGATCCTTCCTATTTCATTGGTGTTGGTTGTGACTTCTCCCCTTTCATTCATAATTTTATGAATTTGGATCCTTTCTCTATTCTTTTGAATAAGTCTTGCCAGTGGCTTATTGATCTTTTTTATTCTTTCAGTGAACCAGCTTCTAGTTCTGTTGATCTGCTCTACTGTGCTCCTGGTATCTAATTCATTGATTTCTGCTCTAATCTTGGTCTACTGCCTCCTCATGCGTGGGTTAGGCCTGTTCTTCCATTCCAGCTCCAGCTTCTTGAGGTGAGAATATAAAAACTGCATTTTAGATTTTTCTATTCTTTTGCGTGACACTTGGATGGCTATGTATTTTCCCCTTAGGACTGCCTTTGCAGTGTCCCATAGGTTTTGGACCATTGTGTTTTCATTCTCGTTGGTCTCCATAAATTGTTTAAATTGATTTTTAATTTCCTGGTTTACCCAATCATTCTTGAGCAGGATGGTTCTTAGTTTCAAAGTGTTTGAGTTTCTTCCAAATTTTTCCTTGTGATTGATTTCCAATTTCAAAGCATTGTGGTCTGAGAATATGCATGGGATAATTTCAGTCTTTTGGTATCAGTTGAGACCTGTTTTGTGACCCAGTATATGGTCTATTCTGGAGAAAGTTCCATGTGCATTCGAAAAGAATGAGTATGAGAATGGGTGTAGTGTTCTGTATATATCTATGAGGCCCATCTGGTCTAGTATGTCATTCAAAGCTCTTGTTTCTTTTTTGATTTTCTGCTTAGGTGATCTCTATTGCTGATAGTGGAGGTTGAGGTCCCCTACTATTAACGTATTTTTTTATAATAATATTTTTTATTATGTTATGTTAGTCACCATACAGTACATCCCTGGTTTTTGAAGTAAAGTTTGATGATTCATTACTTGCGTATAACAACCAGTGCACCATGCAATACGTGCCCTCCTTACTACCCATCACCAGCCTATCCCATTCCCCCACCTCCCTCCCCTCTGAAGCACTCAGTTTATTTCTCAGAGTCCATAGTCTCTCATGCTTCATTACCCCTTCTGATTATCCCACCTTTCTTTATCCCTTTCTTCTCCTACCGATCTTCCTACTATCTATATGTCTCTTTATTCTGGTTATGAATTGGCTTGTGGGGGCGCCTAGGTGGCGCAGTCATTAAGCATCTGCCTTTGGCTCAGGGCGTGATCCCGGCGTTCTGGGATCGAGCCCCACATCAGGCTCCTCTGCTAGGAGCCTGCTTCTTCCTCTCCCACTCCCCCTGCTTGTGTTTGCTCTCTCGTTGGCTGTCTCTGTCAAATAAATAAATAAAATCATTAAAAAAAAAGAGTTGGCTTGTGTACCTTGCTGCTCCCCTGTTGGGGGCATAGATATTTATAATTGTCATATCCACTTCTTGGATACATCTTTTAAGACTAATATAGTGTCCTTCTGTATCTCTAACTACAGTATTTAGTTTAAAATCTAATCTGTCTGATATGAGAATTGCTACCCCAGCTTTCTTTTGAGGTCCATTGGCGTGAAAAATGGTTTTTCATCCCTTTACTTTCAGTCTGGATGTATCTTTAGGTTCAAGATGAGTCTCTTGTAGACAGCAAATGGATGGGTCATGTCTTTTTATCCAATCTGCAACCCTGTAGCGTTTTATGGGAGCATTTAGGCCTTTCACACTGAGGGTGATTATTGAGAGATATGATTTTAATGATGTCATGTTGCCTGTAAAGTCTTTGTTTCTATAGATTGTAAATTTCTGTTCTGTATCACTCTTGGGGCCTTTTTACTTTTATAGAACCCCCCTTAATATCTCCTGTAGGGCTGGTTTCATGGTTACATAATTGGTCAGTGTCTGGCAATCCTGGAAGGTCCTTATCTCTCCATCAATTCTGAATGACAGCCTTGCTGGATAAAGGATACTTGGCTGCATGTTTTTCTCGGATAGTGCTTTAAAAATATCCTGCCAAACCTTCCTCTCATTCCAGGTTTGTGTAGGCAGGTCTGACATAATTTTGATATTTTTGCCTCTGCATGTGAGAAATTTCTCTACCCTGCCGCTTTCAATACTGTGTCCTTGGATCTAATATTTGCGAAATGCACTATGACGTGATGTGGCGTAGGTTTGTTGTGGTTGAGCTTGGGAGGGGTCCTCTCTGCCTCTTGGACACAAATGCTTATTTCCTTTGCTAGATTAGGGAAGTTTTCAGCTACAATTTGTTCAAATATCTCTTCTAGACCTCTCTCTTTCTCCACCTCCTCGGGGATGCCGATGATTCTAACATTGGAACGTTTCATTGAGTCAGTAATCTCCCATAACCTACATTCCTGAGAATGGATTTTTTTGAGCCAAGTTTCTGTTTTAACTTTCTCTTCTACCATCCCATCCCCAGTTCACTAATTCATTCTTCTGCCTAATTTACCCTGGCCATCAGAGCATCTAGTTTTGACTGCATTCTATTCATAGCATTTTTAATTTCTGCCAGATTCGCTCTCATTTCCGCTCTTAGAGATTCTATATTCTCGTTAATATTTTCGTTAATGTTTTTTTCAAGTCCACACATCATCTTGACCATTGTTACTCTGAACTCCATTTCTGATAACTTGGTTATGTCCATATCCATCAGTTCTGTGACAGAGGCCACAGATTCATTATCTTTTCTTTGCTGGGGGGGATTTCTCCTTCTCGTCATTCTGATGAGGAGAGGTTGCGGGGTTGTCCAGAGCCCAAATTATTGACCAGGACCCAGGCAGTGTGCACTTGTTTTATAGGGACCTTAGGGATGTGGGCTTCTTGATTTTTCAGCCTAACTTCTGGGGAAGGGGCCTGCCATGCTGATACTCAGGCAAACCTGTTTGGGTAGCATTTCCATGTCCCCTGCAAGGGGGGATGGGGATGGGCACACTGTGAGCTGGTATTTCTGGGCTTTTGTTCTCTGGCAGCTTTCCCTGGTGGTTTTCTGTGACTCTTCTGAGAGTCAGAGCAGCAGTGGCCGAATCCTAGCCTCTGTCTCAGAACAGAGAAATCGCAGTCCGCTCTCCACTGAACTTTCTTCGCCTCTTTAACTCTGTTTCTGTCGGTGCTGCCAAAAACCCTACAGTGTCCTGGGTTGTGCACCCCACAACCAGTGTCCAGCCCTCACTTCCAGGGCCCACATGTCTCTGTCCTTTGTGCTTCTAACACTGCAAGCTGCCCCCGGTTCCCACGCACGCTCCTGAGCTCTCTGTTTCAGTGTGGTTCACGCGCACTCCGGAGCTCCGGTTTCCAATCAGGTTGCGTATGTGCGCTCCCGAGTTCCTGGTATCAGTCCGGTTCCAGTGAGCACTCCAGAGCTCTGGTTTTCGGTCTGGTCGCATGAGTGCTCCCGAGCTCCTGGTTTCAGTCTAGTTCGAGTGTATGCTCTGGTGCTCCGGTTTTCAGTCTGGTCGTGCGCGTTCCCAGGCTCACGGTCTCAGTCTGCTCTCTCGAGGGTGCTGGTCCTTGAGTCCGGCCTGCTCCCCAGTGCAGGTGGCTACTGCTTTCCGGCGCCCGAGTGCAGAGGCTCCCTCCCCCTTCCGTTTATCTTCCAATATCTGTGCGTGGATTCACAGCTCCCCACTTTGTACCTCAATACTCAGCGCTGGAGATGTTCGTTTGTAGAGATTCCGATGTATCTTCCTGTGTCTCAGGCTGATTCTGTGGGTGTTCAGGATGGTCTGGTAGATATCCAGCTCAACTTAGGGGACTGGCTGAAAAAGGGGACCCCTACTCCTCCACCATCTTTTCCCTCCCCCTGGAGATCTGAGATTTTTGAGGAGGAAATAAACACTTGCCAAGCGTTGGGCTTCTTGGAACCTGTAGTAATTGTTTGTCACTAGGATTGAGTGTGGCCCGGGGTGGCATGCTGGGACTCTGCTTCCATCTCTGGAGACTGGACACGGTCTCGCCTCCCTGGGGAGGGCTGGGCTGACCCTTGTGATCTGCTAGGAAGGGTGACTGACCCTGATGACCTTGTGGATGGAGGAGGTGAGGCCCAGGGGTGGGTGACTCATTTAGCAGGCATGACACAATCCCTGTGGCCTATGAGAAAATTTTCACTGTGGCCCAGGGCACTAATGCGGGGCATCGCTATGTGGATTTGGAAGAACATCCTGGTGCTAGGGAGGCTCACAACCCTGGGCCCTTCCTGCCCACAGGATCCCTGTTCTCACCTCGGGGGCAGCCTGACAGCAGCAACCTTGTGGCTGTGCCTGTCTTTCTGCTGCTGACCAGCCTGACCTACCTCGTGTTCAAGCTTTCGCCCGGGTCGGTAGCCAAGGGGTGAGTGTGCCTCTGTGTGAATGTGTTAGTGTGTGTGTGTGGGGGGGTGTGGTAGGTGCGGTATCCTGGGCCAAACCTGCCGTCCCTCCCCACCATCTGGTCCTGGATGGGGTGGGGGGGTTTGAAGCCTCTTCCCTGGACCTGTGGAGAGTTCCCCAGTTGTCAGGTGTGTTGGGGGCAGTAGGGCCCCAAAGAGGATCAGAGGGATCCAGATTCTCCGGGACCAAGCCACCCAAGATCCTCATCTCCTGCCTCTGGAGGTGCTCTGTGGTTTGCTGATTTTTAAACACTTTCTGTGAAAATATAGTTTGGGGTCTCTGCTGTGCTCAGGACCCCGGTGAGTGCCACAGAGAACAAAACAGACCCAGGGCCCATTTGGAGTAAATCGTTACCCATGTCAGGTTGTTGGAGGGGGCCCAGAGGATACTGACCAGGTGTGGACTGGCAGTAGAAAGGATGAGAGGAAGTTGGACCAAGAGAGTGGGGTAGGGTGTGGGTGGGGATTTTGGAGGGGTGGGGAGGTGAGGGAGGAGATGGTGGGCACACTTGACACAGAGCATGTGAATCAGGGTGCGACAAGATCTGGTTTGTGTTTGGAGGATAGATTTTGGTGGTACGAGGGGACGGGGAGGACCCACCAGGAGGCCAGTGGTGGTGTCCAGAGGGTGGCGATTTGGTTGGAGTGGGCGGGAGAAGCAGAGAGGGAGCCAAGTGGAGGGAACTGCCAGGCCTTAGGAAGAGAAGCCAAGGGGGAGATGAAGTAGGACCTGGGGAACTGGAGGGGCCACTTCCTCCCCTTGGGAAGCTGGTGAAGCTGATTGGGACCCATTGTGTTGGAGCCCTGGGCCACATCCTCGTGGGAGGGCCCGTGGGTCTGTTGCTCAGGGAGGAGTCAGGTGGGGCGGGGAGCTGCCTCCCATCCGCCAGTGGTGCAGGTGTGGTTCCCGGAGGCGCCAGCTCCCTCTGTGCGATGAGGATACAATGGTCACCCTGTAGCCTTAAACCTACCATCGCAATTCACCCCATAAAGGACGCGTGTCTCAGTGTAAGTGAGTTCTATGGGATCATTAGCCCGGGAGGCCACAGGGGCAGGTGCTGGGTTTTGCCCCGAGAACAGGTTTGGATCCAACAAGAGGCGAGAAGGCAGGCAGCACAGATGAGGCAGGGTGGCCTCTGGCTGGAAGGAAATAAGGCTCCCACAGGGACCTCATGCTTCCTGGAGCTGGGCCTCTGAGGACCCCTCCTTTGGTGTGCAGAGGCCCCAGTTGTCCTCTCCTGGCCTCAGGGTGAGAAGCTTCTCCCAGAATGTGCGCTCTCCAGTGGCGTTCTTCCCATCCCTCTACAGTGTGCACAATGGGGACTGCCAGGTGCATGCACAGCCCGCGGCAGGGGTTGGGGGCGGGGCTGGGGTCTCCCACCTGTCTGGCCTGCCCAGGATGTGGGCTTCGGGTGAGAGTTGGGGGCTATCATGGGGGCCTTTGTCAGTGCTTTGAGCTTTTTTGGTGTATGTAGTGGGTTTAATTTGACACGCTGTGTCTCAAATGCATCAAAACAAGTAGCTTTATTCTCTCTGCCGGGTTTCTTTTTGTTTTGGGGTAGCAGCCCCTGTGAGGTCAATGGTCATGTTATAGTGCAAACTACAGTGGTGTCTGCAGCGTCCCAGCTTCTTCTCTGAGGGTGTCTGTGGGGAGGGTCTGGTGCTTGTGCTGTCCTCAGGGCCCTCCATGGTCTGTGAGCTACTGTTCTGGTGGCCACTGTGGAGTGTCTGGCCCCTCCTGGTTCCCATGGGTGGCATGCTGGCACCTATGGCCTCTGAGCCCAGTCCACATTGCCGCCTTTGTGGTGCCCTGGTGAGCACCACCTGGAGGGTCTTTGCATCAGAGCCCCCCGTTCCCACTGGCCTGATGGCTCCTGCCCCCTGGGTGGGGAGAAGCTCCAGCGGGCGGTCTCGGGTTCCCCACTGCCGGTGGAGGATGGGACCGGATGCTTCCTGGGATCCTTCCCGGATCTCCCTAACATTGCTGGGCTTCCCTCTGCCTCCCCTGGGTGTCTCAAAAGGGAGCCCAGAAAAAAAATTGAAAAATGGAGCCTGGGTTTCAAGATTTTTGTCCAAAAGTATAACTCAAAGCTTAAAGCTGAGCATTTTGTCCTTGGTGGAGGCCACCTCCTTCTCCCAGGCAGTCACTGTCAGAACCCCTAGGCGATTGTCCTGGAGTGTGTCATCGGGGCCTCAGGCACCCAGCACTCCTCTGTAGACCCACATCACCAGCCGGGTTATTTAGAGCCCCTGGGTGGTGGTCTGTTAGCCATGGGTTGGCTCTCCAGGGATCAGGGCAGACACAGGGGGTGAGGTACGAGGTACGTGTTGTCCACTTGGTCATGGTTCCTGGTCCCACCTAGGAAATCCTTTCCTTTGGGAGGTGGGGACCTCCTGTGGCTCCACGGAGAGTTCCAGGTCTGCTGCCCTCAGCCCAAAAGTGCCGTTCCCAGCAGCATCTCCCAGGGTGCGTGCGTGCATGCATGCGTGTGTGTGTGCGTGTGTGTGTGTGTGTGTGTGTGTGTGTGTTTGCCCAGTCTCTGTAGCTGATGGGAGTGTGTGGAGCAGCAACCAGGGATTTTCTCTGTCCTCGGCACCTGTCAGCACCTATACCCTGTTTCAGGCTCCTGTGAGCACCGGGCAGGGAGGTGGGGGATTGCTGAGGGTCCTGAAGGGACTCGGGGTCCTGGGCTGAGGGTGGGCTGGCACATGGGGGGAAAGATAGAAGGTTGCAAGCACAGTCGTTGCTTGGACTCTGGGTGAGGACGTCAGGAGAGCTTCCTGGAGGAGGAAGGGAGGCTGCTTCCAGGGAGAGTCTTGAACATGCTGCCCGAGCCCTTCCCACCCCCTCCCACCATGCTCTCTGTTCCAGACCTGGCTAAGGGCCCACAGAACTGGTCTGCTGCCGAGCCAGGACTGCGCCGGTTCCCCATGAGGAGCCTCGGAGTCTAGTGTCCGGGAGGCAATTGCGTGGCTTACCTAGGACCCAGTGGATCCCTGTCAGTCAGTGGTCCTGGAGGAAGAGCTGGAGGGCCCTGGCGCCGGCCTCCCAGAGGCTGTGCTGCTAGGGGGGCATGTGGTCCAGGGAGGGCAGCCACCTGCCTACCTGCCGCAGGAGGTCTGGGTCCCCGTGAGCCCCACCTGCCAGCTTCCCCACGCTCAGATTGAAGCAGTGGTGACTACTGGGCCCTGGGCTGCCCCGGGGGGTGGACCCCTCCACCTTCCCAGGAAACACACGGAGCTCTGGGCCCAGCCCAGCTTTGGCCTGTGACCTTTCTTGGGACCAGCAGAGCCTGGATGCCTGGCAAGGAAGTAGTCCTGTGGGAGCCGGTCACAGTGAGAGGCAGGACACCGCTGCACGGATCCCGTGAGGACCTCAGGGCCTTTCCTGCGCTCCTACCCTTTGCTGTCACCGGGTTGGATCTAGAACCCTGACTTGGCCAGCTGCAGGTTCTCTGAGAATGGAGACCCTGCACAGACATCCTGACTGGATGGAGGCAGGCAGGCAGGTGACCCCTCCTGCCTCCCCTCCCCTCCCCTCCCCCCAGCAATCCACTGCCCAGCCCCCACTCCCTGGCCCACCACTTCCCTCCCTGCTCTCTGGCTCCATCCCGGGCCCCTCAGAGAAGGGGGTGTTAGCCCCACAGCCTGTTCTACCCTCGCCCCCTTAAAGGGCCAGCTTGCTCCCAGCAGACACAGATGAGGTGGTGCTGTGACCTCTTTCCATGCCTTCCTGGGGTTACCTCTCCTACGGAGGTGACAAGAACTGGCTTCTGGTTGGGAGAGGGGCCCAGAGCAGGTGCAGGGGGCTGGGGTCTGTCTATTCTTGAGCTTTCGGAGTGGAAGGTGCTGATTTTGAAAGGGAAGATCAAATGGAGGCTGGTCCCTCTCTGGGTGCCCAGACAGAAAGGGCGCCTCTCCGTGGAGCTCTGGGGACCCCTGTGGTCTGCACAGAAAAAAGCACTTGTGTCCCCAGGCTCCCAAAGGCAAAGGCCCTCTCTGCCTCAGACAGGCATCCCCCTCCCCTCTCCACAGGGTTTTGTAGGGAGCCTCAGTGGAGCCAGATCATGGTCTGCAGGGGTGAGGCAGGACCCAGAATGTATTTTTAGCATGTAGAGTGTGGGAGGGGTATGGACAGAGCTGAGGTGCAGGCATCTTCAGTGCTAACCGAGGGTTAAAAAAAATAGCGTGAGTCCACTTCCTGGAGCCCACCCCCCAGGGAGCCCTGGGCTGGGGTATTATAGCAGCATCCTGTGGCTCCTGGGGCTTCACGGGGAACTGAGGCCACCTGTGTGTGACCAGTGACCCCCCCACAGCTGGGACGCGTCTTTTGTGTGGCCAGAGACACCGTCCCTGTGAGTCACACGATTTCTCTTCGTGGCACCCAGAGACCTGGCTTTGGGCTGGAGCTTGAGGGTGCAGCCCCTCAGAAGCTGTGTGATGGCAGGTGAGCCACTCCTGCCCCTTTAGCCCGTGGGACCAACAATGCCTCTTTGTGCTGCTGTGAGTTCACCCGAGTGAGTCGCCTGCCCAGCTCCGTGCCCAGGAAGTGCCAGCTTCCCCCTTTTGAGATGAGACGACCCTTGGAAACCGTGTGTCGAGGTCTGCTATGCAGCAGAGCCAGGTTTGAAGACCTTGGGATGAGGATGTTGCAGAGCGCTGGGCAGTGAAGGAGTCGGAGAGCAGGTGACATGCCTCGATAGATCATTCCTCTCTGTTGATGAGTAGTGTTCCATCACATGCACGCGTGCATCCCACTTGGTTATTCTCTCACCTATGGAAGGATATCCCGATTTGTTCAGCAGTATTTGGCCATTTTGAAGGGAGATGCTGTACATAACTGCGGGCTGGTGTTTGCTCGGATGCACGTTTTCAGAGCAGTTGTCTCAATTCCTGGGAATGTTATTATTGGCTTACATGGTGAGACCACATGCAGTCTTGGAAGGAATCGCTAAAGCGTCTAACAGAATGGCCACAGCATTCTACATGCCACCAGCAAGGAGTGCGAGCTCCTGCTGCTCTGGCGATTGTTCTCCTGAAGACCGTAGGCACCTGTATAGCTATGCAGTGCTCGCTCCTGGTTTCACTTTGCTTTTCCCTCGTGACCCGTGATGTGGAACATTATTCTGTATGCCTGTTTGTCACCTGTATATCTTGTTTGGTGAAGTGTGTATGCAGGTCTGTCCTCATATTTAATGGGGTTGTTGGTCCTCTTTTTCACTTTTGGAGTTTGTTTGTATGTTTTGCATACAAGTCCTTTATCAGGTGTGTTTTCCAAACATTTTCTTCCCATCCATGGCTTTTCTTTCTGCTCTCCTTAGTGGATCTTTCACAGAGTAGATACTTTACCTTGTACGAAAATAAACACCAGCAACTTTTTCTTTCACAGACTGGCTTTGGTATTTTAAAACTCATCACTAAACCCAAGGTCAGGTATGTTTTATTCTTTATCTTATTTTCTTTTTGTGCCCAGCAAGGGGCTTGAACTCGCAAGCCTGAGATCGAGACCTGAGCTGAGATCAAGAGTCGGGCACTTAACAGAATGAGCTGCCCAAGTGCACCTCCCAAGGTCATGTAGAGCTATAATGTTCACAGCTTTGCATTCAAAAATTTATGTGTGTGGACCATTTTGAGTAAATTTTTGTGTAAGTTGTAAAGTCTGTGTTCACATCCCTTTTATCCCCACATGTTTTCTCATTGTTCTATCACCTTCTGTGGAACAGACTTTCCTCTCATTATGAAGGTGCCTTGTCCCTTTGATGAATGAAGTGACTCTATTGGCGCGGCTCTATTTCTGTGCCATCTGTGCTGTTCCTTTCATCTGTCTCTTCAGCATGACCACATTCTCTTCATTACCTCAACTTTATGCTGTCTTTGTGTTTTTCAAAGATTTTATTTATTTATTTTTGTGAGAGAGGGAGAGAGAGAGCTCGAAAGAGCATGAGTGGGGTTAGGGGGCAGAGGGAGAAGCAGACTCGCCTTGAGCAGGGAGCCTGATGTGGGACTCGATCCCAGGACCGTGGGATCATGACCTGAGCTGAAGGCAGCTGCTGAACCGACAGAGCCACCCAGGTGCCCTATGCTAAGTCTTTGGATCCACATATGAGATCTTGAGTTTTATGTCAACTAGTCTTGGTTTAGAAATAGTTTGTCAATATTTTTTATGGGAATTTGACTGGGATTCCATTGAATATGTAGATCAAGTTAGAAAGAATTGCCATCTTAACAATATTGAGTGCATTGCTCCTGGACAAGGAGTGTCTTTGCATTTATCTATGGTTTTTTTCTTAATGGAAGTATTTTTATTTTATGTACAGTGAGTTGGCATTAAGTGGGCATCTTGG
The DNA here is from genome assembly GCF_024610735.1 of Ursus americanus. Lineage (NCBI taxonomy): Eukaryota > Metazoa > Chordata > Mammalia > Carnivora > Ursidae > Ursus > Ursus americanus. The sequence continues at coordinate 83,801,465 of NC_142132.1, forward strand.
ACGTCTGCAGTTGAGGCAGGTATCCTGGATGACCTATTCAAGGAGGTTCACTTAATCCAACTTACTGAAGTCAGTACCCTTCAAGGACTGACGGAAACATGGGCAACACCTATTGAGGTATTTCCAGATCAGACTGTGTGGGTTTGAGCAGAGGCAGAAGAAGGGAACCCTGGCCAAATTTCCTCGCATTTCTCCAGGCTGCTGGTGACCCACCCTGCTCTCTTGGATGCACGGAGGCAAAAGGCACATTTATCTATATGTTGTTTGATTTCTCTCCTCTGTGTTTTCAGGTTTTGTGAATATTTTATGTGTATTGTTAGATTTATACTTAAGAACCTTCATTTTTGTACGGTGGTTTTTATTTTCATTTCACATCCCGATTGTCCTGTACATCATTGCTGATCACCTCAGTCCACCGAGGCTGCTATCAAAATATCACAGACCAGGTGGCTTATAAACAGTAGAAATCTATTTCTCACAGTTCTGGAGGGTGCATGTCTGAGATGAGGGTGTCTCTGGTGGCAGACTGCTTGTTTTATCCTCACTTGGAGGGAAGGCACTGGGGTCTCGTTTACAAGGAGACCTCACCCTCATGACCCAATCACCTGTTCTAACACCATCCCACTTTTCATGAGGATTCCAACACATGAATTTGGGGGGAACACAAACATTCACACCATTGTCCTGATATCCATTGACTTGTGTACATTTACCTTCTAGTTTGCTTTTTGTCCTCTTTACATTTTCCTACCAAGGAACAGGAGCGGTGGGCTGCATTTCAGTTGGAATTTCCAAATTATGACACTAGATATGCAGAACTCTAAATTTCAGAGATTCCCCAGACCTTTCCTGAGCAGGTGAACTGGCCACAGCTAAACTGTGAGTGGGTGGCGGGGATGCCCGCGGCTTCCAGACCATTTGGGGTTGTGTGAACAAAGTAGAGAGATGGTCCTCAGGCCGCAGGAGGGAGATCCATGGCAGGCTCCCCAGAGATGTGTCATCCGAGGCGAGCACAGAACCCTGGGTGTCCGACTTTCTCACAGCTTTATTTTTGCTTTCTCCTATAGCATTTCAGCAGGACATATCTTACAGAAGTGTCCCTTCCTCAGGGCTTTGGCCTTTCACAACCATGGCACACCATAGTGCTTTTCACAGATTCTGCTTCTCGAAGAGGAGAAGCACCGAGAACATCTGGCTGTAAGTGTGCGTGGGGCTGGAGCAGGTGTGCGTGGGGCCGGTGGCCTGGCCACCCTGGGCCCGATGAGAAGTCCTCTCCGCTCTGTGTTGACAGGTCGATGCACGTGGAGAAGTAGGTGTGTTAAAACGGCAACGTGATTTATGTTTGATTAGATTATTTACACCAAACCTGAATTGTTTAAAAATTAACTTTTCTGGTTTTAATGGAAGTAAACTCATCAACCATTTTTTTTCTTTTGTTCAGAAAGTCACGGTTGAATTGGCAGCACATTTCACTGGAATCCTCCATTAGATGAACTCTATAAATATAGCAAGCTTTGACACGATAATCAGAACACTCAGGTGTTTACTATGAACCCATCTGTTTCTGGGGAGTTTTCCAATGGGACATTCCTAAGCCTTACCATGACCTTTTCATGCTCCTTGGTCTGTTTCTATTTTCATTATATCAGGGTCCATTTTATTTATGTGCATTTTTATTTAGAAATTACCCATTTCCTCTAGGCTTCCAGTGTTCTCTTATTTGATTTTTAGAATTTTTAAAAATGTTATTTGAAGTAAAATTGGCAATGCAGGGCTTAAACTCAGGACCCTCAAATCAAGACCTTAGCTGAGATCAAGAGTCGGACGCTTAACCTGTTGACTCACCCAGGCGCCCTGCTCTTATTAGACTTTGAATCTCTATTCTGTTTCTATTTTTTCCAGAATCATCACAGTTAATGAACCAAGACTGATAACTTATTACTAACTGAAGTTCATACTGTGTCCGGTTTCCCTCTGTTCTGCCTTTGCTCCTCCAGGGTCCCATGTGGGGCAGCACACATTTCTTCAGGCTATTCTTGGCTCTGACAGTTTCTGATATGTATCTTGTTTCAGTGACCTTGACAGTGTCCAGGAGGAAAGGTCAGACATTCTGTGGATCTAGCTCCACCTCTGTGGTGGGTGGCTGAGTGTCTACATCAAGCAGTTTAAATTCTTGTGCATTGTTTTCTACTCATTACAAAAAAAAGTCTATGTAATAAGTTATTTTTACCACCGTGAACCCTGGGTAGTTATTATAGGCTTTGGTTTTATTCCAGCAGTAGGCTGTGCGGTGGATCGATATAGTCCGCTGTGGCTCTTCATGCCATCTCCTGTTTCCTTTGACATAATTCCAACTTGGTGGATGTTCATGATTGGTACTTCCTCATTTTCTGATATTTCAGGATTATCCTGGCTCCTGCAGTCACTGTTTAGGCTCCTAGAGCCAGCCATCCCTTCCAAGAGCCCCCCCCCTTTTTTTTAATAGAGAATGGCATAAAAAATTTATATACCATGGGAACTAAATCGGCTCAGATTGAAGAGGAAAATTGACCAGAGCAGGCCCAGGCCAGGAAGCTCCTGAAGACAGAAAGTTACTAACAATTAGCTAGAGATAACCGGAAACCCTACTGGGAGCCAGAGATAAGCAGCCCTTTCTGCCTCTGTAAAAGGGCTTCCAGCCACAGGCTCCCTGTGCTACTGTTCCCGCCTGAAGCAGCCCCCACTCCCCCAGTTTCAACCCACCTACCAGCAGTCAGCATAGCCCTTGGAGCCTGACTGCCTGCAGTCCCCTATAAGAGCCCTATAAACACATTGCCTGGGGCCCAGAATTTGGAGCACGAGCTCATTTGGGTCTGCCAGCGCAAAATAAATCCGAGTTCTCCTACTTCTCCGAATGTCACTTGGTCTCTCGCCGGCCTGATTCTTATTTTTCCGCAACAAAATGTTGGGGTCCAGGAGCAAGCAGAATTCTTGAGATGTCTTTGGTGCAAAAAAGGTGGTTTTATTAAAGGACAGGAACAGGACTCGTGGGCAGAAAGAGCTGCATTGAGATTGTGAGGAGTGACTGATTATATACTTTCAAGTTGGGATGGGGTTAGGGGTAGTGTTAAGTCTGTTAGGAATTTGGAGGCAAGGACCTTGAGGGGTCATTTGCTAGTCTAGTGAAACCTTAAGTCATGAGACCCTTCAGATGTGTATCAGTAGGCCATATGTTCAGAGAATGATTGCTAACACGTATCTTGGGGAGTGGTGGAGATAAAGTAAGTTTCTAAAGGGATTTTTATATGTTGAAGAAGACTTACAGGATCCTGGTGGTGGGGCTCATGTCAAGCCAAGGTTGCCTTTTGCCCTTAGCAAAGTATCAATATTGAGGCAGCTGAGTTCCTGGAGGAAGATCACCCCACTTGTTTTAACTACCTGTCAGTGGGCTGTGATGAGGGAACAGAAGTCTGGCTGAACACAAGGCACAAGCTCGCACCCTGCAACCTCCACCCACCCACCCACTCCTGGGTGGGAGTTGTGTGACATTCTTCCAGGAAGCTCCCAACTATCTTAATGTTAATACCTTGCTAGAGGGGAAAACAACTTTAACTTGGCAATGGCAAGACCTCTGATATCTTGTAGGTATCTTATAAGTCTGTCCTCTCTAGCCTGTGAAAGGTCTTTTTCAAACCTCCTTTTTCATTACTTTCCCCAACCCCCAGTATATATTCAACACTCTTCAAGACCGCAGTGCAGCAGCCCTTTCTGCCCACGGGTCCTGTCCCCGCACTTTCATAAACCACCATTTTGCACCAAAGACGTCTGAAGAGTTCTTTCTTGGTTGTTGGCTCTGGACCTCACCCCAACAAACCTCACCTGTATTCCAAAACCTCATCAGGATGGGGGTGCCTGGGTGGCACAGTTGTTAAGCGTCTGCCTTCGGCTCGGGGCGTGATCCCAGCGTTCTGGGATCAAGCCCCACATCAGGCTTCTCCACTAGGAGCCTGCTTCTTCCTCTCCCACTCCCCCTGCTTGTGTTCCCTCTCTCACTGGCTGTCTCTCTCTGTCAAAATAAATAAATAAAATCTTTTAAAAAAAACCTCATCAGGTTGAAAAGGAAATTCATTTTTTTTCTATATTTCTTATGCCTTTGTTCTCCATATCAAGTTGAGGACCTTTTACCCTACTAGCACAGTTTTTTCCCCCATACCTTTCTTTTCTTTCTTTTTTTTCTTTTTTTTCTATTTTTTCTATTTTTTCTATTTTTTCTTTCTTTCTTTCTTTCTTTCTTTCTTTCTTTCTTTCTTTCTTTCTTTCTTTCTTTCTTTCTTCTTTCCCTTCTTCTTCTTCTTCTTCTTCTTCTTCTTCTTCTTCTTCTTCTTCTTCTTCTTCTTCTTCTTCTTCTTCTTTGTATTTGTTATAGAGTGCACATACCTGAGCTAGAGGGAGAGGAGAGAATCTGAAGTGGACTTTGCATTGAGCGCAGAGCCCAGTGAGGGGCTCAGTTTCAATGACAGTGAGATCATGACCTGAGTGGAAATCAAGAGTCAGCCGCCTAACTGATTGAGCCACCGAGGTGCCCGCCCCCCCCCACCTGGACTTTTCTAATACACTTAGATTATTTGTCACATTATGTATTCCATCCTGGGACAATCACACATTCTAGGTAACTTTATTTGAATAGATTATTGATGAGGTGGTGGGATATCAGTGAGGTGATGTGAGGTGAGGTGAGGTGAGGTGAGGTCCAGAGCCGACAATCAAGAAGGAATTCTTGAGATGTCTTTGGTGATGAGGGAGCAGAAGGCAAGCTGAGGACAAAGCAAGAACTGACACCCCACAAACCCCACCCCACCATGTATGTGGCATTCCTCATGCACTCCTGTTTGCCCTAAAGGACAAAGAAACAGTTAACCTATAGATACCACAATCTTGCAAGAATTAAGTCTCCCTCAGTTTGCAAATGTCTTAGCAGATTACAAGGACAAAGCATTTCTTTTTTTTATTAAAATTTTTTATTAAATTATGTTAGTCACCATACAGTACATCCCTGGTATTTGATGTAAAGTTTGATGATTCATTAGTTGCGTATAACACCCAGTGCACCATGCAATACGTGCCTTCCTTACTACCTATCACCAGTCTATCCCATTCCCCCAACCCCCTCCCCTCTGAAGCCCTCAGTTTGTTTCTCAGAGTCCATAGTCTCTCATGTGTCATTCCCCCTTCTGATTACCCCCCTTTCTTTATCCCCTTCTTCCCCTACTGATCTTCCTAGTTCTTATGTTCCATAGATGAGAGAAATCATAGGATAATTGTCTTTCTCTGCTTGACTTATTTCACTTAGCATTATCTCCTCCAGTGCTGTCCATGTTGCAGCAAAGGTTGACAAATCGTTCTTTCTGATACCTGAGTAATATTCCATTGTATATACGGACCACATCTTCTTAATCCAGTCATCTGTTGAAGGGCATCTTGGTTCCTTCCATGATTTAGCTATTGTAGACAATGCTGCTATGAACATTGGGGTGCATATGGCCCTTCTCTTCACTACGTCTGTATCTTTGGGGTAAATACCCAGTATTGCAATGGCTGGGTCATAAGGTAGCTCAATTTTTAACTTTTTAAGGGACCTCCACACTGTTTTCCAGAGTGGCTGCACCAACCTGCATTCCCACCAACAATGTAGGAGGGATCCCCTTTCTCCACATCCTCTCCAGCAATTGCTGTTTCCTGCCTTGTTAATTTTTGCCATTCTGACTGACGTAAGGTGGTATCTCAAGGTGGTTTTGATTTGAATTTCCCTGATGGCTAATGATTTTGAACATTTTTTCATGTGTCTGTTGGCCATTTGTATGTCCTCATTGGAAAAGTGTCTGTTCATATCTTTTGCCCATTTTATGATTTATTTGTTTCTCGCGTATTGAGTTTGAGAAGTTCTTTGTAGATCTTCGATACCAGTCTTTTATCTGTAGTCTCATTTGCAAACATATTCTCCCATTCCATAGGCTGCCTCTTAGTTTTTTTTGATTATTTCCTTGGCTGTGCAGAAGCTTTTTATCTTGATGAAGTCCCACATGTTCATTTTATCTTTTGTTTCTCTTGCCTTTGGAGATGTGTCATTAAAAAGGGTGCTTTGGCCGATGTCGTAGAGGTTGTTGCCTATGTTTTCCTCTAGGATTTTGATGGATTCCTGTCTCACATTGAGGTCTTTCATCCATTTGGAGTTTATATTTGTGTATGGTGTGAGAGAGTGGTCAAGTTTCATTCTTCTGCATGTAGCTGTCCAATTTCCCAGCACCATTTATTGAAGAGACTGTCTCTTTTCCACTGGATGTTTTTTCCTGCTTTATCAAAAATTAGTTGCCCAAAGCTGAGGGTCCATTTCTGGGTTCTCTATTTTGTTCCATTGGTCTATGTGTCTGTTTTTGTGCTAGTACCATGCTGTCTTTGTGATCACAGCTTTGTAGTACAGCTCAGAATCTGGCATTGTGATGCTCCCAGCTTTGTTTTTCCTTTTCAACAGTTCCTTGGAGATTCGGGGCCTTTTCTGGTTCCATACAAATTTAAGGACTATTTGTTCCAGTTCCTTGAAAGATGTCATTGGTATTTTGACCGGGATAGCATTGAAAGTGTAGATTGCTCTGGGTAGCATGGACATTTTAACTATGTTAATTCTTCCAATCCATGAGCATGGAATATCTTTCCATCTTTTTATGTCTTCCTCAATGTCTTTCAAGAGTGATTTTTTTTTAAGATTTTATTTATTTATTCATTCAACAGAGATAGAGACAGCCAGCGAGAGAGGGAACACAAGCAGGGGGAGTGGGAGAGGAAGAAGCAGGCTCATAGCAGAGGAGCCTGATGTGGGGCTCGATCCCATAACGCCGGGACCACGCCCTGAGCCAAAGGCAGCCGCTTAACCGCTGTGCCACCCAGGCGCCCCTCAAGAGTGATTTATAGTTTCTAGAATATAGGTCCTTTACGTCTCTGGTTAAGTTAATTCCAAGGTAACGTATGGTTTGTGGTGCTATTGTAAATGGGATGGATTCCCTAATTTCTCTTTCTTCAGTCTCATTATTCGTGTATAGAAATGCAACTGGTTTCTGAGCATTGATTTTGTATCCCACCACATTACTGAATTGCTCTATAACTTCTAATAGTTTGGGAGTGGCTTCTTTTGGGTTTTCCATATAGAGTATCCTGTCATCTGCGAAAAGAGACAGTTTGACTTCTTCTGTGCCGATTTGGATACCTTTGATCCCTTTTTGTTGTCTGATTGCTGTTGCAAAGACTTCTAGTAATATGTTGAATAATAGTGGCAAGAGTGGGCATCCTTGTCGTGTTCCTGATCTTAAGGGAAAGGCTTCCAGCTTTTCCCCATTGAGAATGATATTTGCTGTAGGCTTTTCATAGATGGCTTTTATGATCTTGAGATATATACCATCTATTCCTACACTCTGAAGGGGTTTAATCAGGAAAGGATGCTGTTTTTTGAACTTCTTAATCTGGTCATCTGTTGAAGGGAATCTCAGTTCCTTCCACGATTTAATTGTGGACAAAGGTGCTATGAACATTGGGGTGCTTATGGCCCTTCTCTTCAATACGTCTGTATCTTTGGGGTAAATACCCAGCAGTGGCTGGATCATAGGGTAGCTCAATTTTTAACTTTTTAAGGGACCCCCGCACTGTTTTCCAGAGTGGCTGTACCAACTTGCATTCCCACCAACAATGTAGGAGGGATCCCCTTTCTCCACATCCTCTCCAGCATTTGTTGTTTCCTTCCCTGTCAATTTTTGCCATTTTAACTGGCGTAAGGTAGTAACTTATTGTAGTTTTGATTTGAATTTCCCTGATGGCTAATGATTTTGAACATTTTTTCATGTGTCTGTTAGCCATTTGTATGTCTTCATTGGAAAAGTGTCTGTTCATATCTTCTGCCCATTTTATGATTTGTTTATTTGTTTCTCGCGTATTGAGTTTGAGAAGTTCTTTGTAGATCTTGGATACCAGTCTTTTATCTGTAGTATCATTTGCAAATATCTTCTCCCATTCCGTGGGCTGCCTCTTAGTATTTTTGACTGTTTCCATGGCTGTGCAGAAGATTTTTTATCTTGATGGAGTCCCACAAGTTCATTTTTTCCTTTGTTTCTCTTCCTTTGGAGATGTGTCATGAAAAAGGTTGCTTTGGCCGATGTCGTAGAGGTTGCTGCCTATGTTCTCCTCTAGGATTTTGATGGATTCCAGTCTCACATCGAGGTCTTTCATCCATTTGGAGTTTATCTTTGTGCATGGTGTGAGAGAGTGGTCAAGTTTCATTCTTCTGCATGTAGCTGTCCAATTTTCCCAGCACCATTTATTGAAGAGACTGTCTTTTTTCCACTGGATGTTTTTCCCTGCTTTGTCAAAGATTAGTTGCCCAAAGAGCCAAGGGTCCATTTCTGGGTTCTCTATTCTGTTCCATTGGTCTATGGGTCTGTTTTTGTGCCAGTACCATGCTGTCTTTGTGATCACAGCTTTGTAGTACAGCTTGAAATCCGGCATTGTGATGCCCCCAGCTTTGTTTTCCCTTTTCGACAGTTCCTTGGAGATTTGGGGCCTTTTCTGGTACCATACAAATTTAAGGACTATTTGTTCCAGTTCTTTGAAAAATGTCATTGGTATTTTGATCGGGATAGCATTGAAAGTGTGGATTGCTCTAGGTAGCATGGATATTTTAACTATGCTAATTTTTCCAATCCATGAGCATGGAATATCTTTCCATCTTTTTATGTCTTCCTCAATGTCTTTCAAGAGTGATTTATAGTTTCTAGAATATAGGTCCTTTATGTCTCTGGTTAAGTTAATTCCAAGGTAACGTATGGTTTTTAATGGGATGGATTCCCTAATTTCTCTTTCTTCAGTCTTATTGTTCGTGTATAGAAATGCAACTGATTTCTGAGCATTGATTTTGTATCCCACCACATTACTGAATTGCTCTATAACTTCTAATAATTTGGGAGTGGATTCTTTTGGGTTTTCCATATAGAGTATCATGTCATCTGCAAAGAGTGACATTTTGACTTCTTCTTTGCCGATTTGGATACCTTTGATCCCTTTTTGTTGTCTGATTGCTGTTGCAAGGACTTCTAGTACTATGTTGAATAGTAGTGGCGAGAGTGGACATCCTTGTCGTGTTCCTGATCTTAAGGGAAAGGCTTCCAGCTTTTCCCCATTGAGAGTAATATTTGCTGTAGGCTTTTCATAGATGGCTTTTATGGGATGAGAAATGTACCCTCTATTCCTACACTCTGAAGGGTTTTAATCAGGAAAGGATGCTGTATTTTGTCAAATGCTTTTTCTGCATCAATTGAGAAGATCATATGGTTCCTGAGTCTTTTCTTGTTGATATGATGTATCACGTTGATCGAATTGCGAATGTTTAACCACGCTTGCATCCCAGGTATGAATCCCACTTGGTCATGATGGATAGTCCTTTTAATGTACTGTTGGGTTCTATTAGCAAGAATCTTGTTGAGGATTTTGGCGTCCATATTCATTAGGGAAATCGGTCTGTAATTCTCCTTTTTGATGGGGTCTTTGCCTGGTTTGGGGATCAAGGTAATATTGGCCTCATAGAATGAGTTTGGTAGCTTTCCTTCTGTTTCTATTTTTTGAAATAGCTTTAGGAGAATAGGTATTATTTCTTCTTTGAATGTTTGGTAGAATTCTCCAGGAAAACCGTCTGGGCCTGGAGTCTTATTTTTTGGAAGATTGTTTATCACTGACTCAATTTCTTCATAATTAATTGGCCTGTTTAAAAAATCAATTTCTTCCTTTTTTAGTCTTGGTAGTTTATGGGTTTCCAGGAGGGCCTCCATCTCTTCCAGATTGCTTAATTTATTGGCATAAAGATGTTGATAAAAGTTTCTAATAATCTTTCCAATTTCATTGCTGTTGGTCGTGACCTCTCCCTTTTCATTCATAATTTTATTAATTTGGGTCCTTTCTCTATTCGTTTGGATAAGTCTGCCAGGGTTTATCAATTTTATTTACTCTTTCAAAGAACCAGCTTCTAGTTCTGTTGATCTGCTCTACTGTACTCCTGGTTTCTAATTCATTGATTTCTACTCTAATCTTGGTCAGCTGCTTCCTCGTGCATGGATTAGACCGGTTACTCTGTTGCTGTTCTAGCTTCTTGAGGTGAGAATATAAAAACTGCATTTTAGATTTTTCTATTCTTTTGAGTGACGCTTGGATGGCTATGTATTTTCCCCTTAGGAGTGCCTTTGCAATTTTCCATAGGTTTTTGACCATTGTGTTTTCATTCTTGTTGGTCTCCTTAGATTGTTTCAATTGATTTTTGATTTCCTGGTTTATCGAACCATTCTTGAGCAGGATGGTTCTTAGTCTCCAAGTGTTTGAGTTTCTTCCAAATTTTTCCTTGTGGTTGAGTTCCAATTTCAAACCGTTGTGGTCTGAGAATATGCAGGGAATAATTTCAGTGTTTTGGTGTCTGTTGAGACCTGTTTTGTGACCCAGAACATGGTCTATTCTTGAGAATGTTCCATGGGCATTAGAACAGAATGAGTATTCTTTGGTTCTGGGTTGTAGTGTTCTATATATATCTATGATGTCTAACTCACGAGTATGGCATTCAAAGCTCTTGTTTCTTTGCTTGTTTTCTGCTCTGGTACTCTGTCTATTGCTGATAGTGGAGTGTTGAGGTCCTCTACTATTAACGTATTTTTATCTCTATGTCTCTTTATTGTGGTTAAGAGTTGCCTTGTGTATCTTGCTGCTCCCCTGTTGGGGGCATATATATTTATAATTGTCATATCCACTTGTTGGATACATCCTTTAAGAATAATATAGTGCCCTTCTGTGTCTCTAACTATAGTCTTTAGTTTAAAATCCAATCTGTCTGATATGAGAATTGCTACCCCAGGTTTCTTTTGAGGTCCATTGGCATGAAAGATGGTATTCCATCCCTTTACTTTCAGTCTGGTTGTATCTTTAGGTTCAAAATGAGTCTTTTGTAGACAGCAAATGGATAGGTCATGTCTTTTTATCCAATCTGCAACCCTGTGGCATTTATGGGAGCATTTAGTCCATTTACATTGAGACTCATTATTGAGAGATATGGTTTTAATGATGCCATGTTGCCTGTAAAATCTTTGTTTCTATAGATTGTGACTTTCTGTTCTGTATCACTTTTGGGACCTTTTTACTTTTATAGAACCCCCCTTAATATCTCCTGTGGGGCTGGTTTTGTGGTTACAAAATTGGTCAGTGTCTGGCAATCCTGGAAGGTCCTTATATCTCCATCAATTCTGAATGACAGCCTTGTCGGGTAAAGGATCCTTGGCTTCATGTTTTTCTCTGAAAGAGCTTTAAAAATGCCCCCCCAACCCTTTCTCTCATTCCAGGTCTGTGTAGACAGGTCTGGCATAATTCTGATACCTTTGCCTTGGTACGTGAGAAATTTCTTTGCCCTGGCCACTTTCAGTACTGTGTCCTTAGATCTAATATTTGCGAATTGCACTATGACGTGACATGGCGTACGTTTGTAGTGGTTGAGCTTGGGAGGTGTCCTCTCTGCCTCTTGGACATGAGTGCTTGTTTCCTTTGCTAGATTAGGAAAGTTTTCAGCTACAATTTGTTCAAATATCTCTTCTAGACCTTGTTTTTCTCCACCCCCTTGGGGATACCGATGATTCTGACATTGGAACGTTTCATTGAGTCCGTAATCTCCCGTAACCTACATTCTTGAGATTGGATTTTTTTGAGCCAAGTTTCTATTTTAGCTTTCTCTTCTACTAACCCATCCTCCAATTCACTGATACGTTCTTCTGCCTCATTCACCCTGGTCATCAGAGCCTCTAGTTTAGACTGCATTTGGCTCATAGAATTTTTAATTTCTCCCAGATTCGCTTTCATTTCCACCCTTAGAGATTCTATATTCTCATTAACATTTTCATTAATACTTTTTTCAAGTCTACACATCATCTTGGCCATTGTTACTCTGAACTCCACTTCTGATAATTTGATTATATCCATATCCATTAGTTCTGTGGCAGAGGCCACAGACTCATTGTCTTTTCTTTGCTGGGGGGGATTTCTCCTTCTCGTCATTCTGATGAGGAGAGGTTGCGGGGTTGTCCAGAGCCCAAATTATTGACCAGGACCCAGACAGTGCACACTTGTTTTATAGGGACCTTAGGGATGTGGGCTTCTTGATTTTTCAGTCTGCCTTCTGGGGGAGGGGCCTGCCATGCTGATACTCAGGCAACCCTGTTTGGGTAGCATCTCCATGTCCCCTGCGAGGGGGGGATGTTGATGGGCACACTGTGAACAGGTTTTTCCAGGCTTTTGTTCTCTGGCGGCTTTCCCTGGCGGTTTGCTGTGCCTCTTCTGAGAATCAGAGCAGCAGTAGCCGAATCTCAGCCTCTGTCTCAGAACAGAGGGATCGCAGACCGTTCTCCAGTGATGTTCTGGCCACTTTAACTCTGTTTCTGTTGGTGCTTCTCAATCCTGCAGCATCTTTGGATGTGCGCCCTATAGCTGGCATCCCAGTCCTCACTACTAGGGCTGGCATGTCTCTGTCCTTTGTGTTTCTAACACCACCAGCCGCCAGCCGCCCCCATGTGCTCCAGAGCTCTTGGTCTCAGTCTGGTTCTAGTGAGCACACTGGAGCTCCGTTTCAGTCTGGTCACGTGTGTTCCCCGGCTCACGGTCTCAGTCCGCTCTCTCGCGGGTGCCGTCCGCGAGTCCACCCACTTCCCCGTGCAAGTGGCTACCGCTTTCCAATGCCCGAACGTGGCAGCTCCCTCCCCCTTCCGTTTATCATCCAATATCTGTGCACGGTTTCATGGCTCCCCGCTTGGCACCTCAATACTCAGCACTGGAGATGTTCAATTGTAGAGATCCAGATGTATCTTCCTGCATCTCAGGCTGATTCCGTGGATGTTCAGGATGGTCTGGTACCTATCCAGCTCGCCTCAGGGGACCAGCTGAAAAAGGGGTCCCCTCAAGAACAAAGGATTTACATCACTAACCTAGTTTCCAGAGGGGAATGTATGGAACATAAGAAATAGGAGGATCAGTAAGAGAAGGAAGGGAATAATGAAGGGGCGGTAAATAGGAGGAGGAATGAACCATGAGAGACTGTGGACTCTGGGGAACAAACTGAGGGCTTCAGAGGGGAGGGGAGTGTGGTATTGGGATAGGCTGGTGATGGCTATTAAGGAGGGCACATATTGCATGGTGCGCTGGGTGTTATATGCAAATAATGAATCATGGAACATTACATCAAAAACTGAGGATATACTGTATGGTGACTAACATAACAATAAAAATTTATTATTAAAAAAAAGAAGGGAATGTAAATACAACTAAATGTCTTATAGCCTGTAGACCATAGGCAGATACTTCTAGGAATCCACGAAGTTCCCAACTATCTTAATGTTAATGCCTTGCTAGAGGAAAAAAACCACTTAACTCGACAATGGCAAGGCCTCTGGTATCTTGTGAATCTTCTTTAACATATGAAAGTACTTTCTCAACCACCCTTTCTTCTTACCTCCCCCAGCCCCGTAGTATATAGTCAGCCACCCCTCACAACCCTGGTGCAGTAGCTCTTTCTGCCCACAGGTCCTGTCACCCTGCTTTAATAAACCACCATTTTGCACCAAAGACATCTCAAGAATTCTTTCTTTGTGTTCAGCTCCGGACTCCACCCCACTGAACCTCATCTATATTCCACAACCTCATCATATGGCACCCGAATGTGGGGCTTTGAGTCTTTTCATCCAGACTCTGAGCTTTGGTGCAAAATTGATGAGTACTTTCTCTCTTCTTCCTTTACTCTCCTTTCAGGCACTCTTCAAGGAGTACAGTCTTATTGGAACACTTTCATGTTGATAGGTCAGGCTGCAATCCTCCAGCCCATAGCTACTCTATGGGGAGGAAAAAGCCTGCCTTTTGGCTGGAAGTTAGTACCCTGGCTGGGATGGTAATAAGACCCAGAAACTTGATGCCCTCTCTCTTTTTTTTAAAAGATTTTTATTTCTTTATTTGACAGAGACAGCCAGCAAGAGAGAGAACACAAGCAGGGGGAGTGGGAGAGGAAGAAGCAGGCTCCTAGCGGAGAAGCCTGATGTGGGGCTCGATCCCAGTACACTGGGATCACGCCCTGAGCCGAAGGCAGACGCTTAACGACTGCACCACCCAGGCACCCCTAATGATGCCCTCTCTTTACTGTTGTCTTTATACAAAGTCGTCTGTCTTGGGCATGGGACAGCCACCTAAGTGACTAGCACGGCTGCCAATCTTAAGACTCCCGTGTGAGGTTTCCTCCTGATTTATCTACTGTGATCCCCTCCACATCCCTGGTCTAGCCGCTTCTGGCCACAGGACCTCCACTAGGAGCTGGCAGAAACCAGTACCCGAATGTCACGTACATCCCATGGTCGGGGGGGGGGTTTGTGGGGTGTCAGTTCCTGCTTTGTCCTCAGCTTGCCTTCTGCTCCCTCATCCTTTGGTGCAAAAAGGTGGTTTATTAAAGCAGGGGGATAGGACCCATGGGCAGAAAGAGCTGCACTGGAGTCATGAGGAGTGGCCCATTATATAACCTCAAGTTGGGAGGGGGTTAGGGTTAGCATAAGACTCTAAGCAATTTTGGAAGCAAGGTTTCCAGGACCTTGAGAGGGCTAGCTATTGGTGGGAAAAGGTCATTTATTACCATCTAATAAAACCTTAGTCATGAGACCCTTCAGATGTGTATCACTGGGCCATATGCTTGGGGGATGATTGCCAACACGTATTTTGGGAGGGTGGGTTTAGAGATAAAGGAAGTTTCCAAAGGAACTTTTATGTGTGAAAGTAGACTTGCAGGATCCTGGGGGTGGGGCGGCTGGGGCTAGGATTGCCTTTTGCCCTTAGCAAAGTATTCACATCTAGGCAGTTGAGGCCCTAGAGGAATGTCACTGTGCCTGTTTCAAGGAATTGTTCAATGGGCTGTAGGTAGTAGGAAATTTAATTGTGTCTACATACATTCCCTTCTGGAAGCTAGGTTATTGATAGCTTTGTTCTTGTAAATTGCTAAGACGTTTGTAAAACTGAGGGAGACTCCTGTCATGCAGGATTGTGAGCTCCATAAGTTAACTATTTGGTTTTTCCTTCAGCCAGGACATCCCATTGGGACAGGGTGTGTGGGATGTCAGCTTTTGCTTTGTCCCCAGCTTGCCTTCTGTTCCCTCAACATTATGATTTCCTCTTTGGGTCAACAAATGCATAGAAGCGGTATCCATCATTAAAGTATTCTATGTGAAACTTTTTTTTTCTTTTTTACAAAGATTTTATTTATTTATTTCAGAGAGAGAGAGTGATTGAGAGAGCTCGAGTGGGGTGAGGGGCAGAGAGTTCCCAGGACTTGGGAACTATGACCTGAGCCAAAGGCAGACTGTTAGGGGACTGAGCCACCCAGGTGCCCCTCTATGCAAAACTTTTAACTCGACCTCATAATCTGTTTATCATTTCTTTAGTTTTGCTTTTTCCATATGTCACATAAATGGGTTTGTGCTGTATGTTGGCTCTTCAGACTGATTTTTTTTTTCACAGCAATTTACACATAAAATTCCTCCATGTCTTAGCATGGGCTGACCGCTCATTCTTTTCTATTATTTAATAGTATTGCATTACATGTGCAGGTGAGTAAAAATAATTTTCGCCCTTCTCCACTAGATTCTTGGTGGAGACCACCCCCCCAAATAAAAGATGAACAAAAAAAACCCACAAAAGTTTAAGAGCCTGTATACCTAGGAAAATGGAGTATGTCTCCCAAGTAGCTTAAAGCCATCAACTTAAATATCTTCATCTGAAGACAAAAGAAAGCTCTTGGGTGGTGGTGAGAAGGTCAGTTAAGGGACAGTATTAGGCCAAGCACAGTAAATGAGGGTATGGTTGTTATGCAGATTTGAGTCTGGACCTTCTCTTTTGATAGGAGTTTCTTCAGATTTAGTCATTCTATTCTTGGTGGAGAGACATCCCTAGAAATGGAGCCTGCCTTTCTAAGTGTAAATTTCACTCACCAGACCATAGCACCAAAGGGTGGCTTCTACCCAGTTTTCAGAGATTCTTCTGTGTCATTCCCACCCTCCACCAATGGGGGTTCTCAGTTTTAGGACTTCAGCATTTCTAATAGGAGAGCAGTGCTAGCTCACTGTTGTTTATTTAATGATGAAAGAGGATGATGGGCATATTTTTGTATGCTTGTTTTGTATTTGTATATCTTCTTTGTGCAGGTGTGTGTTCAGATATTTACCCATTGTCTGTTAGGTGGGTTTTTTATTGCTGAGTTCTGAGGGGTTTTTGTATAGTTTGAATACAAATTCTTTATCAGGTGAATGTTTTGGCAATATTTCCCTGCAGTCTGTGGGTTGTCTTTTAGTTCTCTGAGCAAGGTCCTTCATAGTAGAGGTGTTAATTTTATAAAGTTCCCAGTATTAATTTTTTTAACTTTTTTGGACTGGCTTTTGGAGTTGTGTGCTAAAACTCATCACCAAGCCCAAGGTCATGTAGATTCCTTTTATGTTTTCTTTTTGATAATTTGAGAGTTCTGCATTTTAAGTTTATGTCCAATTTTGTGTGAATTTTGGTGTAAGTTGTAAAGTTTGGTTCTATGTTTCATTTTATTGTATATGCTTTCCAAGTAATTGTTCTTGAAGTATTTCTGAAAAAGACAGGATATTGTATTCCATTTCAGTTACCTTGATCCCCAAACCAGGCAAAGACCCCATCAAAAAGGAGAATTACAGACCAATTTCCCTGATGAATATGGACGCAAAATTCTCAACAAGATCCTTGCTAATAGAACCCAACAGTACATTGAAAGGATTATCCATCATGACCAAGTGGGATTCATTCCTGGGATGCAAGGGTGGTTCAACATTCACAAATCTATCAGTGTGATAGATTATATCAACAAGAAAAAAGCCAAAAATCATATGATCCTCTCAACTGATGCAGAAAAAGCATTTGACAAAATACAGCATCCTTTCCTGATTAAAACCCTTCAGAGTGTAGGGATAGAGGATACATTCCTCAAGTTCATGAAAACCATCTAAGAAAAGCCTTTGCAAATATCATTCTCAATGGGGAAAAGCTGGAAGCCTTTCCCTTAAGATCAGGGACATGACAAGGATGCCCACTCTCACCACTATTATTCAACATAGTACTAGAAGTCCTTGCAACAAAAATCAGACAACAAAAAGGGATCAAAGGTATCCAAATCGGCAAAGAGGAAGTAAAACTGTCTCTCTTCACAGATGACAGGATACTCTATATGGAAAACCCAAAAGAATCCACTCCCAAACTACTAGAAGTTATAGAGCAATTCCGTAATGTGGCGGGATCCAAAATCAATGCTCAGAAATCAGTTGCATTTCTATACACGAATAATGAGACTGAAGAAAGAGAAATTAGGGAATCCATCCCATTTACAATAGCACCAAAAATCATACGTTACCTTGGAATTAACTTAACCAGAGACGTAAAGGATCTATATTCTAGGAACTACAAATCACTCTTGAAAGACATTGAAGAAGACACAAAAAGATGGAAAACTATTCCATGCTCATGGATCGGAAGAATTAACATAGTTAAAATGTCCATGCTACCCAGAGCAATCTACACTTTCAATGCTATCCCGATCAAAATACCGAGGACATTTTTCAAAGAACTGGAACAAATAGTCCTTAAATTTGTATGGAACCAGAAAAGGCCATGAATCACCAAGGAAGTGTTGAAAAGGAAAAACAAAGCTGGGGGCATCACAATGCCGAATTTCAAGTTGTACTACAAAGCTGTGATCACAAAGACAGCATGGTACTGGCACAAAAACAGACACAAAGACCAATGGAACAGAATAGAGAACCCAGGAATGGACCCTCGGCTCTTTGGGCAACTAATCTTTGATAAAGCAGGAAAAAACATCCAGTGGAAAAAAGACAGTCTCTTCAATAAATGGTGCTGGGAAAATTGGACAGCTACATGCAGAAGAATGAAACTTGACCACTCTCTCACACCATGCACAAAGATAAACTCCAAATGGATGAAAGACCTCAATGTGAGACAGGAATCCATCAAAATCCTAGAGGACAACATAGGCAGCAACCTCTACGACATCGGCCAAAGCAACCTTTTTCATGATACATCCCCAAAGGCAAGAGAAACAAAAGATAAAATGAACTTGTGGGACATCATCAAGATAAAAAGCTTCTGCACAGCCAAGGAAACAGTCAAAAAAACTAAGGGGCAGCCCACGGAATGGGAGAATATATTTGCAAGTGGTTCTACAGATAAAAGACGGATATCCAAGATCTATAAAGAACTTCTCAAACTCAATACACAAGAAACAAATAAACAAATCATAAAATGGGCAGAAGATATGAACAGACACTTTTCCAATGAAGACATACAAATGGCCAACAGACACATGAAAAAATGTTCAAAATCATTAGCCATCAGGGAAATTCAAATCAAAACCACCTTGAGATATCACCTTACGCCACTTAGAATGGCAAAAATTGACAAGGCAGGAAACAACAAATGCTGGAGAAGATGTGGAGAAAGGGGATCCCTCCTACATTGTTGGTGGGAATGCAAGTTGGTACAGCGACTCTGGAAAGCAGTGTGGAGGTCCCTTAGAAAGTTAGAAATGGAGGTACCCTATGACCCAGTCATTGCACTACTGGGTATTTACCCCAAGGATACAGACATAGTGAAGAGAAGGGCCATATGCACCCCAATGTTCATAGCAGCATTGTCCATGATAGCTAAATCGTGGAAGGAGCTGAGATGCCCTTCAACAGATGACTGGATTAAGATGCTGTGGTCCATATATACAATGGAATATTACTCAGCTATCAGAAAGAACGAATTCTCAACATTTGCTGCAACTTGGACGGCACTGGAGGAGATAATGCTAAGTGAAATAAGTCAAGCAGAGAAAGACAATTATCATATGGTTTCACTCATTTATGGAACATAAGAACTAGGAAGATCAGCAGGGGAAGAAAGGGATAAGGAAAGGGGGGGTAATCAGAAAGGGGAATGAAGCATGAGAGATTATGGACTCTGAGCAACAAACCGAGGGCTTCAGAGGGGAGGGGGTGGGGGAATGGGATAGGCTGGTGATGGGTAGTAAGGAGGGCAGGTATTGCGTGGTGCACTGAGTGTTATACGCAACTAACGAATCATCGATCTTTACATCAAAAACCAGGGATGTACTGTAACATGCTGACTAATATAATAAAAAAATATTATTATAATAAAAAATTAAAATAAAATAGAAAAAGAAGAAGAAAAAAAAGAAGAAAAAAGAAAATTCCAAATTTATAGGATTCAAGGGGCGCCGGGGGGAGGGGTGGCTGCTTCTAGTGTACTGAGGGCAGGGAGTCCTGCACTGCCTCCCCTGGTCGCAGGCGGCACCCGAGGGCAGCTCCCTCACTGTGCGGGGCATGCGCGCTCCAGGGGCTTCGTCTCTGCCTCTGGTTACAGGAATGGGAGAAGCTCCACTGGCTGTGGAGGACATGGGGCCGCCTCCACACGGACGGGAGCCAGGCCTCCTCAGGACCCGCTGTGGAGAATGTGGGTCCGTATCCACACCGACAGGTCCCGCTGTGGAGGACATGTTTCCATGTCAACGCCAATAGGACCCGCAATGGAGGACGTGGGTCCGGGTCTACACTGCCCGCAGTGGAGGACGTGGCTGTGCGTCCACACCGATAGGACCCAGGTCTCCTCAGGACTCGCTACAGAGGATGGGGGTCCGTGTCCAGGCTGACAGGACCTGCAGTGGAGGACGTGTTTCCGCGGCCACACCCACAGGACCCGGGTCTCCTCAGGGCCCGCCGCGGGAGGAGAAGGTGAGGAGCAGCCGCCTGACCGGGGGATGCCGAGGGGTCCATGCTCACAGGACCCCGCGGAGGAAGGGCGCGCTGTGTAGTCGGTGGGGTTTCCGTGGTTTGTTGTGAGGTGACGTGGGGTCCCTGGCGGGGCTGTGCGTGGGCTGTGTGGTCTCCCCTCTCTGGGCTCGGATCCGCTGCGTGGTCCGCGGGTCTATGTCTACGCGCACATGGATTCGGTTCCTGGCGCCCCTCAGGCAGTCTGCAGTCAGGGAGCGGCCAGCCGCCCGCTGCTAGTGCTCCCGGGCCTCAGCCCTGCAGGGTCCTCCCCGCGTCCACACCAGGTCAGGGCTGTCGGTTTGGTGTCTGGAAGTTCGGTAGCGACGGCGCGCGCCCTGCAGACAGCTGTGGGGAGAGTAGATATTTTCGCTGAGCGTCTTCCGGTCTCCGCGTGTCTCCCTCGATGTCTGTCGTTGGTGTCTCAGGGATGTTCGAGGAAACGGTTGTCACCTGTTCAGTATTTCATGGAGGAGGAGGAGGAAGTTGGGAGGGTTGTTATGAAGGAAAGTCCCCTGGAGAGAAGCGGGGTTCAGGGTGATGGAGGGTTATCCGCTGAGCTGCAGGGGTGGTGATTTCTTGGAGGAGGTGAAACCCGCATCTTCCCCTTTTTTTTAGTTTCTTCTTAGTTAGGTAGTCAGGACCAGGGCCCCAACAAGAAAGTACAGAGTCAGCACAGTTAAAATAAAATAGCACTGACATCCTGTTCTGCAGCTTGGATAGGACCACACTGACATTCTGCTTTGTAGCCTTTTAAGAAATGACTTCTGCAAAATGTCCTAAAATAAGACAACCACAAAATCATTTGTCAGTATCATGGGCAAGGGGCAGTTAAGACTTAAGCTGCCGGATGTCAGGGAAAAAAAAAGACCATCAGCATGTGGACATGAACCTAATAGGTAGACAGATACGTGACCAAAGCCCTGATTGGCAGAACTCAGCACATCCTGATTCCTTAAGATAGTTCCATAAAAGAGCTCATAAAAACCCCTAAACTTAGAAACTACAGGGGCAACCCACTCCCCTCCCTCTCTGGGAGCTTTGTTCTCTTGCTCAGTAAACTTTGCTTTGCTGCCCACCTCCCTTCGTCTGGTCTACCTCTTCATTCTTCGAAGCAGCATGAGCAAGAACCACGGGCACCAAGTAGACACAAATCTGGTAGCACCACGATGGTGAACATTCAACATCACGAAGGGATCTGTAGATTTATCAGAGATTGTCAGTTTATATATGGACTAGACAGTCCTTTGGTGGTGCTGTTATTTCAGTCAGCAAGCTTTCACTGAGGACTTAAGCTGGACTAGCTTCTAAGACTGTATAAAACCAAGGTACTGGGTTCTTTCCAGTTATTGATGCATAAATGACAGTTCTATGATGTCTAATACAGTGTCCATTAGATATATTCATATCCGTGTTTGTGCGACCAAGAAAATCTAACTCAATGTATTTCTTGAGAAAAAGATAATAAAGAATAATGAAAAAGCAAAGGGTCGATACATTGACACCCTTGTTAAGGAACCAGGATAGAACCTCAGATGGCCTCTATCCAACTCCGTATCTTCCTCTTCCCTTTGATGGTGGCTTTATGATAATCTACGTTTTGATATCATTTTTAGTTGTGACTCTGATTTTTGACCGTAACTCTAGTACCACCCATACGTGAGTTCATCAATAACCATTTGTTTGACCTGTGTTTGAACTTCTGTGGAGGGATCTAGTCCTTTGTAACTCACATCATTGTCTCAGCACTTTGGTGTGAGAAACATTGTTTCAAGTTGTTTAGCGGTAGTTTTGTTCATATTGTTGTAGAGTACTCTTTTCTATGAGTAGGCCATACTTTACCCATTTTACTGTTGAGGAGCATTTGGGTTTTTCTGGGTTTAGCTTAATAAGAACAACGCTGCTGTGGAGCATTCTTATGTGCGTGTCTTGGGCTGGGTGACCGAGTGTTACCCTAGATAACATTGCATCTAGGAATGTGAGTGTGGCTCAGCATTACCAGATAATGCCACACTAGTATGAAAGCAATTTGAGCATGTGAGGCGGCAGCAGGGTGCATGGCCTGGGATGCAAAGCGTTCACAGCAGGTCATTCCCTCCCCCTTCAGGACACCCAGAGTCCAGTGTCTTTGCCAGTTCTCCCTGTAACTCTCAGGATAGCATCTAACTATTATGGGAATAACTGAGAAAATTCAAGTGGAAGAAGGTTTGTAGCAGGAAGGACTTAATTTCTTTAGGCTAAATATGGTAAATAAAGCTGGAACTTACTGATCTATGACTAATGGCTACAACCACCCAACAGCTTCCTTCCATTTTTCTGTAGTGATAATTTTACCATCCGGGTAAAAACCAAACCATTTGGAACTTCAGTGCAAAGCCTAGTTGACTGTAAGTAAACCTTGTATGTTTGATGAAAAAGAAATAAGTTTTTAAAATTGTTTGAGTACATCATTAAAACCTATGGATATAACCTGAAGAGTGTTTTGGCAGATTTGAGATGTTTGTCACCCTTCCCTACATTAGAAGTTTGGTAGAATTTGGTTGTCTTCCTCTATATTCATGCTAAAGATGAGAATGTGCTTAATTATTAGCTCCGTGACCCCATAGCAGTTGGTTATGAATGAAATGAAATGAAGAATTTATTGGGTCGACTGGGTGGTGTAGTCAGTTAAGTATCCCACTCCTGGATTCACCTCAGGTCATGATCTGAGATCGAGCCCTGCTTTGGTCTGGGTGCTCAGTGCAGAGTCCACCTGAGATTCTTTCTCCCTCTTCCTGCCCCTCCTTCCCTCCCTCTCTCGTCCCTAAAATAAATAATTGTCTTGAAGAAAATAAGAATGTATTCACACATTTACATTTATTTATTTTTTTATTTTAATTTTTTAAATTATATTATGTTAGTCACCATACAGTACATCCCTGGTTTCTGATGTAAAGTTCAATGATTCATTAGTTGCGTATAACACCCAGTGCACCATGCAATACGTGCCTTCCTTACTATCCATCACCAGCCCATCCCATTCCCCCACCCCCTCCCCTCTGAAGCCCTCAGTTTGTTTCTCATAGTCCATAGTCTGTCATGCTTCATTCCCCCTTCTGATTACCCCTTCTTTCTTTATCCCTTTCTTCCCCTACCGATCTTCCTAGTTCTTATGTTCCACAGATGAGAGAAATCATATGATAATTGTCTTTCTCCGCTTGACTTATTTTACTTAGCATTATCTCCTCCATATTTACATTTAAAATTAAGGAACTGATTGCACTATTTTCTATTGACATGTAAATATTTGGGCAGTTGTGAGGACAAAATCTTAAGTGTTTTGTCAAACCTCTGGGTCATTCACAGATGAGACTAAGGTAGCTGGGGACTTGTAGGCCGTTATTTGTCCACTGTCCAAAATAGGAAATGATAAAAGAGGCAGATGAGGTCTCTTCTGGCATTGTCCTTGATCCTCATCCTTCCTGAGGATGGCCATCTCTGGACAGGTCAGTGGCAGGGACTCACTCATGGTGTGGGTCATCTGTTCCCCAGAGACATCAGGGGAAACACATTTGGTTCTCTGGACAAGCCCAGCCACCGCCACGTGTCACAGCCCCCTCTTCTGGGCTCATAAGGGTCTCACTGTCACAAGGCAGGTCCTCGTATTTGGGAAACCACTGTGAGAGTTTGCAATTGCCTTGATCTCCTACCTCCTAGAGGCAAAGTGCAGATCTCTGGCATTGCTTGAAGTCATGTGAAGTCATCGTGAGAAAGTGTCCTTTGGCTTCAGAAAAATATGGGTGGGGCTCCTGGGTGGCTCAGCCAGTTAAGCGTCTTCTTTTGGCTCACATCATGATCCCAGGGTTCTGGAATCGAGCTTCGCATCACGCTCCTTGCTCAGCATGGAAAGGCGGCAAGGAAATAGTTTAGAACCCAAAGAGAAGGTGACTAAAGGGGAGTGAAATGGAACTCAGTCTGTGTGTTACTTTAGAAATTGGAAATTAGTTTCTTCTCAGTTGTGATTGTTCTTGAAACAGAAAAGCTGTTTGGTTTTTTTTTTATTTAATAATATTTTTTTATTATATTATGTTAGTCACCATACAGTACATCCCTAGTTTGTGATGTAAAGTTCCATGATTCATTTCTTGTGTATAACACTGCGTGCACCATGCAATACGTGCCCTCCTTACTACCCATCACGGGTCTATCCCATTCCCCCACTCCCCTCCCCTCTGAAGCCCTCAGGTTGTTTCCCAGAGTCCGTAGTCTCTCATGCTTCATTCCCCCATCTGATTACCCCCCCCTTCTTCTTCCCTTTCTTCTCCTACCGATCTTCCTACTTCTTATGTTCCATAAATGAGTGAAACCATATGATAATTGTCTTTCTCTGCTTGACTTATTTCGCTTAGCATTATCTCCTCCAGTGCCGTCCATGTTGCAGCAAAGGTTGAGAACTTGTTCTTTTTGATGGCTGAGTAATATTCCATTGTATATATGGACCACAGCTTCTTAATCCAGTCATCTGTTGAAGGGTATCTTGGTTCCTTCCACAATTTAGCTATTGTGGACAGTGCTGCTATGAACATTGGGGTGCTTATGGCCCTTCTCTTCACTACATCTGTATCTTTGGGGTAAATACCCAGTATTGCAATGGCTGGGACATAGGGTAGCTCTATTTTTAACTTTTTAAGGGACCTCCACACTGTTTTCCAGAGTGGCTGTACCAACTTGCATTCCCACCAACAATGTAGGAGGGATCTCCTTTCTCCACATCCTCTCCAACATTTGTTGTTTCCTTCCTTCTCAATTTTTGCCATTCTAACTGGTGTAAGGTTAGGTATCTCAATGTGGTTTTGATTTGAATTTCCCTGATGGCTAATGATTTTGAACATTTTTTCATGTGTCTGTTAGCCATTTGTATGTCTTCATTGGAAAAGTGTCTGTTCATATCTTCTGCCCATTTTTTGATTTGATTATTTGTTTCTCACCTATTGAGTTTGAGAAGTTCTTTGGATACCAGTCTTTTATCTGTAGTGTCATTGGCAAATATCTTCTCCCATTCCAGGGGCTGCCTCTTAGTTTTTTTTGACTGTTTCCTTGGCTGTGCAGAAGCTTTTGATCTTGATGAAGTCCCACAAGTTCATTTTTTCTTTTGTTTCTCTTGCCTTTGGAGATGTGTCATGAAAAAGTTGCTATGGCCGATGTAGAGGTTGCGGCCTGTGTTCTCCTCTAGGATTTTGATGGATTCCTGTCTCACGTAGAGGTCTTTCATCCATTTGGTGTTTATCTTTGTGTATGGTGTGAGAGAGTGGTCAAGTTTCATTCTTTTGCATGTAGCTGTCCAATTTTCCCAGTACCATTTATTGAAGAGACTGTCTTTTTTCCACTGGATGTTTTTTTCCTGCTTTGTCAAAGATTAGTTGCCCAAAGAGCCAAGGGTCCATTTCTGGGTTCTCTAGATGGTCCATTGTCTAAAGGAACAGACAGTGGAAGTTCACCAAATACAAGTACGAAATTTAATTGTTCATGACAGATGCCACCAAGTCGTTCCCAGACGTTTCATTCTACTGTGGTACATTCATTATACCTGTGCAGGCCCACATGGCAGTAATTTATGCATATATAGTGGTAATAAAATATGCCCCTCAGTAGTAGAATAATAGAGGATGTCTCTGTGTAAAATTATTAGACTACAACTTCCATGCTTTCCCTTTGGTTCCTTATTATCTGTGTAATTGGACAATTTTTGTTCTCTAGGCTTAAAACTCAATGTCAGTATTTAGAGTTTTTCGATGCATATTTTCTCCCGTATGAGTTACCAAAATAACTAAAATATGTACAATGTTGAAAATTACAATAGGAAAGTTCCATTTTGTGAATATTGTGTCAGTGCGTCTCTATGTTGACATTAGTGTTAATTAGAAACGATGACACTTCATGTGAGTACAAATATCAAAAGAAAAGGTTGGAAGAGTCCTGAATGTTTAAGTAATTGATGAATTAGACCATTGACAGGTTGTGTGTGTGTGTGTGTGTGTGTGTGTGTGTGTGCGTGCGCGCGCACGCGCGCACGATTGATTTTCAGGGAATGGTTCAGCTTTTTGTAGGGCCTCTGAGAGATCCCAAGTGAGCCTTTCAAGTAGTTGGTATCTGTTCTCAGAACACGGGAATCTCTTAGTCCAACAGTCAATCCGGTAAACTTTGAGGTCTTCAAGAGTTTCAGTCCTCGGAGACCATGTCGCAAACCCTTGTGAGTATAGGCATTCTAGGGTATGCTCAGAGCCCTCATTAGCTGGTACCAGCATGTGACGATTTCAGACAATATTACCTCTTGTGTCTGTGTCCATGTCAGTTCCCTACACTTCCTTACACTAGTTATGTGATCAGTGTGTTTCAGGATAATCCCCACATGTGATTTCTGCTCTTTCTTACCAGTCCTATCTGTCTTATCTTCTTCCTTTATGGTAGGGGTTGGGAAGCAACCTGTGTGGTATATGAAGGGGTGTGGTAGTTGTCTGCCTTCAGAGGATCGAATGATGCCTAGAAATTGTACTGTAGTTTGAGATCCTCAGCCCTAACTTAGGTCAATTATCCATCCTCTGAGAGTAAGGAATTCCATCACTTTACTTGGATGCTCATCTGTTCTCCCAAGTTGTCCTCAGAAATAAAGATGTCATCCATCTAGGGAATACTGGTTGATGTGTATGTTTTTGTTTTAGGAAAGGCCTGGATGTTCCTGAAAATAATGCTGTTGAGCACCCTTTCCTCTGCTTATTGGCCATCAGTAAATCTTTTGTGAAATATTGATTTTGAAATAGATGGTCTTTTTATGGTTCATGAGTAGGAATTCTTTATTGACAAGTCTTTCTCAGTGCGTGTGTTGCAAATCCTTACTTCCCAGTCTGCAGCTCACCTTTTCATTTTCTTAGTGGTCAAAAGATAGGAAGAGATGTCACATTTTTAAGGGGAGTGTGAGAGGGAGAAGCAGGCTTCCCACTGAGCAGGAACCTCAATGTGGGGCTCCATTGCAGGACCCTGGGATCATGACCAGAGCCAAAGGTAGATACTTAACAGCTGAGCCATCCAGGCACCCCCCACTGAATTCTTTTAAATGGCTAGTACACTCTGTGGCCTACCCCAAGACCGACATGTTCTACCTTTTCTCCAGAAACTGTCTAATGTTAAGCTACACTCCATCTCAAATTTCTCAATTCCATGTTTAATTCCTTTTTTTTTATTTTAAATTTTTAAAATTATATTATGTTAGTCACCACACAGTACATCCTGGTTTCTGATGTAAAGTTTGATGATTCATTAGTTGCGTATAACACCCAGTGCACAATGCAATGCGTGCCCTTCTTGCTACCCATCACCAGTCTATCCCATTCCCCCACCCCCCACCCCTCTGAAGCCCTCAGTTTGTTTCTCAGAGTCCATAGTCTCACATGCTTCATTTCCCCTTCTGATTACCCCCCCTTTCTTTATCCCTTTCTTCCCCTACTGATCTTCCTAGCTCTTATGTTCCATAGATGAGAGAAATCATAGGATAATTGTCTTTCTCTGCTTGACTTTTTTCACTTAGCATTATCTCCTCCAGTGCCGTCCATGTTGCAGCAAAGGTTGAGAAATCGTTCTTTCTGATAGCTGAGTAATATTCCATTGTATATATGGACCACAACTTCTTAATCCAGTCATCTGTTGAAGGGCATCTCGGTTCCTTCCACAATTTAGCTATTGTGGACAATGCTGCTATGAACATTGGGGTGCATATGGCCCTTCTCTTCATTACATCTGTATCTTTGGGGTAAATACCCAGTAGTGCAATTGCTGGATTATAGGGTAGCTCAATTTTTAACTTTTTAAGGGACCTCCACACTGTTTTCCAGAGTGTCTGTACCAACTTGCATTCCCACCAACAATGTAGGAGGGATCCCCTTTCTCCACATCCTCTCCAACAATTGTTGTCTCTTGCCTTGTCTATTTTTGCGATTCTAACTGGCATAAGGTGGTATCTTAGTGTGGTTTTGATTTGAATTTCCTTGATGGCTAATGATTTTGAACATTTTTTTCATGTGTCTGTTAGCCACTTTTATGTCATCATTGGAAAAGTGTCTGTTCATATCTTCTGCCCATTTTATGATGTGTTTATTTGTTTCTCGTGTATCGAGTTTGAGGAGTTCTTTGTAAATCTTGGATACCAGTCTTTAATCTGTAGTGTCATTTGCAAATACCTTCTCCCATTCCGTGGGCTGCCCCTTAGTTTTTTTGACTGTTTCCTTGGCTGTGCAGAAGCTTTTCATCTTGATGAAGTCCCACAAGTTCATTTTTTCTTTTGTTTCTCAGAGAAGCCTTTGGAGATGTGTCATGAAAAAGGTTGCTGTGGCCGATGTCGTAGAGGTTGCTGCCTATGTTCTCCTCTAGGATTTTGATGGATTCCTGTCTCATGTCGAGGTCTTTCATCCATTTGGAGTTTATCTTTGTGTATGGTGTGAGAGAGTGGTCAAGTTTCATTCTTCTGCATGTAGCTGTCCAGTTTTCCCAGCACCATTTATTGAAGAGCCTGTCTTTTTTCCACTGGATGTTTTTTCCTGCTTTATCAAAGATAAGTTGCCCAAAGAGCCAAGGGTCCATTTCTGGGTTCTCTATTCTGTTCCATTGGTCTATGGGTCTGTTTTTGTGCCAGTACAATGCTGTCTTTGTGATCACAGCTTTGTAGTACAGCTCGAAATCTGGCATTGTGATGCCCCCAGCTTTGTTTTTCCTTTTCAACAGTTCCTTGGCGATTCGGGGCCTTTTCTGGTTCCATACAAATTTAAGGACTATTTGTTCCAGTTCTTTGAAAAATGTCCTGGGTATTTTGATCAGGATAGCATTGAAAGTGTAGATTGCTCTGGGTAGCATGGACATTTTAACTATGTTAATTCTTCCGATCCATGAGCATGGAATATTTTTCCATCTTTTTGTGTCTTCCTCATGTTTAATTCTAATAGGGTATTTGTAGACTCTTTTGGATTTTCTGTGTACACAATCATATCTGTGAGTAGTCACAATTATCCCCTCAATTCTTACACTTTTTGTTTCTCTTGCCGTATAACACTGGGTAGCTTCTCCAATGCAATGTTGAATAGAGTCTCATTGTTTGGAAATTTTAATATACCTTTCTCAATATCTGATAGAAAAAGCAGACAAAACATTGGTAACAAATGTGACCTAATTGACGTATATGGAACATTCCATAATAAGTGCAGAATACATTATTTTCAAGTGGTCATAGACTATTTACCCAAACAGACGATATGCTGGACCATGAATTATGTCTACAAATTTTAAAATTCTGAAATTAAGTGGATTATATTCTTAGGCCACCAGGGAATGGAGCCCTAGTCATAATGAAAAGAAAACCAGGAAGTCACTACATGTTTAAAAATTCCATGTAACTTTGCTGAATATCCTAAGGGTCAGAGAGGGAATCGCAATGGGTATTCTCAACCTTTTCTACATCAGGGCTCACACACAATGGCCCTTTGTCTGTGAAGAGCACTCACTATCATAAGGTAGACAGGAGTTAAGCCTCCTATCAGAGTTCTGCGTATCCCAGCCACACCTGACAGCCTTGGCCTGTGTTCCCCCCACTCCAGCTGTCCTTTCTGGTGGTCCTGAGTTAAGGGGGTCAACATAGCCATATAGAAATGGGAAGCTCCCGACTCCTAGTGATGATGGTGCTATTGTCCCCACCAGTCTAACAACATGATTTCTGAGAGAAATATGACACAATAGCAGCGTCTTGACCTTCCTTAAGGTTTGAAAATCATCTTGTGAGTCATCTTTTAGAAAAACGGTTTCAGCATGTGTTCTTTTTTTCTGGAAAATAAATAGACCCAATGGTAATTGTGGCTTCCTGAGCACCTGCTCTTGAGAGACACCATACTGGCTCTGTGTAGCATTCTCCCTCTTAAACGTCTAAACTAGGATGTAGATACAACGAGTCCCATTTTCTAGACGGTTAGACAAGGGCTCAGAGACTATATGAATTACAGAGGATTTTAGTGTCAGAAACCTAAGTGGGATCTCCAAACTGACTCCAGATCCCTTGTTCTTCCATACAGGGTACCATTTCCCTCTTACCTCTGGTCTTCTCGATCTGGAAACCTAGGAAGTATCAGGATTTTCTTGTGTGGCCAACTGGAACAAATCCAGCTGCCCTTTTAAACCTCTGCCCATCATGATCATTAAGATAATTATCTCAGTGGAGGACCTTTGAGTAAGATACTTAAAGATCCCTAGGAATAGAGATACTATAATATTTTTCTGATATTAAAGTTACTGAAAGAACTATCTTTTTTTAATTGATTGAGGCTCTGGTATGTTCAGAGTGTGCTGTAATCTCGGAAATAGTATTTAAAAACAGCCTCTTCTACAGAGTGAGACAATGCTTATAAAGATTGCTAAAATATTCCCTTACCTCCAATTATTTACTTACAACCATTGTAGTGTTTCTATGTTATGATTATGATTTACATGAAGCAAAATTTGCAGAGAAAGAACTTAGTGCATCCAGGGGCACTTTAGTGTTGTGACAGTGAGCTATTCTGTTGTATTCTGTAGTCCAAGGGAATGGCGCCAGACATCTCTAAGATGTCTAGCAGTTCTAAAATTCTGACTGTAAATGATCTCTATGCTTCAGAGATTTGGGCAGGACAAGGGGAGGGGTCCAGAGACCGTGAACGCCTCTGTTACCTATGTTGACCATGGAGTAGATAACCTTCTATAGGGGTCATTTTGATTTCTTTGTACTACGTGAAGGGTGCTTTCATCTCAAGTTCCTCCATTTGGTAGTAATGATAAGGATAAGAGTAATTTTTATCTCATACCATCTGTGGGCCCTGATCTTGGCCTCCCAGGGAAGCTATCCTTTAACATTTTACCCAGCTCAAAATGACTGGGCAAAACCTCAAAGCATGGGCCCTATTTCTGCCCCAAGCACATATTGTCCATCTGCTTCGAAAAGAAAAAGATAACCAAAAAATGCCATTGCCAGCATCAAGGTAAGAACACAAAAGAACCTCTCTGGCTCCCATAAGATTAAAGTCATACTGACTTGTACATACTGAAAACATAAGAAAAAGTCTGTCACTTTCTGGAATCTTCTTCCTCATTGTGATGTGTAACTCTGTACATAAAACAGAACAAATTTATAACCCTGCCCCAAATGTTCCTTCCCCAGAGCACTCCCTTCACTGTGAAGATTGTGTCTCCCAGACAGCTGTCCTGACTTGCGTTTGAATAAAACTCTCTTCCTTTCTCTCTAAAATGTTTTAAAAGGTTCATTCATTTAGTGTCAACAATAACACTATGTTTTCTTTTTAAGTGAAAAATAAATGTTCCTGGTTCACAACTGCAACAGCATAGAAGGGCAGCTGTTCTTCATCCCGGCCCCTTCCCTGAAGAACCAAGCATGTGTATATAGATTCCAGCACAAATGGGCTCATCCTAGAAGGATGCTTTGAAGGTCCAAGAAGCACTATGCTCTCCATGGGTGAGACAAGAAGGCGAAGCTCTTCCTGCTTAGAGCATTCCTTTTTGGGCTTCAAATTGCCTTGGAAATGCATGAAAGCATTGCATTTCCTAAAGCCCAAGGCTGGAACAGTCTGAGAGCAGCTGACCTTGCCAGGAACCAGGCACACCCCTGCAGGGAGGGTTGGTGCAGAAGGGAAGGGGCAGGGCTCTGAGGGTGGTCTGCAGCTAGAGGGGTCCATGGAAGGGACCTTCTGTTTGGGGCCCTGCCCACGGTCCCACTCATGCCTGCGCAGGGCGTTGCGCCTCCTGGACTCCCTGCGCTCCCAGAGTTATGGGTCATGGGGGCGGGTTGCCCAGCATTCAAGGGGCTGGAAGCACCACACTCCCCAACCAATCACCGTGTGGGGGTGGAGCTACATCTCTGTGGGCGGACTGGAGCAGCCCTGGGAGCAGACCTGGGGTCAAAGAAGGGGAGCTCTGAGAGAGTTGACCTGTGGAGTTCCTGGCTGAGTGAGTGTGTGCTGTGTGCTGGGGTGGGGGTCTGGGAGTAGGGGGCACCCCAGGTGGGAGGTGGGGTTCTGGAAGGGCACGTGGAGAGAGTTCATCGTGGAGACTCAGGTGAGTTTTCTTTTTCCCTTGCAAATCTCTTCTGCCCAGTCTCCATCAACTGGCCGTAGACCCCAAACCCATGAACTCCAGGGCGCCCACTCACCAGAGCTTTTGTGGGATGGCTCGCAGACATTCCAGGGTTTCCCATGTTCCCCAGGAAGAGTGAGGGTAAGGATCGCACAGTCCCCAACTTCAGT
This sequence comes from Ursus americanus, assembly GCF_024610735.1. Classification (NCBI taxonomy): domain Eukaryota; kingdom Metazoa; phylum Chordata; class Mammalia; order Carnivora; family Ursidae; genus Ursus; species Ursus americanus. The sequence goes on from NC_142132.1 coordinate 83,833,692, forward strand.
GGGGTGCTTCCCGTCCCCCGACACAGTGCAGGTAATGGACCTCAAGCAGTACCCCGAGTTCAGCAGGGTGTTCCCTGTTCCCTCAGGCACAGGTGTGGTGGTTAGAAGCCCCAGAGCCATTACCCAACTTCAGCATTGTGCGCCCTGTCCCCCGGGGATGGTGGCAATGGGCTGTGAAGATAATTACTACTAAAAGACAAGTCTGTGCTTCCCCTTCTCCCAGAAACCTAAGCAGGTGTGCGGGCTTTAGGTCCAAGGTTCCATCTTCTCCCCAGCTGACACTTCTCTGCTCTGGCTCCACAAGACCTGAGGTTTTGAACGTCTGCATCTGAGTCAGTGAGGCAGCTTGACACAGGACGCCAGCATTCAGAGAAAGCAGCAGGGCCATTTGGCAAAATGTCATATCCACGTCAGGACTGGAGGTAAAACCTCTCATTAACCCACCATCTCCTGGGCTTTTCTCTTTTCTCTAGTTGAGCCATGAAGTAAAACTTAAGTAGTTGTCAGCATTCTGGATTTGGTGAAAGGGGTACTTAGTTTCCGAGCAGGGAGAACTTTGCAGGGGATCACATTTTCTCTGTTCATTTATTGCTTATGAATGTATTTTGAACAGCTATTTTCTAGAAACACTCTTTTATTAGAAAGGTAAGGTGAGATTTACTCTTTGTGTATTTTTAAGATATATTTTGTTCCTCCGTCTAACAGTGTTTATTCAGTTGGGTCTAAGATATGGTTGAGTGGCCAACATTTAGAGTTAGATGGCTTTTTGTCATCAGACTTCGATGATGTCTTGTCATTTGTCAAATGTGATGTTTCATCACTGATTAGTCTTTTCATCCCAAGAGTTACAATTAGGGTCGAGGGAAAATTCAAAATTATTCAAAGCAGCCGTTTACTGTTTAAAAAGTTGAGCTTGACTATCTAGCTTTACTAAATGTATCATCTCAATATTTTGAGGTGCCATATTCTCTCTGTCATTTCTTTGGTGGTGGAGTCAGAAGGAGAGTCTTTGGGAATTCCTTTGAATAGAGGCATGCTGGTGGCTTCAGGAGGCTTGGCGTCAGGAGCCCTGGGCTGAGTTCTGGAACTTCTTGCCTGACGCTGGGTGAGTCAGGTTATCCCACAGAGTTTCTGTTTCCTCCTTACGAGATTGCTGGAAGGTGAAATAAGTCAAGCAAAGAAAGACAATTATCATATGGTTTCATTCATTTATGGAACATAAGAAGTAGGAAGATCGGTAGGAGAAGGAAGGAAAGAAGGAAGGGGGTAAACAGAAGGGGGAATGAACCATGAGAGACTATGGACTCTGGGAAACAAACTGAGGGCTTCAGAGGGGAGGGGGATGGTTGATTGGGATGGGCTGGTGATGAGTATTAAGGAGGGCACGTATTGCATGGAGCCCTGGGTGTTATACACAAACAATGAATCATGGAACACTACATCAAAAACTAATGATGTAGTGTATGGTGACTAACATAACATAATAAAAATTTAAAAAAAAAGAAATTGCTGGAAGGTCATCTCTATGGAAAGGCTTTTTACACAGAAACTGTTCTGCCTAATGAAGAGCAACCAAAAAGGAGGTGATTTGGGCTGTATTATTCTGTAAATAATAATTTTAAAACTCCCTGTCCTATGGATACAGTATTTTATTGCACAAGGAGGCCTGAGAAGGCTGCAATGAAAGATTGAGATCTCAGATCATGTTCATGTTCCATGGATATGTTACTTACAGTTTGCACAGGTAGGAAGGTAAGTGGAGAGAAATATGACAGAAGGGGAAAGAAGGTGTGAACCATTCACTAGGTAGCCTTCTCCCTTTCTCAGGAAAGCCTTGGGCCAGTGTAATTTTGGAAGAAGAAGGGGAATCCTAGATCTTTGCAGCAGACAGGGGAGTTCCAGGTCTGGGTAGAGGTGACAGGGGTCCCAGAGGAGATCTGAGTGCATTCTGTAGCAGGGTGTGGGCAGGGCGGGCTCCAGGGGTGGCTGTGAGTCTCCCGCGTGACAGTTGTGACAGGTGAGGGCTGCAAGCAGATTCCTGGCTGAGGACAAATGAGGCACAGGTGGAGAGCTGGCTGAGCACCTTCTTTGGGGCCACCAGCCTCAGCCAACACACCAGCCTCATCGTCTGTCCCTGTCACTCCAATTCAGACTGTCAGAGTTGCCAGGCTGAGATGTTTGGTGGTGCTTCTTTCCTTGCATGTATGTGAAGTTTCAAACCTGAGGTGATGGACATGACAGGTCCTCAGAACATCTGTTACCCTTTTATTTCTTGCTCATCTTTCAATCAGTGAAGTGAATCGGACCTGCTAGTGGAAGGGGCTATCTGTGCATTTTTATTTCCTTGTTTAATTAAACAATGGGAAAATGGTCTTCTGAGATATTAAAGGAATCCTTTGTGGGTGTTCATGTTTTCTCTTCTGCGAGCCACATTCCAATATTAGAAATTATTTGTTAAAGTAAAAGAGCCTCAGAGCTGTCACAGGGTTTGGTGGCCTTTGTGAGAGGGAGAAATGGAGAAGGAGTGTAGGTTCTTTAGGAGCTCGGGGAGTGGCACATTGTGCTCCCAAAGGAAATGGAGCCTCCTGTCAGCCTTCCCAGGGTGGGGGCGGGGGAGGGGGTGTGCTGCTTACCTGGAGGCTCCTCCTGGGCTCTGGAAGCTTGACCTGGTGAGTCACTTGCGACTTGAGCTGGGGAACTGATGAAGAAAACAGAATGAATGCTGGAGGTTGCCTGTATCCTTTGGACTCAGACAACACCGTGTAGCAAAGGAACTCTTCACCCGTGAGGCGTGTCAGGATCCCTGAGGGTGTGGAGTTTGCTTCATGGGCTGAGGTTGTGTTTTCATCCTTATCTGGACCAGAGCCATGTTGTCTGGCTATGGAGATCCAGACCCTTAGGTGACCACGTCATTATTATTATTATTATTATTATTATTATTATTATTATTATTATTATTATTTTAACAAAGCAATAGAGACATTGACTTTGAGATAAAAATATCAAAAGGATCAACACAAGGTCAAATATATACGTGATGATCGAACTTGTGGTATCTCTCATTGGTGTGGGTCTTGTAGGGCTGCCCGAATGAGAAAGACCAAGGAATTCTATGTGGATAGAAGTGTGCTGTGCACAGGGAGTGTTTTATTCCATCAGTTGACTTCTCTCTCTGAAGGGAAAATAGAGTGGTGTCTGGAGCTTGGTTTCTGATTGGAAGGACTGGGAGGCCAGTGAATGGAAAGAGCAGTGTTCATGCTGACATGGTGCTCAGTGCCCAGTGAGCGAAGGTTGGAAGCTTGGACTCGGAAGTGTTGGTGTTCAGGGAGGATGTTGTCCAAGTTTGCAGCACATCGAGTCACTTGGCTGGTCTGCCTAATTGGGCCAGTTTCTGCCTTTCTAAGGGCAGGTTGAAAGTGGCTTGCAACCCTAGGGCATTTGCGGAGTAGTCTGCATGGGACCCCTGTGTAGACGCAACCCAGGGAATTCCAGAGCTAATGATGAACATGTTTGTGAGGCTGGAGTTTGCTTCTCTGTGAGAAGGATTGAGCTGGAATGGAAAGAAGTCTCTGGGTCTTATGACTCACTGAGTGGGTCCGAGGCTGGCAGAGTAGTCGGATCAGATGTCTATTTCCCAGGACCTTGGCCAGAGGGAGATGGACCCTGGGAAGCGTCTCTGCTCAGCTTTCTTGGATGAGCACCTCAGGCAAGGGGAGGAAGCGTGTGTGCTCACCTGTCATCGAGGAAGGTGTCTGGTTTCAGGTTTCGTGTGCAGGTGGATTCCTTGTATGGCTCCCTTTCCTGATGGTGTTCAGGGTGCGGGAGGTGGGTGGACCCCTTGTCCCAGGCGTCTCGTCTGTGCAAGAGCCCTAGGGCACCTTTTCCCCTGGGGATTTGGAGCACGACATCGGGGGGGGGTCGGTGGTGAAGCCATCAGTTTATGCCTAGGTTTCTTTCCTGCTGAGATGGACTGGGGACTCTAAGTGCTATGGAAATATAAAACAGGAGACAGGGCTGGGGGTGCTGAAGGGGAGGTGGGGGTGGTGTTTGCTATTCACATAGGGGCCAGGTGGTACTTCACTAGGAGGGTGATACTTGAGTCAAGATCAAAAGAAGGTGAATGGTATCACATCAAGAGCATTCTAAACAGAAGGGAAAGCATGTGCAAAGGCTGTGGGCAGGCTCATACCAGCTGTATGCAGGAGCAGCAAGAAGGCCCTGTGGCCACAGGAGACAGCTTAGGACATGACCTCAGGGAGGGTGACAGAAAGCCATGGCAGGGCTGTGACCCCATGGGACCCTGTTTCACTGGGCCATCCTGGCTGCAGTGTTGAGAACAGATGATAGAGGGTTGAGGATGGGCAAGGGAGGTCAATGATGACGCTTTTCCAGGAACTCAGGCAAGAATGAGCTCCACTGTGGACCAGACAGGTGGCCATCTGTGTACGTCTTGAAGATGGAGCTCACAGGATTTGCCAACAGCTTAGATATTGGGGATGGGAGAAAGGAGGAACTGGGGTAACTCCCAGTTGTTGTGGGTTGTCCTGAGCAAGGGGAAGGTGAAAGTTTCTGGGGGTAGGAGGTAGTCTGTGTTCCGCATGCTGAGGAAGGTGCCTTTCCTGGTGGATCTGCTGATGTTTGTGTCTGGGAGAACATTTCACATCTCCTCCCTCAGCAACGTTCAAGTACAAGGATCCCCCACTTTTTAAAAGTTCATTGTAAGACACTTGGCTTTCTTGAAAGATCTCTGTTATTACCTGGTTTCACTAATGGGAAGAAAGCTGAAGAGGGTTTTCCTCTTATGAAGAAAGTCGAAAAGTGAGCATCGCGTTCAGCATCTGTTTTGGGGAGAAGCACGACAAAGGCGGTGTGCACCCTAACCAGCTTCTTCCTGGGAACCGCTTTATGCATCCAGCCACCAACACTTTGAATTGTGTCTGTGAGAGTCTGCTGTGCTTTATCTCCATTTATTTCAGCATCCGTTAGGAAGTTGTGTCCTGAGGCCTAAGAAAAGCCAAAGAAAAGTAATTTTTGGAGTCTGAGCATGCTCACTAATTTTTCTGTCTAAATTAATGGTCATTCCTTCTTTACACCTTTTCTGCTGTGAAAGGTTTCCTAGGAGCACTGTACTTTCAAAGGGGAACTTGCGGGGTTAGCTTTAGTCTCCATGCTGCACAGAACATTCCATGACTGTCGGATTTTCTCACTCAGACACTGCGTCTTTGACCACCTTCGCCTGTCCCACCCCCCGAGTCAGGCACCCACCAATCTGTTCTCTGTATCTGCGTTCAGTACTTTTTTTCCACGTGGAATGTACATGAGAGCATCTGGTATTTGTCTTTCTGTGTCTGAGTTACTTAGCATAAGGCTCCCAAGGTCTATGTTTCTATGTTTATTGGGAATAATGCTGCAGTGAACATGGGAGTGCATCTGTCTTTTTGAGGTACTGTTTTTGTGTTCTCCAAATCAATACTCAGTAGAGCCATTACTGGGTCATGTGGTAGTTGTATTTATTTTTTCAGGAACCTCCATACCATTTGTCACAGTGGCTGCACCAATTTCCATTCCCACCAACAGTGCACAGGGTCCCCTGGTCTGCACACCCTTGACCACACCTGGTATCTATCTCTGGGACGATTGCCATTCCAATAGTTGTGAGGTGATAGCTGATTATGGTTTTGGCTTATGTTTCCCTGACGATGATTAGTGATGTTGAACAACTTTTTCTGTGTCTGTTGGCCACCTGTATACCATCTTTGAAAAGTATCTATTCACATATTCTTCCCATTTTTTATACAGTTTGTGTGTGTGTGTGTGTGTGTGTTGTTTTGTTTTGTGTGAGTGTCTTGTGTATTTTGGATATTAGCCTCTTCTCACACATATGATTTGCAGATATTTTTTCTATTGGGTCCTTTGCCTTTTTAAGTTTTTGATGGTTTCTTTTGCTGTGTGGAAGATTTCAGTTTGATGTCGTTCCACTTGTTTATTTTTGCTTCTGTTGCCTTTGCATTTGGTGTCTGATCCAAAGACTCTTTGCCAAAACCGAAGTCGAGAAATTTAGTACCTATGTGTTCTTGGATGTTTATGGATTCAGGTCCTATGTTCAAGTCATTCATCCATTAAAATTTTTGTGTGTGGTGTAGGAAAGTGATCCAGTTACATTCTTTTGCATTTAGTGTCCAGTTTTCCTGTTACTGTTCACTGAAGAGATGGTCCTTTCCCCATGGCATATCTTCTGCTGCTGTTTCGTAAGTTAGGACCATCTATGGGTGGGTTGATTTCTGAGGTTTCTATTCTGTTCCACTGACCTGTGTGTGTGTGTGTTTATGCCAGTACCATACTGTTTTGATGACTACAGCTTTGTAATCTTTGTAATCTAGCTTGAAATCTGGGAGTGTGGTGACCGCAGCTTTATTTCTCCAGATTGCTTTGGGTATTCAGGGTCTTTTGTGATTCCATAGGAATTTTAGGGCTGTCTTCTGTTTCTTTGAATAATGCCATTGGAATTCAGGTAGGGATTTCATCACATGTGTCAATTGATTGCTTTGGGTACGATGGACGTGTTAACATAATTAACTCTTCCAGTTAATGAGCATGACATACGGTTCCATTTATTTGTGTCACCTTCCAAATCTTTGACCCATACATTCTGCCTCCCCCCACACCAATGTTTTTCCTTTCTTTTCCACCATGTGCTGAGTGTATCAGGTCTTTCTCATTCTTGGTTACTTTTATGCCTAGATTTTTTTTTCTCGATGCAGTTGTAAATGGCATTGCTTTCTTAATGTCTCTTTGTGGAAGTGTGTCATCAGTATATAGAAATGCAACAGTTTGGGGCACCTGGGTGGCTCCATTGGTGAAGCATCTGCCTTCAGCTCAGGTCATGGTCCCAAAGAGCTGAGTTCGAGCCTGGCACCAGGCTCCCTGCTTAGCGGGTAGTCTGCTTCTCCCTCTGCCTGCCACTCCCCCTGCTCCTGCTCTTTCTCTCTGTGTCAAATGAATCAATAAAATCTAAAATAAATAAATAAATGTGACAGGTCTCTCTATGCTGACTTTATATCCTGCAGCTTTACTGAATTTGTTTATTCCAACAGTTTTTTGTGCAATATTTAGGGATTTCTATATATAGCATCATGTCATTTGCAAATAGTGACAGTTTTCCTGTATGGATTTCATATCTTTTTTTTTTTTCAATTATGTTATGATAGTCACCATATAGTACTTCATTAGTTTTTGATGTAGTGTTCCATGATTCAATGTTTGCATATAACACCCAGTGCTCATCACAACACGTGTCCTCCTTAATACCCATCACCGGGATAACCCATCTCCCTACCCCCCTCCCTTTCTGCAACCGTCAGTTTGTTTCCTGGAGTCCATAGTCTCTCATGGTTCATCTACCCCTCTGATTCCCTCCCTTCATTTTTCCCTTCTTTCTCCTAATGTCCTCCATGCTATTCCTTCCGTTCCACATAAGAGTGAAACCATATGATAATTGCCTTTCTCTGCTTGACTTATGTCACTTAGCATAATCCCTTCCTGGTCCATCCATGTCCCTGCAAATGGTGGGTATTCATCCTTTCTGATGGCTGAGTAATATTCCATTGTATATATGAACCACATCTTCTTTATCCATTCATCTGTTGAAGGACATCTTGGCTCCTCCCAAGTTCGGCTGTTGTGGACATTGCTGCTGTGAACATGGGGATACAGGTTCCCCTTCTTTTCACTACCTCTGTGTCTATGGGGTAAATACCAAGTAGTGCGATTGCTGGGTCGTAGAATCACTCTGTGTTTAATGGTTTGAGGAACCTCCATATTGTTTTCCATATTGTTTGCATTCTCACCAACAGTGCAAGGGGGCGCCCTTTCTCCACATCCTCACCAACATTTGTGGTTCCCGGCCTTGTTAATTTTAGCCATTCTGACTGGTGTAAGGTGGTGTCTCAATGTGGTTTTGATTTGCATTTCCCTGATGGCAAGTGATGTGAAGCATGTTTTCATGTGTCTGTTAGCCATTTGTATGTCTTCTTGGGAGAAGTGACTGTTCATGTCTTCTGTCCATTTCTTGACTGGATTATTTGTGTTTTGGGTGTTGAGTTTGAGAAGTTCCTTAGAGATCTTGGTTATCAGCCATTTTTTTTAAATTTTAATGTTTTTTTATTATATTATGTTAGTCACCATACAGTACATCCCCGGTTTCCGATGTAAAGTTCGATGATTCGTTAGTTGCATATAACACCCAGTGCACCATGCTATATGTGCCCTCCTTACTATCCATCACCATTCTATCCCATTCCCCCACACCCCTCCTCTCGGAGGCCCTCAGTTTGTTTCTCATAGTCCATAGTCTCTCATGCTTCATTCCACCTTCTGATTACCCCCCTTTCTTTATCCCTTTCTTCCCCTACCAATCTTCCTAGTTCTTATGTTCCATAGATGAGAGAAATCATAGGATAATTGTCCTTCTTTGCTTGACTTATTTCACTTAGCATTGTCTCCTCCAGTGCCGTCCATGTTGCAGCAAATGTTGAGAACTCGTTCTTTCTGATAGCTGAGTAATATTCCATTGTATATATGGACCACATCTTCTTAATCCAGTCATCTGTTGAAGGGCATCTCGGTTCCTTCCACAATTTGGCTATTGTGGACAATCCTGCTATTAACATTGGGGTGCATATGGCCCTCCTATTCACTACATCTGTATCTTTGGGGTAAATACCCAGTAGTGCATGGCTGGGTCATAGGGTAGCTCAATTTTTAACTTTTTAAGGGACCTCCACACTGTTTTCCAGAGTGGCTGTACCAACTTGTATTCCCACCAACAATGTAGGAGGGATCCCCTTTCTCCACATCCTCTCCAGCAAGTTGTTTCTTGTCTATTTTTGCGATTCTAACTGGCATAAGGTGGTATCTTAGTGTGGTTTTGATTTGAATTTCCCTGATGGCTAATGATTTTGAACATTTTTTCATGTATCTGTTAGCCATTTGTATGTCTTCATTGGAAAAGTGTCTGTTCATATCTTCTGCCCATTTTTTGATTTGATTATTCGTTTCTCATGTACTGAGATTGAGAAGTTCTTTGTAGATCTTGGATACCAGTCTTTTATCTGCAGCATCATTGGCAAATATCTTCTCCCATTCCGGGGGCTGCCTCTTAGTTTTTTTGACTGTTTCCTTGGCTGTGCAGAAGCTTTTCATCTTGATGAAGTCCCACAAGTTCATTTTTTCTTTTGTTTCTCTTGTCTTTGGAGATGTGTCATGAAAAAGGTTGCTTTGGCTAATTTCGTAGAGGTTGCTGCCTATGTTTTCCTCTAGGATTTTGATGGATTCCTGTCTCATGTCGAGGTCTTTCATCCATTTGGAGTTTATCTTTGTGTATGGTGTGAGAGAGTGGTCAAGTTTCATTCTTCTGCATGTAGCTGTCCAATTTTCCCAGCGCCATTTATTGAAGAGACTTTTTCCCACCGGATGTTTTTTCCTGCTTTATCAAAGATTAGTTGCCCAAAGAGCCGAGGGTCCATTTCTGGGTTCTCTATTCTGTTCCATTGGTCTATGGGTCTGTTTTTGTGCCAGTACAATGCTGTCTTTGTGATCACAGCTTTGTAGTACAGCTCGAAATCTGGCATTGTGATGCCCCCAGCTTTGTTTTTCCTTTTCAACAGTTCCTTGGCGATTCGGGGCCTTTTCTGGTTCCATACAAATTTAAGGACTATTTGTTCCAGTTCTTTGAAAAATGTCCTGGGTATTTTGATCAGGATAGCATTGAAAGTGTAGATTGCTCTGGGTAGCATGGACATTTTAACTATGTTAATTCTTCCGATCCATGAGCATGGAATATTTTTCCATCTTTTTGTGTCTTCTTCGATGTATTTCAAGAGTGATTTATGGTTTCTAGAATATAGATCCTTTACATCTCTGGTTAAGTTAATTCCAAGGTAACGTATGGGTTTTGGTGCTATTGTAAATGAGATGGATTCCTTAATTTCTCTTTCTTCAGTCTCATTATTCGTGTATAGAAATGCAACTGATTTCTTTTTTTTTTATTAATAATGATTTTTTATTATATTATGTTAGTCACCATACAGTACATCCCCGGTTTTCAATGTAAGGCTCGATGATTCATTAGTTGTGTATAACACCCAGTGCACCATGCAATATGTGCCCTCCTTACTACCCTTCACCGGTCTATCCCATTCCCCCACCCCCCTCCCCTCTGTAGCCCTCAGTTTGTTTCTCATAGTCCATAGTCTCTCATGTTTCATTCCCCCTTCTGATTACCCCCCCATTTCTTTATCCCTTTCTTCCCCTACTTATCATTCTAGTTCTTATGTTCCATAGATGAGAGAAATCATATGATAGTTGTCTTTCTCTGCTTGACTTATTTCACTAAGCATGATCTCCTCCAGTGCCGTCCATGTTGTAGCAAATGTTGAGAACTCATTCTTTCTGATTGCTGAGTAATATTCCATTGTATATATGGACCACAACTTCTTAATCCAGTCATCTGAGAAATGCAACTGATTTCTGAGCATTGATTTTGGATCCCGCCGCCACATTACTGAATTGCTCTATACCTTCTAATAGTTTGGGAGTGGATTCTTTTGGGTTTTCCAGATAGAGTATCATGTCATCGGCGAAGAGAGACATTTTGACTTTTTCTTTGCCGATTTGGATACCTTTGATCCCTTTTTGTTGTCTGATTGCTGTGGCAAGGACTTCTAGTACTATGTTGAATAATAGTGGCAAGAGTGGGCATCCTTGTCATGTCCCTGATCTTAAGGGAAAGGCTTCCAGCTTTTCCCCATTGAGAATGATATTTGCTGTAGGCTTTTCATAGATGGTTTTTATGAGATTGAGGAATGTACCCTCTATCCCTACACTCTGAAGGGTTTTAATCAGGAAATGGTGCTGTATTTTGTCAAATGCTTTTTCTGCATCTATTGAGAGAATCATATGATTTTTGAATTTTTCTTTCTGGATAAAATCTCTGACACTGATAGATTTGCAAATGTTGAACCACCCTTCCATCCCAGGGATGAATCCCACTTGGTCATGATGGATAATCCTTTTAATGTAGTGTTGGATTCTATTAGCAAGGATCTTGTTGAGGATTTTGGTGTCCATATTCATCAGGGAAATTGGTCTGTAATTCTCCTTTTTGATGGGGTCTTTGCCTGGTTTGGGGATCAAGGTAATATTGGCCTCATAAAATGAGTTTGGTAGCTTTCCTTCTGTTTCTATTTTTTGAAATAGCTTTAGGAGAATAGGTATTATTTCTTCTTCGAGTGTTTGGTAGAATTCCCCAGGAAATCCATCAGGCCCTGGCGTTTTGTTTTTTGGAAGATTTTTTTTATCACTGTTTCAATATCTTCATAATTAATTGGCCTGTTTAAAAAGTCAATTTCTTCCTGTTTCGGTCTTGGTAGTTTATAGGTTTCCAGGAAGGCCTCCATCTCATCCAGAGTGCTTAATTTATTGGCATAAAGCTATTGATAAAAGTTTCTAATAATTCTTTCAATTTCATTGGTGTTGGTTGTGACCTCTCCCTTTTCATTCATAATTTTATTAATTTGGGTCCTTTCTCTATTCTTTTGGATAAGTCTTGCCAGTGGTCTGTCAATTTTATTAATTCTCTTAAAGAACCAGCTTCTAGTTCTGTTGATCTGCTCTACTGTACTCCTGGTTTCTAATTCATTGATTTCTGCTCTAATCTTGGTCAGCTGCTTCCTCGTGCCTGGATTAGGCCTGTCCCTTTGTTGCTGTTCCAGCTTCTTGAGGTGAGAATATAAAAACTGCATTTTAGATTTTTCTATTCTTTTGAGTAAGGCTTGGGTGGCTATGTATTTCCCCCTTGGGACTGCCTTTGCAGTATCCCATAGGTTTTGGACCATTGTGTTTTCATTCTCGTTGGTCTCCATAAATTGTTTAAATTGATTTTTGATTTCCTGGTTTATCGAATCATTCCTGAGCAGGATGGTTCTTAGTCTCCAAGTGTTTGAGTTTCTTCCAAATTTTTCATTGTGGTTGAGTTCCAATTTCAGAGTGTTGTGGTCTCAGAATTTGCAGGGTAAAATATCAGTCTTTTGGTATAGCTTGAGACCTGTTTTGTGACCCAGAACATGGTCTATTCTTGAGAATGTTCCATGGGCATTAGAATAGAATGAGTATTCTTTGGTTCTGGGGTGTAGTGTTCTATATATATCTATGAGGTCCAACTCGTCAAGTGTGGCATTCAAAGCTCTTGTTTCTTTGCTGATTTCTTGCTTAGGTGATCTGTCTATTGCTGATAGTGGAGTGTTGAGGTCCCCTACTATTAGCATATTTTTATCTCTATGTCTCTTTATTGTGGTTAAGAGTTGGCTTGTGTATCTTGCTGCTCCCCTGTTGGGGGCATAGATATTTATAATTGTCATATCCACTTGTTGGATACATCCTTTAAGAATAATATAGTGCCCTTCTATGTCTCTAACTATAGTCTTTAGTTTATAATCCAATCTGTCTGATATGAGAATTGCTACCCCAGGTTTCTTTTGAGGTCCATTGGCATGAAAGATGGTATTCCATCCCTTTACTTTCAGTCTGAATGTATCTTTAGGTTCAAAATGAGTCTCTTGTAGACAGTAAATGGATGGGTCATGTCTCTCTATCCAATCTGCAACCCTGTGGCATTTTATGGGAGCATTTACATTGAGACTGATTATTGAGAGATATGATTTTAATGATGCCATGTTGCCTGTAAAGTCTTTGTTTCTATAGATTGTGACTTTCTGTTCTGTATCACTCTTGGGGCCTTTTTACTTTTCTAGACCCCCCCCTAATATCTCCTGTAGGGCTGGTTTCATGGTTATAAAATTGGTCAATGACTGGTGATTCTGGAAGGTCTTTATCTCTCCATCAAGTCTGAATGATGGCCTTGCTGGATAAAGGATCCTTGGCTGCATGTTTTTCTCTGAAAGAGCTTTAAAAATGCCCCCCCCCCAACCCTTTCTCTCGTTCCAGGTCTGTGTAGACAGGTCTGGCGTAATTCTGATACCTTTGCCTTGGTACGTGAGAAATTTCTTTGCCCTGGCTGCTTTCAATAGTGTATCCTTGGATCTAATATTTGCGAATTGCACTATGACGTGACGTGGCGTAGGCTTCTTGTGGTTGAGCTTGGGAGGGGTTCTCTCTGCCTCTTGGACACGAATGTTTGTTTCCCTTGCTAGATTAGGGAAGTTTTCAGCTACAATTTGTTCAAATATCTCTTCTAGACCTCTGTTTTTCTCCACCCCCTCGGGGACGCTGATGATTCTGACATTGGAATGTTTCATTGAGTCAGTAATCTCCCGTAACCTACATTCCTGAGCGTGGATTTTTTTGAGTCCAGATTCTATTCTAGCTTTCTCTTCTACAAACCCATCCTCCAATTCGCTGATATGTTCTGCCTCATTCACCCTGGCCGTCAGAGCCTCTAGTTTTGACTGCATTTGGCTCATAGAATTTTTAATTTCTGCCAGATTCGCTTTCATTTCCGCCTTAGAGATTCTATATTCTTATTAACATTTTTGTTAATACTTTTTTCAAGTCTACACATCATCTTGACCATTGTTACTCTGAACTCCATTTCTGATAATTTGGTTATATCTATATCCATTAGTTCTGTGTCAGAGGCCACAGACTCATTGTGTTTTCTTCGCTGGGGGGGATTTCTCCTTCTCCTCATTCTGATGAGAGGTTGAGGGGTTGTCCAGAGCCCAAATTATTGACCGGGACCCAGGCCATGTGCCCTTGTTTTATAGGGATCTTAGGGATGTGGGCTTCTTGATTTTTCAGCCTGCCTTCTGGGGGAGGGGCCTGCCACACTGATACTCAGGCAACCCTGCTTGGGTAGCGTCTCCATGTCCCCTGCGAGGGGGGATGGGGATGGGCACCCTGTGAGCTGGTATTTCCAGGCTTTTGTTCTCTGGTGGCTTTCCCTGGTGGTTTGCTGTGCCTCTTCTGAGAGTCAGAGCAGCAGTGGCCAAATCTCAGCCTCTGTCTCAGAACAGAGGGATCGCAGACCATTCTACATTGATGTTCTGGCCACTTTAACTCTGATTCTGTTGGTGCTGCTCAACCCTGCAGAGTCCTGGGATGTGCTCCCCACACCCAGCATCACAGCACTCACTTCCAGGGCTGGCGCATCTCTGTTCTTTGTGTTTCTAACACTGCCAGCCACCAGCCGCCCCCGCATGCTCCCGGAGCTCCTGGTCTCAGTCTGGTTCCAGTGAGCGCACCGGAGTTCTGGCTTTCAGTCTGGTCGCGCCATTTTGCTGGCTTTAAAATGGGCTGCAGTCATGGGACTCCATCAGTGAAAGCAACCAAGGGCACATGTGGGTGCATTTCTTCAGCCAACATCAACTGAGACCCTGCTGTAGGCCACGCTCCATATTAGATGCTGGGAACAATTTGGCTCTATCCTCGAGCTTCCCAGTGCAGATGACACATGACAAGCCGCCCATAGAATGGCTCTGTCTTATTCATCCCTGTATCCCTCATGCCTCACACAGCGCCCAGCACATAGTAGGAGCTAAATAAATAGCAATTTCCTTGGAGAGTGGGACAGTGTGGCGGTCAAGTCTCTGGCATTTCGAATCTGGGAACTTGGATTTGAATTACAGCCTGTCCAGTTATGTGCTGTGCAGCTCTGGGCAGGTCACTTCATCTCTCTGAGACCCAGTTTCCTTGTGGGTAGGATGGGAACTTAGATCACAGGGCCTGTGGGGGGTTAAGGAGCTGATTTGTGAAAAGAGCCTGGCCTGTGCTCAGCACTCAGATTACACCTACTGGAGTTAATGTGGTCACCGTAATGTCAGCGAGCTCTGGCAAACAATCCAGTCTCCATTCAATTCTGGAAAGTGAGAAGGGCTGACAGTGTCTGTGTCATCCACACTAGGAACCACAAAATCAAAACTGGTGGTTGACCTTCCTTCCCTTCATCTCTCCTTCTTCCATCCCTCTCCCCTGCCGTGCTCTCCCATTTCAACTTCTCCCTCTGCTTGCTGCCCCCTTCTCCCGAAGAGAGCTACATTCAGGTAGGAATCCAGGGAGGAGGTTTCCGGGAGCAGTCTGGCTCACCGGCTGTTTTGCAGACTGAGGTGGGAGACTGGGGTTGTGAAATCAGAGAGAAGTAAATATGTGTGATGTTTGTCTTGTTTTCTTCATATATCAATGACAAAATAGTAGGAGATATTATGTGGATGGGTTTCAGGTGTGCTCTGCTATTTAAGATGATCTTTCCCCGAGACCTGCTCTTTTCTGCTCTGCGTCTGCCAAGCAGCAAACCTGGCTCATGTTTGAATCTCGTGTCTTGGGAACTGAGCAGGGGAGTTACCTGGTCGGGTGTGGTATGACCCCTACCAGAGGCTGTCCGGTGGGACACAGTCTGTCCTGCACACTTGAGCTGGAGACAGAGTGCTTCCCTGCGAGCCAGGTGCGGGAGGCACCGGGGACCCTCTCCCTCTGCACCTTCGGGTCTCAGACCAGCCCCTGTAGGGGCCACCCTCAGGTCTGCCCTGGGGGAAAGGGCGCTGCCAGGGAGGGCGGCACAGAGAACGTTCCCTGTGGGGCTCCTGCACTGCTCCCGGGTCCTGCTGCAGAAGTGAGGTGGGAGGCATGTCCTGGAGCACATCTCTCTCCTCCTCTCCTCGTCCACATCCCTGGTCCTGGGATCAGAATAAAACCTGCACTTGGCTCCGTGGGACAGAGGCCCGGGTGCAGCGGCCCGGAGACCCTCCCCAGCTGGCAGGAATTCTAGAGGCCTGTGTGAAGGCTGCTGGGTTGGCTGCACACAATGGCTCTCACAGTCCCACTGAGCTCCTGGGACCGGCCAGGCCCAGGACAGAGGCTCTGAGCACCAGAGCCAGAGTCCCTGCTCCTGTCAAACCTGCTGCTCCAGCCACACAGCGATGGGCCTGCTCCCCACCTCGTGGTCACGGCCCACCCTGGGTCCTCCCCTCAGGCCTGCCCGGGGCCTCCCCAGTCCTTCCAGGGCTCGGCTCTCAGGGCAAACGCTGGCAGGCACAGGTGTTGGTGGGGCCGCACCTGCTGTAGAGCCCCTGTCACCCCCCTGACAGAGGAGAGGAATTTGGACAAGTTAGTTTCCTTTCTTGCCTCTGTGGAGACGTGTGGAGGGCCTGGGTCACCTTGCGACAGCGTTTCTCAAGCTCTGGAGATGACTCGTGTACATGAGAACCAAACGAAGCACTCAGATGGGAAGGAAATTCCATGCAGTGTGAATTCAGAATATGTTAAGCACTTAGGATTAAAATTGCATACATTTCACTTTCCACTTTTGTAAAAAAATAAAACAAATACAACTTGTATTATAGTTGAAAAAGCAGTGTCTTCTGTCCCCTCTTCTTGCAGGAATATATAAAGGCATAAGAGTAATGATGCTAGGGGTGCCTGGGTGGCACAGCGGTTAAGCGTCTGCCTTCGGCTCAGGGCGTGATCCCGGTGTTATGGGATCGAGCCCCATATCAGGCTCTTTCACTAGGAGCCTGCTTCTTCCTCTCCCACTCCCCCTGCTTGTGTTCCCTCTCTCGCTGGCTGTCTCTATCTCTGTCGAATAAATAAATAAAATCTTTAAAAAAAAAAGAGTAATGATGCTAACATGAGGTGTACTGATTGGCTTTTACCTGAAAGTCACAGGCAGGGTTTGATGTTGAGTGAGGAAGAAGAAGGAATGTGAGCAAGGAAAAGAGGGCAGTTTCAGGTCTCTGTCCATTGTGCAGGTGCCGGTGTCAGGATGGGTCGTACTGCAGGCTGGGTGGGGGCAGGGTCCCCACTCTCGGCCTCTGTCATCAGATTCCCTCTCCTCACAGGCCCAGAGGGTGGGACTTGGCCTTTCTCACCTGGAGTTACGTACATTAACTTCCCCAGTGGGAGCTTTGCATAGAGAGGAGCTTCCCTGCCTTCCCCTGGGACCGTGGTGAAGCTTCCTTGCCCACAGGATAGTTTCTGGACTGGAAGGTTGGGTTGGACTCTGTATTTCAGCAGCTCACTTAGCAGGGCCCAATTCCTTCCTCTTGTCCCTGGACATGAGTCCCAGAACCCAGGACTGCAGATCCCTGATCTTGGACACCAGCTCCCCCAACTGACCCTGTGTCTTGATCTCATTCTTCTGAGTAACCACAGAGCAGAAGGGACATGACAAACCTTTCCCATGGGGCTCCTTTGGCCATGAATTGATGCACTAGTGGCTGTGGATATAAGCACAGTTTAGGTACATAGGTTTTTCTAGATAACCTAGGCAGATGAGACATTTGCTTCATTCTTTAAAATGTTTGGCCAGACCCACTCTTGGGAATAATAAGTATACTGGAGTTTCCTAAAGACCCAAATGACCATGAGGGCTTGAGGTTTTATCCTCTTTGCTTGCATAGACCTGTCATGTACCTAGTATTTCTCATCCCTCTACAAGAATATGGCCTACAGCATAATACAAATATGAATATGAATATAAATATAAATAAATGACTCTTGGCCCGGAACTTCTGATATCTGAGATGCTATTTAGGATAAATGGTGCAATTGGTCATTCAGCTTTGACCTGAGCTGGTGAAATGAACCAGATCTGGGGTGTCTGATATCGTAGCCACCAACTACCTGTGGCCTTCGAGCACCTGGAATTCAGCTCACCTGAATTGAGATGTGCTCTGAGTGTAAAATGCACACTGGATGCTGAAATCAGAATAAGAAAGAGAACTTAAATTATTTTATTGAGATTTTTAAAACACTGTCTCATTGACATAAATGCATGTTGGAGTGATACTGTTTTTCCAATTACAATTCTTTTGACTTTTCTCCTTTTACTGTGTGTAATGTGACTACTAGAAAAGTTATGATTGATGCAGGTGGGTCACATTAGACGTCTGCCAGACGCTGCCAGACTCGGCTCAGAGAGCCTCCAGCTCGGGGAGCTGGTCCCACCTGGCTGCCACTCAGACCCGGAGCAGCAGCTGAGGGGTGGAAGCAGTCAATGGGGAGCTCAGTTCAGCATCTCGTGGGACAGTCCAAGCTATGATCTGGTTAAGGAAAAGGAATACTTGGTCATCTCTCCAGCGTGGGTATTGAAAATCTAGTCCTGCCTACAGCTCCGGGAGCAGAGAGCCCGAGTGCCCCCAGTGTCTCTAGGTGCACACGCTGTGCTTGGAATTGAGTTGGGCTCAGAAACACTTGCTGTATTAGTATAATACTTTGTTGCCCAGACTTTGCTGTCTCGTATTTGCCTTTTGTAGAACTCTGAGAAGTTAAAAACAAAATTGCACAAGATTGGGTGTGTCCTCTGTGAGATTCTTCTCGGGTCTCCCACTCCCTCCAAAGGTGACTCCGTTCTGGAACAAGAATGATCCACAAGGGGCACTTTCTGTGAAAGTGTTTTCTTCCCACCCTACCATACCAGCATTCACTTCTTGAATCTGATTCATTTTAATTTAATTCTAGGAGAAAAGCGATTTGCCGATGACAGAAAGCTTGTGCCACAAATGGTTTTAGTCAGCATTGACCAAAATTTCATAGGGAGCTACACGTTCGGAAAATTTGAATTTGAGTATTTACAAATCTCAAGAATTGCCTGTGGCCAATAAGTATAATTTTTTTCTTGTCTTCAGGACAAAATCAGTCATGTATTTAATTTCATCAACATTACTCCATATATATTACTCCATATATATACTTGTAAAAATTCATGCTTCATCATTAATCCACACCATGGAAGGTAAAATTCCAATTTCAACTCGACTCATATTTTCTTAAGATTAAAGCCTTCAGCTTTACTAATTAATAGTCACCCGTCACTAATATCGGTACAAATTCTCTTTCACTTTAGCTCAGCTATTTAGAACATGCAGGTCCAGACTGATGAACACACCACCTATTTGCTAAGGAATCATGGGGAACCAAGCAAGGGGGATGACATTTGGCTCTGCTTTGTTCCCATCCTATGAGATGGATTTTTCACGTTGATTTTATTGCCACTCAGTGACTAAAAAAAGAAATCTCTTATTGCTACCATGTTTTATTGCACAGTGAAATATAAAAATACAGGTGTATCAAAACCATGAAGCCAAATACATGTGAGATTCAAAATATGGGAAGGTCATAACAACAGTTCATAAATTATACATATTTTAAATATCCTTTTTGGTGGACCCTCAGAGAAATTTGAGGGGTTTTTGTTGTTGTGCCTCGCTTATTTTGTGTTTTTCTCTTCAAATAGAGAAAGCCCTGGTGGATTTTTGGGCTTGAGTGACACCCGAACTTTTGGTGAGTCCAGTGCTTGTAAACACAGCCGGCCGCTAGGTGGTGCTGCATCTGAAACTATGCCAGCTCTTCCCTCTTCCCTGTCCCCACCCAGGCTTTACCCCCTCCTCCATTCTACTATCTGAAATGCCCAGCAGAGGGCAAGGACCCATCTGATTCCACAACTGCTCAGTTTAGTAAACATTTCTGTCTCTTGATAATGAGGGGTATCTTCACCACCCGCTCCTCACAAGACTACTAAAAATTAGAGCAGTTTAAACTCATAGGTAAATGTTCAGCCTGCCTTCTTTCTGGCAACCTTTATCCTTTTTATAGGGAGGAGAGCGGCAGAGGGAGAGAGAGAATCTTTTTTTATCTTGTTTTATTTTAAAGATTTTATTTATTTATTTGACCCAGAAAGAGACAGCCAGAGAGAGAGAGGGAACACAAGCAGGGGGAGTGGGAGAGGAAGAAGCAGGCTCCCAGTGGAGGAGCCTGATGGGGGGCTCGATCCCAGACCTCTGGGATCACACCCTGAGCCGAAGGCAGACACTTAATGACTGTGCCACCCGTAGATCATGACCCGAGTCAAAATTGAGAGTCAGACATTGAAGTGACTAAGCTACCCAGGCGCCCCATTAAACCTTAATGACATGGCAAAACTCGGCTAAATCCAGTCTCCCCTCAATTATTCCTACCTGTAGGAACCTTTCCTTTTGTCCCAAGACAAATCATTTCTTTATGTTGCTCTCCCAGGACAACTTATAAATGCTGCTACTTCTTCTTTTTCCCTTCTCTCTTTTTAAAAAGATTTTATTTATTTATTTTAGAGTGAGAGCACTCACAAGCAGGGAGAGGAGCGGGGGGGGGGGGGAACATACTCCTTCCTGAGTGTGGAACTGACACAGGGCTGTATCCCAGGACCCTGAGATCATGACCTGAGCTGAAACCAAGAATCCAACGCCCATCGACTGAAGCACCCAGGTACCCAACTTATAAACATTTCTAATAGAATCGGTTACTATTCTTTTCTTTTTGGATGGGTGTGGTCTTAATTCTTTTTGAATGAGACAAATTTAATAGCTGGGTCAGTGGTCTTGATTTTGGATATCAACTACAAGGAGTATCCAGTAAAAAGTAGACAACAAATAGTTATTACTGGATTGATGTAGAATTTAATTTTATAACTTGAAATCAATCTGATTTCCCTTATATTATCTCTTGATTTTCATGCTCCCTACACTTTCCTGCTTATCTAGGAGTAATGTAAAACAATATAACATAATTGAAGGGAGAAAACTTGATTGGACATTATGCAAAGAATAAACCAAAGGCCATTTACCTAAGTTGTGGTACGATGTCAAGAAGGGAAATATGAAGATGTTATGAAAATTATTTGTAATCTCCCATCTCAGAAGTAAAGTCTACAATTCTCATTATTCTTGGACATTTTCAAATGTATCCAAACTTGTGGTGAACAAAAGAAAGCAAATATGAAACTCATGAGTTGCAATATTTAGAAATGGTGGTTGGATTTGACTGTGAGGCACACAACCTTCTAACAGGCTATACATGCTGTGGGGTCACACTTTGGTCAGCCACCCGCAGATTCAAAACTCATACACTTTATTAGCATTAACAAGGGGTGAAAAATTGTGTGAAATGGCTGATCAGTAATAATTGTTCTGTGAATATGAATTTTAGTTTGGATTAAAGACACGATATGATTTACTGCAACTTTAGATGTCTCGTTTCTATTATGCTCTCTTGCAAAATTTTCAAAAAGGAAAGGCTGTTGTCCAATTTCGGGTGGTCTGGGGCCCATTCCAGTTTGTCTAACAATGCTTGAAAATACATATTTGCAATCATGGAGAAAAACAGTTGGGGAGAAATGACTGGGTCCAGAGAGTGAGCTTTGAGAGAACACTTACCAAAACACTTTCGCTACTTTGAAAAATTGAAATATAAGAATAGGTGTATTCCTTTTTACATCAGTGGGGTCTGTGACTAATTCCATAGAGATAAATATTGGCCGTTTAATATTGGGTTAAAAGAGATCAGGAAGAATTCCCATTTTCATACTTTTTTTAAAAAATGATTTATTTGTATATTTTAGAGAGAGAGAGACAGTGTGAGTTGAAGGAGCAGAGGGAGAGGGAGAATCTCAAGCAGACTCCATGTTGAATGCAGAGCCCAATGCGGGGCTCCCCTAGGAACCCCCATTTTTCTTAAAGGGAGTTAGCAGACATGGCTTAAGACAGGGCTTCTCAACCTTGGCTCTGTTGACATTTGGGACAAGGGAACTCTTGTGGGAGCTGCAGGGAGCCTGGTAGCATGTGGAGCAGCATCCCCGGCCTCTACCCACCAAATGCCAGTAGCACCCGCCCCACAGTTGGGAACCTTCAATGTACCCAGACATTGCCGAGTGTTCCCTGGGGGCCAAAGCACTCCCTGCTTGGGGACCACTGGAAGCCAATATAATGTGTCCAGAGAACTGGGAAGATACACCCTCTGGGTATTATATTCTATTATGTACCCCTTAATGGAGTAAAAATAATCTCAGACCAAAGAGACATTGATGGGATGTGAACACAGGGAGAGCGAGAACGCCAATGGAAGACTCATCACTGTGTAAACGCCTGGAGGTCAGGATTCCAGGCGAGTAGAGAGGAGCCCTACATTAATTTATTTTCATTCATTAAAATGATTGATAATCATTCATTCCATTCATGGGTTTCTCACATTCTACAGAGGGTGGCTAAGGAGAGAGCAAGATGTAGAGTTTAGATGAGGTTGATTAAACCGTTACTGAGCCACTACCACCCATGCCTGGCAACATGTACGTAATTTTGTCCCACATTGACTCTGGGTTTGAGAATCCCAGGCACAGATGTGAGTCTCAGTACTCAGTCTGAAGAAGTGGATTATTTCAGGATGTTCATAAATCAAAGTGCAGTATAGCCTGAGACAGCCTGAACAGCACTGGCCAATAGGATTCCGTGATGTAAATGATCTCTGTCTTCCCTGTCCAATGTGGTAGCACCAGCTTGGAGTGGCTCTTGAGCCCTTGAAATGTGGCCACCTTTCTTGTGTCACATGTGGAAATGTGAACATTTGGGGGATAGCGAATTAAAAATACATTGTTTAGTGTGCCTGGGTAGCTTGGTTGGTTAAAAGACCATCTCTTGATCTCAGCTCAGGTCTTGATGGTTGTGTGTTCAATCTCTGCCTTGGGCTCCACACTGGACAGGAGCCTCCTTAAAAAACAAAACCAAACCCAAAACATCATTTACATTTACTTCACCATTTTCATTGCTCTTGTTTCCAGTGTGCTTATTAGAAAACATGAAACCATGTCTGTGTCTTGCATTAGGTTTTTATCAGAGAGCCCTGATCTAGAAGGTGGAGAATTCTGCTCTGTCAGGACACCTTAAACTCAACCCTGCTCTGGGTTAATGTCTGGGCCAGGCAGGACCTGCAGGCAGAGCTGGGGATCCGCCTAAGTTCGGATCCTTCTCCTGTCTCAGCTCAAAGCCCAGTGAGGATTCTAGACTTGGTTTCCAATCGTCATTTCAGATCTCTCTTGGTTTGGACCATGTGCCCTTGATTTTGTGTGTTCATTCCTTAGCACTAGAAAGGACATTTAGTTAGGACCCATTAGGTATTTCCACTTTAAGGATGAAAGGATTTCAGGAAACAATAGCATTTAAATCACAGATGATCCTGCCATTCAGCTGTCCAGGTGATCTCCGTCTGGGAAGCCACCATGAAGTAGTTTGAAGAGGCAAGCCAGTGTCCTGTCTGCCTAGCCTTTCTAGAGAAGTGCTTTGTGGAAAATTTATAAAAATAAATAAATAAATAAATAAATAAATAAATAAATAAATAAGTAAGTAAGTAAGTAAGTAAGTAAGTAAGTAAGTAAGTAATTTCTGGTTCCTGGCACAGGCCTCCTAAAATCCTTGCAGTTTCCTGAGGGATAGGAGAGCCTTTTATTAGTCATAAAATCTCCAACAGACCTCTCCAGAGTTTAGGCTAAAGAGCTGACATAGGGCGGGGCCCAGAAATGGCATCACAATGGGGCTGGTCACCAGAAGGACCAAACTGGGAGTAAAGGATTGGAAATTTCAGCCCCAGCCACTGGCCATCTGCGAGGGGAGGGGGCTGAAGATTGGGTTATAAAAAGTCTTGAACAAGAGGTTGGTGAACACATTAATATTCTGGAAAAGTGATTTTCCCCCAGAGAGGGCGTGGAAGCTCTCCACGACTCCCCACCCCCTTTAGACCTTCCTTGCTATACACATCTCTTCCATTGGGCATTTCCTGAGTTGTATTCTTTATAATAAACTGGTCGATGTAAGTAAAGTGCTTTCCTGACTTCTGAGTTGATCTTTTTCCCCCCTTCATTCACATAAGTTTTATTACAGTGTATTTATAATTGTTTTTTCCTTTTTTAAAATTTAAATTCAATTAGGCAGCATATAGTACATCATTAGTTTCAGATGTAGTGTTCAATAATATATCATTTGCGTATACCCCCCAGTGCTCATCTCATCACGCGCCCCCCTTAATGCCCATCACCCAATTACCTCATCCCCCCACCCACCTCACCTCCAGCAACCCTCAGTTTGTTTCATATACTTAAATGTCTCTCATGGTTTTTCTCCCTCTCTGATGACCTCCAGTTCAGCTTTCCCTCTCTTCCCCTATGATCCTCTGCGCTGTTTCTTAGAGTCTACCTATGACTGAAACCGTATACTTGTCTTTCTCTGACTGCTGTGTTTCACTCAGTATAATACACTCCAGTTCCATCCAGGTCAATGTAAGTGGTAAGAGTTCATCCTTTCGAATGGCTGAGTCATATTCCTTTTTATACATGGAGCCCATCTTCTTTATCCATCCACTTGTGGATGTGAGTCATTCTAGTGAAATTAACCCTAAGGAGGGGGTCTGAGGGAATACCTGACCTTGTGGTTGGGCAGAAGTGTGGGTAGCTTGAACACCCCATTTGTGACTGGCCTCTGCAGTGGGGACAGACTTGTGGGACTGAGCCCTGAAATCCGTGGAGTATGAATTGAATTGTTGGAGAACTTGGCGAGTTGGTTGTGGTTGGTGTCAGGAAATAGAGCACACGGGTGTACTTGAAACATGAACACATCTCCTCCCTCCACTGCACGAATTGACTGCATAAAGCCCCCCCCCGGGGGTCCTCTGTGCTTTGTGGTCTCTTGGAAGAATGGAGTCAGGTTCGACTGGCAGTAGGGGAAGTTGGTTTCCAAGATCAAAGATCTGGAGCCTAGCTGAGAGCTATTCCCTAGGTGAAGCCATGGATGCTGAAATGACCCTACTGCCCCCTTCCTCACTAAGGACTCAGAGATTGTGATATCACAGTTGGTTCCCCACGAAAGGTGGGAATTATCTGACTTTGGGCATTTTATGGGCCTGTGCCCCTCAGTCCCAAGTGCAGAGTAGAGTGACCTGGTAGGTCTCTGATAAAGACTGACGGTTGAGTCCTGCTCTGGACACAAGTGAGCCACCTGACAGAGTCCATTATCAGGAAAGATCGGTTTCTTGTGAGACATCTATTCTTTGGAGGAGCGATCGCCTCATACACTCTTCCTTTCCTATTGCTTCCCCACCTCCTTTGGGCTCTTGATTGGTGCCCTTGTGGAAGGTCTCCCTGCCATGCCAAACCTCAGGTGGAATCTATTCCCTATGGAAAGCACCTGCCTCGACTCTTGATTTCCCTTGCAAGACATGTAACACAGTCTCGTCCTTTTTCTTGGCTTTGTGGGGGAAAAATGATACTACTAATGTGTGTCTTAACCTTTTGATATGGAAGAGGGTGTGGCTACCCCAGAGTGCAAAAAAAAAAAAAAGCAAAGGCTTCAAAAATCATACTGCCCCTATGTCTGGTCTTGCTTATTTCCCTCCTTACAACATTTTTACTGATTCACTGCTTAATGATCGTGAGACAAGGTCTCTCTTATAGGCATCATTAATTGAGTCCTGAGTTCGATGTTCAGGACAGATTTCTGTGGGAAGGTTTATTGACTGTGGAAAGAGCAGAGATAAGCCACTGAAATGCAAAAGGAATATGTGGGCCTCTTCTATGTCCAGACTCTGCATTCTGACCAGTGGCTGAATTTGTTTTTTCTCTCCAGTGGGTATGACCTCAGATGTAGATACACCCAATGACAACCTCATGATTTCTGCTACCCTGAGGAGCGTCCAAAGTGGGCATTCAGTTCAGATAGAATCCAAAAGAGGTGCTGAGAGGTTCAGCTACACAACTGGCATCATGGACTCCCCTTGGTTGCCCTCTGGCCACCCTACTGGGAAGTAGATCTGGGGAACATGCAAAGAACAGATGTGGGCATTTGCAAAGAATCTGTTCACTAACACAGGAAGTTCCAACTGCCTGCAAAACTTGGATTCTGGATTGTGGATTTGAGAACTAGAAAGCCCTCGTTTATTTATTGGCACTGGGCCTAGGGCTGCTCTTTTCATGGACCCCAAGTTCTACCTAGTGGGGATCATCCTGGGTGTGGATATTTGAAACCTTTCATTTTCTAACGTCAGCATTGTGTCCTGGATGAATTCCTAACCTTGTGACCAGGTTTACCAAAGTAGTACTTTACCAAAGTAAAGGGGTTGTTTTATGCCATTATTTTCTGGGGCTTGATCTCACGAATCTGAGATCATGACCTGAGCCAAAATTCAGAGTCCAAGGATTCACCAGGTTCTCCGACTACATACAATTTTTTTTACCATGTATTGTAGTTGCTTGGTTAAGTCCATGGCACTTAGTTTTGTTCTAAAAGGTTTCCTTCTATATGTATATTTGGAGCTGGTTCCTTCCATTTCCATTGCTACTTTTCATGAACAGATCAAAATCCTGTGTCTATCGAGTGCCCATCCATGAGCCAGAACACACACTGAACCCTGCATTTTGGGGAGTATTTAAAATACTTCATTTAGAAAAGTACTAGTTGTACGTATTGCCCTCAACCCGTTCACTATTACAGAAATGCAGTGGTGAAAATACAATGATATTTCCCCCCTCGTTATTCAGTGAAGAGTCTGCTTTACATACACATACTGACCAAGAAATTCACAAAGGTTGAGAGGTAACTAAGTACATTCTTTCAGCTACACACAGAGAAAAATCAGGTAGTATGCATAGACGGTGAGAGAATGACATAATTTCATTACTATATGCTTAGAGAAATATGATTTGAAGAATGGAATTTCTGTGAACACTGCTCTTCATTTCATCTGGGACCCATTTTAAACTTTGTTCTAGAAATGTCTGGTGACTCCAGAGGATAGAATGGGTGGGGATGGTGTTTTAAATCAAGAGTGGGACCTTTATTTATTCTCAATCTGTTTTTATTTTCCCTCTTCACCCTGAAGTTTGGCTAGTGACTCTATTTCAGGGGGTGGCAGGTCATCCCCCCTCATGTCGTTTATTTTCAGAAAAAAAAAAGAGTGAGAATGCGTGAGACTGGGGTTCAACTTTTGAAACAAAGTGTTTACTCTCCCATGCCCCCCTTGTCTGTGAAGACAGGCCCCTGTTGACACCAGAAGTTGGCCGCTGTGTAGCTGCATTGACTCTGAAAGGTCTATGATGACACCGTCGCCATGGTGACTTGAGCCACACCTCTGCTGTCCTTTCCAGCTGGGACTCTTTGAGCTGACCCATTCCTGCGGATTGGTGTTTGCTCTGCTGCTCCAACTCAGAATGGGAAATTGCTGTGGTTCCTGCTGTGGTTCCTGCTGTGATGGTATGTTTATAATGATCTTCTGAATGCTGTTTGCTATGACTCAGTTCACTCTTTCTCAAACCATTTTTCTCATTGTTGAAAATTTCCTCTCTCCCAATTTCATCTACATATGTTTTATAGTTTTGTTTTATCCCTTGATTTCTACTGTTGGTGGTTCTACTGAGCTAGCAGCCTTGGTTTTTGTCCTCCATGGAGAACAATGGACTACTTCCTATGATATCCTGCACCCCTCACTTGTTACCCCTAGGTTCTCAAGGGGGGAAAATATGGCAGTGTCTATGTTCATTTAAGTTTTTTTTTTTTTTAGATTTTATTTATTATTCGACAGAGATAGAGACAGCTAGCGAGAGAGGGAACACAAGCAGGGGGAGTGGGAGAGGAAGAAGCAGGCTTATAGCAGAA
Source organism: Ursus americanus (assembly GCF_024610735.1). Classification (NCBI taxonomy): domain Eukaryota; kingdom Metazoa; phylum Chordata; class Mammalia; order Carnivora; family Ursidae; genus Ursus; species Ursus americanus. The sequence continues at coordinate 83,861,144 of NC_142132.1, forward strand.
GAGCCTGATGTGGGGCTCGATCCCATAATGCCAGGATCATGCCCTGAGCCGAAGGCAGGCGCTTAACCACTGTGCCACCCAGGCGCCCCTTGTTTAAGTTTTTTTAAGCATCCTAAATTCTATATTCACATTATGCATTTCTGAAATTTAGAGTGAACCCAGAAAGGTTGATATGGAGGACATTTATCATTGTTTCTCAGTGTCTTACAATGTCTGCCCTGTACCATTCATCCCCAAAGGGGTATGGATTTCAGGATTTTGGGGACATGTGGGTTCGTTCCTATCAATAGTTGCCCCAAAGAGATCCTCAGAATATGAGAGTCTACGTTTCAATTTATGACCCCCAAACACACATTTCCATTTCTAAGAACTTTGGGTGTTATCCAAAATGACATTTTCTAGAGATTTCATGGTATGCTACCACCCATCCCATTCAGCGCCCCAGACGTAAGTATGGTGACAATAGCATGACCTTTTTTTCTCAGTGATGCAATGAATAGCCGGCCTTTAATGTATGGTGAAAGATGGGTAACTGGTTAATGGATCGAGTTAATGAGTGATCGATAACCAAGTACACAGATTATTAGTGATGCACAAAGAAAAATAGGTGATGTAGACACAAGAACAGAGACACACACATTATATATATAAGTATATATGTATGTATAGATGATTGCATACATTTGCACATAGGATTGTAGCTTGAAAACAGAACATGTCTACATTAAAGTGGTTTTGATGTAATGTGTTTCTTAGTTCTCCTGAACTTTCATCCAGATCTCTTCCCAAAAGCTAAGTTATGTTTTTTTTTCTATGAGTTGACAAGGGTCTCAGGAACTCCTAGTTTGTTTGGAGACACTTCTATTTGTGTGAGGAATAAATAATGCAAGATGGCATTGTTTCACATGTTTGAAAACACAAGACTTTGTAACAGTGACCCTCCCTTCCTTTACACTGGGGTTCATCTCATTTGATCTGCTGACCTTAAGACAGGCAACTGGAACATTCTAGAGAACAGTCATGGATATTTGTGGACAAGGGCCCCAGAGAGTGGATTCAGGGAGACAGCAATAGGTTTGCTCGTTTGCTTTTTGTTGCTGTTCTTGTTGTTGTTGTTTGCCTCTGATTCTGTCCAAAAGAAATGTGTTGGGGTAAAATGCTTGTATTTAGGCAAAGAAGCTGTGTGTCACAGAGCAATGGTCTGGGAACTCAGACTCCCAGATTTGAATCCAGCTCTGGAACGTGTGAAACTGTGAGATCTCAAACAAGATCTAGACCCTCTAATTCACCTTTCTGACCACGTGACAGGTGTTCATTCATTCAATGCTCATCACACACTTATGCGATGATTTGTTTCCTCTCCCTATTCCTCAGGTGGAGGAATGGAGGCACAGAGATGAATGTGACCAGGTTCATGAACTCCTCTAAGTAAAGGAGCCAGGAGGTGAATCCAGGCCTGCAGTCCAGTGCTTGTGCTCTAACTACTGAACCGAACTGCACTTATGACTCAGCCATGGGATCAGTAGTTACTGTGCAAAGAAGCTTTAGCATCTGCGTGGATGTCAGGAATTCCCTGAGCCAAGGGGAATCCCAAACACTGTTTGTCATTATGAGGTCAGCTCTGTGGTCACATAGCCCAGGGAAGCTCTTGAGCCATAGAAGTCCAGATCTTGCCATAGTCATTCATCTGAAAAGGACGTAGAAAGCCTGGTCTGTTTGAAGCCATGATTGTGTTCAGTTCAAAGATTCTGAGGGTTTGGAGGCACCGTTTAGGACAAGCCAGTCAAACTCTGTTTGAACGCTGGGCTACTCCTCAGCACCTGACCTCAATCTGGTCAGAATGGAGGAGACCCTTTCATGGTATTTGATGGCATTATCAGTATGAGTAAGCCCTAGTCATGCCGAAATCCTGTGAGCTTAGGGACACTCCTGGGACAAGGAAAAATAAGACTCAAAGAACCAGTTCATGATTAACCTTCTGTCCAGAACTGGTCAGTGCCTGGCCAATCAGTATCATGGCATGGTCACTCTTCAGGGCATGGCACAAATAGAATAAGAATAGGGAGCCTGCTGGGCGGTGCCTGGCTGGCTCCGCCAGTGGAGTATTTGACTCTTGATCTCAGGGTCGTGAGTTCAGTCTCCATGTTGGGCATGGAGCCTATTTTAAAAACAGAGAGAAAAGAATTGGGGACATAGTGTTGTAGATTTGATACATTCTCCCCATGAGCCCTAAAAAAATGCTTGAATGCCATGAACTACACACTTTAGGGACAGTGACCAACAAGAACTCAAACACTCATAACAGCCTGCTGTTCATCATCCTTGTTTGGACACGCTTGTCCAGCTGGGCCAGGGAGTGTCCATGCTCCAGTGGGGGCCTTTGCTCCTTCCGGAGCTCTCCCATTGTTGGCTAGTAAGTGCAAGCATGGAGAGAGGCCATGCTTCATGACTATATACACATAGCCTTGCAAAGCAAGACTAGAAGTCAAACAGCATCAAATGAATAATGGTGGTTGGTTTTCAATGATAGAACTTCATTATTGACAAATCGTCAACAACTGATGAGCTTCCTCACAAAGGATGTGAGATGAAATGCAACAGAAAGTCGTGCTTATATCTGAATCTAAGTCTCTCAATAAAAGTTTGCTTATTATCACGTGCAAAATCGTATACGGCAGATGATAGATTTAAATGCAAAAGCAGGTCTGGGTGATCCTTATGGAGAGTCGTGACGGGTGAGCTTCTCCAGGGTGTGGGTATGGAAGGGTCCCTCTCTATGTGTCCTTTGTATATTCCCTGATTTTTTAAAAAAAGATTTTATTTGAGAGAGAATGAGAGAGCAGAAGCGGCGAGTAAGGGGGATGTGGGGGGGGGAGGGAGAAGAGGGACAAGCAGGCACCAAGCTGAGTGCAGAAACAGAGGCCTGGCTTGATCCCAGGACCCTGAGATCATGACCTGAACCAGGTCAGACACATGACCCACTGAGCCACACAGGCGCCCCTGAGGGGTCCCTCTCAAAGGAGGTGGGGCTTGGTCCCCTGCCGCTGCAGGGTCTAGAGAAGGATGGGGAGTCTATAAAGACTGGATCTGGGGGAGGAAGGAAGGAACAGGGAAGGTGTCCATTCAGAGCCAGTGCAGTCCCGGTTCACTCTTAGCCAGGCCTTAGCCCAGGCGGTTTGGAGACCTACTTAGATCAATACCAGTGAGATACTAGAGGTCATAGGCTTAATTTATTAAACCAGCAAAGCACTAGCCCAGGTGGCCATTTTCCCAGTTAATTCACAGGAACTGCTCAGCCAGGGTTGGTCAGTTGAAGGGAAGCTAATTCTTGGTAGAGCTGTCATGTGACAATTAGTTTGGAAAGTCCTGGGTTCTGAATCAGCTTGGGAGCCCCGCAGACCACTGGTCCCTGAGGGTGCTCAACTGGTCCCGGGGAAGGCTCCACGTCAGACAGCTAGTAGGGTGAATGCTGTGGGAGGATGGCCACAGTTGGGCTTCCCCTGGCCCTTCAGAGGGGCTTGTCAAGGGGCATCTGCACTGTGTTCTGGGTCAGGGGTTGAAACCTAGATGTGCGAAGGTAAGCTAGGATTTGGACTTTGCTGTTGGCTCAGGCACCTCCCCCAGGGCATCCACTGTCTCCCACAGACAACTTGGGGCTGGAGGATATGAGAAAGAGATGAGGGAGCCCTGGTTCAGGGCTGCAGGGCTTGATCTCAGGTGTCTGGGCAGGTGTCAGGTGTTCCAGGACCTCTCTCCCCAAGGAACCAACTCCGTTCCTGTCCCGGCTCCCCCACTCAACATTAAGTAGTCTCTATAGCTTGGCTTTGGTAAATAGTGCTGGCGAACATGGGCAGATATTTCTCTGAAATCTAGACTTGAATTCAAATGGATTTCTTATCCAAGAGTGGGATTGCTGGGTGTAATGGTAGTTCTTTTGTGAATTTTTTTGATGAAGTCCCATATTGTGTTTTCATAGTGACTGTATCAGTTTACATTCTCTGTGGGGTATTTGAAGGCTATATGAACCCTAAGACCTTCCTAAAGCCCTCTCTGACTCAGGTGGCTTTGCTAGGCAAATGATGAACCATGGGATCAAAAGTTTGAACTCTGATGAACTTATCACTCCTTTTTCTATGGTCTTCTGATAGCAAGATGTCAACAGCTCTTTCTGTTGTCATGCATTTCCCATGGTCTCTGAGAAAACAAAAAACAAAAGTGAAAAAAAATCCATATTTTCTCTAGGTCTCCAGAAGCTGGCCAGGAGAATAAAGCCAAAGGTTCACCCCACTTCTGACCCTGTCGAAGGTACTGTGGAAATTCATTCATTAAGTTAATTCAAGAATAATTATTCTAGGGGCACCTAGGTGGTGTCCAACTCTTGATTTTGGCCCAGGTCATGATGTCAGGGTCATGAGACTGAGCCCCGTGTTGGGCTCCATGCTGGGTATGGAGCCTGCTTCAGATTCTCTCTCCCTTTCCCTATGCCCCTCCCCTGCTCACACTCTCTCTTTGTCTCTAAAAGAAAAAAGAAGAAGAAGAATCATTACACTAGTTTTCAGTGTCCCATACTTAAGACAAAAATGCCAAGCCATATTATTTTTGTTTCACGTGTGAAAATTTTAATTTAGCTCGTCACTCATTAGTTTATAACCACAGTAGTCAAATGACATTTGCAACTCAAGTCTGTTCACATTTCACAGTAGGTATAATGAAGCTAATGAATGGACATTAGTCTGTTATTAAATATTAGGAAAAATAGATCTTTTATTATTTTTAATGAATAGACGTTATTACTTCAAATAGGTTTAGATTAAGATAATAATTGAGCAGATAATATAAAAAGTTTCCCTATCATCCTTATCCCTTGGCGCACAATTTCCACAATCCTTAAAAGCTTCATCAGTGTGGAACACATGTCACGAATCACAAACCAGTGTAGCGATGTTAATACTCATTGAAGGCCAGCATCGCTAGGAAGGTCTGCTCTGTGTTGTGCAGGAGTATGGGTTTTGACAAATGCGTAAAGTCGTGTATCCACCATGTACAGAGTAATTTCACTGCCTTGAAAATCCTGTGTTTAACCTATTCATGCCTTTGCACTTTCTCTAGAAATCTTAACAACCGTTGACCTTTTGTCATCTCTATAGCTTTCCTTTCTCCAGAATGTCATCTAGTTGGAACCATAAAGCATGTTGCTTTTCCAGACTGACTTCTTTCACTTTTATCTATACAGTTCACATTCGTCGATGTCTTTTTGTGACTTGATAGCTCAATTATTTTTTTAATCTCTTTTTTATTGTTTGAGAGAGAGAGTGAAAGTGTGTGGGGAGGGGCAGAGGAAGAGGGAGAGAGAATCTTCAGCAGCCTCCACGCTCAGCAGGGAACCCATCTGACGTGGGGCTGGATATCATGCCCCTGAGATCATGACCTGAGCCCAAATCAAGAGTTGGATGCTTAACTGAGTGATCCAGCTATGTGCTCCGGTAGCTCAGCTATGTTTATTACCGAATCGTATTGCATTGTAAGGGTGTATTGCCGGTTGTTTCTCCGTTCACCTAGTGTAGGACAGCTTAGTCATCTCTAGATTTGTTGTTCATAAATCAAGCCGATAGAAGCACTCCTGGGCCAGTTTTCGTGTGGACACATTTTTCAACTCAACCGGGTAAATACCTAGGAGTGAGATGGCTGGATGACACAGCAAGACTGTGTTTTGCTTTGTAAGATTTGATAGGATTCACCAGTCAAACCATCTGGGGCCGGCTCTTTCTTTCTGGGAAATATATTCACTATTGGTTAAATGTCTTTGATACCTGCCTGTTCAGATCATCTATTTCCTTTCAGTGGGTTTTGGTAGTTTTGTGACTTTGAAGGAATTGGCCTCTTTCCTTTCAGGAATCCTAGAATTTTTCCATGTATTCCTTTAGAATCCTTTCAACGTGACATCTCCTCTTTCATCTGATGTTAGTGTGTGTCTTCTCTCTTTCTTCATGGTTAGTCAGGCTAGAGCTTTATCCATTTTACTGATATTTACAAAGAACCAGCTTTTGTCTTGGTTTGGTTGATTTTGTCTGAGAGTTTTTTGTGTTCCATTTCATTGGTATCTGTAATTATATATTTTTTTCTCTTACTTGCTTTATATGACATGACTCTTTTTTGCCTTGTTTTCTAAGGAGGAAGCCTATTCACTTTGAATCTTTCTTACTTTCCAACACGATGACATTCAGTAGTATAAATTCTCCCAAGCACTGCCTTTGCATACATTTTTGTCAACGTATATTTTCATTTCATTTAGTTCAAAATCTTTTCAAGCTTCTCTTGAAACTTCCTCTTTGACCATTTTTTAAAAATCTCCAGCTATTTGAGGATTTCCCAAGATTTCTTGCTGTGGTTGAGCTCTAGTTTAATTTCATAGAGGTCTGAGAGCGGCTGTTGTATTGCTTCTACTCTTTGAGATGTGTTGGGGTGTGTTTTATGGCACAGCATGTGGTCTCTTGCTGAATGTTCCAGGTGAGCTGGAGAAACAGTATATTCTGCTAGAGAGTCTGTGCTCCAGGAAACCTGGATTCCCTGTGTTCCCTTTCCTGTCTCCTCAGGGCCATGGTTTGTCCTGTGTCCTCCCCTCTCCATGGATCCGAGAGTGGTTGATTTTTTCAGTGTCTTCAGGCTTTTTCTTGTTCATAGAGTGGACAGTGATTGCCATGATCCTTGCATGTGGAGCCTTCTACTTTTGTCTTCATGTGCCTTCAATCTCCCTTCTCCTGAAATGTGTCTTGACTTCAAGATATTTGGGCACACGCTGCTTCCATTCATATAACCAGGTCTCCAAAAACAGCCAAGAAGCCTGTGTCTAGATGTCAGCTTATGTAGCAAAACACACGTTTTCTTTGATGTTCCACCTTTTACATTGGCTGTTATCCTAAGTTAGAGGTTTACAGAAATATCAGCCATATGCTTTCACTCAACGTGTTACCCTCCCAGAGGTATGGACTAGTGAAAATAGAGAATATATGTGTTTTTACATGTATCCATTGAGTATCCAGCCTTTCACACACAATGACAGACCAAGAAACCCATTGACAGAGATGGATAGATACGCATGTACATAGGGAGTTAGTAACATAGAAAAAAGAAAAGGTAACGTTTTGAGATGAAGAGACATGAATTTCTGTATGTGGACAATTGCATCCTTGTGCACATGGGGCTCCAGCTTTAGAAAAGCACGAGCCTCTATTCATGTGGTTGTGAGGTAATGCACAGGTCAGGTCCCCTGAGTCTGCATCCAGCACGCTGTGCAAAGGTGAAGCTCTGGTCTTTCGCATGACTGGGCAACAGGTCTTAGCTCGAGGTGCTCACATGGAGGAGGAGGAAATCACACAAGATAATAAAGTTTCACACGTTGTAGAACACGAGTATGTTAGGTACATAAGCTCTCTCTCCCACCAGTAAACTGGTGTTCGTCATGTTGGACCAGATAGCTGTCAGGTCAGGCAACTAATTCATTCTGGAAGCATCATGCACATTATTTTGGGAAATGGCCACTTAGTGTGTCCTCAGGCAGTCAGCAAAAGCATTTCTGAGACCTTTATGTGACTCCTTAAGCACCGGGTCTGGCTTAACATAAAGGAGTCCTTTTTAGGCAAAGCAGGTGTGTGTTGTGGGGAAAGCACTGGCCTGGGAGCTTGGACAGCAGAGTTTGACTGCAGCTCTGAGTTTTGTGGAGTTATGGCATCTCAGATGAGACATTTCACCTCCAAGGAACCTTCCTGAGCATTTCCATGGCATGCTTTACTTACACTAACCATTCAACCCTCACCACCAATGCAGTACTTTGCTTGCTAAGGGCACTCTTCAGATGGAGAAACTGAGGCACAGAGCTGAATGCGCCCAAGCACACAAGCTCTTAAGTGGAAATGCCAAAATGTGCACCCAGATGGCTGGGCCCATGCTGCTACTCTGAGATACTGAACTGCACTTCCCACACTGACAAGCATAGCTCTGAGCCATGGGTTCAACAGAAACCATGCAGGATCTTTCCAAGGCCTGTGTATATATCTGAACTGCATGAGTCTACAGAGATCCCAAGTACTGTCTACCATTATGAGGTGGCCTCAGTGGTCACATGGAGGGCAGACTTAGGCATAGCCCTTAGTGTGAAAAGCACACAGAAGGTCCAAACTGTCTGTCCAGCTCACAGATTTTGAGACTGGGAGGCACAACATTGAAAAACCTGGTAAATCTCTCTCAGTGTTGGGTCACTTCTCAGCGGCTGGCCCCAAACGGGAATCAAGAGATAGTTTAGTGCTCTTTGATTGCATGATCCCCCTGAGCCCCAGAAAGCCTCCAGTGCTGGCAATGACACACCCAAGCAACAAGGACAAATAAGAACTCCAAGTAACATTTGGTTACTAACCCAGGGTCCACTCTTTTTCCTGCACCTCTCTTACAGAGATGGGGTAGAGGACGTCAGGAGGAACCCAGGCTTCCCACTGTAAAGGACCATCCCATTAGTGGATGACTACTGCTAGCACGGAGAGCCACCCGACTGAGTGAACACATACATGAGACACACACTGGACAGAAAAATACCATAAGATTAATGATGTTATTTTTATTTATTTCATATTTTTAAATTTTTGGACTATCTTCTGTCTTTAGGGTGTCTTTATTTTTCATCATTATTTTTGAATGGAAGTAGTTGAGTTGACACACCATATTCCGTTCGTTTCAGGTGTACCTTTGCCTTCAATGGCAAAGCCAGGACTCTGTTTCTCCCTTCTTTGCTGCTTCTGTTCTCTGCATCTCCTTCCATGAAGAAGGGGGCTCACCAATAGCCAACTGCAGGCTTTTCTTTTTTAATGTAAATTCAAATTAGGTAATATATACTGTATTAGTAGTTTCAGGGGTAGAACTTAGTGGTTCATCTGTTGCGGTAACAGCCAATTGTCATTCCATCAAGTGCCCTCCTTAAGGCCCATCACCCAATTACCCCATCCCCGCACTTGAGCAGCCTCAGTGTGTTCTCTAGATATATGGGAATATTACTCAACTGTTGAAGGACTCAAATCTTGTCATTGGCAAGTGCATGCTGTTAAACCAACCACATCCCTCACCAACCCCCCCTTCAGCAGCCCTCAGTTTGTAATATAGATACACTGTAAATTACTCAACCATCAGAAGGAATCAAATCTTGCCATTGGCAACTGCATGCTGTTTAACCAACCACATCCATCTCCACTGTTCTGTCGTTCAAGTCAAGCAGAGCTCTCTGAGTCATTCATGAGATAGAGCACCGTGGCGGGAAGGTACTCTGTGTCCTCTAGTCTGTCTCCCATCCGGATGGCCAGTTGGAGGAGCTTCGTCCTGGCAGAACAAATAGAGAGACTTCGCTACGGGCAGAGGGAGGGGTGGGGCTCCCTCACGACACCACAGTGTGCAACCAGGCGACCTCTTTGTAGACTAACTGACTCACATCGACCAGGTTGCCTTAAGCTAGAAAGTCAAAGGTCTGTTTCTCCTTAGTTTTCTCATCCTCTTGTTTGCTTTTCCTCACCCACCAAGGAGAATGGCCCAGCAGCAGGTCAGCCCATGCTTCTTAACCAGTCACTCCCATACAGTCTTGTCCCATGTCCATATCAACAGTGATCATAGAGTAATTCCCGAGTAGGACCAACAATGGACTGACACTTACTCTGTGTCCTTTCAGAGTCTACCAAGGAAGACCTTGGCAAGAAAGCACCATGGCCCAACACATCGAGGGTAAGCTTGGCTGTCTTTGCCTGAGAAAGAAATGTTTCTTACTTGAGTTTCGTCTTTTTTTTTTTTTTTAATAATGATTTTTTATTATATTATGTTAGTCACCATACAGTACATCCCCGGTTGAGTTTCGTCTTTTTGAAGTGAGTTCAGCTATGACAACATGACAGTGTAGTTTTTAGACGTGAGGTACCATTTTCTTGGGGTGTTGGGAGGGGAGGTTGTAAACTGTGGTAGGGGACCTTTTACTCAGAAGCGGTTTTTCCTCCCTGAATTAAGAGTTTTGTAATTGTGCTTCAGGGAATTTAAAAGATCCATCCCCCAGGAAAAGCTCATGCCTTTTCCATGGGTGCACACTGTGCTTCCTTTCCGGGCCTTTGTCTTTCCTGCTGTTTCTCATTTGGTTTTCAATAGTCACCAAGAGAACCGGTGATGACACAGTATGCATATGACCTGACTCTCAGGGTGTGTTCTTTTCTGTAAATGCAGGTGACCCCAGAACCATGTGGAGGTGGTACGTATTCTGGAATCAGTCCCTTGCTGAGGAAAAACTCTAGATGGTAAGGCAGGTTGGGGGGATGTCCTCACTGTCCTCAGTCTGGAGAGCCATCTGATTCCAGGTTCCTGGTAGGACTGAGGCTTGGGAGTGTGGGGAAAAGCAGACTCCAGGTGAGAAACTATGTGCATGTGTCTCCAGTCCTAGGAAACCAATGCATTCCCCCTGGGTGGTGTGGGTATGTGTGCATGAGGCTTGCGGGTTAGGTGTCTTGTGTAGTGTGATTCTGAGTGTGTGTGTGTGTGTGTGAGAGAGAGAGAGCAAGAGAAAGAGAGACAAAGACAGAGAAAGAGAGAGAAGACAGAAACATAGAGAGACAGAGAGAGAGAGAGAGAGAGAGAGAGAGAGAGAGAGAGAGAGATGTTTCTCCAGGAGATATGTCAGACAGCTACTGCATGATGTCACCCTTCTCCAAAGCCATGTTACCACACTGCGCACTTTAGAGCCTTACTGCAGTGGGTGGCCCAGCAGGGGCTCTTCAGTCCATGCTTGGAAACCAGCTGGCTCCATACACCCCAGCCTCGTGTCCATATCCAGCAACATTCCATGAATATTCTTGAGCAACAAGAGGAATGTGCTGACGGGTACTCTGTGTCCTAGATGCCTTGGAGGAAGACATGGATCCCATCAAAGGAGACAGCGCCGGAGGCACACCTCTCGCCATGGTGAGCTAGAAGTTCTTTGTCCGAGGAACAGATGTTGCTTTCTTGGTTTCTTTCCAATCAAATTCAGATGAAAATCAGACAATGTATATTTGGGATTATACATATAGATCTCATATAATTTTCCTTTTTGGGAGAGCATGGAGTGGTTGTCTCTGCCAACCATTAGCTGATTCGAGAGGACATTTACCATTGGCGACACCAAACATGGTTCTAAACGTTGTGGTAGGATCCTGTCCCTCAGTAACACTTTCTCCTGCTTGGATGAAGCATTTTGTAGTCACCGTCCTGAATGGACTGGACAGACATGTCCCCCAGGAAAAACAACTTCCTAAGGCATCCAGTTCACTTACTTTGGGGTTGTTGGACTCAACCACTGTGTTCCATCTGGGTTCCTAAAGTCATTGAGGGAAATAAAGCTCACACAGACAGTGTGTAGCATGACCTGAGCCTCACGGTGTCCTCTTTTCTGTCCCTTCAGGTGACACCATCAACCACCACCAGCGAGAGCGGTATGTATTCTGGAATCAGCCTCTTCCTTAGATAATAACTCTAGATGTTAATGCAGGTGGGGCATCTTTGCAATCCTCCGTCTGGCGAGCCACCCTGATTGGGTTGTGGGGGTGTGGTGGACAGGAGATTTCCCAGGTGAAAAAGTGTGTCCATGTGTCTACAGTCCTAGGAAGCCATTGTATTCCCTGTGTGTGGTGTGGGTGTGTGTGCATGAGGCTTGGGTTTGGGGTGTCTTTTGTGGCTCTATGTGGTGTGATTGTGAGTGTGTGATTGTGTGGGAGACAGGGAGACACAGACACAGACAGAGAGATGCACAGAGGGAGAGGGAGAGATGGAAAGAGTGAGAGAGAGATTGCATATGTCTCCAGGAGGTGTATCCCACTGCCACTGCACAATTCCCATTGTCCACATTCTCAAAAAAAAAGAAAGAAAGAAAGAAAAGAGAAGAAAAGACAAGACGAGATAAAGAAATCTCATCACAGTGCACACATTATAGCCCTATTACTGCGGGAAGCCCAGCGGGGCGTTCAGCTCATGCCTGGGAACCAAATGCCTCCGTATGCTCTAACCCCATTCATAGAGAGCAATACTCCTCGAGGCATTCTTTTTTTTTTTTTTAAGATTTTATTTATTTGAGAGAGAGTGAGTGAGAGCACAAACAGGTGAGAGGGGCCGAGGGAGAGAGAAAAGCAGACCCTTGCTGAGCAGGAAGCCCCATCCGGGACTCGATCCCAGGACCCTGCGGTCCTGACTTAAGCTGAAGGCAGATGGTTCACCGACTGAGCCACTCAGGCGCCCCTCCCCGCGTCTTTCTTGAGCAGCACCACCAATACGCTGACAGGTACTCTGTGTCCTTCTAGATGTGACTGATGATGGCGCTGTCTGGTCATGGCTTTTACAGAGGATCACAGAGGAGGAGGGCCTGCCTCTTGCCAAGGTGAGCTCGCCTGTCTAGCCCCGAGGAACAGATGTTGCTTTCTGGGTTTCTTTCCAATCAAATTCAGATGAAATTCAGACAGTATACTCTGTGTTGGCGAGTTGAACATAATACTAAAACAAAAATCATTTTCCTAATGTCAACTGCTTGTATATGGAAGTGAAATTATTTTTAATTACCGATTTTATGTAAAAAGCTATATATACTTTTGAGATTCTACATATGTAATTTCCCTGGTGGGGAGAGTGTTGAGTGGTTGTCTCTGCCAACCATTAGCTGATTCGAGAGGACATTTAGCATTGGCGACACCAAACGTGGTTCTAAACGCTGTGGTAGGATCCTGTCCCTCAGTAACACTTTCTCCTGCTTGGATGAAGCATTTTGTAGTCACCGTCCTGAATGGACTGGACAGACATGTCCCCCAGGAAAAACAACTTCCTAAGGCATCCAGTTCACTTACTTTGGGGTTGTTGGACTCAACCACTGTGTTCCATCTGGGTTCCTAAAGTCATTGAGGGAAATAAAGCTCACACAGATAGACAGTGTGTAGCATGACCTGAGCCTCACGGTGTCCTCTTTTCTGTACCTTCAGGGGACAGGAGCATCCGGTGAATGTGGTACGTATTCTGGAATCAGCCTCTTCCTGAGACAAAACTCTAGATGTTAATGCAGGTGGGGCATCCTTGCAATCCTCAGTCTGGTGAGCCGCCCTGATTGGGTTGTGGGGGTATGGTGGACAGGAGATTTCCCAGGTGAAAAAATGTGTCCATGTGTCTACAGTCCTAGGAAGCCATTGTATTCCCTGTGTGTGGTGTGGGTGTGTGTGCGTGAGGCTTGGTGTTGGGGTGTCTTTTGTGGCTCTATGTGGTGTGATTGTGAGTGTGTGTGTGTGAGAGAGAGAGAGAGAGGGACGAAGACAGATAGAAAGACAGAGAGACATAGACAGAGAGACAAAGACAGAGAAAGAGAGAGATGACCAAGAAAGAGAGAGAGACAGAGAGGGGGAGAGAGAGAGAGAAAGGTGTTTCTCCAGGAGATATGTCAGACAGATACTGCATGATGTCACCCTTCTCCAAAGCCATGTTACCACACTGCGCACTTTAGAGCCTTACTGCAGTGGGTGGCCCAGCAGGGGCTCTTCAGTCCATGCTTGGAAACCAGCTGGCTCCATACACCCCAGCCTCATGTCCATATCCAGCAACATTCCATGAATATTCTTGAGCAACAAGAGGAATGTGCTGACGGGTACTCTGTGTCCTAGATGCCTTGGAGGAAGACATGGATCCCATCAAAGGAGACAGCGCCGGAGGCACACCTCTCGCCATGGTGAGCTAGAAGTTCTTTGTCCGAGGAACAGATGTTGCTTTCTTGGTTTCTTTCCAATCAAATTCAGATGAAATTCAGACAGTATACTCTGTGTTGGCGAGTTGAACATAATACTAAAACAAAAATCATTTTCTTAATGTCAACTGCTTGTATATGGAAATGAAATTATTTTTGTATACCGATTTTATGTAAAAAGCTATATATGCTTTTGAGATTCTACATATGTAATTTCCCTGGTGGGGAGAGCGTTGAGTGGTTGTCTCTGCCAACCGTTAGCTGACTCGAGAGGACATTTAGCATTGGCGACACCAAACGTGGTTCTAAACGCTGTGGTAGGATCCTGTCCCTCAGTAACACTTTCTCCTGCTTGGATGAAGCATTTTGTAGTCACCGTCCTGAATGGACTGGACAGACATGTCCCCCAGGAAAAACAACTTCCTAAGGCATCCAGTTCACTTACTTTGGGGTCGTTGGACTCTAGATGTTAATGCAGGTGGGGCATCCTTGCAATCCTCAGTCTGGAGAGCCACCCTGATTGGGTTGTGGGGGTGTGGTGGACAGGAGATTTCCCAGGTGAAAAAGTGTGTCCATGTGTCTACAGTCCTAGGAAGCCATTGTATTCCCTGTGTGTGGTGTGGTATGTGTGCGTGAGGCTTGGTGTTGGGGTGTCTTTTGTGGCTCTATGTGGTGTGATTGTGAGTGTGTGTGTGAGAGAGAGAGAGAGAGAGGGACAAAGACAGATAGAAAGACAGAGAGACATAGAGAGACAAAGACAGAGAAAGAGAGAGATGACCGAGAAAGAGAGACAGAGAGGGGGAGAGAGAGAGAGAAGGGTGTTTCTCCAGGAGATATGTCAGACAGATACTGCATGATGTCACCCTTCTCCAAAGCCATGTTACCACACTGCGCACTTTAGAGCCTTACTGCAGTGGGTGGCCCAGCAGGGGCACTTCAGTCCATGCTTGAAAACCAGCTGGCTCCATACACCCCAGCCTCGTGTCCATATCCAGCAACATTCCATGAATATTCTTGAGCAACAAGAGGAATGTGCTGACGGGTACTCTGTGTCCTAGATGCCTTGGAGGAAGACATGGATCCCATCAAAGGAGACAGCGCCGGAGGCACACCTCTCACCATGGTGAGCTGGAAGTTCTTTGTCCGAGGAACAGATGTTGCTTTCTTGGTTTCTTTCCAATCAAATTCAGATGAAAATCAGACAATGTATATTTGGGATTATACATATAGATCTCATATAATTTTCCTTTTTGGGAGAGCATGGAGTGGTTGTCTCTGCCAACCGTTAGCTGATTCGAGAGGACATTTACCATTGGCGACACCAAACATGGTTCTAAACGTTGTGGTAGGATCCTGTCCCTCAGTAACACTTTCTCCTGCTTGGATGAAGCATTTTGTAGTCACCGTCCTGAATGGACTGGACAGACATGTCCCCCAGGAAAAACAACTTCCTAAGGCATCCAGTTCACTTACTTTGGGGTTGTTGGACTCAACCACTGTGTTCCATCTGGGTTCCTAAAGTCATTGAGGGAAATAAAGCTTATTCAGATAGACAGTGTGTAGCATGACCTGAGCCTCACGGTGTCCTCTTTTCTGTCCCTGCAGGTGACACCATCAACCACCACCAGCGAGAGCGGTATGTATTCTGGAATCAGCCTCTTCCTTAGATAATAACTCTAGATGTTAATGCAGGTGGGGCATCTTTGCAATCCTCCGTCTGGCGAGCCACCCTGATTGGGTTGTGGGGGTGTGGTGGACAGGAGATATCCCAGGTGAAAAAGTGTGTCCATGTGTCTACAGTCCTAGGAAGCCATTGTATTCCCTGTGTGTGGTGTGGGTGTGTGTGCATGAGGCTTGGGTTTGGGGTGTCTTTTGTGGCTCTATGTGGTGTGATTGTGAGTGTGTGATTGTGTGGGAGACAGGGAGACACAGACACAGACAGAGAGATGCACAGAGGGAGAGGGAGAGATGGAAAGAGTGAGAGAGAGATTGCATATGTCTCCAGGAGGTGTATCCCACTGCCACTGCACAATTCCCATTGTCCACATTCTCAAAAAAAAAGAAAGAAAGAAAAGAAAAGAGAAGAAAAGACAAGACGAGGTAAAGAAATCTCATCACAGCGCACACATTATAGCCCTATTACCGCGGGAAGCCCAGCGGGGCGTTCAGCTCATGCCTGGGAACCAAATGCCTCCGTATGCTCTAACCCCATTCATAGAGAGCAATACTCCTCGAGGCATTCTTTTTTTTTTTTTTAAAGATTTTATTTATTTGAGAGAGAGTGAGTGAGAGCACAAACAGGTGAGAGGGGCCGAGGGAGAGAGAAAAGCAGACCCTTGCTGAGCAGGAAGCCCCATCCGGGACTCGATCCCAGGACCCTGCGGTCCTGACTTGAGCTGAAGGCAGATGGTTCACTGACTGAGCCACCCAGGCGCCCCTCCCTGCATCTTTCTTGAGCAGCACCACCAATACGCTGACAGGTACTCTGTGTCCTTCTAGATGTGACTGATGATGGCGCTGTCTGGTCATGGCTTTTACAGAGGATCACAGAGGAGGAGGGCCTGCCTCTTGCCAAGGTGAGCTCGCCTGTCTATCCGCAAGGAACAGATGTTGCTTTCTGGGTTTCTTTCCAATCAAATTCAGATGAAATTCAGACAGTATACTCTGTGTTGGCGAGTTGAACATAATACTAAAACAAAAATCATTTTCCTAATGTCAACATCTTGTATATGGAAATGAAATTATTTTTATATACCGATTTTATGTAAAAAGCTATATATGCTTTTGAGATTCTACATATGTAATTTCCCTGGTGGGGAGAGCGTTGAGTGGTTGTCTCTGCCAACCGTTAGCTGATTCGAGAGGACATTTAGCATTGGCGACACCAAACGTGGTTCTAAACGCTGTGGTAGGATCCTGTCCCTCAGTAACACTTTCTCCTGCTTGGATGAAGCATTTTGTAGTCACCGTCCTGAATGGACTGGACAGACATGTCCCCCAGGAAAAACAACTTCCTAAGGCATCCAGTTCACTTACTTTGGGGTTGTTGGACTCAACCACTGTGTTCCATCTGGGTTCCTAAAGTCATTGAGGGAAATAAAGCTCACACAGACAGACAGTGTGTAGCATGACCTGAGCCTCACGGTGTCCTCTTTTCTGTACCTTCAGGGGACAGGAGCATCCGGTGAATGTGGTACGTATTCTGGAATCAGCCTCTTCCTGAGACAAAACTCTAGATGTTAATGCAGGTGGGGCATCCTTGCAATCCTCAGTCTGGTGAGCCGCCCTGATTGGGTCGTGGGGGTATGGTGGACAGGAGATTTCCCAGGTGAAAAAGTGTGTCCATGTGTCTACAGTCCTAGGAAGCCATTGTATTCCCTGTGTGTGGTGTGGTGTGTGTGCGTGAGGCTTGGTGTTGGGGTGTCTTTTGTGGTTCTATGTGGTATGATTGTATTTTTGTGTGGGAGACAGGGGGAGTCAGACACAGAAAGAGAGATGCAGAGAGGGAGAGAGAGAGATGGAAAGAGTGAGAGAGAGATTGCATATTGCTCCAGGAGATATATCCCACTGCCACTGCACAATGTCCATTGTCCGCATTCTAAAAAAAAAAAAGAAGAAGAAAGAAAGAAAGAAAGAAAGAAAGAAAGAAAGAAAGAAAGAAAGAAAAAAGAAATTAAAAGAAAAGAAACGAAATGAAAAGACGAGATAAAGAAATCTCGTCACAGCGCACACATTATAGCCCTATGACTGCGGGAGGCCAAGCGGTGGCCCTCAGCTCATGCCTGGGAACCAAATGCCTCCATATGCTCTAACCCCATTCATAGCGAGCAATACTCCCCGAGGCATTCTGCTGCAGAGGTGAGGTGAGAGGCACATCCTGGAGCACATTTCTCTCTTCTCCTCATCACATCCCTTATACTGGGAGCAGAGCAAGACCTTCACTTGGCTCCATGGGAGAGAGGCTCATATGCAGCTGCCCGGAGACCCTCCCTGGCTGACGGGAATTCTAGAGGCCTGTGTGAAGGCTGCTGGGCTGGCAGCACACACTGGCTCTCACGGTCCCTCTGAGCTGGTCTCCTGGGACTGACTGGGCCCAGGACAGAGGCTCTGGGAAGCGTGGCCAGTATCTTTGCTCCTGTCAGATTCCACTGACAGCGACGGGCCTGGTCCCCACATCGTGGTCACGGCCCACCCTCGGACCTTCCATCCATCTGCTCGGGGCCTCCCCTAGTCCTTCCAGGTCTCAGGGTCTTTGGTGAACACTGCAGGTACTGGTGTTTATGTGGCCACACCAACTGGAGAATGCCCGTCACCCCACTGACAGACTACGGGAATTTGGACAAGTACCATTACCTCTACTGTCACATTCATCTCCTCTCTGGGCTAGGACACTTATGGGCTGTCATCAATAGGAAGTGTGTGTCAAGTGCCCAAGATGAGCCCAGGCATGGGGCAGTCTACTTGATTGCCCAGTTGATGGTCACTCTCATGGCCCAGCATCACCCCAGGCCTGTGGCAGCCGCCTCCATGTTAGCTGCATTGGCTCATTGATCAACTGATTGACTAGGGAGCATGTCAGTGAATGCATGATCGTTCCTCCACTCTTCCCATTGCAGAGAACAGTCTGGTTGTTGGAGGTGACAGGAGAAGGGAAATAAGGAATTCATGATTCAGGGAGAGAGGAGGGAGGGTAGCAGGAGGGAGCAGAGGAAGGTAGGAAATCATGGGGACAGAAAGTCATGGGCACCACCGTGGCTGCCTCTTGAAAGAATGGGCTGACAGGCACTGCTTCCTGGTCCCAGTTATGAAATCTGAGGGCTGGGAAGGGCCCAGAGACCCTGGACGCCTTTCTCATCAGTGAGGTAAAGGGATCACAGCCCCATGGGTGGTGAGGTGGGTGGACTGCGGAGCTGAGGGCAGCATTGAGTTTTGGGGTCGGGGACATAATCCCGGGGGCAGTGGCCTGAGTCCTCACTTCACCCTGATTGTCCCCTTTCCTTTCCCAAGACCAGGCCATGACAATGCCCACTGTCGTCCGTAAGGAAGACGACTTTGCAGGATGCGAAGACTCGGACCCATAGATCCACCATCCGCATGTAATTTATTTCCTCTTTCATTTTTATACTCTTTTTTTTTTTTTGGTAAAGATTTATTTATTTTATTTTGGGAGAGACTGAGATGGCACGAGTGGGGGAGGGACAGAGGAAGAGAGAGGGAGACCCCAAAACAGAATCCCCACTGAGGGCAGAGCCTGACATGGGACTTGACCCCAGGACCCAGAGATCATGACCTGAGCCGAAACCAGGAGTCACATGTTTACCCGCTTTTGCCACCCAGGCACCCGTCTCCTCTCTCTTATTGAGAAGGTCCTTTTTATAGCTTTGGCCAAGTTCCTCTTTCCTGCTTTTTATGATCCTCCTCCTGCAGGACCTGGGCTCCTCCCGGCACTTGATGTTCTTGGATCTTCAAATCTATCATCTCTCTCTTCAGCCCTGTCATTTTTGGGGCCCAAGGCATGAGATGCACAAATGTTCTATTTCTACTAACTGTCACCAGCTCTCTTGGGAATCCTCTAAACCTAACCCCTCTCCTCTTCCAGAAAAAAATGTCTAATGCTCATGTGTACATTCATCACAATCCGAATTCTTGTTCCCCACGACTTCACCAACGATGACTTGGCTTTTCAAGGCCAACTCTAGACAACCTGATTGGAGCAAAATCATTCATTTGAGAAGCATCATCGGAAAGGAGGAAGCCCAATGGGCAGCACATTTTGGATGCTATGTTGAGGCCTCCAAAAGAAATTCTGAATCCAAAGTTGTTTCACTAAGAGACCAGAAGGGTATATCCTTTTTGTTCTCTCCTGGACAGAACAGTGGCATACCTGGACAGTCATGGCCCAGGAGTTCACTGAAGGCCCCTCTCCTTTTCCCATGTGCTCGAACAAGACTGAAAAAGGAAATCTAGGTTTCCCTTGTAATTCAGTTCTTATATAACGTGTGAATGATCTCCGACTTTGTCCAGAAAACAAAAAAGCCTCTAAAAAGGGTTCTCTTTACTTGCTCTCAACCTTGGCCAAAAAGAAATACAGTTTCACAAGAAATTACAATTTTGCTGGAACATAGTTCATTATTTAAGACATAAACTGTTTCAAGTGGGCAAAACATTTTCATCCTTCCATTAAAAGTAGCAAAACTTTCAGAAACCTGTGAGCTCCCTGGGTGCAAATACACACTAGCGATGATGGCTCTCCAGTCTATTCCCTTGGGAACACATGGGCTCTCCCACTAAATGAGTAGCTGGAAGTTCCTTATCTCTAGGAATTTCACTACCCAGACTAGATTGCACTACCCTACTACGTGCAGACATGGCAGCATATTGCAAAGAGCTCTTGTAATAGTGCCCAAGGTTTTCACCAACAGCTTCAGGCCTCCATTCCTGAAATCTTCCTGGAAGCCTCTTCATGATCTTCAACCTCAGGAAGAGACATCAGAGAAAAACTTCCCTTACACATCCCCTGAAGGGACCCCTTCAGGTACTGTTTAAAAACAAAGCAGTGTAACTCCTGGGAGTTCACCCTTGGCTTCACATGTCTCTACTAAAATAAATAAAATAATTTAAAAAATCAGAATTTCACACAATTAGAGGGCTACTCAAACTGAGGCTTCTCAGAGATCCTCTGGAAATAGCCAGTCTTCAGAAGCAGGCAGCTGCCCCAAGATTTTCAGAACAGGTAAATTGTGATGGCTAGTGGGCAGTTTCCACACAAGATACTGGGTCAAGACTCCCATTTGATTCTTTTTCTGTTTTGTATCTGCTCAGTTAAAATAATTCTTCTCATTTTCCATAAACCCTTGTTGCCATTCACCCAGAATGACCCCTTTACTCCCGCTTTCTTATTCTAATCATTCTACTAATTATTACCCTTGATAGGTCAGAACATCCCTGACGTCACTCCTGGGTTTCTGACTGCTGGATGTGCCGTCCGTCCGCGGATCCCCCATGGTACGTCCCTCTGGGAACTTCCGATTTCATCAAATGAAATGAATCACCAAGGTTGGACATTCCAACTCCTGTGTCAGCTCCAAACCGAGGCCACTTGTGATGATTCAGGCACATGACTTGGAGGAATTGCTACATCTGCCCCAAATGAGAACAGTGTTCCCTTTGGTGGGAAGTGCATAAATAGAAAAAGCCTGTAAGAAATCTATCTCTAATGTTGGCAAAAGTGACTGGTAACTCTTGGCATGTCACTTAATCTCTCTACGTTTCAGTGCCTCCCACTAGAATATGGCTTACAGGCCCTGCTCTGCCCCCACCCACCTCAATAAGGCTGACCTGAGAATTACAGGAGATGGTAACAGGTATTGTCCACGAGCAGTAAAGCATCCTCCCCATGTAAAGCTAAGAGTGAGCGTCCATCCTCTCTTGCTGTGGAGCCATCCACGTCCCCTCTCTGGATTCCACCACCACCAACTGTCTACCTTATTCTTGCAGTTGCTCAGTGATTGAACACTTAGGGTGATTATGAAACACCAGTCATTTATTTTATTTTTCTTAAGGCTTTCCTTGTGTTTATTTACTTTTAGCCTCATAACATAATTCTAATAAGTAGGCCACAGTCACATTTCAACATCTCAGAACAGGCAAATGAGACACAGAGGGGTGTACGTAACTTTCTCTGGTGCTCGCGGCTCCTGCCTGGAGTCAAGAGTATCACCTGACCCCAAGCAGTGATTCTGAAAACTCTGCCTCTGGCCAAACAACAGGGGGCACCCTACCAATGACCCAGTTGAAGGTACTGTGGGAATGGACTCATTAGGTTCATTCAAGAAGAATGATGCTACTTTATTCAGTGACCCGTATGTAAGAGAAAACCATCAAAATGTGAAGCCACATTCTTCTCTTCTGTATGCAAAGGCAAATGATCAAGTCAGTATCACTGTAACTCCAGCAGTCAACGTGCATTTCTAACTCACGAATGGGCTCACCTTTACCAGTAAACAACATCTTTAGCTAACGTACAGACCTTTAGCTGATGTTCGAACCAATATTGGCTGACACAGATCGCTCCCTGAAAGAGTGTTCTCGGATTTTAAAAAATTAATAGGCATTATTGACAACAGGAGGTTTAGACAAATCTAAGAGTTGAACAGATAACATAGAAAGTTCCCATAACCCACGCCTCCCGACCCCAATTCCTCCACTAATAACATCTTATATGGATGTGGTGCATTTGTTATAATTAGCAAAACAATATCGATACACTTTTATTAACTGGAGGTCTAGAAAGGAATTCAATTTTGAAATATGCCCCAACATGGACGGACCTTGAAAACATATTATGCTCTGTGAGATAAAGCACGGAGAGAAAGACCAATATTGCATGATTCCACTTCAGGGCCCTGAAACCCTGCCACTCCAAGGACTTTGCGGGGAGGCCAAGACAGATGCCTTCCAGGTCTCCAGGGAGTCCAGGGTCCCATCAAGGCATGTGGCCTGTGAACAAGCAGGTGGTGAGCAGAACAGAGAGTGGAGGGCACTCCTCACAGTTTGAGGGGCTGAGGAATTTTTCCTAGGTCGGCTCTGGGATGGCAGGTCCACCAGGAGTTGGCTGGATGGACCCAAACAGGCTCCTGCCTGTTGCTGATGAACAGAAGGGAGGAGAGTGCAGAGCAGAGAGGCCCAGGGGAGGCAAGCTGCTGCGGGTCCGACTGTGGAGCCATGGTCCTCAGGAGGGGCAGTGTGTCCCCCAGGGGACATTTGGGAGGGACCTACTGTGATAGGTGGCTGCAGAAAGGGACCCGGGAGGCCTGGAGGCTGACTGAGCACAGTCCATGGGGACAGTAACCGTTGTCACCACTCTGCCCTTGCCGTCACGGACCAAAGAAGCCCCTCTGCTGATCCAGAGCTTTCTGGGTTTGTGGGGCACACATCTATTGAGTAAACACAAGTTCTTTCTGGACCCCACAACTTCCCGACTTTGAGGCCCACGTCATCTGTCAATGAGCAGGTTGGCTGTCTTCTGTGTTTGTGGATGCCACCGCACCCCACCAGCTCTGGTTTTAATCAGGGCAGGAGCACAGCTGGGTCCCGGGCTGGGTCTGACAGTTGACATTGCCTCTTCAGACATGCGTGGAGGCGGTCTGGCGCAGCCTGGTTGGGAGGCTTGGTCATTCATAACATCTCATCAACTGCAATCCCTTGAAAACCAAGGAGTTTTAGGAGCCATTCAGAGCTGCGGAAGCCCCCCAGAACTGAGAACATGCACCCCACTGCTTCCTTGGCAGGGGGTTATTATTTGCAGGGGAACCCCCAGGATGGGGGCCACGCTGGGGTTTCCTGGGGGTGGGCGCAGAGGAGGGGCTGACAGCAGGGGTCAATGCTGAGCTGGCACCAGCTCCCATTCCCAAAGCTGAGATCTGTGGACAGACAGGGAGGATGACTGAGGGGAAAGACATGTAACCGTGGGAGAAGGGCACACTTGAAGGAACATTCCAGGAGGAGGCACTGCCCTGGGCCCTTGGGAGGATAAGGGGGGGTGGCAGGAGGGGTGAGGAGGAAGAGAAAAAGCAGGGAGCACTGGGCCTGCCCCTCAGGAGCACTGGTTGGTTCCTGCCATGTTCTCTCAGCTCCAACAGCCCTGGGGAAGATGAAACTGTGTCCACATCTTGGTGGCGGGAAGGATGAAGGGGAACGAGGGTCATGGGGGCCCAGCACTCAGAGTCT
The DNA here is from genome assembly GCF_024610735.1 of Ursus americanus. NCBI lineage: Eukaryota > Metazoa > Chordata > Mammalia > Carnivora > Ursidae > Ursus > Ursus americanus. The sequence continues at coordinate 83,884,635 of NC_142132.1, forward strand.
CCATCCATCACCACGGCTGTGCCCTCCCTCTCAGATGCTGGCAGAGGAGGAAGAATGTCGGGGAAAGAAAGCAGAGCGGTGGTGGCAGGGTGGCGGGAATGCGGGGTCCGAGGGGGGTGACGTGACCAATGTGTGGTCCTCCTGCCCTGCCCACAAGGTACCAGATCCCCTACTGCCCGGCCAGCAACAGCCCCAGCACGTTCACGACGGTGGAGGTGAAGACCACGGTGAGGCAGTTCACAGCAGCCAAGCTGGCCCTGGAGTCAGCATACATCTTCAGGCTTTTGGCCAAGACGAAACACCACTATGGGCTGCTGCAGGTGGCCACCGTCATCACCACTGAGAAGAGACATACGACCCCGGGGCCCAAGTCCACTGTTGTGGTGCTGTGGGGAGGAGAGCTGGGCCTAAGTGGGAGCCATGAACTTGCTGGGTCCATGGCTTCCTGGGTCAGGCCCTGCACTGTCGCATGTCTGCACAGCCCGGCATTTACCAGAAAGACAGGAATGTCCCAGGCTTAAAGCTGGAGACGCGGCTCAGCGAGGTTGTGTAACTGGCCCAGGGTGGCTCTGAGTCATCCTGTTGGAGTGCAGCTCCCTGAAGCCAGGCACTTGATTGCTGATGTTCAAAACCAGGTGCCCAGCTCAGCAGGGGCTCAATAAACAAGTTTTCTACCCAGCAGTCATAGGGAGATCTGTCTCCACGGACACTGCTTCCGTTCCAAGCACTGGTGAGATGTTTATTGTACATTGTCTTGGCTTATCCTCACAAAGGCCTGGGAAACAAAGTGCTGTGAGCCCCAGTTCTACAGAAGTGGGGCCCAGACGGATTCAGTCATTTGCCGGGGACACAGCTGTGAGGCCGTGACGTGGACACCCTCCACAGACACTCAGTCTCCTCCACCTACAGAAATCTGCTGTGGGTTCCCATCTCAGCGAGCGCCTGACACGCCCTCCAGCCTCACTCTGGAATCTGCCTCAGCAGGCTCCCTCCCCAGGGCCGCCCCAACTCCAGGTTGGGAGATCAGGGCCAGACCCAGAGGTCTCAGGGAAGAGGATGACAGGAAGGTGCTTGCGCACAGAGTAAATGGGTGGGCTCTGGGATTCCCCAAGCATCAGGCTCTGGAGCTGTGTGACCTTAGGCAAGGCCCTTCCCCTCTCTGTTCCCTGCACTCACCTGGTGGCCTCTTAGGAAGCCTGAGGGCCAGAGTGGTCCGCAGAACTCCGGGGACAGAGCTGGTGCCATGGCTGCACTCAGAATGTGAGCCAGTGTCCCCGTGGCCTGCGGGATCACTCTAGGAGAAGATCTAGACAGTCTTAGGGAGGCATGAATTGAGCCCAGAGTGCTTGGAAAACCATCCCAAGGGCCGATCTGAAACCTACAAAAGGTAGAAGGCAAAGGAGCCTAGCGTGCACTGAGCCCATACCACGCTCTGGCCACCTTCCAGGCACTGCGGCTCACTGTTCTCTCAAATTCCCTCACAAGCAGGCTGAGCTGTGGGGGAAGCTGATGCCCCACAAGGTGGAAGGGCCCACTGAGCTCTGGCACCTGCTCGGAGACCGCCCTGGCTGGAACACCCAGCTGCTCAGGACAGGGCTGCTCGGCCCAGGCACACGGCTGACCCTTGCGATGGCCAACGGGGGGACGCTGGTGTCCCCCATCTGTGGCTTCGGAGCTTCCAGGGCTCCACACATTCCAGGGGAAGGCCGTAGCCTGCTGTGAGTCCCCCGACCTCAACCGCCAAGCCTCAGTCCCCCAAGGATGCAGACAAATGCACAGCCCCTCCTCTGACAAGGTTACCTCTACTGCTAACTGGAGGAAGGAAGCCTTGAAGTCACTGGAGACACCAAAGCTTGAGGTGGGTGGAGAGACAGCCATGCATAGATGGCCCCTGGCTTTTGGCACATAGCGCTGTCTGACCTGCAGCTGCCAGCGCAGGGGTGGGGTTGGTGAGACCGGGGACAGGCGCCAGGAGAACCTCTCCTGCAGCTTTGGCCCAGGTCCTCAGGCTCCCTCTTGTCCGGGGCATGCTCAGGGCCCTGAGTGCCTCTCCCAAAGGCTCTTGCCATCTTCCTCAGAGTTGATGCAGCCCTGTAGGGAAATTCAGCACTTTCTAAGGCACAGGGAAAGCCAGGTTTGCTAAAGGTGTGACGTGACTTAAGATGGAAGCATTATCAGGAGTGCCCTCCAGGAGGCACCCTGGTCCACAGTGGGGCTGCTGCTGATGGGGCTGGGGGATGCATGCCCACACCTCAGCCCACATGCCAACCACCCGCACCACCTGCCTTGGGCCCATAGAGCTTAGGGGATGTCTGCCAGGGCCTGTAGACCCCCCCAGCAGAGCTTCACCAATTGCCAGTATGCCCAGGAGGTTGGTCCTTGTGGCTGGTGAGGGGATGCAGGGCTCTTGCTTGGAGGGAGGAGGACCCCGACAGCCCAAGTGTGTGCTCCCAGAGGAGTGCCGACCGCAGTCAGGTTGAAGGGCTCCTCCCGCCATCACCTCAGGGTCGGCGATCATCACTGCTTCATTACCCACCACACATTCTCAACAGGATCAATCATCTTCATGATAAACAATTAATCAATTATTCCTTCCTCTGTGGGGTTCCTCTGCTGCAATTGATGGGACGGGGAGATGCATGCTGGGAACGATCCACGCTCGGGAGCCAGGTCCCCGCTCCCTACGCTCTGCACTCCCAGTCGCCAGCACTGTGGGGACAGAGTGGTGGTGACACGCCCCGGAGGAGCCGAGTGGGACACCGTCTGTGTTTCAGGCTCGGATTGGCTTCCAGGAAGAAGGAGTCAGCATGACAGACGCACTGAGCCTGAGATCACAGGGAGAGTCCACAGGGGCCTGGATGTGCTCAGCAGAGCCCAGGTGTCAACTTCGAGTTGTTGTAGGGACGTGTGGTTGCCACGGAGCACGTGTGGGCTTATCCTCCTGTCTGTCCGACTGTCTCAGGCAGGAGAGAGCAGCGCTTTGGGAGCAAGCCAGGGTCTCCCGTGAGGTCCATGCTGGGGCAGGTCCAGAATCGGCTGTGAGGGAGCCGCAGGTGCCTGCGGAACTGGGAATGAGCTCCCTGTTCTCTGCCCTCATAGGCAGCCCGCGTCCTCATGCTTGAGCTCACATGGTGCCTTCCTGGAGAAGCAGCTGGTCACGTGTCCCTGGTCTGTTCTGTTTGGGTTGCAGAGCGTCCAGTGCCCCCCCCCCCCCGAGAGCTCCTGGTGTCACTGGCAAAAGTGACAGCGCACAGCCTCCGGCTCCAGTGGGTCCCGGGCAGCGACGGCCCCCCCCATCCACTACTTCACTGTGCAGGTGCGAGAGCTGCCCCGGGGAGAGCTGCAGACCTACTCCTCATCCATCCGCCACAAGGCCAAAGCCTGTGCTGTTGAAAGGTACCCAGAGCCAGGCACGCCCTCCCCAGGGAACAGAGCAGGGAATATGTGTGGGCCAGAGACGCATCCGGACAGCTGAGCTCTCTTCTCCTAGTGCACACTCCCTGTACCAGGGACCAGGACTCCCACCTCCTGGAACTGCTCTGGCCTCTGCCCTGGGTCTGTCCTCTGGGCATGTCCTGTGCATGTCATGTGCATACCCCAGGTCCCAGAGATGGATGAGGCACAGATGATGGGGCCAGGGAGCCTGGACGTATGGGCTCTAGTGCCCTATCCCCTGAGAGGCAGATGTGGAGGAGGGGGAGGTGGGGGGAAGGGTGTCACAGGCTGAGAGAGTTGCACCTTCTCTTTGTGCTCTCTGTCCTAGTCAGCAAGGCAGACTTGTTCTGTCATCCATTAGTGATGGCTGAGGAGGGAAATTGGAGAGGCATCTCCACTGCACCTTGAGAACCCAGCATTTATCCAGCTGCTGAGGGAACCACCGGCAAAGGCAGAGGGGAGTGGTGCCAACCACCACAGCTAAGTTCTTGGCACCTACAGCCTCATTGGTGCCCCTCCTCATGTTCCCACCCCCTTCTACAGTGAGGGACCAGAGCACCCCCTCTGCAGTGAGGGACCAGGACACCCTCCCCTCTACAGTGAAGGACCAGGGCACCCCCTCTCTATGGCGGGAGAGCAGGGCACCCCCTCTACAGTGGGGGACCAAGGTAGCCCCCTCTGCAGTGGGGGATGAGGGCACCCCCCCCACGCTATGGTTGGAGACTAGGGCATTCTCCTTTATGATGGCTCATAGGAGACCAGGGCTATCGAACCATCTAGGTGAGGTTTCTCAGAAGTGACCTCAGGCCTCGTGTCTCCACAAGCAGGCCTGGGCTGTGCAGGCTCACGCCACCCTGTAGAAGCCCCTGGGTCTTTCTGGTGGGCAGGCCTGTCTGGGGAGCTGGCCTCGCATCTTTCCTGTCCTCCTCCTCTGGCCCTGACTGTGGTCACGTTCCCTGAAGCTCACGTCAGGCTGTGAGGGGGCCACGAAGGAGCGTGTCACACCTGCTCTGAGGGTTCCAGGACCCTGGCCAGCACCTCTCATTGGGATGATGGAGGAGGCCTATACCCCATTCCCAGGCTGGCCAATGTTCCTCTCACCTTTCAGATAGAACACCATGTACTGATTCCCCCCCTATTCTGAGCACTGTGCTGTGAAATCTCACATTTCTCATTGAACCCACATGATAGCCCAGTGGGGGGAGATCATCGTCCCCATTCTACAGAGGAGAGCTGAGGATCGCAAAGGTCATATTCGCCTGCAGCCCCAGCACCTCCCACGGGTGCACCTCCTGACCCTCCTCCTTTGCAAGGCTGCCCAGCTCAGCTTCTGCAAGCTGCTGAACCTCAGCCAAGGGAAAGGAGCAGCTGGGGTGGGGGAGCTCCTGCACCGGCCTGGATCCTCAGGCGCCCTCTCCCCCAGCTGTGGGGGAGGAGTGGGGGCTGGCATGTGGCTCTGTCTCTGCCTCTGACATGTGGCAACAACAAAGTTTAGAGAGAAAAGGTGCTCCCTCTCCTGGGTTCAAGGTGTAAGCATGTGACTGGGATGCCACGTGATGCACACATGGGTGTTGTCAGCACTGGGCATTACAGGGAGTCACCCCTTTGGGTAGCCATGTGAAAGACAGGAGAAAAAGGAACTCCAATGGCCTTTCTGTCCCGGAGCTTCCTGAGATCAAACAGACAATGGTGAACAGGGGATGTCACGTTGGAAAGGAGGGGTCCATGTTTCCTGGCAGACAGTTTGATTTGGTGTGGGAGACGCTGTGGTCCGTCCCCTCCAGGGTCTCTTCCACTCGTCAACAGACACACGCCGTGGGCTGAGTTTCTAGGAAAGCAGCGCTTTGCACATGGCCGTGGTATGGCCTCCCTCCTGTTCAACAGCCTCAGAGCAACTTTATCCTCCTCTTTCTCTATGTTCTTTTTACATTTTACATTTGCTGATTGCTTGAAATCTGCCAATGACCAGAAAACATAAAAGTTTAAACCAAAGTTCAAAGCAAAAAGTTTTGCCATCTACATCAAGTGGCCGTCCCCACATTTAGAGGGCGTGGGTCTGGAGCAGGAGGGAGGTTCTGGGTTGAAGGACATATCGGGGCTGCATCCCGCAGACATGCAGTACCATAGAGGAGGAGAAGGCCTGTGGGCCCAGAGCCACACAGACATTCTGGGTGTTATTAGGATGAGACAGCAGCAGTGTGAGCTCAGCTGACAGCTGTGTATCCACCGATAACAGGTCCTGCTGTTCCTCTGCGTGTCCCCAGGGCGACGTGATGGACCCAACCAGGAGGGCCGGAAGGGGATTCCTGTGTGAAACTAGGGGGATTCGGTTCAAGTCAGGATGCTGGCCCCATCTCCACGGGGTTCTTTCTTTGCTTCTTCCATGCCATTTTAAAAAATAAAGCCACGTGAAAAGTCAGGTTAATTTAAAGGCCAGGGATATCCTGCATGGGTTCAATATTCTTTGATCTTTGTGATGCTAATCACGGGTTCTGAATAGATGAGGCATAAAGGCAGCGGTATGTAGCCTCTAAAATGATCAGGACTCAGGCTTTATTTTCATAACCAAACCGGGCAAATGAATGTAGGGAGCTCCTTCTGTGTATGAGACTCTGCCTCAAGCTCCATGGCAGGGACAGGGACAGGAAGCCGCCTCCGTGCCACCCTCATCCGAGTACTTTGGCTGTGGAGCTGAAAAGCAGGTCAAGCACAAGCTTGGTTTGTAACTGTGCTTGCTTCCTGTGAGCTTGGACAGTGAGCATCCTGAGCCACCGACCTGTTCCCTCCCCAGACAGCTGGAGTTTAGGAAAAGGTGTTACCTCAAACATTTACCTAAATCCAGCCAGTTTCGAGTGTGGATGGCAGAAAGCTGGCAGGTAGAGGGTGCTGAGTGGGAAAAGGCCAAGGGAGTCTGTGCGTGGCAGATGCATCTGGGGACAACGAGGTCACTGTGGGCAGGGGTAGAGGAGGACTTTGGGAAGACAAGAAAGAGGAGGTCACGTGTAGGAATTGCCTATTCCATGAGGGGGTCATGTCCTGTGACTGTCATGGCAGCCCTGGGAGGGCCGGGTACCAGTACCGCCATTCTCACAGATGAATAAAGGGAGGCTCAGAGAAGTTTGAGGACTTCCCCAGGCTTGGATGCCAGGACAAGACTCTGGATTCTGGTTGGGCCGACCCTGATGTGGGCCTGGCGTGTGAACAGGGAACAGAACTGGGGGAAATGAGGGGTTGAGGAAGAGGGTCCAGGATGGTTTGTGCCTTTCTTCACAGGTCACCAGCCCTGAAGTCCTGTTCTGCCTCAGGGGGGAGCACGGCAAGAGCCCGGGGGCGAGTGGAGGCCAGTTCAGGACTGGGAGGTAGACCAGGGGTCTAAAGGACTGGCTATGTAGGGATGAGGAGGAAGGGCTGGGTGAACTTGCAGGGGCCGGGGACCAGGAGAGGGGACACTGGGACTGTTGTCACCTCCCATGGAGCTCCCTTCACTGCTGCTGGGTCCCTCTTGGTCTATTTTTAGGGCACCTAGTGGGCTTCCTACCCCGAGGAGAGGGTGCTCCTGCAGCTCAGCCCCTGGGTGTGCCCTGTGGCCCCCGAGACAGCTAACAGTCCTGTAAATGACACGAGCCTGGGAAACAGGCCTAAAGCTGGGAACTCTGCTTCCTGCTCTCCGTGAACCCTCCCCTTGACCTCAGACCCTGGGGGAAGCTTCCAGCTGTCTGACGGGTGTGAACTGCACCCCTGCTGTGTGTGCTCTGGTGGGAATGGAGGAGGCGGCCCTGCCTCAGATTCCAAAACAAAGCGTTAGAGAACAGTAGGTGCTAAACATGGAGGGATCAATGACACGTCTGACACATGTCCTCAAGGTAACATGCTAAGTGAACATGAGCACTAAATACAAGGACGAGGGTCGTTTCTGGCATGCTGACATGTGCCAAACACCATGTTGATGGTGACGAGTGTCCTCTCATTCACCCCTCCCGAGTCCTACCCCCATTCCTTCCTCCCTCCCTCCCCTTCCTTCCTCTCTTCCTCCCTTCCTCGCCAAGAGCCTCCTAGGTGTGGGGCCTTGTTCTTGGTGCTGAGGGCACAGCAGTAAAGGAGACCACCTCGGTCCCTGTCCCTGTGGGGGAAGGCAAACAGTCGTCCAGGAGGGGAACGGTTACTTACAAATCATGGTGGGGTTGGTGAGGGGATGAATGGGCCTAGAGGACAGTGTGCAGGGCACGGGCTCTTCCTGGAGCCACTTGAGCTGCTGCCAGAGGGTCCTGATGATAAGGAGAGCAGGCAGGATGCAGTGAGCGTGCCCTGGGTACTAGAGTCTCTTTCCTGTGCTGCTTCTGAACGGAATCTGCATGACCGCCTCATGATCTCAGTGCTTCTGTCAGCCCAGGTGAGATGCTTCTGCCTCACTGACCTGCCCAAGGCTATGTGGGGGTTAGCATGTAGGCTGTTGGGCTTCAGAGTGCACGTTCCTGACAACCGCCCTGGGCCACCATCCAATCTATGAAAGAGAAGCTAATGCAAATATGGGGCCTCAGGTGGTTGAGGCAGGAACCCAAGGAGAAAACCATGTGGTTGTCACTAGAATTAGATAAAATAGTTCCTAGGAAGCCAGAAACAGATAGGAAACAATTTGTTTTAACTTTATAAAGGATAGCTCCCCCAGAAACCAGGAACAAAGAGCATTCTTAAGGATGGAACTTTGGACACATCCCCAGGACAGCCAAGGCCAAAGCAAGGTCACCTGGCATGCCTTCTCCAGCTGTGGAATGGGGGCACAGAGAGGTCAGGAGACAGACCTGCAGTCACGGACCAGCCGTAGTAGGGCAAGCTGGCACGAGAGCATCCTTTGAGGTACCGGCCGACAGAGAACCACTGTACTTCCATCTTAGGCAGAAGGGCATATGAAAACAGTTAGAGGAAGATTCTTCTGATCCAGTGTCCAAAGATAGTTATCAGTCTTTGAAAACACAGGAACCTTCCTCTAGGCAAAGGATTACCCAGACCCCATTTGCAAATCAGATGGAAGTGGGGCTGCTGTTGTCTGACTTGGGGGGCATGGGAACCCTCTGGTCTCCTAGAGGATCCCTCAGAGCCTCCGGGGGATCCACGGTGCTCGGTTTGAAACCCACGAGTTTACAGGTTGGCCTGGGAGGGAGGACAGAGGCCCAGCATAGAGGCGGTGAGGGTTTGCCCACTGGTAGCTGAGGAAGCAGGCAGAGTCCAGACCCACTCCTGCTCTCCTGGTCTGGGAGATGGACACAGGGGCAGAGCCTCACCTGAAACAGAGCTGTTGCCAGCGGGGCAGGGGTGGGGGGGTCTCCTCATCTGCTCCTTCAGAAGTAATGGCAAGGAAAGCCACAGGAGCAGGCCAGCCAGTGACCCAAGGAAGACTGGAACGTCCTCTTCTTAGAAGTCTGTCTGGAGTGTGTGTGGTACAGAGCTCAGAACAGGAGACCATCAACACGGACCTGCTCAACGGAGGGAAGGAGGGAGGCCTGAGCGGTGGCAACGAGCCACGCACCCAGAGTATTCATGCTCCTTAATCCCCATCAGCAGGCAGGCGGGGACATTTTCCCCCACGGACAACTGGCATTACCTCTGTCTCAGGTACGGCGGAGAGGTTGCCCCAACACAAGATCCTCTTCCAGCCCCGGCCAAGCCTCTGGCTAGTCCTCTGGTAGGGGGCAAGGGCCTTAATGGAACTGGGCCTCGATTTTCTCGTCCTTGCAATGGGAATCACAGGAAGTCCAGCAGACAGAACTGCTGTGCAGTGAACCCGAGCACTGCCTGTCCAGGGCGTGGCTCTGTTGCTGGCCAGACAAGTGCAGAAATGAGGGGCAGGCAGAGATAGTCTTTGGAGCCAGGTGGGCCTGGCCAGGGCAGACCACCACGAAGGGGCACTTCTGGGCAAGCAAGGAAATTGTTAGACGGGCCCTCTTTTCTGGCTCTGAATCCTGGGAGGGTTGCGGTAATCAGCTCCTCCTGAGAAATTCTTGCATCCCTCAGAGAGCGGTGATTTGCTTTGCAGGAGAAGCTATAATGACAGGAGGGGCCCCGAGTAAAACCGCCAGCCTGGGCCTGCCTGGACGTTCCCCACTCCCCTCCACCCAGAAAGCCCTCTGTTCCTGGGGGCAGGCTGTGAGGACAGCGCCCGCTGCCTGAGGGCCCTTACCTGGGCAGGAGAGATTCCATGGTCACTGAGTGCCTCTTCCTCCTGGCTGCCCGCTCCCTGTGGCCAGAGCTGGGAGCAGAACAAAGGCGAGGGGCTCAGGCCCTCGTGGCTCTTCTGTGTTTCAGGCTGAGGCCCTTTACTTCCTACAAGCTGAGCCTGAAAGCCACCAATGACATCAGGGACAGTGACTTCAGTGCGGAGATGGACGAGGTGACCATGCTGCAGGACGGTGAGCCAGCTGGGACCCAGGCAGGCGTGCAGACACAGGCATCTTCCATAGCTGCTGCCTTTGGACCCGCAGACATGGGCTCCCACAGAGAGGCCCCGCTTCATCCCGAGCCAGGAAGGGGTCACCCCGGGGAGAGAGGGCAGTGGCTGCTGAGCAGTGGGGTTCCGTGAGCAGCAGACAGTTCGGAGCACTCTGAAGCCTCTCACTGTGAATCTACTTCAAGGGCTCACAAGTGGAACAGAGGTTCCTTTGATTGGCTTCCAAACCCCTACGATTCATTAGCATCCTAGAACTTGAATAATTTATAAGGTCAAAGGATAACCGGGTGTTTTTTTTTTATAAGAATAGTTTTTTATTATATTACGTTAGTCACCATACAGTACATCCCTAGTTTTTGATGTAAAGTTCCGTGATTCATTAGTTGCGTATAACACCCAGTGCACCATGCAATACGTGCCCTCCTTACTACCCATGACCAGCCTACGCCATTCCCCCACCCCCCTCCCCTCTGAAGCCCTCAGTTTGTACTGGGTTTTGAGAGGTTTCCCCATTTTTCTCATTCACGAACCACTCCTCAGTTTTGCCATTTGACAGAAGTACAGGGAAGTGATTGAGTTGAGATCCCCTGAAAGCTCCAGGTGGTTCTTACCCATTGTCTCCCACCTCAGGAGCAGAACCCAAGATCCCTTGTGCTTTTGGGTGCCGATCCTGCCAGACCCAGTGGCAGGCCAACTTTTAGGAAAGGAGGGTCGCTCTTGCTTCAAGATGCTGGGGCTCAGATCCCAGGCTGTAAACCTGAGCCCTCAGCTCACCCAGCAGTGCTGGGTACTCATTCCCCACGTTTCCATCTTCCTCTTTTATAACCTGGGAGCATGGGTCCTAACATGAGTCCTTGGGTGAGCTGGGGACCAACAGAGAGGTTCAGGGGGACCCTTCCAGCTTCTCGGCCTTACGCGGAGATTCCTCTTCTGCACACGCAAGGCGCCTGTCGCCAGGATAGGCCCCCAGAGAAACTGTGGTTGTCTCTGTGGCTCATATTTTTTTTTAAAGATTTTGTTTATTTATTTATTTATTTATTTATTTATTTATTTATTTGACAGAGATAGAGACAGACAGCGAGAGAGGGAACACAAGCAGGGGGAGTGGGAGAGGAAGAAGCAGGCTCATAGCAGAGGAGCCTGATGTGGGGCTCGATCCCACAACGCCGGGATCACACCCTGAGCCAAAGGCAGACGCTTAAATGCTGTGCCACCCAGCCGCTCCTCTGGGGCTCTGTTTGGGAGTAGCACTGATATTTAGCAGATGGAAGCAAGCACAGCAAGCTGATTTTGTTGGTGAGTCTGAGGAAATTGCAAGCCAGTGAGCAGGACACCGCAGACTCCCTTTGTCCTTACAAGGCTCAGGCTCCAGCAGACCTGGCTTGTTTTTGAAAAAACAAAAACAAAAACAAAAACATTCAAGGGCCTCTCCAGGTTCCTAAAGCCTGTCTCAATCCTTTGATATTTAAATCCTTTCTTTTGATGCACCTACCTGTTACCTTCCTCCTTTGAGATTTGCAGTTTCTCTTCACAGTTGACTGCCTTGTGTTTGCATGGTACCGCCCCCAGAACCACAGAGCCACTGAGCTGCACAGACTCCGGGGCTTGGGGGGCCCTGGGCTGGGGTGGGGCGGCGGGGGGGCTTTCCATGTGTGGGTGGTTTGCTGATAAACATTTTCTTGTTATGGTGGTTGGGATACTGAGAGGCCATCAATCCAGTGTGATCTGGAAAGCTGGGTAAGGGTCTACCATGGACTTCAGACAGACCAACAGGAGGCCAGAGAACATGCAGTAGAAGGCTCCCCAGAAGGCAGGATGGGGGGCTGCAGGTGTGCTGATACCGCCATGTCCCCAGTGCTGGGTGCCCTGGCAGGTGCAGAGGAGACTCACAGAGCAGGTGACCAAGAGGCCAAGTCTCAGATAGTCAAGTGGGTATGGGGTGGGGAGAACAGCCTCAGTCATTCCACTCAGTGACTCTTGCCAAACATTTGATATACCGTCTCAGGATCTTACAGTAGGCAGCCATGCAAGGGCCAACTCAGTATGCCTTTTGGGTTCAGTGGGAGCAGGGGTAGGGAAGGGGTGTCTGAGGAGGCCCGTGGGACAAGACAGATGGTGCAGGACTGAGTTTCCAGCATGTAGGGCACGGCCAAGGCAGAGCCAAACTGACCTTGGCCCTCCAGAGAGCAGAGCTGAGCCCCACCATTGCCCGGAACATGCAGTTGTCCCTGCACCCCCAGAAGTCAGCCTCCCTCCCTTAGAGTCTGAAACCAAGAGCACTCTGGCCTGGGTTGACGCTCTATCCTGTTCAGAGCCTCTTTGAATTAAGTCCTTCCAATAAATGATGCCTCTCCTCCAGGGATGGGTGTGTGCCCCTGAGAAGATGTGGGAGAGCAGGAAGGCTCCCCAGGCAGGGTTCCCAGGGAAGACAGCCAAGCGCCTTTGTGTGTCTCCATGTGGGTCTGCGGGGAGGTGGGGGGGGGATAAAGGTGTGATGTTATCTTGTCATCTGCATCAGAATCTGGTCCCTTCTATCCTGGCAGAAACAGGCTCCACAGGCAGAGAAGGGCATCCACAGGGAAGGGAGGCCAAGGCCAGAATGTTGGTTTGCCGGCTTGCTTCCCCAGCAACCCCCCGAGCCAGTCTCTGGTCCTGCCTCCTCACCAGAACCAGGAGGGAACTGGCACTCCTGAGGAGCGGTAATGCATCCTCCCGTGTAAAGGACGAGAAGTACACCTCTACCCTCCCTGCTCTGTGGCCGTCGAAGCCCCCTCTCTAGAGGCAGCAGCTACTTGAACACTTACAGAGCACTTATTTTTTTATAAGAATATTTTTTATTACATTATGTTAGTCACCATACAGTACATCCCTGGTTCTTGATGTAAAGTTCCATGATTCTTTGGTTGTGTATAATACCCAGTGCACCATGCAATATGTGCCCTCCCTATTACCCATCACCAGCCTATCCCATTCCCCCACCCCCCTCCCCTCTGAAGCCCTCAGTTTGTTTCCCAGAGTCCATAGTCTCTCATGCTTCATTCCCCCTTCTGATTCCCCCCTTTCTTTATCCCTTTCTTCTCCTACCGATCTTCCTAGTTCTTATGTTCCATAGATGAGGGGAACCATATGATAATTGTCTTTCTCTGCTTGACTTATTTCACTTAGCATTATCTCCTCCAGTGCCATCCATGTTGCAGCAAATGTTGAGAAATCGTTCTTTTTGATAGCTGAGTAATATTCCAGTGTATATATGGACCACAACTTCTTAATCCAGTCATCTGTTGAGGGGCATCTTGGTTCCTTCCACGATTTAGCTATTGTGGACAATGCTGCTATGAACATTGGGGTGCATATGGCCCTTCTCTTCACTACGTCTGTATCTTTGGGGTAAACACCCAGTAGTGCAACTGCTGGATCATAGGGTCGCTTAATTTTTCACTTTTTAAGGGACCTCCACACTGTTTTCCAGAGTGGCTGTACCAACTTGCATTTCCACCAACAATGTAGGAGGGATCCCCTTTCTCCACATCCTCTCCAACAGTTGTTGTTTCTTGCCTTGTCCATTTTTGCCATTCTAACTGGTGTAAGGTGGTATCTTAGTGTTGTTTTGATTTGAATTTCCTTGATGGCTAATGATTTTGAACATTTTTTCATGTGTCTGTCTGTGCCATTTGTATGTCTTCATTGGAAAAGTGTCTGTTCATATTTTCTGCCCATTTTATGATTTGTTGATTAGTTTCAGCCCCAGGGCACGAGTGATGCAGCACCCACATGCAGCCCAGAAGCCCTGCTTTGTGCAGCCCGTGTGCAGAAAGGTCTATTTCTCCGTGAGAGACAGCTGTAAGACTTGCTGGAGCTCCTCCTCCTCCCCCTGGAGCCCCAGCTCCCACTCCTCCAGCTCTTTGGCAGACAGCTCCATGGCCAGCTGCGAGTCACTATCAAAACGGCTCCTCTCACTCAAGGCTCCAGGGCACAGGCCTTCTGAGCTGGTGAGCAGGATCTCCTGGATGGCCCTGTGGGGAAAAAGAGGCGGAAAAAAGCAGCCCATTACCAGCAGCATCAGGGCGAAAGCAGCACCTGCATTTACCTGTCCCCTGAGAGCACACCATGCAGGGCACTTTATATGCGCCCCACGGCCACGTTGCCATTCAGTCCCCTGTGGCTCTGGAGGTGTGGGTGCCGTGTATAGGTGAGAAATCCGAGGCTCAGGGAGGTGAACAAACCCGCTCAGGGTCTCCTCCCAGCTCCTCCTCCACTGTCTTCCTATTGATGTGTCCTAGGGCTCAGCCCAGGAAACAGGAGCTCTTTAAGGCCTGGCATCTGTCTTGTCCACCTCTGGTCGATCGGCACCCTACACAGGACCTGGTCTTCTGCAGGTGATGGAGCCCATGTGAGAGAAGAAACAAACCCCAAATACATCCTGAAAAGGCCCCACTGCTGCTCCCCCCATCCAGGTGGCAGTCGCGCTCCTCTTAGGAAGGTGCCTAATACAACACTGGGTCCACCCTCTGCTGAGGCCAATGTGTGTGATGTGATCTATTGCTAAGATTTTGTTTTGTTTTGTTTTGTTTTGTTTTGTTTTGTTTTGTTTCGTTTTTTGGGTTTTTTTGTTTTGTTTTGTTTTTTTGGGTTTTGTTGTTGTTGTTGTTGTTGCTTCTGCTGCTTAAAAATGGCCTCAAAATCCACTTAGGAGAGTCTATAGCCACACAAAGGGAACTACACTTGAGTGACAGACTGTATGAGCCACTGCAAGTTTCAGAACAGCCAGATTAAATGTTGTGACCAATTGAGAAACACTGGTGTCTGTTATGAGTTGTACTCAGTGTGACCACAATACCGCCACTGTCTAGAAAACACACTCAGATCCTTAGATTTGAAATAATTCTGAGCCCCATGAAAGGCAGGGATTGACTGTCCTACTAGGAAAAATCAAACTTGACATTTTCTAATGGAGGAGACATTTAAGTAGGTCAGTAGCCTTGAAATTACAGGTGGCGTTCGCATTTTAAAACAAATTACTGGAAAGAAGGGGGTTTACAGGTGAAGCATTTCATTTGGAATGCAAATCTATATTTAAAAATAGTCTCTTCGTTTTGTTTGCTCTGATTTAGTAAATTACTCATATTTTTTTTTATACTTCAGTTGCCCGGCAGTTGACAGGTATTTATTTCTACAATATATCCTATTGACCACCTCCTGCTCTGGGCTTCTTGCAATTAGTTTGTTCTACTGGGCTCTGAACGGGGACAGCTGATGGACACGCATGCCAAGTTCCTTTGTTACAGCCATCCGCCAGTCACAGAGCTGTCCGACGGCAACCACGGGGCTCCGAGGCCCATGTGCTCGGGGGCCAGGACGGCATGGGGCAAAAGCCACTTTGTAGAGGTGATGGTCTGTTCCAAGGCTCTGAGATGTCTTTATAGAAAAAGAGCTTACTTCGTTACTGGCAAGCCAAATGCCACATCTACAAAGGAAATGCTAAATTTCTGGTAGAATTTAGCACAGTAGAGAAGACCAATCTTTGGGTTGATTAAGTAGTGGAGGGTGGGAAACAGAAGCTCTTGGGACCTTGAATCTCTGTTTTGAACATCTCCCACCTCCTACCAAAGGCCCTACAGGAAGTTGGGGTTGTGAGACCTAATGGGACTTACATCAGAGATCTTGAAGTTCACCTTTAACCTCCTATTTTTACAGAGGAAGAATGGGGAGGCAGCGACGCCTAACAGGGACACGTCATCCACTGGCAAATGGGTCCACAGACCTAGAGCTGGTGGGGGCCCTGAGACAAGCTCAGGGGATACGGCTACCCAGAGGCAGGGGTGGGAGCCAATTCCCATCCTGTCCCCACACTGGTGAGGATGGAAACTACAGAACACCAGGCAGCAAACTTCCATGTTCATTGGAAGACATTTGGAACTGTCACCTTTAAGGGTTCCTTCACTTCTTGAGACGTGTCACTTGGCAGTGGAGTGAAGGAAGGGTCCATGGCCACTCCGTCAATTCCTGCACATTCTGCATGCCTCACAGAGCCCAGGCTATGAAAGCCCCACTCTCGTCCCTCCTGGAGCGACCGTGTCAAGTCTGTCCATTAACCCTCATAGAACCTCTAAACGTGCTCCTCACTCATGCTCAAACTGCACGCGAGTGGAGCTAATACTTACTGATGCCACTGAGCTGCCACATAAGGAGAGGCAGCAGGAACCTTCAGCGGTTAGGGGCCACCACTTGAGAGTTCAGGAAGCCCCCTCATGGCTGGTGTACATACCCCAACCGTGGCCTTCCTGTCCTGACTTCCCACACAGCACCCCTGCTCCATTAGCAGCACCAGGATGGCCGGGGAGTGCCCGTGACCTGGCTCTTCTCCCCCTTGCTCCTTGCTGGGCAGCAGCTCTAGCCTGGAGGGGTCTCCAGCATGTTCTGTCCTGGCCTACAAGTCCCATGGAGGCAGTCCATTTAGGACAGGGTCCCCTAGAGCCTCCTCTGGGTTTCTTGGCATGCCCACGCATGTCCTTCAACACCTCCCTCTCTAACGGAGTCCCTTCCGGTCCTCCCCTCTTGCCAGGCTCTGCCCCCAGCTAGGCATGGCATCTGCCTCTCCAAGGCCATGTCTAGACCACAGTTTGCTTTGGATTCCATCATCACCAGGGCTCCTACATCTCCTGACCTCAAACCATCCCCTCTCTCCTGCCTGGTCTGGATGTGATGCTGGCACTCTCCTGGACAATCTTATCAACCTGGAGGAAGAAGATCCACTGCACAGACCCCTCCATGGACCTCTAGCCCAGTGTGGCCACTTCTAGGCAGACCTCACCTCACTGTGGCCATGAACACAGACCAGGGCTCCTGCTCCCATCTCCTTACCCCATGACCCTCTGCTCTAGGCACTGTCCTCCCCCTCCCCAGGAAGGCTGCCCCATTCTGGCCTCAGGAACTTCCCTGTTGACCAGAGTTCCCACGACGTTCTCATCGCTGCCCTTGGCCCTGCCTGTTGCTGTGTTGTGCCTCTCTGGCCCAGCTCCAGCTGGGCTTCTGAACCCAACCCCCCGGCCTGGCTGAGCCCTCTCCACAGACCCGGTGAGCACCCTTGCTGGGACAGGGCATCCTTCCTTGCCAGTTCTCCCCTCTGTGACTTTTGTCTTCAATGCATGTTGCTGTTGGCAAAAGTACCCAAATTGGAAATAAGGCAAGGAGAGGTCAGAGTGTCCAGTGCTGTCCATGGCCCACCAACACTACTTCATTATCTAGGATAGAGGTGCCTTGAGAAGACTTTCACTGAGGATTAACACCTAGAATGTAGGGAGGACATATATAACCCTGTGGGTATTCTGTCTGATAGGAGATGATCACTGTAGAAGAGATCACTCCCCAGGCTATGGTTTCTTGGCCCTGTCTTACGACACCCAGTTCTGTGTGTACCATGGAGGCCTCGCTGGGCCACCCTTCCCCAAATGCCTGCAACGTTCAGCCCTGGAGGCTCTGCACCAGCCCCGCTGTCACACTGGCCCTCCTCAGAGAGCCGAGCTCAGGCTCCTTCCCACAGCTTGGCTCGGGGGGTCGGTGGTGCTCCCCCCAGATGGGCACACCAACCACGTCATGTCCTCTGACCTGCCACCGACCCTCGGATGCTGTCATGTGGCCTGGCGGGCAGGTCCCAGCTCCTGAAACCAGTTCAGGAAACACCCCGCCCTTCCCAGCCCTTACCTGCCACTGGATCAGAACAGAGGAAGTGGTGTGTGGTGTCACCGAGATGAAACTTGGAGGCTCTCCCAGACCTGTAATACAAGAAAGAAGAAAGCGAGGATTACCTGGTTCTGCTTGTACTTGGCTGCCAGTCTGGAGATCTGTTCTCATCTCCTACAGTCCCCACGTCAGCCCTGTGGATTGTAACCCATATCATAGAGTTCACAGCATTGAAATTTAGAGATTTTAAGTGGCTTGTCAAGAGTCACAACACTGACGTGTGATGCATCTGGGACAGGAATGTAGTTGGTTCCCTGAGGACAGAGGTCCCTGAACACCTGGGACCACTAGGTCATGCCCTGTACACAAACCAAGGGCTCTTCTCACTCTTTCTCAAAATATCCTGCCCCAAGATTTCTGCAGGAGACAGTTGATGCCTGAAAGAGTTTCCTGGGCTGAGAAAAGACCTCAAACCCTGACCTAGCCTCTTGCTTCTAGATTTTAATCCCTGACCCAAAATCCAATGCAGATGCTCCCAAAGTGAAGCCCCTCCGAAGGGCCGGGGGAAGCCCAACTGTGGCCGTCCTCCCCCAGCATCTTTGCACTGTCAGCCTCCTCACGTGGAGCCTTCCTGGTGACCAGCTGACCACCCTCAGTGACCAGCGAGTGGTCTGCTCAGCTCACAGGTTGACTCAGAACCCAGGACATTCCTAAACAACTCTCACATGTCAGCTCTGCCAAGAATTATCTTCCCTTCAACTGACCAACCCTGGCTGAGCAGTTCCTGTCAATTAACTGGGAAAGTGGCCATCTAGGCTGGTGCTCTGATAATTTAATGAATGGAGTCTGGGACCCTCAACGTCTGACTATTGATCTGAGCAGCCATCCGAGCAGCCTGGACTAAGATCTGGCTGACAGTGGACAGGGGCTGCACTGGCTCTGAGTGGTCACCTTCTCTGCTCCTTCCCTCCCCTCCAAAATCCAGGCTCCACGGGCTCCTCATCTGTCCCTAGGCCATGCAGTGGCAGGGGACAGAGCCCATCTCATCTTAGAGCAACCCCTCCACACCACCCCAGGACTCTGATAATCCTCCAGGCCCTCCTTCCTCTGTCACTACTGAGTATTTTTCCAAAGAAAACAAAAATACTAAATCAAAAAGATATACGCACCCCCTATGTTCATTGCAGAATTATTTACAATAGCCAAGATATGGAAGCAACTCAAGTGTCCATCAATAGGTGAATAGATGAAGATGGGTTACACACACACACACACACACACACACACACACACACACCCCACATACACATACACACTGGAATATTACTCCAGCATAAAAAAAAATAATGAAATCTGCCATTTGCAACAACATGAATGGATCTAAAGGGTATTATGCTGATTGAAATAAGTCAGTTTGAGGAAGATAAATGCCATGTGATTTCACTCATATGTGGAATATAAAAAAACAAAAGAAATAAACCAGACTCAAATGCAGAGAACAAACTGGTGATTGCCAAAGGGAGGTGGGTTGGGCATGGGTGAAATAGATGAAGGGGATTAAGAGGTACAAACTTCCAAATATAAAATAAATAAGTCATGGAGATGAAAAGTACAGCATAGGGAATACAGCCAATAATATTTTGGGACACCTGGTGGCTCAGTCAGTTAAGCATCTGCCTTCGGCTCAGGCCATGATCCCTGTGTCCTGGGACCAAGTCCCGCATCTGGCTCCTTGCTCAACAGGGAGCCTGCTTCTCCCTCTGCCTGCCACCCTCCCTGCTTCTGCTCTCTCTACCTCTCCTTCTTTGACAAATAAATAAAATCTTTAAATAAATAATAATAATATTTTAGTAACACTGTATGGTGACAAATGGTGACTGCACTCATCATGGTGAACACAGTAACATATAGAATTATCAAATCAATATGTTGTGCACCTAAAACTAATATAACATCACGTGTATATCAATTATACTGGATGTATTTCAATTATACTTCATAATAAAAAAAGAAAAAATATATGACGATGAATTATGGTCAGCTCAAAAACATTTGCTAAAAGCAAGATTTCAAATTAATCATTTTCTTGATACTGAAGTAGAAAGAATAAAAACTGGAAAAGACGGTGAGCTGGTGATCTCTCTCGCTAGTAAATTCCAACAGCTGCTCATTAGCTCATCTTTTATGTCTTTAACCCTAGCATCTGAATGTGTTTCTGAATACTTGCATGATCACAGACTGTAGTGTTTATCTGTGATATCCAAGTCCCTACATTTCAGGTAATACATTTCTATTTATAGTTTTTCTCTGCAGAAGCCTCAACAAAAGCAAAAATGACAAATTTTGGGGTGTTGTCAATTAATCAATCAACTAATATTGTGGTTAAATGTACATAACATAATATTTATCATTTTTACCATTCATAAATGTACAATTCAGTGGCATTAAATACATTAATAATGTTGTATAATTACCATTACTGTTATCTATATCCAAAACTTATTCGTCATCTTCCACTAAACCACTCTACCCATTAGACAATAAGTCTCCCTTCTCCCCTCTCCCAGTCACTCTATTCCACTTTCTGTCCCTATGAACTTAACTATTCTGGGTACCTCATGTAAATGGAACCATCTAATACTTGTCCTTCTGTGTCTGGCTCATTTTACTAAGCATAATGTTTTCAAGGTCCATTCATATGATCACATACTTCAAAATTTCATTCCTTTTTGTGGCTGAAAAATATTCCATTATATATATTTCTTTTTTTAAAGTCTAATTTATCCAAGTAATCTCTACACCCAACATGGGGCTTGATCCCACAATGCTGAGATCACGACCCTACTTGAAATCAAGGGTCCAACACCCAACTGATTGAGTCACCCAGACACCCCCATTCTAGTAGTTTTAAAGTCATATATCATTGTGGTTTTGATTTGCACTAACAGTCACCAGTTTTTTTTAATTATATTTATTTTTTAATTCCAATATAATTAACATACAGTGTTACATTAGATTCATTGTATAATTTAACAATTCAACAATTATTTATTTTTTTAAAGTAGGCCTCATGCCCAGCATGGAGCCCAATGTGGGGCCCAAACTCATGACCCCAAGATCAAGACCTGACCTGAGACCAAGAGTCAGACACTTAACCATCTGAGCCACCCAGATGCCCTACAATTCAACAGTTCTGTACATTTCTCAGTGCTCGTCATGATAAGCTTACTCCCCATTACCTATTTCACTTGCCCTCCCTCCCCTCTGGCAACCATCAGTTTCTTACCTGTACTTAAGAGTTGGTTTTCTTGGGGCGCCTGGGTGGCTCAGTAGTTGAGCATCTGCCTTCGGTTCAGGGTGTGATCCCAGAGTTCTGGGATCGAGCCCCGCATCAGGCTCTTCCACTGGGAGACTGCTTCTTTCTCTCCCACTCCCCCTGCTTGTGTTCCCTCTCTCGCTGGCTGTCTCTCTCTCTGTTAAAATAAGTAAATAAAAAATCTTTGAAAAAAAAAAGAGTTGGATTTTTGGTTGTCTCTTTTTTTCTTTGTTCATTTGTTTTGTTTCTTAAGTTCCACATAGGAGTGAAATCATATGGTATTTGTCTTTCTCTGACTGGCTTATTGCACTTAGCATTATACCCTCTAGTTCTACCTACGTCATTGCAAATGGCAAGATTTCATTCTTTTTTATGACTGAGTAATTTTCTGTTGTATATAAGTACCACATCTTTATTCATCTACTCATGGACATTAAGACTGCTTCCATAGCTTGGCTACTGTAAATAGTGCCACAATAAACATAAGGGCGTGTATATCTAATTCGGAAAGATACATACACCCCTATGTTGACTGCAGCATTGTGGTACAATAGCCAAGAAATGGGAGGCGCCAGTTTTAACTTAGGAAAGAAGTGTTTTATGACTGTGATTTAGGAAAATACTTCAGCGGCCTTTTTGGTTATGAAAGGCAAAGCCCAGAGCATAGCCTGGAATGGAGAACTGGAGACAAAAGAAGCTAAACTGCTCAAATAATAAAATCATCTGAATTTCTGATTTTCACCTGGTGCCTGAAAAACACATGGCAGAGGCCTTGAGATGGGAGCACAATACAAGAGCTGGGAGAATGGCTGTGTGGGGAGGAAGTTGACCCCAGCCTTCTGGCATCAGAAGGCTCATAAGATGGACCGTCAGTGCTATCTGGCATTTGGGGTTCTCTGTTTTCTGTGATATGCTCTAATTCCAAACCCACTCCCTGCCCAAGTCCTTAGTCCATACCATAGCCTAGATAGTTTGTAAATAACAAAAATGCTCGCTCACAGTTCCAGAGGCTGAAAAGTCCAAGATCAAGTCAGCATTGTTAGTGAACCCAAGTTTGGCTGCACGTCACCTGAAAGATCATCATGGAAGAGATGAGCTTCTATTGGAAAGGAATTTGAGCTTTATGCAAGAGACCGGCAACCTTGGGAGAAGGTGGGCTCCTATCCAAAAGCCAACTCTGAGGTTTCCGCCTGGCCCAGGCATTTTTAAAGGGGTTTAGGGTCATTCATCAGCAAAGGAGGTGCAGTGGCCTGCAACATTTCTTCATCATGTGCAGACTCCATGCCAGCTACAAATGTTGCTTCAGTGCTCCAGGGTTGTGCAAGGGGATCTGGTTCTTGTTCCATGATGTGCAGGAGTCCTCTGTTCTTTCTGCAAAGGAGGGCATGCCAAGGGAGGTCAGTAAAGTCATTTGTGTGACCTAAAAGAAAGAAAAACATTTTGGTCAAAAAAAAATTGCTAGGCTGATCAGAAAACCGAGGTGGCTTCAAACAGACTTGCTGACCTCTGTGGCCTGGGAAAGTTCTGGTTCTTCATTCCTTAAGGTGAGTGGCCTGCAAATATCAAAGCAAGGCTATTAGTTCTGTTACAGGTCAAGAGCCTTATGTCAGCTGAGTAAGGACTGTGTTCACTTGAAGCAAGTTACCCCTTAAGCCCAGAAGGAGTGCTGTTAGGGCATCATGGTTATTTTCTGGTGAGCGCTCCCTTCCTTGTTCATAGCTGGTGCCTTCTTACTTTGTCATGGTGGAAGGGACAAGGGAACTCTGTGGGAACTCTCTTTTTTTAATTTAATTTAATTTATTTTTTTAAAGTTTCTATTTATTTATTTGAGAGAGAGACTGAGAGAGAACATGAGCAGAGCAGAGAGAGAGAGAGAAGCAGACTCCCAGCCAAGCAGGGAGCCCAGTGTGGGGTTCAATCCTAGGATTCTGGGATCATGACCTGAGCTGAAGGCAGATGCCCAACAGGCTGAGCCATCCAGGTGCCCCTATGGGATCTCTTTTGTAATCCCATTTATGAGGGCTCCACCTTCATAACCTAAACACCTCCAAGACCCCACCCCCTAATGCCATCACATTGGGAGTTAGGATTTTAATATATGGATTTAAGGGGCCACAAACATTCAGACCATAGCAGGGATTATGCACAATAATGCATAATAGGGGCATCTTGGACAATAAAGGAAGGGGGGTCGTGTCATATGTTTGAGGTGATTCAGCCTAAACCTATAACCCCGGCCTCAGGAGTGTTGAGGAAATCACCAAGGGTAACAGGAAAACATATGGGAGAAGTTCTGAACAAGAAGTGAACATTCGAAGAATCACTGGAGATGTGCAAGAAGGCTCAGGACATCCCATGGTGAAGATAGAATGAATTCTGCTCTTGCCTGCCCAGGATCTATTCCCCTCCTACCAGTTATAGCAGGTGACCCGGGGGGGGGGAGGGGAGGGGTCGGAGTCACCATCCTTCCAGGTTTATAAGGTAACACACCTCATTCCTAGCGCCACCAGTGAACACGTGCCCCAGATGTGACCAATCAGCATCAGCCATCCCTCTGGCTACAGTGATTGGTTCAGAACCTGGAGCATGTGACTCAGAGCTAGACCAATGGGAATTATACCAAAGCCCCCCCCCCCCTTTTTTTTTGCCTGAGTTGTTGCAGGCCATTTTGGGTCTCTGTTGGGATGATGAAGTCAACACGGAAGGAAAGAGATCTGAGAGGACCACGGTGATGGAAACAGTGGAAGTCTCGTGACACTGAGCATCTAGCCTGGGACTCCCGGGCTACATTTTGCAGTCACGTGGAACTCACGTGCAGTCATGCAGTCATGTAAGCCAATCGATTTCATTTCTTGCTTTAGCTTGTTTGTTGAGTTGGGTGGCTGTGATTTTCACCTGAAAGGGTCCTGACACGTGGTGGATCCAGAGAAACCTGAGTGGAAGAAGTACTCCAGTTACCTGAGCAAATGGAATGGCTGTCTCTGTTGTTCACCTGTCCGGTCAGCTAACACAGCCATCTGCTCTCTCGCCTCCTCCCTCTGACAGGGGCAATTCATGGCAGTGTGCGTTGTCATCAAACAGGGATTCCCCCCCAGGGATCCTTCATGTCCTTTAGACTCTTTTTCTTGTTTGGGCTTTGAAGATTACGTTTTGAAAATGTTAAAGCTCCAGCAGAAGTGGACTGTCAGATTGATGACAAGGGACTGGCTTCCAAAAATGTTATGTATTTTAAAATACAGCTGCAAAATGTATATTTTCAGCTAAATTTTGAGCAGAGAAACAAAGGTCTTCTCCTGCACCATTTGTGCCTTCTGTTGTTGATGAATGTTCTGATGTTGCCTTTTTTATTTCCCTCAAACAGAATCATGTTTATGCTCTTGTGTCCTGAGACAAGGTGAAATTTAGTTCTGTTCACATTTTAAAACCATCAACTCTGGCAGCTTTTACCTTCTGCCCATCTGAGCACACCTACTTTGAGCGCTTCCAAAGTTACATAGTTTGTTTGACACCAAGTCACAACTGTATTCCAGAGACTTGTGTCCCTGGCCAGGGAGTTTTTTGTGCAAATGAAGCTGCTGCTGCTTTGTTGTTGTTGCAATAACGTCCTTTCAGAGTTGGTGTTAAGACCAGGAACTAACTCCAGCAACAAGTAAACCATTTGGAATCTGCCACCAAACACTTTCCCCCAATCTACAGGAAACAAACACAAGTTCATTTGTCTCATTCTCTAGGCTTTGGAATTTGTGTGGAAAGGGCGCACTCTTGCCCAGGGAGAGGGCAGGGTGGGGTAAAGGATCCTTGAAAAATTTACCCTGATATTTACATTAGCTGGATGCTCAGTATTTCCTTAGGGGCTGTGGCACATAACTTGTCTTTGCCTCAAGACCCTAGTATTTACACTTCCACTGAAATGGGGACTGAAGGACACACTTAACTCTAGATCTGAAGGGGTTAAATGAGACATTTGCGATACAGCAGAATTCACAAGCGATTGCTTCGTGCTTGGATTATGTGACTTGAAGCCACAGTTTTTTTTCTCTGTACATTCTAGGGTCTGGAAAAGTGCCACGACCCCATCATTTTCCTTACCACATGCTTCTAACTTTCGTTTTGGAAAATCTGTTTATTTTCCTCTCTCTGTACCCTGAACTGCTCCAGGCAAAAGTAGAATGAGGTAGTTACAAGCATAGATGCTTGAGCCAAGATGCTTGGGGTCAAGTTCTCACTCTGCTTCTTTCTAGCTATGTGACTTAAACTCTGTGAGCCTCAGGTCCGTTTTCTGTAAAATGGGTGTGATAACAGATATTCGGCCTTGTAGGGTTGTTGCAAAGGCTAAATGAGATGATGCTTCTGCATGGTGAGTACTTCCCAAACCTGGAACTCACTGCTGGGCCAGGTACGCTTAGCCTTCATCCAGACTGTGCAGTTCGTTATAGTAAGGTTGTGAATTTGTATTGATGGGTGTTAGTTTCTACGTGATGACAAAGACTAAAAACACCATGTGTCTCAAGTCTGCAGAGCGAGGCTTGATGCAAGTCCTCTAGGAGTCTAGTAATTTGGTAGAGTCAGTCCAAAGAGAAAGAGGCACTGCCTGTTCGAATGGCCTGGACATCTAGCAGGAGGGCGGGTCAGGATTAGAAGTGCAGTTATGGAGACTTGCCTGTTCTATCTGCCTTACTCAGTCCTTGAGCTCAGGCCCCAGAGTATATCTCTCTCCACTAGGGGACAGGAATTTGGCAGACTGACTCAGGCTTTGAGCCCTCGTTTGGCTTCTCTGAATAAGCAACAAATATGATATCCCATGCAATATTAGGAATGTCCTTTTACTAATTTTTATTCATTGTTTATGTGAAATTAAAATTAAATGAATGGGGCGCCTGGGTGGCACAGTGGTTAAGCGCCTGCCTTCGGCTCAGAAAAACAAAAATGAGGCCGAAGTGCCTGGGGTGTTATTACACACAGTACATTAAATAATAGCTTATTCTCCTTTTTTTTTCCTAATCCTTTTATTGAAGGGTGTGTGCGTTTAAACTGAAATGGTTAAATGATAGGCAGCTAAAGAAAGAAAATAAAGCTAGGCATTGCAGTAATCCACGAACTATTAGGTAGACTATAATGATTTTTAGGGTCCATTTTAAGCGCACTTTTCTAGGATGTATTTTCCAGAATAATTCCAGAATAATCTCAGTCACTCATAATGCATCATGTCATTTACATGTATTATCTCATTCAACCATCTACCAATGTAGAAGCAAATGCTCTTACTATCATCCCCATTTTATAGATGCAAACACTGAGACCAAAAAGGTGATCTAATGGGCAGGAAGACTGAGATTGGAGGCCTTGTCACTATGCTGTACTACTTTTTTCTTTAAGATTTCTTTTATTTATTTGAGAGAGAGAGAGAGCACAAGCCGGGGAAAGGGAGAAGCAGGCTACCCTCCAAGCGGGGAGGCCAACACAGGGCTCAATCCCACGACCCTGGGATCATGACCTGACCCCGGGATCATGACCTGAGCTGAAGGCAGACACTCAACCAACTGAGCCACCCAGGAGCCCCAGCTTCTTTCTACTTTTAAAGACAGCAGGTACCCATGGATATTTGGATGCACTCACTAATTGATCCACCATGAAAAATGAGTCAGGTCCCTGATCTTGGCTAAAGAGAAGCTTTCTCCTTCCTTCTTGCAGGCAAAGGTTTATTGCATGCCCTACATTCCAGCATTTCCCAGGGCAGATATCTACAAAAGAACTCTGCCAGCCTAATGGCAATATTCTTTGTGGATGCCTAAACTCAGTATTATTGTTGTTGATTATTATTATTGTTGCTGTTATTTCTTATGTCATCTATAACAATTTTGAATTCTGTAACTCTGTGATTGTTGAATAGGTGTCTTTCCAACTAGCATGGAAGTTATATGAGAGCAGGGGAGTGAGAGGCATCTACTATTTTTTCTTTAAATAAATGAAGACAGTTCCCTTTGGGACATCTTGAGTTTGGATGGTTCCACCTAAAAATAAAACAATCAGATATTTTACCAGCAAAAATGCATTTATTTGGGATTAACAGAGATTACAATTCAGGACCTGCAAGCTATGGCAAAACCATAGCCAAGTTCAACAAACAAAGAAGAGGGACTTATTTTATGGCAAAGAAGGAGGAAGTCAGGAGAGGTTGTTTTGAAGGAAAGTCCATTGCAGAAAAGCAAGAATTGGGGGTGATGACAGTTTCTCATTGTCTGGGTTGCAGGGGTAGTCCATTTCTTATAGGACATGTAATGTACATCTTTTCCTGCTGGGGCCTGTAATTGATGATTCTTTCCTGTTGAGGATTCTTCTGTTGGGTCTGTAATTGACAGTCCTTCCTGTAACTGACACTGAGTGCTGTGATTGTCCCTTCCAGCTTCCCCCGAGTTCGCTTTGACAAGGCTTCTCTTTATTTTCACAGGCTATGACAATACAGAGTTGAAAGAATGCTTTTCCATCTCTTTGCATCACATATCCATTGTGAGGTAAACAGTGTTAATCCCACTATAAATTAAGCCTTAAAAATGAGGTGTAGCATTAAGCCAAACACTTAACTAAGCTCTGTTTGCTCATTTCTTAAGCAACCCTTCACGGCATGTGTTATGTTATTGTTCTAAGCTCTGGGACAGAGCAACGAGCCAACGAGCAAGAACGAAATCGCTGCCTTGGGGCACCTTACATTCTAGGGAGGATAGCAGGTACTCAGGAAATACCAAGTGTACATTAAATGTATAAGGTAAACAGGGATGAGTTAAGAGGGAGGGGGGATGAAAGAGGGAACAAGAGTAAGGAGAGTGTATTTATGTTGAGTGAGTGGGAGGGCACATATTGCATGGAGCACTGGGTATTATACGCAAACAATGAATCATGGAACATTATATCCAAAACTAAGGATGTACTGTATGGTGACTAACATAACACAATAAAAAAATTTTAAAAAGATTCAAAATGAAGTAAGTTTTGCTAAGAGAGCCACTCCAACTAGAGTGGAAATGAGGACACAGAAGTAATGCATCTGCACATCTCCTGTTTCAGTTTCCGAACGCCACGAACTGTGGACTCCTGGCACTTATAACTGCTCAGCTACAACCGGACCACCTCCTCCAACACAGCCTTCTACTTTGGACTGAACTAGAGACAATGTAACAACTGTTAGCGGCCAGCCCTCACCACAGTTCTTTCAAAACAAGTGCCTGTGTTTTTCCTTCATAGACCTGCTCTCCCTGCTGAAAATAAGGGGCACACAGGATTTCTCGCCAATCCTTGTCTCCCAGATGACCGTCCCTACTTCTCCAAATTGAGGTTTCAGGTGTTTTCCAGCATCTACTCTTGATGGACACGAATGATGTGCAAATGCAGAGCCCACTTGAGGCTATTGACACATCATCAGGTTATGGCAAATACCAGAGGAAACATGAAAATGACAAAGTACACTTCAAGTTAAATTGAGGTTCCTGAAATTGCGTTGTTTCCATTTAAATCTTTTTGGAGGGGCACCTGGGTGGCTCAGTTGTTAAGCGTCTGCCTTCAGGTCAGGGCATGATCCCGGAGTCCTGGGATCGAGCCCCACGTGGGGCTCCTCCACTGGGAGCCTGCTCCTTCCTCTCCCACTTTCCTGCTTGTGTTCCCTGTCTCACTGGCTGTCTCTCTCTCTGTCAAATAAATAAATAAAATCTAAAAGAAATAAAAATAAAAAAAATAAATCTTTGTGGAAACTTTGGTTCACAAGAATCAGCTCTGGGTGTTATAAATAAAATTTATACTTTGACATCACTTCAGAAATCCATTCATTGTGATCCATCACAGCCTATAAGGTACTCTAAATACCTATACTTACATTCACACCACCAACAACAACAAAAATCCTCTCACAGGCATAAACTAAGAATAGTTGTTATCCCACATTTGCCAAAGTGACAGCGATTACTTGATGATATTATCTAAAAATTAACTTCTTAAAAGTATCCATTTAATGACATATTTCATAAAGTTTTACAAAACTGTGCCAGAAAAATGATCTGTTTAGGTATCAATTGGATAAAATGGCATGATTGCATTACCTCTAGAAGCAAAAGGATGGCTTCGTCATGTGTAAATTTATGCTGTTATTCATGGATTCTTTAATCCTATTATGTTATCTAAGCCATAAAATACTTTAAAGAAAATTATTTCTATCTTTCTTGCCTAGAACTGCTTATTATCTCTAGCTTTCTGCCCACGGGGTTCTGAATTTTCATTTTGAAAGGGACCACACAGAGCATGTTGCTGGTCCGGCAGATGGTTACAATTTATGTGGCCCCCTCCATGACAGCTCTAGGGAGTGGATGGACAAGCGGTGAAACCAGCAGAGAGGTTTGGGGTCCAAACACTCAGAGTGCACAGACTGACCTCAGCAGCCAGAGGGTCCTGCCCAGCTGGGACCTGCCTCATCTTATGAGTCCATGCAGGACACCCACTGCAAGAGTAGCCTGGCCCCATGACCTGCACACACACCACGGGAGGCCCCATCCAGTGGGGGGGGGGACCTGCTGTCCACACATAACTATCCACATTACACAACGGAAATTCAGGGTGGAGGGCAGGAGAGAGGGAGGTCAATGCACTAAGGACCTTTATAATCTGAAACACAGGAGAAATCCAGTGTTTCCAAGAATGTTTTTCTATCCCCTGCAGAAAGGAAACTTGGAATCCAAATTAATGAAATTTATTGGAAAATGAGGAAGATATGTTTGCGTACTTAGCTTGTGGCTCAGGCAGTCCTCCCCTGAGACATTATTGTCACTCTTGGCTTCAACGGGCTCCTTGGAAGGAAAACAGGGACATCCTGGGGATCTTATTTATTTGAGAGAGCAAAAGAGAACAAGACAGAGTGCACGAGTGCAGTGAGGGGCAGAGGGAGATGCAGACTCCCCACTGAGTGGGGAGCTTGATGCTGGGTTTGATCCCTGGAGTCCAGAAGCCTGACTTGAGCTGAAGGCAGATGCTTAACCCACTAAGCCACCCAAGAAACCCAGGAAAGACTTTTTAAAACAGTGTTTTTACTAATAAAAGTTTTATAGAATAGCAGATGTAAAAAGAAAATTTAAGTTAAGTCTCCTATGTGTCCCTGCCAGGGGTATCCTTTTTTTTTTTTTTTTTTTTAGTTTGTTAGTTAACATACAGTACAGTATTGGTTTCTGGAGTAGAATTCGGTCATTCATCACTTACATACAACACTTAGTGCTGATCTGTGTCCTCCTTCATACCCATCATCCATCTACCCAACCCTGACCCACTTTCCTCTATCAATGCAAAGTGTGCAGAGTTGCCTTGGGCTCTGAAAGTTCTAGCATGAGCCATCGCCACAGCAACCTGATGATGATGCACACCTTCCCTTCCATTTCAACTGTCACTCTGTGAACCCAGCCCTTGCAGTTTGGTTAACAGGTGTGAAGCTCCCCACGATGGGAAATCTGAACTGTTTTTCTACAGGTATGTTCGTGTCAATTTTCTGAATTCCTTCTCTCAAGTTGGCTGCCTCACTTTTAGAGAAATTTGTTTCTTTTTTAAATTTTTCTTTTCATTTCCATACTCCAATTTGTCCACAGTTTCAGATGAAAATTCTAGGTTTTCCATATTAGTTAATTTTGATTTTTCAGTGAAACTGGCTTCCTTAAATAGCTTCTAAATTCAGAAAATTGGACTGTTTCTGAATGACAATTTTGTCCATACTCATACAGAGAACACACGAAGGGAATACACCACACTGCTCTCAGTGGATCAGGAGGATCTTGATGCCATCCCAGCAACCCTTGATAGGGAAAGGAATTCCAGGGCAACTCTTCTCAATGTAGATGATAAAATCTGAAAGCAAGTGTGAGCAGTCCAAATCCAGAGCTTTACAGATGGAGAAAAAAAAACTAGGGACATTTGAAGGCCCCCTGTGCCCCAACACTGGGGGCCACGCTCCCCCTCCCCCACGTACTCACCTCAGCCCGCCGCTCTGCTCCCTGCACAGCCCGCGGATCGGGCCTGTCAGGCTCCTGAGGCCTAACCCTAACCCTAGGTCAGTCGACTAGGGGTCCCTCCCCAGGGGCCTGGAGCCACAGTGCCGGGGATAGGGGACCACTGACCCCAGCGCTGGACTCAGCCTGCCCACCTGCAGCCTACCGGTCCCCTCGGGGTGCCACTGAGCATTCAGGACTCAGCATTCAGACGAACATTCAGGAGAACCGTCAGGGCCCACGAGCCCCCAGCGACTTCGACGGCCCCCAGCGTCACAACACTTGGGACCACGCTACCACTACCCCACGTCATCCCCTCCACCCACCGCTCCAATCGCCACACAGCCAGCGGATCGGGCCTGCTGGGCTCCTGGGGCCTAACCCTAACCCTAGATTGGCCGCCAAGGGGAGCCTCCCCAGGGGCCTGGAGCCGCAGTGCCAGGGATTGGGGACCCCTGAGCCCAAGTGTGGGACTCAGCCTGCCACTGCACAGCCCACCTGGGGCCCTCAGGGTGCTGCCCAGCATTCAGGGCGGGAGAATGGTCAGGGACCCCCGAGCCCCCAGCAAAATTCGATGGCCCCCCGAGCCACAACGCTTGGGCCCACACTCCCCATCCCCCACACTTTCACCTTGGCAAGCTGCCTTGCTCACCACTCAGATGGAAGATCGGGCTTGTTGGGATCCTGGGGCCTAACCCTAAACTTTGGTCGGAGACTGAGGGGCCCTTTCCTAGGGGCCTGGTGCAGCACCGCATAGGATTGGGGAACCCCGAGCCCCAGTGGCACTCAGCCTACTACCAGAAGGTCACCCAAGTCCCTAGAGGTGACGCCGAGCATTCAGGGCCAGAGAACCAAAAGAGGCCCCAAGACCCCTGCCACCTTCGAAGACTCCTATGCCACAACGCTTGGGCCCACGCTCCCCCTGCCCCTTGCCCTCAACTTGGCCCACTGCCCCACTCGCCCCTCAGCTGGCATATCGGGCCTGCCAGCCTTCTGGGGGCTAACCCCAACCCTAGGTCAGCTGCCAAGGGGCCCACTCCCAAGGGGCCTTAGCGCCACAGTGCCTAGGATTGGGGACCCCTGAGCCACAACGCCTGACTCAGGCTGCCACCATGCCGCCACCAGGGCTCCTCGGGGCGATGTAGAGCATTCAGGGCGGGAGAAGAGGCAGGCCCCTGAGCCCACAGCAACCTTCGAAGGCCCCCTGGGGCCACAACTCTTGGGTCCATGCTCTCCCTACCCTGCACACTCACCACGACCCCCTACACTGCTCACCAAACAGCCAGCCGATGGGGCCTGCTGGCCTCCTTGGGGCTAACCCTAACCATAGGTCAGCCCCAGAGGAGACCCTCCCAAAGGACCTGGCGCCGCAACGTCGGGAGTTGGAGACCCCCCAAGCCCCAGCTCTGGACACACCCTGCGGCCCGAACGCCACCCCTGCTGCTAGGGGCACCACCAGTCATTCAGGGCGGGAGAACCGGCAGGGCCCTCCCAGACTGGCCACATTCGAAGGCACAACACGCCAAAATGCTTGGGCCCACGCTCCCACTCGCCAGCGCCCTCACCTCAGCCCGCCCCCCGCTCGCCACAC
The DNA here is from genome assembly GCF_024610735.1 of Ursus americanus. Taxonomy (NCBI): domain Eukaryota; kingdom Metazoa; phylum Chordata; class Mammalia; order Carnivora; family Ursidae; genus Ursus; species Ursus americanus. The sequence goes on from NC_142132.1 coordinate 83,917,109, forward strand.
AGCCTGCGGATCGGGCCTGCCGGCCTCATGCGGGCTAACCCTAACCCTAGGTCGGCCCCGGATAGGCCCATCCCAAGGGGCCTGGCGCCGCAACACCGGGGATTGGCGACCACCGAGCCCCAGCCCCGGACTCACCCTGCCGCCCCGCCACCACCCGCACCACTAGGGGCGGCGCCGGTCATTCACAGCGGGAGACCAGGCAGGGCCCTCCGAGCCACCGGCGACCTTCTTAGGCCCTCCGCGCCAAAACGCTTGGGCCCACGCTCCCTCTCGCCAGCGCCCTTACCTCGGCCTGAACCTCCGCTCGCCGCACAGCCGGCGTATCGGGCCTGCCGGCCACCTGGGTACTAACCTAACCCTAGGTCGGCCCCCGGGGGCCCCTCCCAAGGGGCCTGGGGCCGCAACGCCGGGGATTGGGGACCCCTGAGCCCCAGCGCCGGACTCACCCTGTCCCCCGCATCCCTCCGGGCCGGTAGGGGCGCCGCTGGTCATTCAGGACTGGAGAACGGGCCGGGCCCTTTGATCCCCAGGCTACCTTCGAAGGCCCCCCAAGCCAAAACGCTTGGGCCCACGCTCCCGCTCGCCAGTGCCCTCACCTTGGCCCGCCCCTCCGCTCGCTGCACATCCGGCGGATTGGGCCTGCAGACTTCCAGGGGGCTAACCCTAACCCTAGGTCGGCCCCCGAGGGGCCCCTCCCAAGGGGCCTGGCACCGCAACACCAGGGATTGGGGCCCCAAGCCCCAGCACCAGACTCACCCTGCCACCCCGCCAATACCCGGGCCGCTAGGGGCGTAGCCAGTCATTCAGGGCGGGAGACCGGGCAGGGCACTCCAAGCCCCCAGCGACCTTCATAGGGCCCTGGGTCAAAACGCTTGGGTCCACGCTCCCTCTTGCCAGCGCCCTCACCTCAGTTTACCCCGCCGCTCGCTGCACAGCCGCCGGATTGGGCCTGCCGGCCTCCTGGGGGCTAACGTTAACCCTAGGTCGGCCCCCAAGGGGCCCATCCCTAGGGGCCTGGCACCGCAACTCCGAGGATTGGGGACCCCTGATCCCCAGCGCCTGACTCACCCTGCCACCCCGCCGCCACCTGGGCCGCTAGGGGCGCCGCCGATCATTCAGGGCGGGAGAAAGGTCAGGGCACTCCGAGCCCCAGCCACATTCGAAGGCACCCAGCGCCAAAATGCTTGGGCTCACGCCCCACCCGCCTGCGCCCTCACCTCGGTCTGCCCTTTTGCACGCCGCACAGCCGGCAGATTGGGCCTGCCGGTGTGCTGGGGGCTAACACTAACCCTAGGTCAGATCTGAGGGGCCCCGCCCAAGGGGCCTGGCGCCGCAACGCCGGGGATTGGGGACCCCTTAAACCCAGCACAGGACTAACCCTGGCTCCCCATGCCACCTGGGCCGCTAGGGACGCCACTGCTCATTCAGGGTGTGAGAACGGGCAGGGCCCTCCGAGCATCCATTGACCTTCGAACGCCTCCTGCCCCAAAACGCTTGGGCCCATGCTCACAATCACCAGTGCCCTCACCTCGGCCCACCCCAATGCTCACTGGACAGCCGGCGGATAGGGCCTGCTGGCCACCTGGGGAATAACCCTAACCCTAGGTCGGCCCCCAAGTGTCCCCTACCAAGGGGCGTGGCACCGCAACGCCGGGGATTGGGGACCACAGAGCCTCAACTCCAGACACACCCTGCCGCCCCACCGCCACCTGGGCTGCTAGGGGCACCGCCAGTCTTCAGCGCGGAAGAAAGGGCAGGGCCCTCCGAGACCCGGCCACATTCGAAGGCACCCCGTGCCAAAACGCTTGGGCCCACGCTCCCGCTGGCCAGCGCCATCACCTCGACCTGCCCCACCGCTCATCCCACAGCTGGCATTACGGGCCAGTCGGCCTCCTGGGGTCTAACCTTAACCCTAGGTCGACCCCCAAGGGGCCCTTCCCAAGGATCTTGGCGCCGCAACACCGGGGATATGGGACCCCCGAGCCCCAGCGCCGGACTCACCCTGCCGCCCTGCCGCCACCCGGGCTGCTAGGGACGCTGCAAGTCATTAAGGGCAGGAGGGCGTGCAGGGTCCACCGAGCCCCAGGCGACCTTTGAAAGTCCCCTCGCCAAAACTCTCTGGCCCACGCTCCCGCAAGCCAGCGCCCTCACCTCGGCCTGGCCATCTGCTCACCGCACAGCCGGCGGATCGGGCCTGCCGGCCGACTGTGGTTAACCTTAACCCTAGTCGGCCCCCGAGGGTCCCCTCCCAAGGGGCATGGCACCACAACACTGGGGATTGGGGACCCCCGAGCCTCAGCGCTGGACTCAACTGCCGCCCTGCCACCCCCCGGGCTGCTAGGGGCGCCACCGTTCATTCAGCGTGGGAGAACGGGCAGGGCACCCTGAGCCCCCGGCGACCTTCGAATGACCCCCGCGCCAAAACGCTTGGGCCCACGCTCCCACTCCCTGCGCCCTCACCTCGGAGCGCCCCTCCGCTTGTCGCACAGCAGGCATATTGGGCTTGTCGGCTTCCTGGGGGCTAACCCTAACCCTAAGTAGGCCACCGGGGGCCCCTCCCAAGGGGTCTGGTGTGGCAGCGCCGGGGATTGGAGACCCCCGAGGCCCAGCGCCGGACTCACCCTGATGCCCCGCAGCCACCTGGGCCTCTAGGGGCGCCACCGGTCATTCAGGGCGGGAGAACTGGCAGGGCCCTCCCAGCCGCCGGCGACCTTCAAAACTCCCCGCCCCAAAATGCTTGGGGACCCCCGAGCCCCAGCAGCAGACTCAGCTTGCTGCCCAGCTGCCTCCAGTCATTCAGGGCGGGAAACGTGCAGGGCCCTCCAAGCCCCCAGCGATCCTTGAAGGCCCCCATGCCAAAATGCTTGGGCCCACGCTCCCGCATGTCAGCACCCTCACCTCGGTCCCCTCTTTCGCTCGCTGCACAGCTGGAGTATCGGGCCTGCGGGCCACCTGGGGACTAACCCTAACCGTTGTTTGGCCCCCGAGGGGCTCCTCCCAAAGGGCCTGGCGCCGCAACGCTGGGGATTGGGGACTCCGAGCCCCAGTGCTGGACTCACCCTGCCGCCCCGCTGCCACCCGGGCTGCTAGGGGAGCCAATGGTCTTTCAGGGCGGGAGAACGGGCAGGGCCCTCTGAGCCCTCGGCGACCTTCGAATGTCCCCTGAGCCAAAAGGCTTGGGACCATGCTCCAGCTCGACAGCGCCCTAACCTCGGCCCGCCCCTATACTCCCATACAGCCGGCAGATCAGGCCTGCCGGCCTCCTGGGGGCTAACCCTAACACAGGTCGGCCCCCGAGGGGCCCCTCCCTAAGGGTCTGGCACTGCAACGCCGGGGATTGGGAGCCCCCCAGCCCCAGTGCCAGACTCACCCTGCAGCCCCGCCGCCACCTGGGCCGGGAGGGGCGCCGCCGCTCATTCAGGGCAGGAGAATGGACAGGGCCCTCCGAGCCCCCAGTGACCATTGAAGGGCCCCCCGGGGTCAAAACGCTTGGGGCCATGCTCCCACTGGCCAGCACCCTCGCCTCGGTCCGCCCTTTCGCTCGCCGCACAGCCAGCGGATTGGGTCTGCTGGCCTCCTGGGGGCTAACTCTAACCCTAGGTTGGATCCCAAGGGGCCCCAACCAAGGGGCCTGGCGATGCAACGCTGGGGAATGGGGACCCCTGAGACACAGCGAAGGACTCACCCTGGTGCCCGTGCAACCCGGGAAAATAGGGCGCCACTGCTCATTCAGGGAGGGAGAATGGGCAGGGCCCTCCAAGCATCCATCGATCTTTGAACGCCTCCTGCCCCAAAATGGTTGAGCCCACTCTACCGCTCACCAGTGCACTCACCTCGGCCCGCCCCTCGGCTGGCCGCACAGCCAGTGGATTGGGCCTGCCAGCCACCTGGGGGCTAACCCTAACCCTAGGTTGGCCCCAGAGGGGCCACTCCCAAGGGGCCTGGTACCACAACGCCAGGGATTGGGGACCCCCGAGCCCCAGGGCCAGACTCACTCTGCTGCAATGCCGCCACCCAGGCTGCTAGGGGCGCCGCCGGTCATTCAGGGCAGGAGAACAGGCCGGGCCCTCCAAGCCCCTGGCGACCTTTGAAAGCCTCCCGCGCCAAAACACTTGGGCCCACTCTCCCGCTCGCCAGCGCCCTTATCTCGGCCCGCCTCTCTTCTAGATGCACAGCCGGCAGATTGGGCCTGCCGGGCTCCTGGGGGCTAACCCTAACCCTAGGTCGGCCCCCGAGGGGCCCCACCCAAGGGGCCTGGCGCTGCAATGCTGCAGATTGGGGACCCCCGAGCCCCAGCGCAGGACTCACCCTTCCGCCCCGCCGCCACCCGGGCAGCTAGGGCGTCGCCGGTCATTCAGGGTGGGAGAACAGGAAGGGCCCTCTGAGCCCCCCGCGATCTTTAAAGGCCCCCCGTGCCAAAACGCTTAGGCCCACGCTCCCGCTCGTCAGTGGCCTCACCTCGTCCTGCCCCTCCACTAGATGCATAGCTGGGGGATCGGGCCTGCCGGCCTCCTGGGGCTAACCCTAACCCTAGATCAGCCCCAGAGGCCCCTTCCCAAGGGGCCTGGAGCCATTACGCCAGGGATTGGGGACCCCCGAGACCCAGCACTGGACTCACCCTGTCACCCCACTGCCACCCGGGCGTCTAGGGGCACTGTCGGTCATTCAGGGCGGGAGAACGGGCAGGGCCCTCTGAGCCCCGGCGACCTTCAAAGGCCCCCCACGCCAAAACGCTTGGGACCACGTGCCTGCTTTCCAGCGCCCTCACCTCCACCTGACCCTCCATTCGCTGCAGAGATGGAGGATTGGGCCTGTCACCCTCCTGGGGGCTAACCCTAACCCTAGGTCAGCCCCTGAGGGGCCCCTACCAAGGGGACTGTCCCACAATGCCGGAGATTGGGGACCCCTGAGCCCCAGCGCCAAACTCACCCTTCTGCCCCGCTGCCACCCAGGCTGCGAGGGGCGCCACCGGTCATTCAGGGCGGGAGAACGGGTAGGGCCCTCCAACCCCCCGGCGACCTTCGAAGTCCCCCCTGTGCCAAAACGCTTGGGCCCACACTCCCGCTTGCCTGAGCCCTCACCTTGGCCCGCCCATCCGCTTGTCGCACAGCCAGCATATCGGGCCTGTCGGCTTCCTTGGGGGCTAACCCTAAACCTAGATCGGCCACCGAGGGGCCCCTCCCAAGGGGTCTGGCGCTGCAACGCCGGAGACTGGGGACACCTGAGGCCCAGCGCCAGACTCACCCTGGCGCCCCGTTCCACCTGGGCCACTAAGGACGCCACTGCTCACTCAGGGTGTGAGAACGGGCAGGGCCCTTAGAGCATCCATCGACCTTCGAACGCCTCCTGCCCCAAAATGCTTGGGCCCACGCTCACAATCACCAGTGCCCTCACCTTGGCCTGCCCCACCGCTCACCGGATAGGGCCTGCCGGCCACCTGGGGAATAACCCTAACCCTAGGTCGGCCCCCAAGTGTCCCCTACCAAGGGGCGTGGCACCGCAACGCCAGGGATTGGGGACCACAGAGCCTCAACTCCGGACACACCCTGCCTCCCCACCGCCACCTGGGCTGCTAGGGGCACCACCAGTCTTCAGCGCGGAAGAAAGGGCAGGGCCCTCCGAGACCCGGCCACATTCGAAGGCACCCCGTGCCAAAACGCTTGGGCCCACGCTCCCGCTGGCCAGCGCCATCACCTCGACCTGCCCCACCGCTCATCCCACAGCTGGCATTACGGGCCAGTCGGCCTCCTGGGGTCTAACCTTAACCCTAGGTCGACCCCCAAGGGGCCCTTCCCAAGGATCTTGGCACTGCAACACCGGGGATATGGGACCCCCGAGCCCCAGCGCCGGACTCACCCTGCCGCCCTGCCGCCACCCGGGCCGCTAGGGACGCCGCAGGTCATTAAGGGCAGGAGGGCGTGCAGGGTCCACCGAGCCCCAGGCGACCTTTGAAAGTCCCCTCGCCAAAACTCTCTGGCCCACGCTCCCGCAAGCCAGCGCCCTCACCTCGGCCTGGCCATCTGCTCACCGCACAGCCGGCGGATCGGGCCTGCCGGCCGACTGTGGTTAACCTTAACCCTAGTCGGCCCCCGAGGGTCCCCTCCCAAGGGGCATGGCACCACAACGCTGGGGATTGGGGACCCCCGAGCCTCAGCGCTGGACTCAACTGCCGCCCTGCCACCCCCCGGGTTGCTAGGGGCGCCACCGTTCATTCAGCGTGGGAGAACGGGCAGGGCACCCTGAGCCCCCAGCGACCTTCGAATGACCCCTGCGCCAAAACGCTTGGGCCCATGCTCCCGCTCACCTGCGCCCTCACCCTGGAGCGCCCCTCCGCTTGTCGTACAGCAGGCATATCGGGCCTGTCGGCTTCCTCGGGGCTAACCCTAACCCTAAGTGGGCCACTGGGGACCCCTCCCAAGGGGTCTGGTGTGGCAGCGCCGGGGATTGGAGACCCCCGAGGCCCAGCGCCGGACTCACCCTCACACCCCGCTGCCACCTGGGCCTCTAGGGGCGCCACCGGCCATTCAGGGTGGGAGTACTGGCAGGGCCCTCCCCGCCGCTGGTGACCTTCAAAGGCCCCCCGCCCCAAAACGCTTGGGCCCACGCTTCCGCTCGCCAGCGCCCTCACCTTGGTCCACACTTTCGCACGCCACACAGCTGGCAGATTGGGCCTGCCGGCCTGCTGGGGGCTAACACTACCCTAGGTCGGATCCCGAGGGGCCCCGCCCAAGGGGCCAGGTGCCGCAACGCTGGGGATTGGGGACACCTGAAACCCAGTGCAGGACTCACTAGGCGCCCATTGCCACCCGGGCCGCTAGGGACTCCACTGCTCATTCAGGGTGTGAGAATGGGCAGGGCCCTCCGAGTATCCATGGACCTTCGAACGCCTCCTGCCCCAAAACAACGGGCCCACGCTCCCGCTCACCAGTGCCCTCACCTCCGCCCACCCCACCGCTCACTGCACTGCTGGCAGATAGGGCCTACTGGCCACCTGGGGAATAACCCTAACCCTAGGTCGGCCACCGAGGGTCCCCTACCAAGGGGCCTGGCACCCCAACGCCGGGGATTGGGGACCCCTGAGCCCCAGCGCCGGAATCACCCTGCCGCCCCGCCGCCACCCAGGCCACTAGGGGCACCCCCAGTCATTCAGGGCGGTGGAAAGGGCAGGGCTGTCCGAGCCCCAGCGACCTTCAAAGGCCCACCACGCCAAAATGATTGGGCCCACGTCCCGCTCGCCAGCGCCCTCACCTCGGCCTACCCCTCCGCTCGCCCCACAGCTGGCAGATATGGCCTTCCAGCCTCCTATGGGATAACCCTAACCCTAAGTCGGCCCCCGATGGCCTCCTCCCAAGGGGCCTGGCACCGCAACGCCGGGGATTGGGGACCCCCGAGGCCCAGCGCCAGACTCAACCTGACGCCAGACCGAAACCCGGGCCGCTAGGGGCACCACCGGTCGTTCAGTGTGGGAGACGGGCAGGGCCTTCCAAACCCCGGTGACCTTCAAAGGCCCCCCGCCCCAAAACGCTTGGGCCCACGCTCCGGCTCGCCAGCACCCTGACCTCGGCCCGCCCCTCCGTTCGCCGCACAGCCGGCCGATCGCGACTGCAGGCATTCTGGGGGCTAACACTAACCCTATGTCAGCCCCCGAGGGGCCCCTCCCAAGGGACCTGGCACCTCAACCTTGGGGATTTTTGACCCCCGAGCCCGAGTGCAGGACTCACCTTGCCACCCCCGCCGCCACCTGGGCCACTAGGGGCGCCGCCGTTCATTTAGAGTGGGGGAAAGAGCTGGTCCCTCCGAGCCCCCGGGGACTTTCAAAAGCCCCCCCATGCCAAAACGCTTGGGTCCACGCTCCCACTCGCCAGCGCCCTCACCTCGGTCTGGCACTCCACTCACCTCACTGCTGGCAGATAGGGCCTGAGGGCCTCCTGGGTGCTAACCCTAACCTTAGGTCGGCCCCCGATGGGCCCCTCCCAAGGGGCCTGGCTCCGCAAAGTCGGGATAGGGGACCCCTGAGACCCAGCGCCGGACTCACCCTGCCACCCTTCTGCCACCAGGGCCACGAGGGGCGCCGCTGATCGTTCAGGGAGGGAGAACGGGCAGGACCCTCCGAACCCATGGCGACTTTCGAAGGCCCCTCGCGCCAAAACGCTTGGGCCTATGCTCCCTCTCGCCAGGGCCCTCACCTCGGCCCGCCCCTCCGCTCGCCACACAGCAGGCGGAGCAGGCCTGCTGGCGTACTGGGAGCTAACCCTAACCCTAGTTCAGCCCCCGCGGGTCCCTCCCTAGTGGCCTGGTGCCACAACGCGGGAGACTGGGGACCCCGAACACCAGCGCCGGACTCACCCTGCCGCCCCAACGTAACCCGGGCCACTATAGGCGCCACCGGTCATTCAGGGCGGGAAAACGGGCAGGGCCCTGTGAGCCCCTGGTGACCTTCAAAGTCCCCCCATGCCAAAACGATTGGGCCCACCCTCCCACTTGCCAGCGCCCTCACCTCGGCCCACCCCTCTGCTCGCCGCACAGCTGGTGGATTGGGCCTGCCGGCCTCCTGGGGTCTAACCCTAACCCTAGGTCGGCCTCTGAATGGCCCTTCCCCAGGGGCCTGGCGCTGCAACTCCTGGGATTTGGGACCCTCGAGCCACAGTGCCGGACTCAACCTGCGTCTCACCGCCACCCAAGCCACTAGGGGTGCAACAGATCGTTCAGTGAGGGAGAATGGGCAGGGCCCTCCGAGCCCCCGGTGACATTGTAAGGCCCCCCGTGCCAAAACACTTAGGCCCACTCTCCTGCTTTCCAGCACCCTCACCTCTGCCTGCCCCTCCGCTCGCCGCACAAGTGGCGGATCCGGCCTGCCGGCTTCGTGGGGGCTAACTCTAAGCCTAGGTCGGCCTCCGATGGGCCCTCTCCCAAGGGGGCTGGCGCCGCAATGCCGGGGATTGGGGACCCCCGAGCCCTAGTGCCGGACTCACCCTGCCACCCCGCCGACACCCAGGCCGTTGGGACACAGGTGGTAATTTAGGGCAAGAGAACGGACAGGGACCTCCGAGACCCCAGTGACTTTCGAAGGCCCCCTGCGCCAAAATGCTTGAACCCATGCTCTCGCTTCCCAGCGCCCTCACCTCAGCCCACCCCTCCGTTCAAAGCACAGCCAGCGGATCGGGCTTGCAGGTCTTTGGGGGGCTAACCCTATCCCTAGGTCAGCCCCCGAGGGGCTTTCCCAAGAGGCCTGGCGCCGCAACGCCGGGGACTGGGGACCCCCGAGCCCCAGCGCCGGACTCACCCTGCCACTCCAACGCCACCCGAGCCGCTAGAAGCACCGCCGGTTGTTCAGGGCGGGAGAACGGGCAGGGCCCTCCGAGACACTGGCGACCTTCAAAGGCCGCACGCGCCAAAACGCTTGGGCCCACGCTCCCGCTCGCCAGCGCTTTCACCACGGCCCGCCCCTCCACTCGCTGCACTGCCAGCGGATCGGGCCTCCTGGCCTCTTGGGGGCTAACCCTATCCCTAGGTCAGCCCCCGAGGGGCTTTCCCAAGAGGCCTGGTGCCGCAATGCCGGGGATTGGGGACCCCCAAGCCCCAGAGCCGGACTCACCCTGCCGCCCTGCCGCCAACCGGGCTGCCAGGGGCGCCGCCGGTCGTTCAGAGCGGGAGAACGGGCAGGGCCCTCTGAGCCCCTGGCGATAATCGAAGGCCCCCTGCGCCAAAATGCTTAGACCAACGCTACCGCTCGCCAGCGCCTTCACTTCGGCCCAGCCCTCCGCTCGTTGCACAGCTAGCCAATCGGACCTAGCGGCCTCCTGGGGGCTAACCCTAACCCTAGATGGGCCCAAGAGGGGCTCCTTCCAAGAGGCTTGGTGCCCCAATGCCGGGGACTGGGGACAACCGACCCCAGCACCGGACTCACCCTGCCGACCCGCCGCGACCTGGGCCACTAGGGGTGCCGTCGGTCCTTCAGGGCTGGAGAACGGGCAGGGCCCTCCGAGCCCCTGGCGACCTTCGAAGGCCCCCAGTGCCAAAACGCTTGGACCCACACTCCCGCTCACCAGACACTCACCTCGGCCCACCCCTCCGCTTGCCGCACAGCTGGCGTACCGGGCCTCCCGGCCTCCTGGGGGCTAACCCTAACCCTAGGTCTGCCCCTGAGGGGCCCTTCCCAAGGGACCTGGTGCCACAATGCCGGGGATTGGGGACCCCTGAGCCCCAGCGCCGGACTCACCCTGCCGCCCCCCCGCCACCCGGCCCCTAGGGGCACCGCCGGTCATTCAGGGAGGGAGAACGGGCAGGGACCTCCGAGCCCCCGGCGACCTTAGAATGCCACCGGCACAAAACGTTTGGGCCAACGCTCCAGATCACCAGCGCCCTCACCTTGGCCCACCCCTCCATTCGCCGCAGAGCCGGCACATGGGGCCTGTACGCCTCCTGGGGGCTAACCCTAACCCAAGGTCAGCCTCCAAATGGCCCCTCCCAAGGGGCCTGACACCACAACGCCTGGGATTGGGGACCCCCGAGCCCCAGCTCCGGACTCAACCTCCCTCTCGCTGCCACCCAGGCTGCTAGGGGCGCTGCCAATCGTTCAGTGTGGGAGAACGGGTAGGGCCCTCTGAGCCCCCGGTGACTTTGAAAGTCCCCTCTGTGCCAAAACACTTAGGCCCATGCTCCCGCTCTCAGCGCCATCACCTCTGCCCGCCCCTCTGTTCGATGCACAGCTGGCGGATCGGGCCTGCTGGCCTCCTGGGTGTAACCCTAACCTAGGTCGGCCCCCGAGGGGCCCCTCCCAAGGGAACTGGTGCCGCAAAACCAAGGATTGGGGACCCCTGAGCCAATGCCAGTCTCACCCTGCCGCCCCAATGCCACCCAAGCCGCTAGAAGCACCGCCGGTTGTTCAGGGCAGGAGAAGGGGCAGGGCCCTCCGAGCCCCCGGGGACTTTCGAAGGCTGCCCGTGCCAAAACACTTGGGTCCACGCTCCCGCTCGCCAGTGCCCTCACCTCGGCCTGCCCCTCCGCTTGCCGCACAGCTGGCGGTACACGCCTGCCGGCCTCCTGGGTGTAAACCTAACCCTAGGTCGGCCCCTGAAGGGCCCCTCCCATGGGGCCTGGCGCCGCAATGCCGGGGATTGGGGAGCCCCGAGCCCCAGCGCTGGACTCACCCTTCCACCCTGGCACCACCCGGGCCAGTAGGGGCGCCACCGGTCATTCAGGTTGGGAGAACGGGCAGGACCCTCCGAGCCCCCAGCAAACTTTGAAGGTCCCCTTGCCAAAACGCTTGGGCCCACACTGCCACTCGCCAGCGCCCTCACCTCGGCCTGCCCATCCAATCGCCGCACAGCTGGCGGATCCAGCCTGCTGGCCTCCTGGGTGTAACCGTAACCCTAGGTCAGCCCCCGAAGGGCCCCTCCCATGGGGCCTGGCGCCGCATAAATGGGAATTGGGGAGCCCCAAGCCCCAGCGCCAGACTCAACCTGCCGCCGCTCCAACACCCGGGCTGCTAGGGGCGCCGCTGATCATTCAGTGTGGGAGACTGGGCAGGGCCCTCCAAGCCCCCAGCGATATTCGTAGGGCCCCTGGGTCAAAACGCTTGGGACCACGCTCCCTCTTACCCCGCCCTCACCTCGGCCTGCCCCTCTGCTCCCTGCACAGCCAGAGGATTGGGCCTGCCGGCCTCCTGGGGACTAACCCTAACCCTAGGTCGACCCACGATGGGCCCATCCCAAGGGGCCTGGCGCCACAACTCCTGGGACTGGGGACCCCTGAGCCCCAGCAACAGACTCACCCTGCCACCCAGCTGCCACCCGGGCCGCTAGGGGCGCGGCCGGTCATTCAGGGTGGGAGAACGGGCAGGACCTCCAAGCCCCTGGCGCCCTTCAAAGGCCCACCGCGCCATAACGCTTGGGCCCACACTCCCGCTCGCCAGCATCTTCACCTCGGCCAGTCCCTCTGCTCCAGGCACAGCTGGCGGATCGGGCCTGCGGGCCTTCTGGGGGCTAACACTAACCCTAGGTCCGCCCCCATCGGCCCCTCCCAAGGGGCCTAGCGCCACAAATCCAGGGATTGGGGACCCCCGTGTCCCAGCGCCGGACTCACCCTGCCACCCCGCCGCCACCCGGGCCACTAGGGGCGCCACCAGTCAATCAGGGCGGGAGAACGGCCAGAGCCCTCTGAGCCCCCGGCGACCTTCGAAGGCCCCCCACGCCAAAACACTTGGGCCCACGCCCAGCTCGCCGGTGACCTCACCTCAGCCCGCCACTCCGCTCACCAAACAGCCAGCCGATCGGGCCTCCCGGACTCCTGGGAGCTAATCCTAACCCTAGGACGGCCCCGGAAAGGCCCTTCCCAAGGGGCCTGGTGCTGCACGCCGTGGATTGAGCACCCCGAGCCCCTGCACCAGACTCACCCTGCCGCCCCGCCGGCACCTGGGCCGATAGGGGCGCCTCCGGTCATTCAGTGCGGGAAAACAGGCAGGGCCCTCTGAGCCCCTGGCAAACTTCAAAGGCCCCCCCGCCAAAACGCTTGGTCCCAGGCTTCCGGTCGCCAGCGCCCTCACCTTGGCCCGCCCATCCGCTAGCCACACAGCTGGCGGATCGGGACTCCCCCCTCCTGGGGGCTAACCCTAACCCTAGTTTGGCCCCCAAGGGGCCCCTCCCAAGGGGCCTGGCACCGGAACTCCGGAGATTGGGGACCTCTGAGCCACAGTGCCAGAATCACCCTGTCGCCCCACCCACCACCCTGGCCGATAGGGGCGCTGCCAGTCATTCAGGGCGGGAGAATGGGCAGGTCCCTCCGAGACTCTGGACACATTTGAAGGTCCCCCACGGCAAAGCACTTGGGCCCATGCTTACGCTCCTCAGTGCCCTCAACTAGACCCACCCTCCGCTCACCGCACATCAGGTGAATCGGGCATGCTGTCCTCTGGGGGATAACCCTAACCCTAGTTCAGCCCCCGAGGGGACCCTCCCAAGGTGCCTGTCATTGCAACGCCAGGTATTGGGGATCCCCGAGGCTCAGTGCTGGACTCAACCTGCCACCCCCGCCGCCACTCGGGTTGCTAGGGGCGCCGCCGGTCATTCAGGGTGGGAGAACAGGCAGGGCCCTCTGAGCCCCCGGCGACATTCCAAGGCTGCCCACGCCAAAACGCTTGGGCCCTCGCTCCCGCTCAGGAGTGCCCTCACCTCGGCCCACCCCTCCACTCACTGCACAGCTGGCAGATCGGGCATGCTGGCCTCCTGTGGGCTATCCCTGACCCTAGGTCGGCCCCCGAGGGGCCCCTACCAAGGGAACTGGCGACACAACGCCGGAGAACAGGGACCCCCGAGCCCCAGCAGCAGACTCAGCTTGCTGCCCAGCTGCCACCCTGGCCGCTAGGTGCGCCTCAGGTCATTCAGGGCGGGAAACGTGCAGGGCCCTCCAAGCCCCCAGCGATCCTTGAAGGCCCCCATGCCAAAATGCTTGGGCCCACGCTCCCGCATGCCAGCACCCTCACCTCGGCCTGCCCCTCCGCTTGCCACACAGCTAGCGGATCGGTCCTTCGGCCTCCTGGTGGTTAACCCTAACCCTAGGTCGGCCCCCGAGGGGCCCCTCCCAAGAGGCCTGGCGCCCCAATGCCGGGGATTGGGGACACCCAAGCCCCAGTGCCGGACTCAACCTGCCGCCACCCACCACCCGGGCCGCTAGGGGCTCCACCGGTCATTCAGGGCGGGAGAACGGGTAGGGCCCTCTGAGTCCTGGCGACATTTGAAGGCCCCCGCACCAAAACGCTTGGGCCTACGCTCCCGCTCACCAGCGGCCTCACCTCAGCCCGCTCCTCCCTCGACGCACAGCCGGCGGATCGGGCTTGCCGGCCTCCTGTGGGCTATCCCTAAACCATAGGTTGGCCCCCGAGGGGCCCCTCCCAAGGGGCCTGGCGCCACAACTCCGGGGATTGGGGACCCCCGTGCCCCAGCGCCAGACTCAAACTGCCGCCCCGCCAAAACCCGGGCTGCTAGGAGCGCCGCCAGTCATTCAGGGAGGGAGAATGGGCAGGGCCCTCCGAGCCCCCGGTGCCCTTCAAAGGCCCCCTGCGCCAAAACGCTTTGGCCCACACACCTGCTCGCCAGTGCCCTCACCTCAGCCCTCCCCTTCGCGCGCTGCATAGCCAGCAGAGCATGCCTGCCTGCCTCATGGTGGGTAACCCTAAAAGTAGGACAGCCCCTGAGGGGCCCTTTCCAAGGGGCCTAGCGCCGCAATGCCGGGGATTGTGGACACACTAGCCCCAGTGCCGGACTCACCCTGCCGCCCCGCTGCCATTTCCCGGGCCGCTAGGGGCGCGGCCGGTCATTCAAGGAGGGAACACTGGCAGGGACCTCTGAGCGCCCGATGACCTTTGAAGGCCCTTCACGCCAAAATGCTTCGGCCTACGTTCCCGCTCGACAGCGCCCTCACCTCGGCCCGCGCCAAAATGCTACCCCTCCCGAGGGGCCAGTTCTCTAGCCCTGAATGACCAGCGGCGACCCTAGTGGCCCGGGTGGCTGCAGGGCAGCAGGGTGAGTTGGCGCTGGGGCTCGGGGGTCCCAAACCCCTGGCGTTGTGGCGCCAGTTCCCTTGGGAGGGGGCCCTCGAGGGCCGACCTAGGGTTAGGGTTAGCCCCCAGGAGGCCGGCAGGCCCAATGCGCCATCTGTGCAGCGAGAGGAGGGGCAGGCCGAGGTGAGGGCTCTGGCGAGCGGGAGCGTGGGCCCAAGCGTTTTGGCATGGGAGGCCTTCAAATTTCGCCGGGGCTCTGAGGGCCCTGCCCGTTCTCCCACTCTGAATGACTGGCGGCGCCCCTAGTAGCCGGGGTGGCAGCGGAGCGGCATGGTGAGTCCGGCGCTTGGGCTCGGGAGTCCCCAATCCCCGGCATTGCGGCTGCAGTCCCCTTGGGAGGGGCCCCTCGGGGGAAGACCTAGGGTTAGGGTTAGCCCCCAGGAGGCAGGTAGGCCCGATCCGCCGGTTGTGTGTCGAGCTGAGAGGTGGGCCAAGGTGAGGGCGCTGGCGAGCGGGAGCATGTGCCCATGCGACTAAGCGTGGGGGGCCTTTGAATGTTGGCCGTGGTTCGGAGGGCCCTGCCCATCCTCCAGCCCTGAATGACCAGCGGCACCCCTAGTGGCCCGGGTGGCGGCAGGGCGGCAGGGTGAGTCCGGCGCTGGGGCTCGTGGTTCCCAAATCCCCAGCGTTGCGGCGCCAGGCCCCTTGGAGGGGGCCCCTCGGGGTCTGACCTAGGGTTAGGGTTAGCCCCCAGGAGGCCGGCAGGTCAGATCCGCCTGCTGTGTTTCGAGCGGAGGGGCGGGCTGAGGTGAGGGCGCTGACTAGTGGGAACGTGGGCCCAAGTGCTTTGGGGCAGGGGGCCATCGAAGGTCCGCGGGGGCTCGGAGGGCCCTGCCCATTCTTCCGCCCTGAATGAGCGGCAGCGCCCCTAGTGGCCCCGGTGGTGGAGGGGCAGCAGTGTAAGTCCAGCACTGGGGCTCGGGGTCCCCAATCCCCAGGGTTGCAGCGCCAGGCCCCTTGTGAGGGGCCTCTCGGAGACCGACCTAGGGTTAGGGTAGCAAGCAGGATGCTGGCAGGCCTGAAATGCCGGCTGTGCGGCGAGCGGAGTGGCGGGAGGAGTGAGGGCGCTGGCGAGCGGGAGCCTGGGCCCAAAGGTTTTGGCACGGGGGGCCTTTGAAGGTCGCAGGGGCTCAGAGGGCCCTGCCCCTTCTCCCTCCCTGATTGACCTACGGCACCCCTCGCGGCCCGGGTGGCGGCAGGGCAGGAAGGTGAGTCCAGCGCTGGGGCTCGAGGGTCCGCAATCCCTGGCGTCTGGTGCCAGGCCCCTTGGGAGGGACCCATTGGGGGCCGACCTAGGGTTAGGGTTAGCCCCCAGGAGGCTGGCAGACCCAATCCACCTGTGTTGTGGTGAGCTGGGGGCGGGCCGAGGGGAGGGCGCTGGAGAGCGGGAGCGTGGGCCCAAGTGTTTTGGCGCGGGGGGCCATTGAAGGTCACCGGGGGTCGAGGGCCCTGCCCGTTCTCCAGCCTGAATGACCGGCGGCGCCCCTAGCGGCCCGGGTGGCGAGGGGCTGCAGGGTGAGTCCGGCGCTGAGTCTCGGGTCCCCTATCCCCGGCGTAGGGGCGCCAGACCCCTTGGGAGTGGCCCCTCAGGAGCCCACCTAAAGTTAAAGTTAGCCCCTAGGAGGCAGGTAGGCCCGATCCGCCAGCTGTGCAGCGAGAGGAGGGGCTGGCCAAGATGAGGGTGCTGGCGAGCTGGAGCCTGAGCCCAAGCGTTTTGGCGCGGCGGGCCATCGAAGGTCCGCGGGGGCTCGGAGGGCCCTGCCCATTCTTCCGCGCTGAATGAGGACGGCGCCCCTAGCAGGCCGGGTCACGACGGGGCTACAGGGTGAGTCTGGCGCTGGTGCTCAGTGGTCCCCATGCCGCGGTGTGGCAGCGCCAGGCCCCTTGGGAGGGGCGCCTCGGGGGCCGTCGTAGGGTTTGGGGTTAGCTCCCAGGAGGACGGCAGGCCCGATTCGCCGGTTGTGTGGCGTGCGGAGGGGGGGCCGAAGTGAGGGCACTGGCGAGCGGGAGCGTGAGCCCAAGCGTTTTGGCGTGGGGGGCCTTCGAAGGTCACTGGAGGCTCGGAGGTCCCTGCCGTTCTAATGCCCTGAATGACCGGCGGCGCCCCTAGCGGCCCGGGTGGCAGTGGGGCGGCTGGGTGAGTCTGGCGCTGGGGCTCCGGCGTCCCCAATCCCTAGCGTGGCGACACCAGGCCCCTTGGGAGGGGCCCCTCGGGGGCCGACCTAGGGTTAGGTTTAGCCCCCAGGGGGCCGGCAGGTGCGATCCTCCAGCTGTGCGGCAAGCGGAGGGGTGGGCCGAGGTGAGCGCGCTGGGCAGCAGGAGGGTTGGCCCAAGCGTTTTGGCGCAGGGGGCCTTTGAAGGTCCCTGGGGGCTCGGAGGGCCTTTCCCGTTCTCCCGTCCTGAATGACCTGTGGCGCCCCTAGAGGTCCGGGTGGTGGCAGGGCGGCAGGGTAAGTCCTGCGCTGGGGCTCGAGGGTCTCCAATCGCCTACGTGGTGGCGCCAGTCCCCTTGGGAGGGGCCCCTCGGGCCTGACCTTGGGTTAGTGTTAGCTCAAAGGAGGCCGGGAGGCCTGATCCGCCGGCTGAGTGGCAAGGGGAGGGGAGGGCTGAGGTGAGGGTAATGGCGAGCGGGAGCGTGGGCCCTAGCGTTTTGGCGCAGGGGTCCTTCAAAGGTCGCCAGTGGCTCGGAGGGCCCTGCCCATTCTCCCGCCCTGTGAGGACATTGCCCCTAGCAGGCCAGTCGCAGTGGGGCGGCAGGGTGAGCCCAGAGCTAGGGCTCGCGGGTCCCCAATCCCCGGTGTGGCGGCGCCAGGCACTTGGGAGTGGTCCCTCGGGGGCCGACCTAAGGTTAGGGTTAACTCACAGGATGCCAGCAGGCCCTATCCGCCGGCTGTGCTATGAGCGGTGGGGCGGACCGAGGTGAGGGCGCTGGAGAGCGGGAGCGTGGGCCCAAGTGTTTTGGCGCGGGGGGCCTTTGAAATTCACCAGGGGCTCAGAGGCTGTGTCCATTCTCCCTCCCTGAATGACCGGCGGCACCCCTAGCGGCCTGGATGGCGGTGCGGCGGCAGGGTGGGACTGGCACTGGGGCTCGGGGGTCCCCATTCCCCAGCGTTGCAGCGCCAGGCCGCTTGGAGGGGCCCCATGGGTGCTGAGCTTGGGTTAGGGTTAGCCCCCGGGAGGCCGGCAGACCCGATCAGCCGGGTGTGCGGTGAGTGAAGTGGCGTGCAGAGGTGAGGGCACTGGCGAGCGGGAGCGTGGGCCTAAGCGTTTCGGTGCTGGGGGCATTCGAAAGTCGCTGGGGGCCCAGAGCGCCCTACCCGTTCTCCCGCCCTGAATGAACGGCGGCTCCCCTAGGGGCCGGTAGGGGAGGGGTGGAAGAGTGAGTCCGGCACTGGGGCTCAGGGGTCCCCAATCCCCGGCATTGTGGCGCCAGGCCTTTGGAAGGGGCCCCTCGGGGTCCGACCTAGGATTAGGGTTAGCCCCCAGGAAGCAGGCTGGCCTGATCTGCTAGCTGTTCGGCGAGCAGAAGGGCGAACCGAGAAGAGGGCGCTGGCGAACGGGAGCGTGGGCCCAAACGTTTTGGCGTGGGGGGCCTTCTAAGGTCAGCGGGGGCTCAGAGGGTCCTGCCCGTTCTCCCGCCCTGAAATACCGGCAGCGCCCTAGCGGCCCGGGTGGTGGCGGGGCAGCAGGATGAGTCTGGCGATGGGGCTCGGGCATCCCCAATTCCCGGTTCTTGGGAGGAGCCCCTCGGAGGCCAACCTAGGGTTATGTTTAGACCAAAGGAGGCCGGCAGGCCCGACGGCCAGCTGTGATTCGAGAGGAGGGGCGGGCCGAGGTGAGGGCGCTGGAGAGCCAGAGCGTGGGCCCAGGCGTTTTGGTGCGGGGGGCCTTTGATTGTCGCTGGGGGCTCGGAGGGCCCTGACCATTCTCACGCCCTAAATGACTGGTGGCGCCCCTAGCGGCCAGGGTGGAGGCGTGTCGGCAAGATGAGTCTGGAGCTGGGGCTCAGTGGTCCCCGATCCCCAGCGTGGTGGCTCCAGGCACTTGGGAGGGGTCCCTCGGGGGCTGACATATGGTTAGTGTTAGCCCAAAGGGGGCTGGCGGGTCCGATCCACTGGCTGTGCGGTGAGCGGAGTGGCGGGCCGAGGTGAGGGCGCTGGAGAGCGGGAGCATGGGCCCAAGCGTTTTGGCGTGGGGGGATTTCGAATGTCGCCGGGGGCTCGGAGGGCCCTGCCCGTACTCCCGCCCTGAATGAGGACATTGCCCCTAGCGGGCCTTGTCGCGGTGGGGTGACAGGGTGAGTCCAGCGCTGGGGCTCTGGAGTCCCCAATCCCCACATTGCGGGGCCAGGCCCCTTTAGAGGGGCACATGGCGGACCGACCTAGGGTTAGGGTTAGCCCCCAGGAGGCCGGCAGGCCCGATCTGCGGGCTGTGCGGCGATCGGATTAGTGGGCAGAGGTTAGAGCGTTGGCGATCGGGACCATGGGCCCAAGCGTTTTGGCGCGGGGGGCCTTCGAAGGTCGCCGGGGCCTCTGAGGGCCCTGCCCCTTCTCCCGCCCCAAAGGACCGGCAGCGCCCTAGCGGGCCGCGTCGTGGCAGGGCGGCAGGGTGAGTCCGGCGCTGGTGCTCGGGGGTCCCCAATCCTTGGCGTGGCAGCGCCAGGCCCCTTGGGATGGGCCCCTCGTGAGCTGACCTAGGGTTAGGGTTAGCACAAAGGAGGCCGGCAGGCCCGATCCACCGGCTGTGCGGTGAGCGGAGGGACGGGGTGAAGTGAGGGCGTTGGCGATTGGGAGCGTGGGCCCAAACACTTTGGCGCGGGGGGCCTTTGAAGGTCGCCGGGGGCTCAGAAGGCCCTGCCTGTTCTCTGGCCCTAAATGACAGGCGGGCCCCCTAGCGGCCCAGGTGGTGGGGGGCTGCAGGATGAGTCCAGCGCTGGGTCTCGGGTCCCCAATCCCTGGCGTTGGGGAGCCAGGCACCTTGGGAGGGGCCCCTCAGGAGCCCACCTAGAGTTGGGGTTAGCCTCTAGGAGGCCGGCAAGCCCGATCTGCTGGATGTGCGGAAGGCGGAGGGGCAGGCCGAGCTGAGGGAGCTGAGGAGTGGGAGCGTGGGCCCAAGGGTTTTGGCGCGGGGGGCCTTCGAAAGTCGCCAGGGGCTCGGAGTGCCCTGCACCTTCTCCCGCCCTGAATGACCGGCGGCCAATAACGGCCCGGGTGGCGGTGGGGCGGAGGGTGAGTCCAGCGCTGGGGCTTGGGGGTCCCCAATCCCCGGCGTTGCGGTGCCAGGCCCCTTGGGAGGGGCCCCTCAGGGGCAGACCTTGGGTTAGGATTAGCCCCCAGGAGGCCGGCAGGCAGGATCCACCGGCGGTGTGGCGAGGGGGGGGGACAGGCCGAGGGGAGGGCGCTGGAGAGGGGGACCGTGAGCCCAAGTGTTTTGGCGCAGGGGGCCTTTGAAGCTCGCAGGGGCTCGGAGGGCCCTGTCCCTTCTCCCGCCTGAATGACCCGCGGCGCCCCTAGCGGCCCGGGTGGCGGGGGGCTGCAGGGTGAGTCGGGCCCTGGGGCTAGGACATCCAAGATCCCTGGCTTGGCGGCTCAAGGCCCCTTGGGAGGGGCCTCTCTCGGGGACCGACCTTGGGTTAGGGTTAGCTACCAGGAGGCTGGCAGGTCCGATCTGCCTGCTGTGTTTCGAGTGGAGGGGCGGGTTGAGGTGAGGGTGCTGACTAGTGGGAACGTGGGCCCAAGTGTTTTGGCGCGGGGGCCTTCAAAAGTCGCCAGGGGCTCGGAGTGCCCTGCACCTTCTCCTGCCCTGAATGATCTGCGGCGCCCCTAGCGACCCGGGTGGCAGGGGTTAGCAGGGTTAGTCCGGCGCTGGGGTTCGGAGGTTCCTAATCCCCGGCGTTGGGGTGCCAGGCCCCTTAGGATGCTCCCCTTAGGGGCCCACCTAGGGTTAGGATTAGCCCCCAGGAGGCCGGCAGGCCTGATCCCCTTGCTGTGTGTTGAGCGGTGGGGAGGGCCGAGGGGAGGGAGCTGGCGAGCGGGACCGTGGACCCACTCATTTTGGCGCTGGGGGCCTTCAAACTTCGCCTGGGGAACCTTGGAGAGCCCTACCCTTTCTCCCACCCTGAATGACTGGCGGCGCCCTAGCGGCCCAGGTGGCGGCGGGGCGGCAGAGTGAGCCTTGAGCTGGGGCTCGGGGGTCCCCAATCCCTGGCGTGGCAGCACCAGGCACCTCGGGAGGGACCCCTCGTGAGAAGACGTAGGATTAGGGTTAGCCCCAGGAGGCCGGCAGGCTCGATCTGCCAGCTGTGCGGTGAGTGGACGGGCGGGCCGAGGTTAGGGCATTGGCGAGCAGGAGAGTGGGCCCAAGCGTTTTGGCGCTGGGGGCCTTCGATGGTCGCCGGGGGCTCTAAGGGCCCTGCCCGTTCTCCCGCCCTGAATGACCGGCGGTGCCCTAGCGGACCGGGTAGCGGCGGGGCAGCAGAGTGAGTCCGGAGCTGGGGCTCGGGGGTCCCCAATCCCCGGCGTGGTGGCGCCAGGCACCTTCGGAGGGGCCCCTAGGGGGCCGACCTAGGTTTAAGGTTAGCCCCCAGGAGGCTGGCAGGCCCGATCCGCCGGCTGTGCAGCGAGCCTAGGGGCGGGCCAGGGAAGGGTGCTTGCACGCGAGAGCGTGCAAGCCTTTTGGCACTGCCGGCCTCCTAAGGTTGCTGGGGGCTCGGAGGGCCCTGCCCATTCTCCCGCCCTGAATGAGCGGCAGGGCCCCTAAAGGGCCGGGTCGCAGCGGGGCAGCAGGGTGAGTCTGGTGCTGGGGCTTGGGGGTCCCCAATCCCAGGTGTGGCGGTGCCAGGCCCCTTGGGAGGGGCCCATCCTGAGCCAAACTAGGGTTAGGGTTAGCCCAAAGGAGGACAGCAGGCCCAAACTGCTGGCTGTGCGGTGAGCGCAGTGGCGGGCCGAGGTGAGGGCTCTGGCGAGTGGGACGGTGGGCCCAAGCGTTTTTGCCCGGGGTGCCTTCCAAGGTCGCCAAGCGCTCAGAGGGCCCTACCCCTTCTCCCGCCCTGAATGACCGGCGGCGCCCCTAGCGGCCCGGGTGGCGGGGGGCTGCAGGGTGAGTCCTGCCATGGGGCTAGGACGTCCACGATCCCCGGCGTGGCGGCGCAAGGCCCCTTGGGAGGGGCCCCACGGGGACCCACCTAGGGTTTGGATTTAGCCCCCAGGAGGCCGTCAGGCCCAATCCCCTGGCTGTGTGGCACGCAGTGGGGTGGGCCGAGGGGAGGGAGCTGGCGAGCGGGACCGTGGGCCCACAGGTTTTGGCGCGGGAGCCTTCGAAGGTCGTCGGGGGCTCAGAGGGCCCTGCCCCTTCTCCCGCCCTGAATCACCGGCGAAGACCCTAGCGGCACGGGTGGTGGCGGGGCGGCAGGGTGAGTCCAGCCCTGGGGCTCTGGCGTCCCCAATCCCAGGCGAAGGGACACCAGGCCCCTTGCAAGGGGTCCCTCTGGGGCCAACCTAGGGTTAGGGTTAGCCCCCAGGAGGATGGCAGGCCCGATCTGCCGGCTGTGCAGCGATCGGTGGTGCGGGCCAAGGTGAGGGCGCTGGCGATCGGGAGCATGGGCCCAAGCGTTTTGTCGTGGGGGACCTTTGAACGTCGCCAGGGACTCGGGGGGCCCTGCCCGTTCTAACACCCTGAATGAGGACGGCGCCCCTAGCGGGCCGGGTGGTGAGGAGCGGCAGCGTGCGTCTGGCGGTGGGGTTCGGGTGTCCCCAATCCCCAGCGTGGCCGCGCCAGGCCCCTTGGGAGGGGCTCCTCTGGGGCCGACCTAGGCTTAGGGTTAGCTCAAAGGAGGCTGGCAGGCCCGATCTGCTGGCTGTGCGGCGAGCGTATGGGCGGGACGACGTGAATGTGCTGGCGAGCGGGAGCGTGGACCAAAGCGTTTTGGAGTGGGGGGCCTTTGAAAGTCACCGGGGGCTCAGAGGGCCCTGCCCATTCTCCCTCCCTGAATGAGGACAGCGCCCCTAGGGGGCCAGGTTGCAGAAGGGCGGCAGGGTGAGTCCGGCGTTGGTGCTCGGGGGTCCCCAAGCCTGGGCGTGACCACGGCAGGCCCCTTGGGAGGGGCCCCTTGGGGGCTGACATACAGTTTGGGTTAGCCCCCAGGAGGCCGCCAGGCCTGATCCGCCGGCTATGCGACGTGCAGAGGGGCTGGCGGAGGTGAGGGCACTGGCGAGTGGGAGTTTTGGCGCGGGGGTCCTTCGAAGGTCACGGGGGCCCAGAGGGCCCTGCCCGTTCTCCCACCCTGAATGACCGGCGTCGTCCTTAACGGCACGGGTGGCTCGGGGCAGCAGGGTTCGTCAGGCGGTGGGGCTCGGGGGTCCGCAATCCCCGGCGTGGTGGCGCCAGGCCCCTTGGGAGGGGCTCCTCTGGGGCCGACCTATCGTTAGGGTTAGATCCCAGGAGGCCGGCAGGCCCGAACCGCCGGCGAGCGGAGGGGCGGGCTGAGGTGAACGCACTGGCACGCGGGTGTGAGGCCCAAGTGTTTTGGCACAGGGGGCCTTCGAAGTTTGCTGGGGGCTCGGAGGGCCCTGCCCGTTCTCCCGCCCTGAATGACCCCTGGCGCCCTAGTGGCCCGGGTGGCGGCGGGGTGGCAGGGTAAGTCCGGCGCTGGGGCTCGGGGGTCCCCAATCCCTGCCATGGCAGCAGCAGTCCCCTAGGGAGGGGCTTCTCTGGGACCGACCCTGGATTAGGGTTAGCTCCCAGGAGGCCGGCAGGCCTGATCAGCCGGCTGTGAGGCGAGCGGAGGGGCAGGCCAAGGTGAGGGCGCTGGCGAGCGGAAGCGTGGGCCCAAGCGTTTTGGGGCGGGGGGCCTTTGAAGGTCGCTGGGGCTCGGAGGGCCCTGCCCTTTCTCCCGCCCTGAATGACCGTCAGCGCCCCTAGCGGCCAGGGTGGCGGCGGGGCGGCTGGGTGAGTCAAGCGCTCTTGCTGGGGGGTCCCCAAGCCCCTGCGTGGCGTCGCCAGTCCCCTTGGGAGGGGCCCATCGGCCCTGACGTAAGGTTTGGGTTAGCCCCAGGAGGGCGGCAGGCCAGATCCGCCCGCTGTGTGGCATGCGGAGGGGCTGGCCAAGGTGAGGTCGCTGGCGAGCGAGAGCGTGGGCCCAAGGGTTTTGGCACGGGGGGCCTTCGAATGTCAAATGGGGCTCGGAGGGCCCTGCCCGTTCTCCCGCCCTGAATGACCGGCGGCGTCCCTAGCGGTCCAAGTGGTGGCGGGGCGGCAGGCTGCGTCAGGCGGTGGGGCTCGGGTGTCCCCAATCCCTGGCATGGCGGTGCCAGGCCCCTTGGGAGGGCCCCTCTGGGGCCTACCTAGGTTTAGTGTTAGCCCCCAGGAGGCCAGCAGGCCCAATCCGCCAGCTGTGCGACGAGCGGAAGGGCGTGCCAACGTGAATGCGCTGGCGAGCGGGAGTGTGGGCCCAAGCTTTTTGGCGCGGGAGGTATTTGAAGGTCGCTGGGGGCTCAGAGGGCCCTGCCCCTTCTCCCTCCTTGAATGACCGGCGGCGCCCCTACCAGCCCAGTTGGCAGCGGGGCAGCAGGGAGAGTCTGGCACTGGGGCTCGGGAGTCCCCAATCCCCGGCGTTGTGGCCCCAGGCCCCTTGGGAGGGCCCCCTCGGGTGCCGACCTAGGGTTAGGGTTACCCCCAGGAGGCCGGTAAGCCCGATCTGCCGGCTGTGCGGCGAGCAGAGGGGTGGGTTGAGAT
Source organism: Ursus americanus (assembly GCF_024610735.1). Taxonomy (NCBI): domain Eukaryota; kingdom Metazoa; phylum Chordata; class Mammalia; order Carnivora; family Ursidae; genus Ursus; species Ursus americanus. Next base: position 83,941,398 of record NC_142132.1, read on the forward strand.
GAGGGTGTTGGTGAACGGGAACGTGGGCCCAAAGTTTCAGAGCGAGGGTCCTTCGAAGGTCGCCAGGGGCTCAGAGTGTCCTGCCCATTCTCCCTCCCTGAATGACCGACGGCTCCCCTCGCAGCACTGGTGGCAGCGGGGCGGCAGGGTGAGTCCGGCGCTGGGTCTCGGGGGTCACCAATGCCCGGCGTTGCGGCGCCAGGACCTTGGGAAGGGCCATTTGGGGGCCGACCTAGGGTTAAGTTAGCCCCCAGGAGGCCCACAGGCCCGATCCGCCAGCTGTGTGGCGAGCGGAGGGGTGGTCCGAGGTGAGGGCGCAGGCGAGCAGGAGCTTGGGCCCAATCGTTTTGGCGCTGGGGTTCTTCAAAGGTCGCCAGGGCCTCGGAGGGCCCTGCCCATTTTCCCGCCCTGAATGACTGATGGTGCTCCTAGCAACCCGGGTGGTGGCGGGGTGGCACAGTGAGTCCGGCACTGGGGCTCGGGGGTCAGCAATCCCAGGCGTTGTGGCTCCAGGCCCCATCGGACGGGCCCCTTGAGGGCCGACCTAGAGTTAGTGTTAGCCCACAGGAGGCCGGCAGGCCTCATCAGCCGGTTGTGCGGTGAGGGGAAGGGCGGGCCGAGGTGAGGGCGCTGGCGAGTGGGAAGTTGGGCCCAAGCGTTTTAGCGCGGAGGTATTTGAAGGTCGCTGGGGGCTCAGAGGGCCCTGCCCCTTCTCCCTCCTTGAATGACCGGCGGCGCCCCTACCAGCCCAGTTGGCAGCGGGGCAGCAGGGAGAGTCTGGCGCTGGGGCTCGGGTGTCCCCAATCCCCGGCGTTGCAGCGCAAGGCCCCTTGGGAGGGGCCCCTCGTGGGCCGACCAAGTGTTAGGGTTAGCCCCCAGGATGCCAACAGGCCTGATCTGCAGGCTGTGCGGCAAGCGGAGGAGCGGGCTAAGATGTGGGCGCTGGCTAGCAGGAGCGTGGGCCCAAGCATTTTCGCAAGTGCGGCCTTTGAATGTCGCCAGGGGCTCGAAGGGCCCTGCCTGTTCTCCCACACTGAATGACCCACGGTGCCCCAAGCGGCTCGGGTGGCGTCGGGGCGGCAGGGTGAGTCTGGCGCTGGAGCTCGGGTGTCCCCAATCCCCGGCGTTGTGGCAACAGGCCCCTTGGGAAGGCCCCCTCGGGGGTCGACCTAGGGTTAGGGATAACCCCTTGGAGGCCAGCAGGCCCGATCCACTGGCTGTGCCGCAAGGGGAGGCGCGGGCCGAGGTGAGAGCGCTGGCGAGAAGGAGCATGGGCCTAAGCGTTTTGGGGCAGGGGGCCTTCGAATGTCGTAGGGGGCTCGGAAGGCCTTGCCAGTTCTCCCTCCCTGAATGACCGGCGGCGCCCCTACCGGGCCGGTTGTCGGCGGGGCATCAAAGTGAGTCCGGTGCTGGGGCTCAGGGGTCCACAATCCCCGGCGTTGCAGCACCAGGTGCCTTGGGAGGGGCGCCTCATGGGCCAATTTAGGGTTAGGGTTAGCCCCCAAGAGGCCATCAGTCCTGATTGGCCAGCTTTGCAGTGAGTGGAGGGGCGGGCCAAGGTGAGGGCGCTGACAAGCGGGAGCGTGGACGCAAGCGTTTTGATGCGGGGTGCCATCAAAGGTCGCCCGTGGCTCGGAGGGCCCTGCCTGTTCTCACGCCCTGAATGACCAGCGGTGCAGCTAGCAGCCCGGGTGGCGATGGGGTGGCACGGTGAGTCCGGCGCTGGGGCTCAGGAGTCAGCAATCCCAGGCGTTGTGGCTCCAGGCCTCATCGGACGGGCCCCTCAGGGGCCGACCTAGGGTTAGGGTTAGCCCCCAAGAGGCCAGCAGGCCCTATCCGCCAGCTGTGTGGCGAGTGGAGGCGTGGGTCGAGGTAAGGGCACTGGGAAGTGGGAGCATGGGCCGAAGCGTTTTGTCGTGCGGAGCCTTCAAAGGTCTCCGGGGGCTCAGAGGGCCCTACCCGTTCTCCCGCCCTGAATGACCAGCGGCACCCCTAGCGGCCCGGGTGGCGGCGGGTCGGCAGGGGGAGTCCGGCGCTGGGGCTTTGTGGTCCCTAATACCCAGCGTTGTGGCGCCAGGCCCCTTGGTCGGGCCCCTCGGGGGCCGACCTAGGGTTAGGGTTAGCCCCCAGGAGGCTGGCAGGCTCGTTCCACCCATGTGCGGTGAATGGAGGTGTGGGTCGAGGTGAGGTAGCTGGCGAGTGGGGGCGTGGGCCAGAGCATTTTGGCTTTGGCTCGGGGTGCCTTCGAAGGTCGCAGGTGCCTCGGAGGGTCCTGCCCATTCTGTCACCCTGAAGGACTGGCGACGCCCCTAGCGCCCCATGTGGCGGTGGGGCGGCAGGGTGCATCCGGCGCTGGGACTTGGGGTCCCCAATCCCTGGCATGCGGCGCCAGGCCACTTGGGAGGGGCCCCTCGGGGGCGACCTAGGGATAGGGTTAGCCCCCAGGAAGCCAGCAGGCCTGATCTGCGAGCTCTGCAGCGAGCGGAGGGGTGGGCCAAGGTTAGGGCACTGGCGAGCAGGAGCGTGGGAGCCAGAGTTTTTGCACGGGGGGCCTTCGAAGGTCGCAGGGGGATCGGAGGGCCCTGCCCGTTCTCCCTTCCTGAATGATTGGCAACGCCCCTAGCGCCCTGGGTGCTTGTGGGGTGGCAGAGTGAGTCCAGCACTGGGGCTCGGGGGTCCCAAATCCCTGGAATTGCGGTGCCAGGCTCCTTGGAGGGGCCCTTCAGGGGCCGACCTAGGGTAAGTGTTAGCCCCCAGGAGTCCAGCAGGCCCGTTCTGCCGGCTCTGCGGCACGCAGAGGGGCAGGCCGAGGTGAGGGCGCTGGCGAGAGGGAGTGTGGGCCCAAGCATTTTGGCGAGGGGGGACTTCGAAGGTTGCCGGGCGCTTGGAGGGCCCTGCCCGTTCTCTCGCCCTGAAAGAATGGCGGCGCCCCTAGCAGCCCGGGCTGCTGCGGGGCGGCAGGGTGACTCCATCACTGGGCTCGGGGGTCCCCAATCCCCGGCGTTGTGGCGCCAGGCCCCTTGGGAGGGGCACCTCGGGGGCCGACCTACGGTTAGTGTTCGTCCCCAGGAGGCCAGCAACCCCAGCGCTAAGTGGTTCTGGCAATGTAACAAAAATGCCATACACTTATCTGTAAGAAATAACAGTGTACAGGAACCCTCTTAGCCCTAACATCATCCTTTGTGAATATGGAAGCCAGCCCCAAAGTGGTCATGGAAGTCTGACGAAAAGGCTAAGCACTTTTCTCTGAGTCACCACACTATACAGGGAAAGACCAATGTACATCATCTTTCACGAGTAGGAAGCATTAATGAAAAGGTTCTGGAATTTCGAGGACTCTGACCCATCCTTATTGGTAATAAACCACCGTGTACAGGAAAACACCTTCAACTCTCATCAGTCTCCTCAATCCTAATTCCGATTCAACTTTGTGTGTGTAGGACTAGGGAAATGTCCACATCTTATTGCTAAGAAAGAACGATGTCAGGGTAATGCCCTTCAAGTCACATCAGCCTTCCTGAAGACAGAAGCAGGAATCAACGTGGTTATGTTACCATGAGGTAAGGAAGATGAGCATATAAGTGAAAAACAGCAGTGGGCAGGACCTCTCTTCAAACGAACAGTATCTTTGCTTAATGTTGAATCCCTATGGTAAGTGGTTGTGGGCATTTGTGAGGTCAAAATCTTAAGTGTTTTGTAAAACCTCTTGGCCATTCACAGATGAGACTAAGGTAGTTGGGGACTCCGAGGCAGTGATTTGTCCACTGTCAAAAATATGAAAAGATAAAAGAGACAGATGAGGTCTCCTCAGGCATTGTCCTTTATCCTCATCCTCCGTGAGGATGGCCATCTCTGGACAGCTCAGTGGCAGGGTCTCATTCACACTGGGGGCATCTGTTCCTCACAGACATCAGGCAGGGAAATGGATTTGGTTCTCTGTGCCAGCCCAGCCACAGCTGAGTGTCACAGCACCCTCTCGTGGGCTCATAAGAGTTTCACTGTCACCAGGCAGGTCATTGTATCTGATAAACCACTGTGAGAGTTTGCAATTGCCTTCATCTGCAACCTCCTAGAGGCAAATGCAGGTGTCTGGTACCATGTGAAATCATGTGAAGGCATTGTGAGAAAGTGTCCTTTTGTTTAAGAAAAACATGGCTGGGTCTCCTGGCTGGCTCAGCCAGTTAAGCATGTGCCTTTGGCTCAGGTTATGATCCCAGGGTTCTGGGATTGAGCCCGGGCTCCCTGCTCAGCAGGAAAGGAGGTAGGGAAATAGCTTAGAACCCACAGAGAATGTGAATAAAGGGGAGTGAAATGGAACTTGGTCTGTGTTTTGCTTTAGGGATTGGAAGTTAGTTTTTTCTCAATTGTGATTGTTCTTGAAACAGAAAAGCTGTATTGGTTTTTTTTTTTTTACCTTTAATTTTTTTCTAATAATAATTATTTATTATGATATGTTAGTCACTATACAGTATTTCCTTAGTTTTTGATGTAGTGTTCCGTGATTCATTATTTGCATATAACACCCAGTTCTCCATGCAATATGTACCTTCCTTAATACCCATCACTGACCCATCCCAATCCCCCACCCCTCTCCCCTCTGAAGCCCTCAGTTTGTTTCCCAGAGTTCATAGTCTCTCGTGGTTCATTCCCCCTTCTGTTTAGGGTCCATTGTCTAAAGGGACAGACAGTGGAAGTTCACCAAATATAAGATCGAAATTTCATTGTTCATTATAGATGCCACCAAGTGGTTCCCAGACAATTCATTCTACTGTAGTAATTCATTCTACCTGTGCAGGTGCACGTGGAAGACAATTGATGCATGCATAGCGGTAATAAAACACGCCCCTCAGTAGTAGAATAATAGAGGATGCATATGTGTAAAATTATTCGACTACAGCTTCCATGCTTTCCCTTTGGTTCCTAATTATCTATGAAATTGGACAGTTTTTGTTCTCTAGGCTTAAAACTCATTGTCAGTATTCAGAGTTTTTCAATGCTGACCTTCTCCTGTATAAGTTACCAAAAACCTAAAATATGTATGAAGTTTAAAAAATGCTATATTGAAAATTGAGCAGGGAATTCCATTTTGTGACTATTGTGTCAATGGATCTCTATTTTGACATCAGTGTTCATTAGAAATGATGACATTTCATGTGAGTATAAATATCAATGTGAAAAAGAAAAGGTAGGAAGAACCTTGAATGTTCAAGTAATTGGTGAAATGACAGGTGTGTGTGTGTGTGTGTGTGTGTGTGTGTGTGTGTGTGTGTGTGTGTAATTGATTTTCAGTGAAGGGTTCAGCTTCTTGTAGGGCCTCCGAGAGAGCCCAGGTGAACCCTTCAATTAGTTGGTATCTGTTTTCAGAACATGGGAATCTCTTAGTCCAATAGTCAATCAGGCAAGCTTTGAGGTCTTGAAGAATTTCAGTCCTCAGCGATGGTGTTGCAGACCCTTGTAAGCAAACCCTAGGGTATGCTCAGAGCCCTCATTAGCTGGTACCAACGTGTGACAATTTCAGACAGCATTTCCCAAAGAAGTACCTCTTGATTCTCTGTCCTTGTCAGTTCCCTACACTTCCTTACACTAGTTATGTGATCAGTGTGTTTCAGGATAATCCCCACATGTGATTTTTGCTATTTCCTACTAGTCCTATCTGTTTCTCATCTTCTTCTTTTATGGTAGGGGTTGGGAAGCAACCTGTGTGGTGTAGGAAGGGGTGTGGTAGTTGTCTGCCTTCAGAGGACCGAATGATGCCTAGAAATTGTACTGTAGTTTGAGGTCAATTATCCATCCTCTGAGTGTCAGGAATTCCATCACTTTACTTTGATGCTAGTCTGTTCTTCAAGCTGTCCTCAGAAATAAGGACGTCATCCATCTAGGGAATACTGGTTTGTGTGTATGTTTTCATTTTAGGAAAGGCCTTGCTGTTCCTGAAAATAATACTGTAGAGCACCCTTTCCTGTTCTTATTGGCCATCAGTCAATCTTTTGTGAAGTATTCGTTTGTAAATAGACTTTTTATGGTTGATGAGCAGGAATTCTTTATTGACAAGTCTTTGTCAGTGTGTGTATTGCAAATCTTTACTTCCCAGCCTGCGGTTCACTTTTTCATTTTCTTATGGTCATAAGATAAGGAGAAATGTCACATTTTTATGAAGTCCCACTGAATTCTTTTAAATGGTTAGTGCACCCTATGTCCTACCCCAAGATTGACAGGTTCTACGTTTTCTTTCAGAAACTGTCCAATGGGAAGCTACAATCCATCTCAAATTTATAAATTGCATTTTGAATTCTAATAGGGTATTTATAGACTGTTTTGGGTTTTCTATGTACACAATCGTATTATCTGTGAATACTCACAATTATCCCCTCAATTCTTATACTTTTTGTTTCTCTTGCCTTCTAACACTGGTAGATTCTCCGATGCCACGTTGAATAGAGCAGCAATGTTTGAAGATTTTAATATACCTTTCTCAATATCTGACAGAAAAAGCAGACAAAACATTGGTAACAAATGTGACCTAATTGACATATAGGGAACATTCCATAATAAGTGCAGAATACATTATTTTCAAGTGGTCATAGACTCTTTACCCAAATAGATGATAGGTGGGGCCACGAATCAAGTCTACAAATGTTAAACCCTGAAATTAACAAGATTCTACTCTTAGACCACAGGGGAATTGAGCCACAGTCATAGCGAAAAGAAAACCAGGAAGTCCTTCAATGTTTAAAAATTAAATGGAACTTTGCTACATATCCTAAAGGTCAGAGAGGGAATCTCAATGGAAATTCTGAACCTTTTCTACATGAGGGCTCACACACAATGGCACTTTCTTTGTGAAGAGCATTATAATAACCTAGACAGGAGTTGAGCCTTAAGTCAGAGTTCTGCCTGCCCCAGCCACACCTGGCAGCCTTGTCCTGTGGTCCCCCTCAGCTGCCCTTTCTGGTGGCCCTGAGCTAAGGGGGTCAACATGGCCGTAGGGAAATTAGAAGCTCCCCACTCTTAGTGATGACCTTGCTATCGTATCGTCCTCACCAGTCCAACAACATGATTTCTGAGTGAAATATGACACAAGAACAACTTCTTGGCCTTCCTTCAGGTTTGAAAATCATCTGGTGAGTCATCTATTAGAAATATGGATTCAACATGTGTTCTTTCTTCTGGAAAAGAAATAGACCCAATAGCAATTATGGCTTCCTGAACACCTGTTCTTGAGAGACATCATACTGGCTTTTTGTAGCATTCTGCCTCTTAAACTTCAAACTAGGGTGTAGATATTTTTAGGCAGATTTTCAGGTGGTTAGACAGGGACTCAGATATTATGAGTCACAGAGGATTTTAGTGTCAGAAACCTAAGTGGGATCCCCAAATTGACTCCAAACCCCTTGTTGTTCCATACAGGGTACTATTTCCCTCGTATCTCTGGTCTTCTCGATCTGTAAACCTATCAAGTATCAGGATTTTCTTGTCATGTGGACAACTGGAATGAATTCAGCAGGCCTTTTCACATCTGCCCATGGTGATTATTAAGATCTTTATCTCAGTGGAGGACCTCTGGGTAAGATACTCAAAGATCCTTAGGAATAGAGACAGTATAATATTTTTCTGGTATTAAAGTTACTGAAACCAACTATCTTTTTTAGTCCATTCAGGCTCTGTTATGTTCAGAGGGTGCTGTAATATAGGTATGAAATAGTATTTAAAAACACTCAGCTCAGCCTCTTCTACAAAGTGAGCCAATGCTTATAAACATGGCTAAAATATTCCCTTACCTATGATGACTTCCCAGCCATCGTAGTGTTTATATGGTATGACTGTGACTTACATTAGTCAACATTTGCAGATAAAGAACTTAGTGCATCCAGGGGGCACTTCATGTTGAAATTAGTTTGTGACAATGAGCTTCTGTGTTTTATTCTGCAGTCCAAGGGAATGGTGCCAGACATCTCTAAGGTGTCTAGCAGTTCTACAATTCTGATTTTAAGTGGTCTGTGTGCTTCAGAGATTTGGGCAGGAGAAGGGTAGGAGTCCAGAGACTGTGAACACTTCTGTTACCTGTGCTGACCATGGAGCAGGCAGCCTTCCGTGGGCATCATTTTGATTTCTTGGTACTCTTGTGAAAGGTGCTTTTGTCTCAAATTCCTCCATTTAGGAGTAATTATAATGATAAAAGGAATTTTTATCTTATATCATCTGTGGGCCCTGATCCTGGGCTGCCAGGGAAGCTATCCTTTAACATTTTAGCCAGCTCAAAATGACTGGGCAAAACCTCAAAGCATGGGCCCTATTTGTGCCCCAAGCACATGTTGTACATCTGCTTCAAGAAGAAAACAATAACCAAAAAATGCCAACATAAATATAAGAAAAAATAAAGAACCTCTTTGGCTCCCATAAGATTAAAGTCATACTGACATGTATATACTGAAAACATAAGAAAGAGTCTGTCACTTTCTGGAATCTAAGAAGATCCTCATTGTGGTGTGTACCTCTGTACGTAAAACAGAACAGAAAAAAATATATAACCCTGCCCCAAATGTTCCTTCCCCGGAGCACTCCCTTCTTGGTGAGGATTGTGTCTCCCAGGCAGCTGTCCTGACTTGGGTTTGAATAAAGGTCTCTTCCTGTCTCTCTAAAATGTTATTAAAAAGTTCATTCATGCAGTGTCGACAATAACAGTGTTTTCTACTTAAGTGAAAAATAAATGTTCCACTCTTGTTGCATTGGGAATAGACAAATTGAGGGTTTCTTTAGAAGAGTAAGTCTGGTTTCCAGAAAAGGCAAGGTCATTGGTCTATTGAGAATGAAGATAATTACTGCTAAACAACAAGTATGTGTTGCCCCTTCGCCCAGAAACCAAAGCACGTGTGCAGGCTTTAGGTCAGAGGTGCCTTCTTCTCCCCAGCTGAGAGCACTTCTCTGCTCTGACTCCAAGACAACCGAGGTTTTGAACGTCAGCATCTGAGTCAGCGAGGAAGCTTGTCACAGGAGGCCAGTGTTCAGAGAAAGCACAGGTATGTTTGGCAAAATGTCCTATCTATGTCAGGGCTGGAGGTAAAACCTCTCATTATCCCAAAACCTCGTGGGCTTTTCTCTTTTCTCTAGTTGAGCCACAAAGTAAAATTGAAGTAGCTGTCAGCATTGTGGGTTTGGTGCAAGAATTACTTAGTTTCCCTGCAGGTAGAGCTTTGCAGGGGATCACAATTTCCCTGTCCATTTATTGCTTACAAATGTATTTTGACCATCTGTTTCCTAGGAACCCTCTTTTATTAGAAAGGGAAGGTGAGATTCACTCTGTGCCTGTTTGTAACATCTAATTTGTTCCTTCATCTAACAGTGTTTATTCAATTGAGCCTAAGATATGGTCGAGTGGCCAGCATCTAGAGTTAGGTGGCTTTTATTTCATCTGATACAGACTTGGATGATGTCATTTGACAAAGGTGATGTTTCATCATTGATTAGTTTACTCATCAGAAGGGTTAAAATTAGGGTGGAGGGAAAATTCAAAATTATCCAAAGCGGCCTCTTCCTGTTTAAAAGTTGAGCTTGACTTTCTAGTTTTCCTAAATATATTATCTCGATTTGAGGTGCCATATTCTCTCTGTAGTTTCTTTGGTGGTGGAGTCAGAAGGAGAGTCTGGGAATTCTTTTGGATAGTGGCATGCTGGTGGCTTCAAGGGGCTTGGCGTCAGGAGCCTTGGGGTGAAGTCTGCAACTGCTTGCCTGACCCTGGGTGCATCTCCCAGAGGTTTTGTTTCCTCTTATGAAATTGCCGTCAGATAATGTTCTGCTTAAAGGGGAACCCTCCCATCCTGTTGGTGGCAATGCAAAGTGGTGCAGCCAGTCTGGGAAATAGTGTGGGGGTTCCTCAAAAAGTTAAACATTGAACAACCATATGATCCAGCAATTTTTCTCCTAGGTATTTACTCAAAGGATACAGAAATGGAGATTCGAAGGGGGTCCATGCACCATGATGTTTACAGCAGCAATGTCCACAGTAGCCAAACTATGGAGAGAATCCCAAAGTACATGCAGTGATGAATGGATAAAGCAGATGTGGGATACATATATATATATGATGGAATATGACCCAGCTTCAAAAAGAATGAAATCTTACCATTTGCAAGGATGTGGATGGATCTAGAGTATATTAAGCTAAGCAAAATCAGTGAGGAAAGACAAATATCCTATGCTCTCACACTTGTGGAATTTCAGAAAGAAAACAGATGAACAGAGTGGAGGGGTGATGAGAGAGGCAAACAAGGAAATAGACTCAAACTTGGAGAACAAACTGAGTGTTGCTGCAGGACAGAGGCGTGGGGGGAAGAGTTAAATGGGTGAGGGGTATTAAGGAGGGCACTTGTGATGAGCACCGGGTATTGTATGCAGGTGTGGAATCACTAAATCCTACCCCTGAAGCGAATATTCCATGACATGTGAACTAACTGGATTTTAAGTAAAAGAAGAAAGGAAAAAGTGTTCTGCTTCATGAAGAGTGAGGTAAAATTGTAGTGATTTGGGCTGTACTATTCTATAGAGGATAGATGTAAAACACCCTGTTGTAGGATACACTAGCTTCTTATCACATAAGGAGTCCTCAGATAGCTACAATGAAAGATTCAGATCTCAGAGCTTGTTCGTGTTCCACTGATATGTTACAGTTTGAACAGGTAGGAAAGAAGGTGGAGAGAAAGGCAACAGAAGGGGAAAGTACATGTGAACCTTTCATTAGTTAGCGTTATAGCTTTCTCATGAAAGCCTTGCGCCAGTGTGATTTTGGAAGAAGAGGAGGAATCCGGGAGCTTTTCAGGAGACGGGGGAGTTCCAGGTCTGGGTAAAGCTGACAGGGGTCCCAGAGGAGAGCTGAATGCATTCTGCAGCAGGGTGTGGGCAGGGTGGGCTCCAGGGGTGGCTGTGGGTCTCCTGGGTGAGAGTTGTGACAGGTGAGTGCTGTGTGCAAGTTCCTGGCTGAGGACAAGTGAGGCACAGGTGGAGAGCTGGCAGAGAACCTTCTTCTGGGCCACCAACCTCACCCAACACACACAGCCTCATCTTCTATCCCTGTCACTCCAATTCAGACTTCTCCGAAGGTGAGTAAGAACACATCAAGAGCATTCTGAACAGAAGGGAAAGCATGTGCAAAGGCTCTGGGGCAGGAGAATTCCAGGTATGTCCAGGAGCAGCAAGAAGGCCCTGTGGCCACAGGAGACAGCTTCGGACATGAGCTCAGAGAGGTGACAGAGGGTGACAGAAAGCCATTCCAGGGCTATAACCCCATGAGACGCTGTTTCACTGGGCCATCCTGGCTACAGTGTTGAGAAGAGATGACAGAGGGTTGAGGATGGCAAGACAGGTCAATGGCGAAGCTTTTCCAGGAACTCAGGCACTGTGGACCAGAGGGTTGGTCTTGGATGGAGTGGTTAGACCTATACTGGGTCCATTTTGAAGATGGAGCTCACAGGATTTGCTGATGGGTTAGCTGTTAGGAGCAGGAGAACGGAGGAATTGGGGTAACTCCCAGCTGTTGTGGGTTGTCCTGATAGAGGGGAAGGAGAGGGTTTCTTGGGACGTAGGAGGTAGTCCGTGTTCCGCATGCTGAGGAAGGTGCCTTTCCCGGTGGATCTGCTGAGGTTTGTGTCTGGGAGAACCTTTCACATCTCCTCCCTCAGCAATGCTCAAGTACAAGTATCCCCCACTTTTTAAATGTTCACAGTAAGACACGGGGCTTTCTTGAAAGAACTACATTATTACCCAGCTTCAGTAAGAGGAAGAGACCTGAAGAGGATTTCCCTCTTATGAAAAAAGGTGAACAGTGAGAATGGCGTTCAGCATCTGTTTTGGGGAGAAGCACGACAGAGGCGGCGTGCACCCCAACCAGCTCCTTCCTCTGGGAACCGCTCTCCGCATCCAGCCACCAGCACTTTGAATGGTGTCTGTGAGCCTCTGCTGTGCTTTATCTTCATTTATGCTGGGCCTCCGTTAGAATCTTGTGTGCTGAGGCCTAAGAAAAGCCAAAGAGAAGGAATTTTGGAGTCTGAGCACACTGTCTAATTGTTCGTGTAAATTAATGGTCATTCCTTCTTGACACCATTTCTGCTGTGCAAGGTTTCTCAGAAGCCCTGTACATTCAAAGAGCAGGGAAACCTATACCCCATGCTGCGGGGTTAGTTTTAGTCTCCATGCTGGACAGAACATTTGATGACTGTCGGATTTTCTCCCTCAAACATTGAGACTTTGACCACCTTCACCCGTTTCTACCACCCCATCCCCGAATCTGGCACCTACCAATCTGCTCTCAGTATCTATGCGTTCAGTATCTGTTTATTCCTCGTGGAATGTACATGAGAGCATCTAGTATTGGTCTTTCTGTGTCCGAGTTACTTGGCATAAGGCCCCCAAGGTCTGTGTTTCCATGTCTGGTTCTTGTGAATAATGCTGCAGTGAACGTGGGAGTGCATCTGTCTTTTTGAGGCAGCATTTTTGTGTTCTCCAAATCAATACTCAGTAGAGCCATTACTGGGTCATGGGGTAGTTGTATTTATTTTTTCAGGAACCTCCATACCGTTTTTCACAGTGGCTGCACCAATTTCCATTTCCACCAACAGTGCAAAGTGTCTCCTCGTCTGCACACCCTTGACCCCACCTGGTGTCTGTCTCTGGGACAATTGCTGTTCCAAAAGTTGTGAGAGGATAGCCGATTGTGGGTTTGACTGATGTTTCCCTGACGATGATTAGTGATGTCGAACAACTTTTTGTGTCTGTTGGCACCTGTGTGCCATCTTTGGAAAGTATCTATTCACATATTCCTCCCATTTTTTATATAGCTTTTTTTTTGTTTTGATTTGTATGAGTGTTGTGTGTATTTTGGATATTAGCCTCTTCTCACACATATGATTCGCAGATATTTTTTCATATTGGGTCAGTGGCCTTTTAAGTTTTTGATGGTTTCTTTTGCTGTGTGGAAGATTTCAGTTTGATGTTGTTCCACTTGTTTATTTGTGCTTTTGTTGCCTTTGCATTTGGTGTCCGATCTGAAGACTCTTTGCCAAAACCAATGTCGAGAGACTTAGTACCTCTGTCTTCTTGGAGGGTTATGGATTCAGGTCTTTTGTTCAAATCATTCATCCATTAAAAATTTTGTGTGTGGTGTAAGAAAGTGGCCCAGTTATATTCTTCTGCATTTCGTGTCCAGTTTGCCTGTTACCGCTCACTGAAGACACAGTCCTTCCCTCATAGCTTATCTTCTGCTGCTGTGTCGTAAGTTAGGATCATCTACGTGTGGGTAAGTTACTGAGCTTTCTGTTCTGTTCCACTGACCTGGTGTCTGTGTTTATGCCAGTACCATCCTGTTTTGATGACAACAGCTTTGTAATCTAACTTGAAATCCAGGAGTGTGTTGACTGCACCTCTTTCTCCAGGTTGCTTTGGGTATTTGGGGTCTTTTGTGATTCCATACAAGTTTGAGGACTGTTTTGTATTTGCTTGAATAATGCCACTGGAATTCAGATAGGCATTTCATCACATCTGTCAATTGCTTTGGGTACGATGGACATGTTCACATAATTAACTCTTCCAGTTAAGGAGCATGGCGTATGCTACCATTTGTTTGTGTTGCCTTCCAAATCTTTGACCCATACATTCTGCCCCTCGACACACATATTTTTCATTTCTTTTCTGCCATGTGTTGAGTGTACTATGTCTTTCTCATTCTTGGTTACTTTTATTTCTAGATTTTTTATGCAATTGTAAATGGCTTTGCTTTTTAAATTTCTCTTTGTGAAAGTGTGTCATCAAGATACGGAAATGCAAGAATTTGGGTCATCTGGGTGCTCCATAACGGAAGCGTCTACCTTCAGCTCAGGTCATGATCCCAGAGTATGGGATCGAGCCCCGTGTTGGACTCCCTGCTTAGGGAGGGGCTGCTTTTCCCTCTTTCTGACACTCCCCCTGCTCGTGCTTTTTCTCTTCCTGTCAAATAAATAAAATCTGAATAAGATAAAGACAACAGATCTCTGTATATTGACTTTATATCCTGCAGCTTTCTTGAATTTGTTTATTCTAACAGTATTTTTTTGTGGAATCTTTCGGGATTTCATGTCGTTTGCAAATTGTGACAGTTTTCCTGTATGGATTTCATATCTTTCTCTTTTTTAAAAATTGTTATTCACCTTACAGTACTTCATTTGTTTTTGATGTAGGGTTCCATGATTCATGTTTGCATATAACACCTAGTGCTCATTATGACAAGTGCCCTCCTTTTTTTTTTAAGAATTTATTTATTTATTCGACAGAGATAGAGACAGCCAGCTAGAGAGGGAACACAAGCAGGGGGAGTGGGAGAGGAAGAAGCAGGCTCACAGCGGAGGAGCCTGTTGTGGGGATCGATCCTATAACGCCGGGATCACGCACTGAGCCGAAGGCAGATGCTTCACTGCTGTGCCACCCAGGCGCCCCAACACGTGCCCTCCTTAATACCCATCACAAGGATAACCCATTCCCCTTCCCCTCCCTTTCTGCAACCTTCAGTTTGTTTCCCAGTGTCAGTATTCTCTCATGGTTCATCTCCCCCTCTCATTCCCCCCTTTCACTTTTCCCTTCCTTCTTCTAATGTCCTCCATGCTATTCCACATAGGAGTGAAACCATATGATAATTGTCTTTTTCTGCTTGACTTAATTTCACTTAGCATAATCCCCTCCTGGTCCATCCACATTGGTGCAAATGCTGGATATTCATCCTTTCTGATGACTGAGTAATATTCCATTGTATAGATGAACCACATCTTCTTTGTCCATTCATCTGCTGAAGGACATCTTGGCTCCTTCCACAGTTTGGCTATTATGGACATTGCTGCTATGAACATTGGGATACAAGTGCCCCTTCTTTTCATTACTCTGTGTCTATGGGGTAAATACCCAGTAGTGCAATTGGTGGGTCATACGATAGCTCTGTGTTTAATGTCTTGAGGAACCTCCATATTGTTTTCAAAAGTGGCTGTACCAGCTTGAATTCTCACGAGTAGTGTAAGAGGGCTCCCCTTTCTCCACATCCTCTCTGACTTTTTTTTTATTTCCTGTCTTGTTAATTTTTTTCAAGATTATATTTATTTATTCCACAGAGATAGAGACAGCCAGCAAGAGAGGGAACACAAGCAGGTGGAGTGGGAGAGGAAGAAGCAGGCTCATAACGGAGGAGCCTTATGTGGGGCTCAATCCATAATGCCAGGATCACACCCTGAGCTGAAGGCAGACGCTAAACCACTGTGCCACCCAGGTGCCCCCTGCCTTGTTAATTTTAACCATTTTAACTGGTGTAAGGTGGTATCTCATTGTCGTTTTGATTTGTATTTGCCTGATGGCAAGTGATGTGAAGCATTTTTTCATGTGTCTTTTGGCCATTTGTATGTCTTCTCTGGAGAAGAATCTCTTTGTGTCTTCTGCCCATTTTTTGGGTGTTGAGTTTGAGGAGTTCTTTATAGATCTTCGATACCAGCCCTTTATCTGTAATATCATTTGCAGATATCTTCTTTGATTCCATAGGTTGCCTTTTTGTTTTGTTGATCGCTTGCTTTACCGAGCAGAAGCTTTTTATCCTAATGAAGTGCCAATAGTTCATTTTTGCTTTTATTTCCTTTGCCTTTAGAGACGTGGCTTGCAAGAAGTTGTTGTGTCCAAGGTTGAAGAGTTCTTTTGATTTTGATATGAGACAGGAATCCATTTTCTTTCCTTCCTGATTGTATTCGAGTCCTCTGTCTTTCTTGGTGAGTCTATCTAAGTTTGTCAGTTTTGTTTATCTTTCCAAAAAAGGCAGCTCTCATTTTCATTGTTTTTTTTTTGTCTTTTTTTGTCTCCGTTGGATTTATTTATGCATTCCTTTTTGTTATTTTCTTATTTCTACTAATTTGGGGCTTTGTTTGTTGTTTTATTTTCTACTTCTTTACCACATAAATCAGGTTATTTATTGGAGAGCATTCTCATGGATTGATGAAGACTTGAATTTCTATGAATGTCCCCCATAAAGCTACTTTTGCTGCATCCCATAAGTTTTTGTAGGTTGTCTTTTTCATCAGTGTCAAGGTACTTCTAAAATTTTTTTGATTTCTTCTTTGACTGTTGGTTGTTCAGTAGCATGTTGTTAAATCTCCACATATTTTTTTAAGATTTTTTAAGTATCTGACAGAGAGTGAGACAGCGAGACAGGGAACGCAAGCAGGGGGGTGGGAGAGGGAGAAGCGGGCTTTCCACTGAGCAAGGAGCCTGATTCGGGGCTAGATCCCAGGATCCTAGGATTACAACCTGAGCTGAAAGCAGATCCTTAACTACTGAGCCACCCAGGCCCCAAAAATCTCCACCTATTTTTGACTGTCCCATTTTTTTCTTGAGACTGATTTCTAGTTTCATATCATTGTGGTTGGACAAGATTTGAAGCAGAAGGTGAAGAGAGCATTCAGATGAAAGGTTTGTTTCCTGGAGGGTTTTCTGAGGGCAGACCATGAGTTCAGTGGGGATGGAGGAAGGTTTTGTGAGACGGGGGGCTGGGGATAACCCTTGTTAGAATTACTGACTAGTACCATGCAGGCTGTGTGCTACCGTTCACACCATAGTCCTGATGAAATTGTACTTTATTAGAAATATTTTCTAGGAGGTGTAGGCATAGCCTTCACTTAAAGAAAGGTGCCATGTGGGTTCGTGGCATGACCCCAGGTCAGCAACCATAATGTATGGTATTGTGGGGGATCAGAACCACGCTTTCTGTGGGAAGTGACAGAAATAGGGTATGGTGAGCTCCATGACCATAGGTGAGGTCCCGAGTGACCCACTGGGTGTTGGGTTCTGTGGATCTGTCTCATTAGGTGCTGTGGAATTCAGGGACACCCTCCTGTCTGTGGATTTGTGTGGAGAGAGGTAGACATCAGTGTCTGGCCAGGCACGAGGGTCGCACCGGAGCACCACCAGAGGTGCAGCGTGCGGGGGAGCCACTGCTTGGTTTCCACGAAAGCTGACCAGGGTCTGTGATCGTGATTCCTAGAAGCTGCAAGGGGAGAGGAGGCCGGGGGTGGTGCACACTTCCTAGAGTTGTGGTCAGGACTACTCTGGAGCCCACTGAAGTCAGCCACACCGGGTACAGAAGGCCCCCAGTCAGTGTAGCTGTGGGCACTGCTCCCATGGCACTTTCGGGCCGGCTCCATGCTGCCACCTCCTGCTTTTCATCATCATCTTCAAGGTCATGTGCCTCTGCTCTTGCCCCATGGCCTCCGGGGTATTGTCCGTCCTCCATCTGGCCCTCGTCCCTGGTGCCCTGTGCAGTCCGATGCCAGGGTAGCCTTCTCGAGACAAACATCTGGCCCTGATGGAACATATCCATGGATCTCGTGTGATGCGAGGATGATGCCCTGCCCTGGAAGGGGGCTGCAGGTCCCCAATCAGGAGAGCCATGTCTCCCTTTTCAGCATGGCCTGCCCTCCCCTCAGTCTTCTTCAGGGATGCTCTCCCCACTTCCTGAGATGACAGCTCTGATCTTAAAAATGAATGTTATTTTACATATCTCTATGCCTTAGTTCATCGATGGCATGTCTTTCAACCCCGTTAGTGGGTGTTTCTTAGCAGTTCTGAAGGGCTGTCTGCTCACGGAGGGGATGACCTGGGTGGGGCAGCTTTCCCTCTCATCTCCCTCAGCATGTCTCTGATCCCTGGGGCCAGCTGTCCCAGTGAGGAGTGAGGGACCCGAGCCAGCCCATCCTGAGCCCAGGCTGTGTCAGCTCATAGACTGATGCGTGTCGGTGGGCAGCTGGCATGGACCAGGGGCAAGCAGTGTCTCCTTCTCATTCCTTCCCTCCCTTCCTCCCAGAGGTAGCTCAGAGCAGCCTTCAACCCCTGCATCTCCAGATCCCTTGACCTGTGCCTCCTGTGTTCAGCTGGTGACCTTGGAGTTTCACATTGATTCTACCTCCCGTACCCTCTCCTGTAGCAGTTCCTGGATCAGGGGATGGGTCGAACCCTTGTCTGTTTTGGTCTTCTTCCTGTCCTACACCAAGGCTACCCACCTTTGCATCTTCCATGTATGTGCTTGGAAGCAAGCCCATCCACAGGGAACCTATTAGCCAAATGGATCCAGGCAATGAACATTGAAGTAGAGATCCAGGATCCATAATAAACCTGCTCTGAAACCTGTCCCAAAGTCTGTGACTCTCTCACACTGAAACAGAAACAATAATAGCTTTCTGGACTGTGAAGTGACATGTGTCTCTACTTCCAATCTTGAATGCATAGGTGCTGAGCCTGGACTGAAAAGGACCATGGCTCCTGTGGGCTGGAATCCACAGTAAGAACTCAGTGAAATCTGAATTTGAGGCATGGAGTGAATAATTATTGTAGAGTAAATCCTCCCAAGTAGGGCTTATGCACATTGCACAGGAAAAGCTTTTTCAAAGAGGTTCCTGAACGAAAAATCTTTTTTAAAAATTTATTTTAATTCCAGTAGAGCTAACATAAAGTGTTACATTCGTTTCAGGTGTACAATAGAGTGATTCAGTAATTCTATATATTACTCAGTGGTCATCAAGAAAAGCGTCCTCTTAATCCCCTTCATCATTTCACTCATCCCTCTATCCACCTCCTCTCTGGTAACCATCCATTTGTTCTCTATTGTTAAGAGTTTGTATTTTGGTGTGTCTCCTTTTTCTCTTTTAGTTATTTATTTTTGTTTTTTTCTTAAATTCCCCATTAATGTGACATCGTATGGGATTTGTCTTTCTCTGACTGACTGATTTTAGTTAGGATAATACTCTCTAGCTCCATCCATGTGGCTGCAATTGGCAAGGTTTCATTCTTTTTCAAGCTGAGTAATACTCCATTGTGTGTGTGTGTGTGTGTGTGTGTGTGTGTGTGTGTGTGTGTGTGTGTGAATACACACATCTATCATCTCATTTGTCAATTTTTCTACAGGCACTTGGGTTGCTTCCATATTGTGATTTTGTAAATAATGGTGCAAGAAACATAGGGGTGCACGTATCCTTTTAAGTTACTGTTTTCCTATTCTTTGGGTAAATACGAGTAGTGTGATTGTTGGATCGTAGGGTAGTTCTATATTTAATTTTTTGAGGAACCTTCATACTGTTTTCCACGGTGGCCACCACAGTTTGTATTCCCACCCACAGTTTGCGAGGATCCCCCTTTATCCACATCCTCCCAACACCTGCTATTTGTTGTGCTTTTGATGTTAACCATTCTGACAGTTTTGAGGTATTACCTCATTGTCCTTTGGATTTATATTTTCCTGGTGATGGGTGATGGTGAACATCTTTCCCGGGACTGTTGGCCATTTCTATTTCTTCTTTGGAGAAATGTCTGTCCATGTCTTCTGCCTATTTTTTAACTGGTTTATTTGTTTTTTGGGGGTCGAGTAGTATCAGTTGTATATGTTTTGGACACTATCCCTTTATTGCATATGATCATTGCAAATATCTTCTCCCTTTGAGTAGGTTGTCTTATTATTTTTACGTTTTCATTGTTCTTCTGCCGTGTGGAAACTTTTTATTTTGCTGTATTCCCAATAGTTTATTTTTGCTTTCATTTCCTTTGCCTCAGGAGACAGTCTAGAAAAACGTTGGTATGGTCCATGTCAAGAAGTTACTGTCTTCCCTTCTGTAGCATTTTTTATGGATTCAGGTCTCATATTGAGGTCTTGAAACTGTTTTGTGTTTGTCTGTATTGTGTAAGAAAGCAGTCTAATTTCATTCTTTTGTGCGTTGCTGTCTAGTTTTCGCAACACCATTTGTTGTAGAGACTGTCCTTTTCCCTTTTGATATCGTTGCTTGCTTTGTGGAAGATTCATGGACCACATAATTGTGGGTTTCTGTCTGAACTTGTATCCTGTTCCTTTGGTCGCTGTGTCTATTTTTGTGCCGTACTCTCCTGTTAGGATGACTGCAGCTTTGTAGTATAACCTGAAATCTGAAATTGTGAGTCCTCCAGCTTTGTTTTTCTTTTCCACATTGCACTGGCTGTTCGGGATCTTTAGTGGTTCCATACAAATGTTTAGGATTGTTTATTCGAGGTCTTTTATTCTTTAATTTAAATTCAATTAGCCAACTTACAGTACATCATTAGTTTCAGATGTAGTCTTCAATAATTTTTCAGTCTTGTGTAACACCCAGTGCTCATTGTATCGTGTGACCTCCTTAATGCTACTCACCCAGTTACCCCCCCCAACTTCTCCTCCAACAATCATCAGTTTCTTGCGATAGTTAAGAGTCCATCATGGGTTTTCTCCCTTGCTGATGACTTCCTATTCTATTTTCCCTTCCTGCCCCTATGGTCTTCTTCCTTGTTTCTGATATTCTACATAGGAGTGAAAGCATATGATCATTGTCTTTCTTTCATCGACTTATTCCATTCATCATAATACCCTCCAGCTCCACCCAGGTCGGTGTGATGGTAAGTATTCATCCTTTCTGATGGCTGAGTAATATTCCATTATATATATGATCCACATCTTCTTTATCCATTCATCTATCCATGGTCATCTGCACTCCTTCCACAGTTTGTCTATTATGAATATTGCTGCTATGAACACTGGGGTGCATGTGTCCCGTCTTCACTACCTCTGTCTGATTGGGGTAAATACACAGTAGTGCAATTGCTGGGACATAGGGTAGCTTTATTTATAACTTCTTGAGGAAACTCTGTACCATTTTCAGGAGTGGCTGTACCGGACTGCATTCGTACAAGGGTGTAAGAGGGTTCCCGTTTCTCCACATCCTCTCCAACATGTATAGTTTCATGTCTTCTTATTTTTAGATATTCGGCCTCATGTGATATGGCATCTATAGGGGTTTAGATTTGCATTTCCCTGAAGCCAAGTGATATGAAGCATTTATGCATGTATCTTTTGCTCACCAGTACTTCGTCATCAGTGAAGTGACTTCCCATTTTAATCCATCTCAAGTCCTAAAGCTGGGTAAGGCACTGAAGCTGGATGATGCCATCGGTTGGAAGTGTGGAGAATTTCAAAAGATCTCTGTGGAGAGCAACTTTAAAGGTCAGTGTGAAGGTACTAATTGGATCCGGGGAGATCTCTGAAAGTGGGGATTGCCTGGGATGGGCTAAGGGGGGCCCTCCGATTTTCCTATGAATCCTTGCTTCAGCCCCAAATGGACATTTTCCTGCTGTGGGGCAGGCTGAGTCCTCTAGTCGTGCAGAGGTGAGCCTAATGCCTGGTGCCTTGGAGGCAGGCAAATGGGGAGGGACCCTCAGCAGAAGACCCAGGGTTAGGTTAGGCCTCAAGAGACAGCAGGTCCGAACTGCCCAGTGCTCAGAGAACTCCCAGGCCGAGTGAGATGAGGGTACAAGGGCGGGTGAGTGTGAGCCTTGGGGTTTCATCTGGAAGGGCCCACAAAGGTCGGGGTTCACCAAAAGGGGCTCTCAGGGGTTGCCCCAATTCTCTTGCCCTGAATGCTCTGTTGTTCCCCAAAATGGTGCAGTTTACTGTGGGCTGCAGGCTGAGTCCTACGTTGGGGCTTGGGTGTCCCCAATCCCCCGGAGTGGGGTGCCAGGACCCTGGGGTGGGACCCCTCTGTGGCCAACCTAGGGTAAGGGTTAGGGTCCAGGAGCCTGGGAGGGACAATCTGCAGGCTGTGCGGCGAGCTCTGTGGAGGGCTGAGAGGAGGCCATGGGGGAGGGTGAGCATGGGCCTCAGGGTTGGGGCACGGAGGGCTGCCAAAGGTGGGGATGGGCTCTGGGGGCCTCCCCAAGTTCTCATGCCCTGTACGCTCCGTAGAGCCCCAAGGGGCACGGTTTCCTGTCAGGTGGCAAGCTGAGTCCTGCGGTGGGGCACAGGTATCCCAATTCCCCTGGGCTGCCGTGTAAGCCTCCTGGGGAGGCCCCCACACCCGCGGCTGACCTAGGGCTAGGGTTAGGCCCCAGGAGCCCCGCAGGCCCGATCTGCTGGCTGTATGGCGAGCTACACGGGCTGAGGTGAGGGTGTGGGGAGGGTGAGCGTGGGCCTCAGGGTTGGGGTGCGGGAGGCCGCCGAAGTTCGCTGGTGGCTCAGGAGGGCCCTCCTGGTTCTCCCTCCCTGAATGCTCTATGGCCTCCCAATGTGCACGGTTTCCTGCGGTGTGGCAGACTTAGTCCTGCTGTGGGGCTCAGGTGTCCCGAATCCCCGCGTCTGCGGCTCCAGGCTCCTGGGGAGGGGCCCCTCCACAGATGAACTAGGATTAGGGTTGGGGCCCAGGAACCCCGCAGGCCAGATCTGCCCACTATGTGGCAAGCTCCGCTGCGGGCTGAGGTGAGGGTGCGGGGTGGGGTGAGCATTAGCTTCAAGGTTGGGTTTAGGGATCGCCGAAGTTCGCTGGGGGCTCTGGGGGCCCTCCTGGTTCTCCCGCCCTGAATGCTCTACAGCCTCCCAAGGGGCACGGTTTCCTGCATGCTCGCAAGCTTTGTCCTGCAGTGGGGCTCAGGTGTCCCCAGTCCCTGGGGCTGTGGCACCGGGCCCCAGTGGAGGGGCCCTACCCAGCCGACCTAGGGTCAGGTCTAGGCCCCCGGAACCCGGCAGGCCTGATCTGCCGGCTCTGCGATGAGCTCGGTGGCAAGCTGAAGGGAAGGTGTGGGGCGGGATGAGCGTGGGCCTCAGGGTTGGGGTGTAGGGGGCCGCCGAGGATCGCTGGGGGCTCAGGGGGGCCCTACCAGTTCTCCTGCATGGGATGCTCTGTGGCGCCCCAAGGGGCATGGTTTCCTGAGGGGTGGCAGGCTGAGTCCCGTGGTGGGGCTCAGGTGTACCCAATCCCCGGCATTAGGGTACGAATTAGGGTATGGTTTAAGGTTAGGGTATGGGTTACGGTTAGGGTATGGGTGAGGTTAGGGGTTAGGGTTAGGGTAAGGAGAGGGTACGGGTTAGGGTTGGGTTTAGGGGTTACAGGTTAGAGGTTATGGGTTAGGATATGGGTTTAGGGTTTGGGTTTAGGGTTAGGGTTAGGGTTGGAGTACGGGTTAGGTTTAGGGTACGAGTCAGGGTACGGGTTAGGGTACGCATTAGGGTACGGTTTAGGGTACGATTTAGGGTAAGTGTTGGTGTACGGATTTAGGTACGGTTTAGGGTACAGGTTAGGGTTAGGGTACGGGTTTGGGTTAGGGTACAATTTGGGGTTATGGTACAGGTTAGGTTACGGTTTAGGGTTAGGGTTAGGGTACGGGTTAGGGAACGGGTTAGGGATAGGGATAAGGTACGTTTTAGGGTTAGGTATGGGTTAGGGTATGGGTTAGGGTACAGGTTAAGGTTAGGTATGGGTTAGGGTCCGGGTTAGGGATAGGGCACGGGTTAGGGTATGGGTTAGGGTACGGGTTAGGGTATGGGTTAAGGTTAAGGTAAGGGTACTGGTTAGGGTTAGGGTACAGGTTATGGTTTAGGGTTTAGTGTTACGGTTAGGGTACGGGTTAGGGTTAGGGTACGGGTAGGGTTAGGGTACGGGTTATGGTACGAGTTAGGGTATGGGTTAAGGTCAGGGTTTAGGGTTTAGGGTTAATGTTAGGGTACGGGTTAGGGTACTTGTTAGGGTTACGGTTAGGTTTAAGGTACGGTTTAAGTTACGGGTTAGGGTACAGTTTAGGGTTAAGTTTAGGGTACGGGTTAGAGTATGTGTTAGGGTTCCGGTTAGGGTTAGGGTACAGGTGTGGGTTAGCGTTAGGGTATGGGTTAGAGTTAGGGTTAGGGTACGGGTTAGGGTACGGGTTAGGGTTAAGTTTAGGGTTAGGTTACGGGTTAGGGGTAGGGTTAGCTGAAGGGGTAGGGTTAGTGGTGGGGTTAGGGGTATGGTAGGGGTCGGGGTAGGGTTAGGGTTTAGGGTTAGGGTTTGGGGTTTGGGGTTAGTGGTTAAGGTTAGGGTTTCGTGTTTAGGGTTTCGGGATTAGGGTTAGAGGTTAGGGTTTAGGGTTTAGTGTTAATGTTAGGGTTTAGGGTTTAAGGATTACGGTTTAGGGTTAGGTTTAGGGTAGGGTTAGGGTTAGGGTAAGGGTTAGGGGTTAGGGTTAGGGTTAGCCCCCTGGAGGCCGGGAGACCCGATCCGCCAGCTGTGCGTTACGGAGGGGCGGGCTAAGGTAAGGGCTCTGGCGAGCGGGAGCGTAGGCCCAAGCATTATGGCACGGGGGGCCTTTGAAGGTCTCTGGGGCCTCGGAGGGCCCTACACGTTCTCCCGCCCTGAAAGACCGTCCGCGCCGCTAGCGGCCTGAGTGCTGGCGGGGCAGCAGGGTGAGTCTAGTGCTTGGGCTCGGGGATCCCCAATCCCCACATTGTGGCCCCTGCCCCTTGGAAGGGTCTCCTCGGGGGCCTCCCAAGGTGAGGGTTTCCCCAGGAGGATGGCAGCCCAATCCGCCGGCTGTGCAGCAAGCAGAGGGGCAGGCTGAGTTGTGGGCGCTGGCAAGCGGGAGCGTGGGTCCAAGCGTTTTGGCGTGGGGGGCCTTCGATGGTCGCCGGGGGCTCGGAAAGCCCTGCCCGTTCTCCCGCCCTGAATGACCGGCAGCACGCCTAGCGGCCTGGGTTGTGGCAGGGTAGCAGGGTCGAGTCTGGCGCTGGGGCTCGGGGGTCCCCAATCCAGGCGTTGCGGCAATAGGCGCCTTGGGATGGGCCCCTCAGTGGCCGACCTAGGGTTAGAGTTTGCCCCCAGGAGGCCGGCAGTCCCTATCCGCCCGCTCTGCAACAAGCAGAGGGGTGGGCCGAGATGAGGGCACTGGCGAGCAGGTGCGTGTGCCCAAGCGTTTTGGTGCACAGGGCCTTCGAATGTCGCCGGGGGCTCGGAGGGCTCTGCACGTTCTTCCGCCCTGAATGACCGGCGGCTACCCTGGCGGCCCGGGTAGAGGATGGGAGGTAGGGTGAGTAGGGCGCTGGGGCTCGGGGTCCCCAATCCTCGGTGTTGGGGCTCCAGGCCCCTTCGGAAGGGCTCTAGGGCACTGACCAAGCGTTACTGTTAGCCCCCAGGAGGCCGGCACACCCGATCTGCCAGCTGTGTGGCGAGCAGAGGGGCAGGCCGAGGTGAGGGCGCTGTCGAGCGGGAGCGTGGGCCCAAGCGTTTTGGCGTGGGGGGCATTCAAAATTCGCCTGGGATTCAGAGCGCCCTTCCCGTTCTACCGCGTTGAATGCCCGACGGCGCACCTAGCAGCCCGGGTTGCAGAGGGGCAGCAGGGTGAGTCCGGTGCTGGGGACTGGGGGGCCCCAATCCCAGGCGTTGCAGAGCTAGGGCCCTTGGGTTGGGCCCCTCGGGGGCCGACCAAGGGTTATTGTTAGCCCCCAGGAGGCCAGGAGACCTGATCCGCCAGCTGTGCGGCGAGCGTAGGCGTGGGCCCAGGTGAGGGCGCTTGAGAGCAAGAGCGTCGGCCCAAGCATTTTGGCGCGGGGGGCCTTCGAAGGTCATCAGGGGTTCGGAGGGCCCTTCCCGTTCTCCCGCCCTGAATGACCAGCGGCACCACTAGCGGCCCGGGGGGTGGGAGGGCAGCAGGGTGAGTCCGGCGCTGGGGCTAGGGGTTCCCAATCCCCAGCGTTGTGGCGCCAGGCCCAATGGGAGGGGCCACTTGGGGTAGACCTAGGGTTAGGGTTAGCCCCCAGGGGGCCGACAGGCCGGATCCGAGGGTTGTGTGGAGAGCGGATGGGCGGAGAGCGGATGGGCGGGCTGAGGTGAGGGGGCTGGCTAGCGGGAGCATGGGCCCAAAAGTTTTGGTGCGGGGGGCCTTCGAATGTCACCGGGGTCTTGGAGGGCCCTGCCCGTTCTCCCGCGCTGAATGACTGGCGGCGCCTCTAGTGTCGCGGGTGGCGGCGGGGCGGCCGGGTGAGTCCGGCGCTGGGGCTCGGGGTTCCCCAATCCCTGGCGTTGTGGCTCCAGGTCCCTTGGGCGGGTACCTTGGGGGCCGACCTATGGTTAGGGTTAGCCCCCAGGAGGGCGGCAGGCCCAATCCGCCAGCTCTGTGGCGATTGAAGTGGCGTGGTGAGGTGAGGGTGCTGACGACCGGGAGCGTTGGACCAAGCGTTTTGGCGTGGATGGCCTTCGTAGTCGCCAGAGGCTCAGAGGGCGCTGCCCGTTCTCCCGCCCTGAATGGCCAGCGGCGCCCGTAGTGGCCTGGTTGGAGACGGGGCGGCAAGGTGAGTCCGGCACTGGGGGGGTCCCCAATCCCCGGCGTGGCGGCGCCGGGCACTTGGGAGTGGTTCCTCGGGGGCCGACCTAGGGTAGGGTTAGCCCAAAAGAGGCCAGCAGGCCCGATCCGCCAGCTGTGCGGGGAACGGAGCGGTGGGCCGAGGTGAGGGCGCTGGCGACACTGAGCATGAGCCCAAGCGTTTTAGTGCAGGGGCCTTCGAAAGTTGGTGGGGACTCGGAGGGACCTGCCCGTTCTCCCGCTCTGAATGACCGGCGGGGCCCCTAGAGGCTCCGGTGACTGAATGGCAGCAGGGTGAGTTTGGCACTTGGGTTGGGGTCCCCATTCCCGGCGTTGTGGCGCCAGGCCACTTGGGAAGGGCCCCTCCGTGGCCGACCTACAGTTAGGGTTAGCCCCCAGGAGGCCGGCAGGCCGGTACACTGCCTGTGCATCGAGCGGAGAGTTGGGCCGAGGTGAGGGTGCTGGTGAACATGAGCCTGGGCCCAAGCGTTTTGGTTCGGGGCTCCTTCGAAGGTCGGCAGGGGTTCGAAGGGCCCTGCCCGTTCTCCCACCCTGAATGAATGGCGGCGCCCCTAGCGGCACGTGTGGGGCGGGGCAGCAGGGTGCATCCAGCGCTGGGGCTTGGGGGTTCCCAATCCCCGGTGTTGTGGCGCCAGGCCCCTTAGGAAGGGACCCTCAGGGGCCGTCCTAGGGTTAGGGTTAGTGCCCAGGAGACCGTCAGGCCCAATCCGCACACTGCGGCGAGCGGAGGTGCGGGCCAAGGTGAGGGCGCTGGGGAGCGGGAGTGTGGGCACCAGCGTTTTGGCAGGGGGAGCCTTTGAAGGTCACTGGTGGCTCAGAAGGCCCTGCCCTTCTCTCGCCCTCTATGACCGGCGGCGCCCCTAGCTGCCTGGGTGGGGACAGTGCGGCAGGGTGAGTCTGCCTCTGGGGCTCTGAGTCACCAATCCCCAGCATTGCAGAGCCAGGCCGCTTGGGATGTCCCCAAAGGGTTGACCTAGGGTTTTGGTTAGCTGCCAGGAGCCTGGCAGGCCCTATCCACCGGCTCTGAAGCAAGTGGAGGGGCGGGCCGAGGTGAGGGCGCTGGCGAGCAGGATCCTGGGAGCCATCGTTATTGCGCGGGGTGCCTTCAAACGTCAGTGTGGGCTCGGAGGGCCCTGCCTGATCTCCTGCCCTGATTGACCGGAGGGGCCTCTAGCAGCTCGGGTGGCTGAAGGGCAGCAGGGTGAGTCTGGCACATGGGCTCGGGGTCCCCATCCCCAGCGTTGCGATGCCAGGCCCCTTGGGAAGGGCCCCTCGGGGGCCGACCTATGGTTAGGGTTAGCCTCCAGGAGCCCCGCATGCCCGATACACCACCTGTGCGTCAAGCAGAGAGTTGGGCCGAGGTGAGGGTGCTGGTGAACATGAGCCTGGGCCCAAGCGTTTTGGTTTGGTGCACCTTCGAAGGTCGGCAGGGGTTCGGAGGGCCCTCCAGTTCTCCCACCCTGAATGAATGGCGGCGCCCCTAGCGGCCCGTGTGGGGTGGGGCGGCAGCGTGGATCCGGCGCTGGGGCTTGGGGGTCCCCAATCCCTGGCGTTGTGGCGCCAGGCCCCTTAGGATGGGAGCTTCGGGGGCTGTCCTAGGGTTAGGGTTAGTGCCCAGGAGGCCGGCAGGCCCGAGTCGCCGGCTCTGCTAAGAGCGGAGGTGCGAGCCGAGTTGAGGGCGATGCAGAGCGGGAGCGTGGTACCCAGCGTTTTGGCGCCCTGGGGCTTCGAATGTTGTCATGGCGCGAAGGGCCCTGCCCGTTCTCCTGCCCTGAATGACCGGGGTGCCCCTAGCAGCCCGCGTGGTGGCATGGGGGCAGGGTGAGACCGCAGTCGGGGCTTGGGTTCCCCAATCCCCGGCGTGGCAGCGCCGGGCACGTGGGAGTGGTCCCTCGGGGGCCGACCTAGGGTAGGGTTAGCCCATAGGAGGCTGGCAGGCCCGATCCGCCAGCTGTGCGGCGAGTGGAGTGGTGGGCCGAGGTGAGGGCGCTGGCGATCGGGAGCGTGGGCCCAAGCGTTTTGGCATGGGGGGCCTTTGAAGGTCGCTGGTGGCTCGGAGGTCCCCGCCCATTCTCCCGCCCTGAATGAGGACGGCGCTCCTAGCAGGCCGGGTCGCAGCGGCAGGGTGAGTCTTGCACTGGTGCTCGGGGGTCCCCAAACCCCGGCGTGGCGGTGCCAGGCCCCTTGGGAGGGGCCCCTCGGGGGCCGACGTATGGTTAGGATTAGCTCCCAGGAGGCCGTCAGGCCCGATCAGCCAGCTGTGCAGTGAGTGGAGGGGCGGGCCGAGGTGAGGCTGCTGGCGAGCGGGAGCGTGGGCCCAAGGGTTTTGGTGCGGGGAGCCTTCGAAGGTCTCCGGGTTCTCTGAGGGCCCTGCCTGTTCTCCCGCCCTGAATGACCGGCGGTACCCCTATCGGCCAGGGTGGAGGAGGGGCGGCACGTTGAGTCCGGCTCAGGGGCTCAGGGGTCCCCAATCCCCACGTTGCGGCACCAAGCCCCTTGGGAGGGGCCCTCGTGGGCCGACCAATGGTTAGGGTTAACCCCCAGGAGGCCAGCAGGCCCGATCTGCTGGCTGTGCTGCGAGGGGAGGCGCGGGCCGAGGTGAGGGTGCTGGCGAGAAGGAGCATGGGCCCAAGCGTTTTGGGGCGGGGGGACTTTGAATGTCGCAGGGGGCTCGGAGGGCCCTGCCAGTTCTCACGCCCTGAATGACCAGCGGCGCCTCTAGCAGCCCGGGTGTCAGCGGGGCAGCTCGGTCAGTCCGGCTCTGGAGCTCGTGGTTCAGCAGTCCTAGGCGTTGTGGCGCCAGGCCCCATTGGACGGGTCCCTCGGGGGCCGACCTAGGGTTTGAGTTAGCCCCCAGGAGTCGGGCAGGCCCGATCCGCCCCCTTTCGGACAATCGATGGGGCGGGCCGAGGTGAGGGCGCTGGCGAGCGGGAGCGTGGGCCCAAGCATTTTGGCGCGGGGTGCCTTTGAATGTCACCGTGAGCTAGGAGGGCTCTGCCCGTTTTCATGCCCTGAATGACCAGCGGCGGCCCTAGAAGCCCGGATGGTGGCGGGGTGGCAGGTTGAGTCCGACGCTGGGGCTCTGGTGTCCCCAATTACCGGCGTTGCGGCCCCAGACTCCTTGGGAGGGGCCCCTCGGGGGCCGAATTAGGGTTAGAGTAACACCCAGGAGGCCGCCCGTCCCGATCCACCGGCTGTACAGCAAGTGGAGGGGCAGATGGAGGTGAGGGCACTGGGGAGCGGGAGCGTGGGCCCAAGCATTTGGTGTGGGGCGCTTACTGATGTCGCGGGGGCCTCAGAGGACCCGGCCCGTTCACCCGCCCTGAATGAGGGGCGGTGCCCCTAGCGGCCCAGGTGGTGGCGGGGAGGCAGGGTGAGTCCGGCGCTGGGGCTCGGGAGTCCCCAATCCCCGGCGTAGCGGCGCCAGGTCCCTTGGGATGGGGCCCTAGGGGGCCTACCTAGGGTTAATGTTAGCCCTCAGGAGGCTGGGAGGCCCGATCTGCCGGCTGTGTGGCGAGCGGAGGGGCGGGTTGAGATGAGGGCGTGGGCGAGCGGGGACGTGGGCCCAAAGTTGCGGCGCGAGGGGCCTTCGAAGGTCGCCAGGGGCTCAGAGGGTCCTGCCTGTTTTCACACCCTGAATGACTGACGGCACTCCTCGCTGCACTGGTGGCAGCGGGGAGGCAGGGTGAGTCCGGCGCTGGGTCTCGGGGGTCTCCAATGCCCGGCGTTGTGGCGCCAGGCCCCTTGGGAAGGGTCATTTGGGGGCCGACCTAGGGTTAGGGTTAGCCCCTAGGAGGCCCACAGGCCCGATCCGCCGGCTGTGCGGCGAGCGGAGGGGTGGTCCGAGGTGAGGGCGCAGGCGAGCAGGAGCTAGGGCCCAATTGTTTTGGCGCGGGGGGTCTGCGAAGGTCGCCAGGGTCTCAGAGGGTCCTGCCTGTTTTCCCACCCTGAATGACTGACGGTGCTCCTAGCAACCCGGGTGGCGGCGGGGCGGCACGGTGAGTCCCGCGCTGGGGCTCGGGGTCAGCAATCCCAGGCGTTGTGGCGCCAGGCCCCATCGGAGGGGGCCCTCGGGGGCCAAACTAGGGTTAGGTTTAGCCACCAGAAGGCCGGCGGGCCCGATCCGCTGGCTATCCGGTGAGCGGAGGGGCGGGCCAAAATGAGGTCGCTGGCGTGCGGGAGCCTTGGCTCAAGCGTTTTGGCTCGGGGGCCCTTTGAAGGTCGCCGGGGGCTCGAAGGGCCCTGCCCATTTTCCAGCCTTGAATATCCGGCTGCACCCCTAGTGGCCCGGGTGGCATCGGGGCAGCAAGGTGAGTCCGGTGCTGGGGCACGGGGGTCCCCAATTCCCGGCGTTGCGGTGCCAGGCCCCTTGGGAGGGACCCTTTGGGGACTGAACTAGGGTTAGTGTTAGCCCCTGGGAGGCCGGCAGGCCCTATCCGCCAGCTGTGCATCGAGCGGAGGGGCGGGCCGAGGTGAGGACGCTGAAAAGCGGGAGCGTGGGTGCAAGCGTTTTGATGAGGGGTGCCTTCGAGGTCTCCCGGGGCTCGGAGGGCCCTACCTGTTCTCATGCCCTGAATGACCGGTGGCGCCACTAGCAGCCCGTGTGGTGGCAGGGCGGCATGGTGAGTGCAGCGCTGGGGCTCAGGGGTCAGCAATCCCAGGCGTTGTGGCGCCAGGCCCCATCAGACAGGCCCCTCGGGAGCCGACCTAGGGTTAGGGTTAGCCCCCAGGAGGCCGGCAGGTCCAATCCGCCAGCTGTGTGGCGAGTGGAAGGGCAGGCCGAGGTAAGGGCCATGGCGAGCGGGAGCATGGGCCCAAGCGTTTTGGCGCGGGGAGCCTTCGAAGGTTGCTGGGGGCTTGGAGGGCCCTGCCCATTCTCCCGCCCTGAATGACCAGCGATGCCCCTAGCGGCCCGGGTGGCGGCAGGGGGCATGGTGAGTCCGGCGCTCGGGCTCGGGAGTTCCCAATTCCCGTCCTTGCGGCGCCAGGCCCCTTGGGAGGGGCCACTAGGGGGTCGACCTAGGGTTAGGGTTAGCCCCCAGAAGGCCCACAGGCCCGATCTGCCAGCTGTGTGGCGAGCGGAGAGGAGGGCCAAGGTAAGGGCGCTGGCGAGTGGGAGCGTGGGCCCAAGGGTTTTGGTGAGGGGGGCCTTCGAAAATCGCCGGTGGCTCAGATGGCCCTGCCCATTCTCCCTCCCTGAATGACCGGCGGCGCCCCTAGCGGCCCAGGGTGCGGTAGGGCGGGAGGGTGAGTCCAGCGCTGGGGCTCGGGAGTCCCCAATCCCCAGTGTTGCGGCAATAGGAACCTGTGATGGGCCCCTCGGGGGCCCACCAACAGTTAGGGTAACACCCAGGAGGCTGGCAGTCCTGATCCACCGGCTGTGCAGCGAGCGGAGGGGCGGACTGAGGTGAGGGCGCAGGCGAGCGGGAGCATGGGCCCAAGCGTTTTGGCGCGGGGGGCCTTCGAAGGTCGCCAGGGGCTTGGAGGGATCTGCCCGTTCTCCCTCCCTGAATGACCGACGGTGCTCCTAGCGGCCCGGGTGGTGGGGGGGGGCGACACGGTGAGTCTAGCGCTGGGGCACGGGGGTCCCCAATTCCAGGCATTGCGGTGCCAGGTCCCTTCGGAGGGTCCCTCAGGGGCCAACCTAGGGTTATGGGTAGCCCCCAGGAGGAGGGCAGGCGTCATCCACCGGCTCTGTGGCGAGCGGAGGGGCGGGCCTAGGTGAGGGCGCTGAGGAGCAGGAGCGTGCGCTCAAGCGTTTTTCATGGGGGGGCCTTCGAAGGTCGCCGCGGGCTTGGAGGGCCCTGCCGGTTCTCCCGCCCTGAATGACCAGCGGCACACATAGCAGCCCGGGTGGCGGCAGGGCGGCAGGGTGAGTCCGGCGCTGGGGCTCGGGGGTCCCCATTCCCCGGCGTTGCAGCCCCAGACCCCTTGGGACAGGCCCCTTGGGGGCCGACCTAGGGTTTGGGTTAGCCCCCAGAAGGCCCACAGGCCCAATCCACCAGCTGTGCGGGGAGCGGAGGGGAGGGCCGAGGTAAGGGCGCTGGCGAGCAGGAGAGTGGGCCCAAGCGTTTTGGTGCGGGGGTGCCTTCCATGTTTGCTGGTGGCTTGGAGGGCCCTGCCCGTTCTCCCTCCCTGAATGACCGGCGGTGCCCCTAGCGGCCCAGGTGGTGGTAGGGCATGAGGGTGAGTTGGGCGCTGGGGCTCGGGAGTTCCCAATCCCCGGTGTTGCAGCAATAGGAACCTGGGATGGGCCCTTCGGGGGCCCACCAACGGTTAGGGTAACACCCAGGAGGCTGGCAGTCCTGATCCACCGGCTGTGCAGCGAGCGGAGGGGCGGACCAAGGTGAGGGCGCAGGCGAGCGGGAGCATGGGCCCAAGCGTTTTGGCGCGGGGGGCCTATGAAGGTCGCCAGGGGCTCGGAGGGATCTGCCCGTTCTCCCTCCCTGAATGACCAACGGTGATCCTAGCGGCCTGGGTGGTGGTGGGGGGGCGACACGGTGAGTCTGGCGCTGGGACTCGGGGGTCCCCAATTCCAGGCATTGCGGTGCCAGGCCCCTTCAGAGGGGCCCCTCAGGGGCCAACCTAGGGTTATGGTTAGCCACCAGGAGGAGGGCAGGCCTCATCCGCTGGCTCTGCGGCGAGCGGAGGGGCAGGCCAAGGTGAGGGCGCTGAGGAGCGGGAGCGTGGGCTCAAGCCTTTGTATGGGGGGGCCTTCGAAGGTCGCCGATGGCTTGGAGGGCCTTGCCCGTTCTCTCGCCCTGAAAGAATGGCGGAGCCCCTAGAAGCCCGGGTTGCTGCGGGGTGGCAGGGTGACTCCAGCGCTGGGCTCGGGGGTCCCCAATCCCTGGCGTTTGGCGCCAGGCCACTTGGGAAGGGCCCCTCGTGGGCCGACCTAGGGTTAGGGTTCATCCCCAGGAGGCCGGCAAGCCCGGAGCTAAGTGGTTCTGGCAATGTAATAAAAATGCCATACACTTATCTGTAACAAATAACAGTGTACAGGAACCCTCTTAGCCCTAACATCATCTTTTGTGAATATGGAAGCCAGCCCCAAAGTGGCCGTGGAAGTCTGACGAAAGGGCTAAGCACTTTTCTCTGAGTCACCACACTACACAGGGAAAGACCAATGTACATCATCTTTCATGAGTAGGAAGCATTAATGAAAAGGTTCTGGAATTTCGAGGACTCTGACCCATCCTTATTGGTAATAAACCACCATGTACAGGAAAACACCTTCAACTCTCATCAGTCTCCTCAATCCTGATTCCGATTCAACTTTGTGTGTGTAGGACTAGGGAAATGTCTTATTGCTAAGGAAACATCTTATTGCTAAGAAAGAACGATGTCAGGGTAATGCCCTTCAAGTCACCTCATCCTTCCTGAAGACGGAAGCAGGAATCAAGGTGGTTATGTTACCATGAGGTAAGGAAGATGAGCATATAAGTGAGAAACAACAGTGGGCAGGACCTCTCTTCCAACGAACAGTATCTTTGCTTAATGTTGAATCCCCATGGTAAGTGGTTGTGGGCATTTGTGAGGTCAAAATCTTAAGTGTTTTGTAAAACCTCTTGGTCATTCACAGATGAGACTAAGGTAGTTGGGGACTCCGAGGCAGTGATTTGTCCACTGTCAAAAATATGAAAAGATAAAAGAGACAGATGAGGTCTCCTCAGGCATTGTCCTTTATCCTCATCCTCCGTGAGGATGGCCATCTCTGGACAGCTCAGTGGCAGGGTCTCATTCACACTGGGGGCATCTGTTCCTCACAGACATCAGGCAGGGAAATGGATTTGGTTCTCTGTGCCAGCCCAGCCACAGCTGAGTGTCACAGCACCCTCTCGTGGGCTCATAAGAGTTTCGCTGTCACCAGGCAGGTCATTGTATTTGATAAACCACTGTGAGAGTTTACAATTGCCTCATCTGCAACCTCCTAGAGGCAAATGCAGGTCTCTGGTACCATGTGAAGTCATGTGAAGGCATTGTGAGAAAGTGTCCTTTTGCTTAAGAAAAACATGGCTGCGGCTCCTGGCTGGCTCAGCCAGTTAAGCATGTGCCTTTGGCTCAGGTTATGATCCCAGGGTTCTGGGATCGAGCCCGGGCTCCCTGCTCAGCAGGAAAGGAGGTAGGGAAATAGCTTAGAACCCACAGAGAATGTGAATAAAGGGGAGTGAAATGGAACTTGGTCTGTGTTTTGCTTTAGGGATTGGAAGTTAGTTTTTTCTCAATTGTGATTGTTCTTGAAACAGAAAAGCTGTATTGGTTTTTTTTTTAACTTTAATTTTTTTCTAATAATTTTTTATTATGATATGTTAGTCACTATACAGTATTTCCTTAGTTTTTGATGTAGTGTTCCGTGATTCATTATTTGCATATAACACCCAGTTCTCCATGCAATATGTACCTTCCTTAATACCCATCACTGACCCATCCCAATCCCCCACCCCTCTCCCCTCTGAAGCCCTCAGTTTGTTTCCCAGAGTCCATAGTCTCTCGTGGTTCATTCCCCCTTCTGTTTAGGGTCCATTGTCTAAAGGGACAGACAGTGGAAGTTCACCAAATATAAGATCGAAATTTCATTGTTCATTGTAGATGCCGCCAAGTAGTTCCCAGACATTCCATTCTACTGTAGTAATTCATTCTACCTGTGCAGGTGCACATGGAAGACAATTGATGCATGCATAGTGGTAATAAAACACGCCCCTCAGTAGTAGAATAATAGAGAATGCATATGTGTAAAATTATTCGACTTCAGCTTCCATGCTTTCCCTTTGGTTCCTTATTATCTATGAAATTGGACAATTTTTGTTCTCTAGGCTTAAAACTCATTGTCAGTATTTAGAGTTTTTCAATGCTGATCTTCTCCTGTATAAGTTACCAAAAACCTAAAATATGTATGAACTTTAAAAAATGCTATATTGAAAATGACAGCAGGGAAGTTCCATTTTGTGAATATTGTGTCCATGGATCTCTATTTTGACATCAGTGTTCATTAGAAATGATGACATTTCATGTGAGTATAAATATCAATGTGAAAAAGAAAAGGTAGGAAGAACTTTGAATGTTTAAGTAATTGGTGAAATGACAGGTGTGTGTGTGTCTGTGTGTGTGTGTGTCTGTGTGTGTGTGTGTGTGTGTGTGTGTGTAATTGATTTTCAGTGAAGGGTTCAGCTTCTTGTAGGGCCTCCGAGAGAGCCCAGGTGAACCTTTCAATGAGCTGGTATCTGTTTTCAGAACATGGGAATCTCTTAGTCCAATAGTCAATCAGGCAAGCTTTGAGGTCTTCAAGAGTTTCAGTCCTCAGCGATGGTGTTGCAGACCCTTGTGAACAAACCCTAGGGTATGCTCAGAGCCCTCATTAGCAGATACCAACGTGTGACGATTTCAGACAGCATTTCCCAAAGAAGTACCTCTTGATTCTCTGTCCTTGTCAGTTCCCTACACTTCCTTACACTAGTTATGTGATCAGTGTGTTTCAGGATAATCCCCACATGTGATTTTTGCTATTTCCTACTAGTCCTATCTGTTTCTCATCTTCTTCTTTTATGGTAGGGGTTGGGAAGCAACCTGTGTGGTGTAGGAAGGGGTGTGGTAGTTGTCTACCTTCAGAGGACCGAATGATGCCTAGAAATTGTACTGTAGTTTGAGGTCAATTGTCCATCCTCTGAGTGTCAGGAATTCCATCACTTTACTTTGATGCTAGTCTGTTCTTCAAGCTGTCCTCAGAAATAAGGACGTCATCCATCTAGGGAATACTGGTTTGTGTGTATGTTTTCATTTTAGGAAAGGCCTTGCTGTTCCTGAAAATAATACTGTAGAGCACCCTTTCCTGTTCTTATTGGCCATCAGTCAATCTTTTGTGAAGTATTCGTTTGTAAATAGACTTTTTATGGTTGATGAGCAGGAATTCTTTATTGACAAGTCTTTGTCAGTGTGTGTATTGCAAATCTTTACTTCCCAGCCTGCGGTTCACTTTTTCATTTTCTTATGGTCATAAGATAAGGAGAAATGTCACATTTTTATGAAGTCCCACTGAATTCTTTTAAATGGTTAGTGCACCCTATGTCCTACCCCAAGATTGACAGGTTCTACGTTTTCTTTCAGAAACTGTCCAATGGGAAGCTACAATCCATCTCAAATTTATAAATTGCATTTTGAATTCTAATAGGGTATTTATAGAATGTTTTGGATTTTCTATGTACACAATCGTATTATCTGTGAATAGTCACAATTATCCCCTCAATTCTTATACTTTTGTTTCTCTTCCCTTCTAACACTGGTAGATTCTCCGATGCCACGTTGAATAGAGCAGCATTGTTTGAAGATTTTAATATACCTTTCTCAAAATCTGACAGAAAAAGCATACAAAACATTCGTAACAAATGTGACCTAATTGACATATAGGGAACATTCCGTAATAAGTGCAGAATACATTATTTTCAAGTAGTCATAGACTCTTTACCCAAATAGATGATAGGTGGGGCCACGAATCAAGTCTACAAATGTTAAACCCTGAAATTAACTAGATTCTATTCTTAGACCACAGGGGAATTGAGCCACAGTCATAGCGAAAAGAAAACCAGGAAGTCCTTCAATGTTTAAAAATTAAATGGAACTTTGCTACATATCCTAAAGGTCAGAGAGGGAATCTCAATGGAAATTCTGAAACTTTTCTACATGAGGGCTCACACACAATGGCACTTTCTTTGTGAAGAGCATTATAATAACCTAGACAGGAGTTGAGCCTTAAGTCAGAGTTCTGCCTACCCCAGCCACACCTGGCAGCCTTGGCCTGTGGTCCCCCTCAGCTGTCCTTTCTGGTGGCCCTGAGCTAAGGGGGTCAACATGGCCATATGGAAATGGGAAGCTCCCCACTCATAGTGATGGCGGTGCCCCCTCCCCAGCTGCCCTTTCTGGTGGCTCTGAGCTAAGGGGGTCAACATGGCCGTATGGAAATTAGAAGCTCCCCACTCTTAGTGATGACGTTGCTATCATATCATCCTCACCAGTCCAACAACATGATTTCTGAGTGAAATATGACACAAGAGCAACTTCTTGGCCTTCCTTCAGGTTTGAAAATCATCTGGTGAGTCATCTATGAGAAATATGGATTCAACATGTGTTCTTTCTTCTGGAAAAGAAATAGACCCAATAGCAATTATGGCTTCCTGAACACCTGTTCCTGAGAAACATCATACTGGCTCTTTGTAGCATTTTGCCTCTTAAACTTCTCAACTAGGGTGTAGATATTTTTATGTACATTTTCATACGGTTAGAGAGGGACTCAGATGATATGAGTTACAGAGGATTTTAGTGTCAGAAACCTAAGTGGGATCCCCAAATTGACTCCAAATCCCTTGTTGTTCCATACAGGGTACTATTTCCCTCTTATCTCTGGTCTTCTCGATCTGGAAACCTATCAAGTATCAGGATTTTCTTGTCATGTGGACAAGTGGAACGAATTCAGCGGGCCTTTTCACCTCTGGCCGTGGTGATCATTAAGATCATTATCTCAGTGGAGGACCTCTGGGTAAGATACTCAAAGATCCTTAGGAATACAGACAGTATAATATTTTTCTGGTATTAAAGTTACTGAAACCAACTATCTTTTTTAGTCGATTCAGACTCTGGTATGTTCAGAGGGTGCTATAAAACAGGTCTGAAATAGTATTTAAAAACACTCAGCTCAGCCTCTTCTACAAAGTGAGCCCATGCTTATAAACATGGCTAAAATATTCCCTTACCTACGATGACTTCCCAGCCATCGTAGTGTTTATATGGTATGACTGTGACTTACATTAATCAACATTTGCAGAGAAAGAACTTAGTGCATCCAGGGGGCACTTCATGTTGAAATTAGTTTGTGACAATGAGCTACTGTGTTTTATTCTGCAGTCCAAGGGAATGGTGCCAGACATCTCTAAGGTGTCTAGCAGTTCTACAATTCTGATTTTAAGTGGTCTCTGTGCTTCAGAGATTTGGGCAGGAGAAGGGCAGGAGTCCAGAGACTGTGAACACTCTGTTACCTGTGTTGACCCTGGAGCAGGCAGCCTTCCGTGGGCATCATTTTGATTTCTTGGTACTCTTGTGAAAGGTGCTTTTGTCTCAAATTCCTCCATTTAGGAGTAATTATACTGATAAAAGGAATTTTTATCTTATATCATCTGTGGGCCCTGATCCTGGGCTGCCAGGGAAGATATCCTTTAACATTTTACCCGGCTCAAAATGACTGGGCAAAACCTCAAAGCATGGGCCCTATTTGTGCCCCAAGCACATGTTGTACATCTGCTTCGAGAAGAAAATAATAACCAAAAATGCCAACATAAAGATAAGAAAAAATAAAGAACCTCTTTGGCTCACATAAGATTAAAGTCATACTGACATGTATATACTGAAAACATAAGAAAGAGTCTGTCACTTTCTGGAATCTAAGAAGATCCTCATTGTGGTGTGTAACTCTGTACATAAAACCAAACAAAAAATATATATATATAACCCTGCCCCAAATGTTCCTTCCCCGGAGCAATCCCCTCTTGGTGAAGATTGTGTCTCCCAGGCAGCTGTCCTGACTTAGGTTTGAATAAAGGTCTCTACCTTTCTCTCTAAAATGTTTTTAAAAGTTCATTCATGCAGTGTCGACAATAACAGTGTTTTCTTGTGGAATTTCAGAAAGAAAACAGATGAACAGAGTGGAGGGGTGATGAGAGAGGCAAACAAGGAAATAGACTCAACCTTGGAGAACAAACTGAGTGCTGCTGCAGGACAGGGGCATGGGGGAAGAGTTCAATGGGTGTGGGGTATTAAGGAGGGCACTTGTGATGAGCACCGGGTACTGTATGCAGGTGAGGAATCACTAAATCCTGCCTCTGAAGCAAATATTCCATGGCATGTGAACTAACTGGAATTTAAGTAAAAGAAGAAAGGAAAAAGTGTTCTGCTTCATGAAGAGTGATGTAAAATTGTATTGATTTGGACTGTACTATTCTATACATGATAGATGTAAAACACCCTGTTGTAGGATACACTAGTTTCTTATCACATAAGGAGTCCTCAGAAAGCTGCAATGAAATATTCAGGTCTCAGAGCATGTTCATGTTCCACTGATATGTTACAGTTTGAACAGGTAGGAAAGAAGGTGGAGAGAAAGGCAACAGAAGGGGAAAGTAGGTGTGAACCTTTCATTAGTTAGCATTATAGCTTTCTCATGAAATCCTTGCGCCAGTGTGATTTTGGAAGAAGAGGAGGAATCTAGGAGCTTTGCGGGAGACGGGGGAGTTCCAGGTCTGGGTAAAGCTGACAGGGGTCCCAGAGGAGAGCTGAATGCATTCTGCAGCAGGGTGTGGGCAGGGTGGGCTCCAGGGGTGAGAGGTGAGGGCTGTGTGCAAGTTCCTGGCTGAGGACAAGTGAGGCACAGGCGGAGAGCTGGCAGAGAACCTTCTTCTGGGCCACCAGCCTCACCCAACACACACCGCCTCATCTTCTGTCCCTGTCACTCCAATTCAGACTTCCCCGAAGGTGAGTGAGAACACATCAAGAACATTCTTAACAGAAGGGAAAGCATGTGCAAAGGCTCTGGGGCAGGAGAATCCATCTATGTCCAGGAGCAGCAAGAAGGCCCTGTGGCCACAGGAGACAGCTTAGGACATGACGTCAGAGAGGTGACAGAAAGCCATTCCAGGGCTATAACCCCATGAGACGCTGTTTCACTGGGCCATCCTGGCTACAGTGTTGAGAAGAGATGACAGAGGGTTGAGGATGGCAAGACAGGTCAATGGTGAAGCTTTTCCAGGAACTCAGGCACTGTGGACCAGAGGGGTGGTCTTGGATGGAGTGGTTAGACCTATTCTGGGTCCATTTTGAAGATGGAGCTCACAGGATTTGCTGATGGGTTAGCTATTAGGAGCAGGAGAACGGAGGAATTGGGGTAACTCCCAGCTATTGTGGGTTGTCCTGATAGAGGGGAAGGAGAGGGTTTCTTGGGACGTAGGAGGTAGTCCGTGTTCCGCATGCTGAGGAAGGTGCCTTTCCCGGTGGATCTGCTGAGGTTTGTGTCTGGGAGAACCTTTCACATCTCCTCCCTCAGCAATGCTCAAGTACAAGTATCCCCCACTTTTTTTTTTTAAGATTTTATTTATTTATTCGACAGAGATAGAGACAGCCAGCGAGAGAGGGAACACAAGCAGGGGGAGTGGGAGAGGAAGAAGGCAGGCTCCCAGCAGAGGAGCCTGATGTGGGGCTCTATCCCATAACGCTGGGATCACGGCCTGATCCGAAGGCAGACGCTCAACTGCTGTGCCACCCAGGCGCCCCAAGTATCCACCACTTTTTAAACGTTCACAGTAAGACATGGGGCTTTCTTGAGAGAACTATGTTATTACCCAGCTTCAGTAAGAGGAAGAGACCTGAAGAGGATTTCCCTCTTATGAAAAAAGGTGAACAGTGAGAATCGCGTTCAGCATCTGTTTTGGGGAGAAGCACGACAGAGGCGGCGTGCACCCCAACCAGCTCCTTCCGCTGGGAACCGCTCTCTGCATCCAGACACCAGCACTTTGAATTTTGTCTGTGAGCCTCTGCTGTGCTTTATCTTCATTTATGATGGGTCTCCGTTAGATACTTGTGTCCTGAGGCCTAAGAAAAGCCAAAGAGAAGGAATTTTGGAGTCTGAGCACACTGTCTAATTGTTCGTGTAAATTAATGGTCATTATTTCTTGACACCATTTCTGCTGTGCAAGGATTCTCAGAAGCCCTGTACTTTCAAAGAGCAGGGAAACCTATACCCCATGCTGCGGGGTTAGTTTTAGTCTCCATGCTGGACAGAACATTTGATGACTGTCGGATTTTCTCCCTCAAACATTGAGACTTTGACCACCTTCACCCGTTTCTACCACCCCATCCCCGAATCTGGGACCTACCAAAAAGCTCTCAGTATCTATGCGTTCAGTATTTGTTTATTCCACGTGGAATGTACATGAGAGCATCTGGTATTTGTTTTTCTGTGTCTGAGTTACTTGGCATAAGGCCCCCAAGGTCTGTGTTTCCATGTCTGGTTCTTGTGAATAATGCTGCAGTGAACGTGGGAATGCATCTGTCTTTTTGAGGCAGTATTTTTGTGTTCTCCGAATCACTACTCAGTAGAGCCATTACTGGGTGATGTGGTAGTTGCATTTGTTTTTTCAGGAACCTCCATACCGTTTGTCACAGTGGCTGCACCAATTTCCATTCCCACCAACTGTGTACAGGGTCTCCTCGTCTGCACACCCTTGACCCCACCTGGTGTCTGTCTCTGGGACAATTGCTGTTCCAACAGTTGTCAGCGGATAGCCGAATGTGGGTTTGACTGATGTTTCCCTGACGATGATTAGTGATGTCGAACAACTTTTTGTGTCTGTTGGCACCTGTGTGCCATCTTTGGAAAGTATCTATTCACATATTCCCCCTATTTTTTTACACAGTTTTTTTTGTTTTGATTTGTATGAGTGTTGTGTGTATTTTGGATATTAGCCTCTTCTCACACATATGATTCACAGATATTTTTTTCTTATTGGGTCAGTGGCTTTTTAAGTTTTTGCTGGTTTCTTTGGCCGTGTGGAAGATTTCAGTTTGATGTTGTTCCACTTGTTTATTTTTGCTTTTGTTTTCTTTGCGATTGGTGTCCGATCTGAAGACTCTTTGCCAAAACCAATGTCGAGAGACTTAGTACCTGTGTCTTCTTGGAGGTTTATGGATTCAGGTCTTATGTTCAAATCATTCATCCATTAAAAATTTTGTGTGTGGTATAAGAAAGTGACCCAGTTATATTCTTCTGCATTTAGTGTCCAGTTTACCTGTTACCACTCACTGAAGACACAGTCCTTCCCTCATGGCATATCTTCTGCTGCTGTGTCATAAGTTGGGATCATCTACGTGTGGGTAAGTTTCTGAGCTTTCTGTTCTGTTCCACTGACATGGTGTCTGTGTTTATGCCAGTACCATCCTGTTTTGATGACAACAGCTTTGTAATCTAACTTGAAATCCAGGAGTGTGTTGACTGCACCTCTTTCTCCAGGTTGCTTTGGGTATTTGGGGTCTTTTGTGATTCCATACAAGTTTGAGGACTGTTTTTTATTTCCTCGAATAATGCCACTGGAATTCAGATAGGCATTTCATCACATCTGTTGATTGCTTTGCGTACAATGGACATGTTCACATAATTAACTCTTCCAGTTAAGGAGCGTGGCGTATGCTTCCATTTGTTTGTGTTGCCTTCCAAATCTTTGACCCATATATTCTGCCCCCCTCGACACTCATGTTTTTCATTTCTTTTCTGCCATGTGTTGAGTGTACTATGTCTTTCTCATTCTTGGTTACTTTTATTTCTAGATTTTTTTTATGCAATTGTAAATGGCGTTGCTTTTTTAATTTCTCTTTGCGAAAGTGTGTCATCAAGATACAGAAATGCAAGAAGTTGTGTCATCTGGGTGGCTCCATAAGTCGGCTCAGGTCATGATCCCAGAGTTCTGGGATTGAGCCCCGTGTTGGGCTCCCCGCTTAGCGAGGGTCTGCTTCTCCCTCCTTCTGACACTCCCCCTGCTCGTGCTTTCTCTCTTCCTGTCAAATTAATAAATAAAATCTGAAAAAAAAAGACAACAGGTCTCTGTATATTGACTTTATATCCTGCAGCTTTCTTGAATTTGTTAATTCTAACAGGTTTTTTTTGTGTGTGTGAAATCTTTCGGGATTTCATGTCATTTGCAAATAGTGACAGTTTTCCTCTATGGATTTCATATCTTTCTCTTTTTTTTAAATTGTTATTCACCCTACAGTACTGCATTTGTTTTTGATGTTGTGTTCCATGATATATTGTTTGCATATAACCCCTAGTGCTCTTTATGACACGTGCCCTCCTTTTTTTTTAAAAGTATTTATTTATTTATTCGACAGAGATAGAGACAGCCAACGGGAGAGTAAACACAAGCAGGGGGTTGGGAGAGGAAGAAGCAGGCTCACAGCGGCGGAGCCTGATGTGGGGCTCAATCCCATAATGCCAGGATCACGCCCTGAGCCGAAGGGAGACGCTTAACCGCTGTGCCACCCAGGCGTCCCAACATGTGCCCTCCTAATTACCATTCACCAGGATAACCCATTCCCCTTCCCCTCCCTTTCTGCAACCTTCAGTTTGTTTCCCAGTGTCAGTAGTCTCTCATGGTTCATCTCCCCCTCTCATTTCCCCCCTTCACTTTTCCCTTCCTTC
The DNA here is from genome assembly GCF_024610735.1 of Ursus americanus. Classification (NCBI taxonomy): domain Eukaryota; kingdom Metazoa; phylum Chordata; class Mammalia; order Carnivora; family Ursidae; genus Ursus; species Ursus americanus. The sequence goes on from NC_142132.1 coordinate 83,984,782, forward strand.
TTCTAATGTCTTCCATGCTATTCCTTCCATTCCACATAGGAGTGAAACCATATGATAATTGTCTTTTTCTGCTTGACTTAATTTCACTTAGCATAATCCCCTCCTGGTCCATCCACGTTGGTGCAAATGGTGGGTATTCATCCTTTCTGATGACTGAGTAATATTCCATTGTATAGATGAACCACATCTTCTTTGTCCATTCATCTTCTGAAGGACATCTTGGCTCCTTCCACAGTTTGCCTATTATGGACAATTGCTGCTATGAACATTGGGATACAGGTGCCCCTTCTTTTCATTACTCTGTGTCTATGGGGTAAATACCCAGTAGTGCAATTGGTGGGTCGTAGGATAGCTCTGTGTTTAACGTCTTGAGGAACCTCCATATTGTTTTCAAAAGTGGCTGTACCAGCTTGAATTCTCACGAGTAGTGTAAGAGGGCTCCCCTTTCTCCACATCCTCTCTGACTTTTTTCTTTTTCCTGTCTTGTTAATTTTTTTGAAGACTTTATTTATTTATTCCACAGAGATAGAGACAGCCAGCGAGAGAGGGAACACAAGCAGGGGGAGTGGGAGAGGAAGAAGCAGGCTGATAGCGGAGGAGCCTGATATGGGGCTCGATCCCATAATGCCAGGATCACCCCCTGAGCCAAAGGCAGACGCTTAACCATGGTGCCACCCAGGTGCCCCCTGCCTTGATAATTTTAACCATTCTAACTGGTGTAAGGTGTTATCTCATTGTCGTTTTGATTTGTATTTGCCTGATGGCAAGTGATGTGGAGCATTTATTCACGTGTCTGTTGGCCATTTGTATGTCTTCTCTGGAGAAGTATCTCTTTGTGTCTTCTGCCCATTTTTTGGGTGTCGAGTTTGAGGAGTTCTTTATAGATCTTGGATACCAGCCCTTTATCTGTAATATCATTTGCAGATATCTTCTTTGATTCCATAGGTTGCCTTTTTGTTTTGTTGATCGTTTGGTTTGCCGAGCAGAAGCTTTTTATCCTGATGAAGTGCCAATAGTTCATTTTTGATTTTATTTCCTTTGCCTTTAGAGACGTGGCTTGCAAGAAGTTGTTTTGTCCAAGGTTGAAGAGTTCTTTTGATTTTGATATGAGACAGGAATCCATTAACTTATTTTCCTGATTGTATTCGAGTCCTCTGTCTTTCTTGGTGAGTCTAGCTAAGTTTCTCAGTTTTGCTTATCTTTCCAAAAAAGGCAGCTCTCATTTTCATTTTTTTTTTGTCTTTTTAGTCTCTGTTGGATTTATTTATGCATTCCTTTTTGTTATTTCCTTATTTCTACTAATTTGGGGCTTTTTTTTCCTACTTCTTTACCACATAAATCAGGTTGTTTATTGGAGAGCATTCTCATGGATTGATGAAGACTTGAATTTCTATGAATGTCCCCCATAAAGCTACTTTTACTGCATCCCATAATTTTTTGTAAGTTGTCTTTTTCATCAGTGTCAAGGTACTTCTATTTTTTTATTTCTTCTTTGACTGTTGGTTGTTCAGTAGCATGTTGTTAAATCTCCACATATTTTTTTAAGATTATTTAAGTATCTGACAGAGAGTGAGACAGTGAGAGATGAACACAAGCAGGGGTGTGGGAGAGGGAGAAGCGGGCTTCCCACTGAGCAAGGAGCCTGATTCCAGGGTAAATCCCAGGATTTTGGGATCAGGACCTGAGCTGAAGGCAGATCCTTGACGACTGAGCCACCCAGGCCCCCCAATCTCTACCTATTTTTGACTGTCCCATTTTTTTCTTGAGACTGATTTCTAGTTTCATATCATTGTGGTTGGACAAGATTTGAAGCAGAAGGTGAAGAGAGCATTCAGATGAAAGGTTTGTTTCCTGGAGGGTTTTCTGAGGGCAGACCATGAGTTCAGTGGGGATGGAGGAAGGTTTTGTGAGACGGGGGTTGGGGTTAACCCTTGTTAGAATTACTGACTAGTACCATGCCGGCTGTGTGCTACCGTTCACACCATAGTACTGATGGACTTGTAGTTCATCAGAAATATTTTCTAGGAGGTGTAGGCATAGCCTTCACTTAAAGAAAGGTGCCATGTGAGTTCATGGCATGACCCCAGTGAGCAACCAGGATGTATGGTATTGTGGGGGATCAGAAACAGGCTTTCTGTGGGAAGTGACAGAAATAGGGTATGGTGAGCTCCATGACCATAGGTGAGGTCCCAAGTGAACTACTGGGTGTTGGGTTCTGTGGATCTGTCTCATCAGGTGCTGTGGAATTCAGGGACACCCTCCTGTCTGTGGATTTGTGTGGAGAGAGGTAGACATCAGTGTCTGGCCAGGCACGAGGGTCACACTGGAGCACCACCAGAGGTGCAGCGTGCGGGGGAGCCACTGCTTGGTTTCCACGAAAGCTGACCAGTGTCTGTGACCGTGATTCCCAGCAGCTGCAAGGGGAGAGGAGGCCGGGGGTGGTGCACATTTCCTAGAGTTGTGGTCAGGACTACTCTGGAGCCCACTGAAGTCAGCCACACCGGGCACAGAAGGCACCCAGTCAGTGTAGCTGTGGGCACTGCTCCCATGGCACTTTCGGGCCGGCTCCATGCTGCCACCTCCTGCTTTTCATCATCATCTTCAAGGTCATGTGCCTCTGCTCTTGCCCCATGGCCTCCTGGGTATTGTCGTCGACCATCTGGCCCTCGTCCCTGGTGCCCTGTGCAGTCCGATGCCAGGGTAGCCTTCTCGAGACAAACATCTGGCCCTGATGGAACATATCCATGGATCTCGTGTGATGCGATGATGATGCCCTGCCCTGGAAGTGGGCTGCAGGTCCGCAATCAGGAGAGCCATGTCTCCCTTTTCAGCATGGCCTGCCCTCCCCTCAGTCTTCTTCAGGGAAGCTGTCCCAACTTTCTGAGATGACATCTCTGAACTTAAAAAAGAATGATATTTTACATATCTCTATGCCTTAGTTCATCCATGACATGTCTTTCAACCCCGTTAGTGGGGTTTTTTTAGCAGTTCTGAAGGGCTGTCTGCTCAAGGAGGGGATGACCTGGATGGGGCAGCTTTCCCTCTCATCTCCCTCAGCATGTCTCTGAGCCCTGGGGCCATCTGTCCCACTGAGGATTGAGGGACCGGAGCCACCCCATCCTGAGCCCAGGCTGTGTCAGCTCATAGAGTGATGAGTGTCGGAGCGGTGGGCAGCTGGCATGGGCCAGGGGCAGGCAGTGTCTCCTTCTCATTCCTTCCCTCCCTTCCTCCCAGAGGTAGCTCAGAGCAGCCTTCAACCCCTGCATCTCCAGATCCCTTGACCTGTGCCTCCTGTGTTCAGCTGGTGACCTTGGAGTTTCACATTGATTCTACCTCCCGTACCCTCTCCCGTAGCAGTTCCTGGATCAGGGGACGGGTCAGACCCTTGTCTGTTTTTGGTCTTCTTCCTGTCCCGCACCCAGCCCACTCACCTTTGCATCTTCCATGTGTGTGCTTGGAAGCAAGCCCATCCACAGGGAACCTATTAGCCAAATGGATCCAGGCAATGAACATTGAAGTAGAGATCCAGGATCCATAATAAACCTGCTCTGAAACCTGTCCCAAAGTCTGTGACTCTCTCACACTGAAACAGAAACAATAATAGCTTTCTGGACTGTGAAGTGACGTGTGTCTCTCCTTCCAATCTTGAATGCATAGGTGCTGAGCCTGGACTGAAAAGGACCATGGCCCCGTGGGCTGGGATCCATGGTAAGAACTCAGTGAAATCTGAATTTGAGGCATGGAGTGAATAATTATTGTAGAGTAAATCCTCCCAAGTAGGGCTTATGCACAGTGCACAGGAAAAGCTTTTTCAAAGAGGTTCCTGAAAGAAAAATCTTTTTAAAAAATTTATTTTAATTCCAGTAGAGCTAACATACAGTGTTACATTCGTTTCAGGTGTACAATAGAGTGATTCAGTAATTCTATATATTACTCAGTGGTCATCAAGAAAAGCGTCCTCTTAATCCCCTTCATCTATTTCACTCATCCCTCTATCCACCTCCTCTCTGGTAACCATCCATTTGTTCTCTGTTGTTAAGAGTTTGTATTTTGGTGTGTCTCCTTTTTCTCTTTTAGTTATTTATATTTGTTTGTTTCTTAAATTCCCCATAAGAGTGACATGGTATGGGATTTTTCTTTCTCTGACTGACTGATTTTAGTTAGGATAATACTCTCTAGCTCCATCCATGTGGCTGCAAATGGCAAGGTTTCATTCTTTTTCAAGCCAAGTAATACTCCATTGTGTGTGTGTATGTGTGTGTGTGTGTGTGTGTGTGTGTGTGTGTGTGTGAATACACACATCTATCATCTCATTTGTCAATTTATCTACAGACACTTGGGTTGCTTACATATTGTGATATTATAAATAATGGTGCAAGAAACATAGGGGTGCACATATCCTTTTAAGTTACTGTTTTCCTAGTCTTCGGGGAAATACCAGTAGAGTGATTGTTGGATCGTAGGGTAGTTCTGTATTTAATTTTTTGGGGAACCTTCATACTGTTTTCCATGGTGGCCACCACAGTTTGCATTCCCACCCACAGTTCGCGAGGATCCCCCTTTATCCACATCCTCCCAACACCTGCTATTTGTTGTGCTTTTGATGTTAGCCATTCTGACAGGTTTGAGATATTACCTCATTGTCCTTTGGATTTACATTTTCCTGATGATGGGTGATGATGAACATCTTTTCACGGGAATGTTGGCCATTTGTATTTCTTCTTTGGGGAAATGACTGTCCATGTCTTCTACCTATTTTTTAACTGGATTATTTGTTTTTTTTTGGGGTCTAGTAGCATCAGTTCTATATGTTTTGGACACTATCCCTTTATTGCATATGATCTTTGCAAATATCTTCTCCCTTTGAGTAGGTTGTCTTATTATTTTTACGTTTTCTTTTTTTTTTTAAAGAATTTATTTATTTATTTGACAGAGATAGAGACAGCCAGTGAGAGAGGGAACACAAGCAGGGGGAGTTGGAGAGGAAGAAGCAGGCTCATAGCGGAGGAGCCTGTTGTGGGGCTCGATCCCATAACGCCGGGATCACGCCCTGAGCCGAAGGCAGAAGCCCAACCGCTGTGCCACCCAGGCGCCCCCTATTTTTACGTTTTCATTGTTCTTCTGCCGTGTGTAAACTTTTTATTTTGCTGTATTCCCAATAGTTTATTTTTGCTTTCATTTCCTTTGCCTCAGGAGACAGTCTAGAAAAACGTTGGTATGGTCCATGTCAAGAAGTTACTGTCTTCCCTCCTGCAGGATTTTTATGGATTCAGGCCTCATATTGAGGTCCTGAAACTGTTTTGTGTTTGTCTGTATTGTGTAAGAAAGCAGTCTAATTTCACTCTTTTGTGCGTAGCTGTCTAGTTTTCCCAACACCATTTGTTGTAGAGACTGTCCTTTTCCTTTTTGATATCATTGCTTGCGTTGTGGAAGATTCATGGACCACATAATTGTGGGTTTCTGTCTGAATTTGTATCCTGTTCCTTTGGTCGCTGTGTCTATTTTTGTGCCATACTCTCTTGTTAGGATGACTGCAGCTTTGTAGTATAACCTGAAATCTGAAATTTTGAGTCCTCCAGCTTTGTTTTTCTTTTCCACATTGCACTGGCTGTTCGGAATATTTAGTGGTTCCATACAAATGTTTAGGATTGTTTATTCGAGGTCTTTTGTTCTTTAATTTAAATTCAATTAGCCAACTTACAGTACATCATTAGTTTCAGATGTAGTCTTCAATAATTTTTCAGTCGTGTGTAACACCCAGTGCTCATTGTATCGTGTGACCTCCTTAATGCTACTCACCCAGTTACCCCCCCCCCCCAACTTCTCCTCCAACAATCATCAGTTTCTTGCGATAGTTAAGAGTCCATCATGGGTTTTCTCCCTTGCTGATGACTTCCTATTCTATTTTCCCTTCCTGCCCCTATGGTCTTCTTCCTTGTTTCTGATATTCCACATAGGAGTGAAAGCATATGATCATTGTCTTTCTTTCATTGACTTATTCCACTCAGCATAATACCCTCCAGCTCCACCCAGGTCGGTGTGATGGTAAGTATTCATCCTTTCTGATGGCTGAGTAATATTCCATTATATATATGATCCACATCTTCTTTATCCATTCATCTATCCATGGTCATTTGCACTCCTTCCACAGTTTGACTATTATGGATATTGCTTCTATGAACATTGTGGTGCATGTGTCCCGTCTTCACTACCTCTGTCTGTTTGGGGTAAATACCCAGTAGTGCAATTGCTGGGACATAGGGTAGCTTTATTTATAACTTCTTGAGGAAACTCCGTACCATTTTCAAGAGTGGCTGTACCGGACTGCATTCGTACAGGGGTGTAAGAGGGTTCCCGTTTCTCCACATCCTCTCCAACATGTATAGTTTCATGTCTTCTTATTTTTAGATATTTGGCCTCGTGTGATATGGCATCTATAGGGGTTTAGATTTGCATTTCCCTGAAGCCAAGTGATATGAAGCATTTATGCATGTATCTTTTGGTCACCAGTACGTCATCATCAGTGAAATGACTTCCCATTTTAATCCATCTCAAGACCTAAAGCTGGGTAAGGCACTGAAGCTGGATGATGCCATCGGTTGGAAGTGTGGAGAATTTCAAAAGATCTCCGTGGAGAGCAAGTTTAAAGGTCAGTGTGAAGCTACTAATTGGATCCGGGGAGATCTCTGAAAGTGGGGGTTCCCTCGGATGGGCTAAGGGGGGGCCTCTGATTTTTCTATGAATCCTTGCTTCAGCCCCAAATGGACAGTTTCCTGCTGTGGGGCAGGCTGAGTCCTCTAGTCGTGCAGAGGTGAGCCCAATGCCTGGTGCCTTGGAGGCAGGCAAACGGGGAGGGACCCTCAGCAGAAGACCCAGGGTTAGGTTAGGCCTCAAGAGACAGCAGGTCCGAACTGCCCAGTGCTCCGAGAACTCCCAGGGCGAGTGAGATGAGGGCACAAGGGCGGGTGAGTGTGAGCCTTGGGGTTTCAGCCGGAAGGGCCCAGAAAGGTCGGGGTTCACCAGAAGGGGCTCTCAGGGGTTGCCCCAATTCTCTTGCCCTGAATACTCTGTTGTGCCCCAAAATGGTACATTTTCCTGTGGGCTGCAGGCTGAGTCCTACGTTGGGGCTTGGGTGTCCCCAATCCCCCAGAGTGGGGTGCCAGGACCCTGGGGAGGGACCCCTCTGTGGCCAACGTAGGGTAAAGGTTAGGGTCCAGGAGCCTGGGAGGGACAATCTGCAGGCTGTGCAGCGAGCTTTGTGGAGGGCTGAGAGGAGGCCATGGGGGAGGGTGAGCATGGGCCTCAGGGTTGGGGCACGGGGGGCTGCCAAAGGTGGGGACGGGCTCCGGGGACTTCCCAAGTTCTCGTGCCCTGTAGGCTCCATAGAGCCCCAAGGGGCATGGTTTCCTGTTGGGTGGCAAGCTGAGTCCTGCGGTGGTCTCAGGTATCCCAATTCCCCGGGGCTGCCGTGTAAGCCTCCTGGGGAGGCCCCCACACCCGCGGCTGACCTAGGGCTAGGGTTGGGCCCCAGGAGCCCCGCAGGCCCGATCTGCTGGCTGTATGGCGAGCTACACGGGCTGAGGTGAGGGTGTGGGGAGGGTGAGCGTGGGCCTCAGGGTTGGGGTGCGGGAGGCCGCCGAAGTTCGCTGGTGGCTCAGGAGGGCCCTCCTGGTTCTCCCGCCCTGAATGCTCTATGGCCTCTGAGGCTCACGGTTTCCTGCGGTGTGGCAGACTTAGTCCTGCTGTGGGGCTCAGGTGTCCCAAATCCCCGCGTCTGTGGCTCCAGGCTCCTGAGGAGGGGCCCCTCCACAGATGAACTAGGATTAGGGTTGGGGCCCAGGAACCCCACAGGCCATATCTGCCCACTATGTGGTGAGCTCCGCCACGGGCTGAGGTGAGGGTGCAGGGTAGGGTGAGCATGGGCTTCAAGGTTGGGTTTAGGGATCGCCGAAGTTCGCCGGGGGCTCTGGGGGACCTCCTTGTTCTCCCGCCCTGAATGCTCTACAGCCTCCCAAGGGGCACGGTTTCCTGCGGGCTGGCAGGCTTTGTCCTGCAGTGGGGCTCAGGTGTCCCCAGTCCCTGGGGCTGTGGCACCGGGCCCCAGGGGAGGGGCCCTACCCAGCCGACCTAGGGTCATGTCTAGGCCCCAGGAACCTGGCAGGACTGATCTGCCGGCTCTGTGACGAGCTCGGTGGCAAGCTGAAGGGAAGGTGTGGGGCGGGATGAGCGTGGGCCTCAGGGTTGGGGTGTAGGGGGCCACCGAGGATTGCTGGGGGCTCCGGGGGGGCCTACCAGTTCTCCTGCACAGGATGTTCTGCGGCGCCCCAGGGGGCATGGTTTCCTGAGGGGTGGCAGGCTGAGTTCTGTGGTGGGGCTCAGGTGTACCCAATCCCCGGGGTTAGGGTACGGATTAGGGTATGGGTTAAGGTTCGGGTATGGGTTACGGTTAGGGTATGGGTGAGGGTAGGGGTTAGGGTTAGGGTAAGGAGAGGGTACGGGTTAGGGTTGGGTTTAGGGGTTACAGGTTAGAGGTTATGGGTTAGGGTACAGATTAGGGTTTAGGGTACGGGTTAGGGTTTAGGGTTTGGGTTTAGGGTTAGGGTTAGGGTTGGAGTACGGTTTAGGTTTAGGGTATGGGTTAGGGTTAGGGTACGGTTTAGGGTATGCATTATGGTACGGTTTAGGGTATGGGTTAGGGTACGGTTTAGGGTAAGTGTTGGCGTATGGATTTGGGTACGGTTTAGGGTACGGGTTAGGGTTAGGTTAAGGGTAGAGTTTAGGGTTATGGTACAGGTTAGGTTGCGGTTTAGAGTTAGGGTTAGGGTACGGGTTAGGGAACGGGTTAGGGATAGGTATAGGGTACGGTTAGTGTTAGGGTATGGGTTAGGATACGGGTTAGGGTACAGGTTAGGGTTAGGTATGGGTTTGGGTACGCGTTAGGGTATGGGTTAATGTTAAGGTAAGGGTACTGGTTAGGGTTAGGGTACGGGTTATGGTTTAGGGTTAGGGTTAGTGTATGGGTTAGGGAACAGGTTAGGGATAGGGATAGGGATAGGGTACGGTTAGGGTTAGGGTATGGGTTAGGGTACGGGTTAGGGTACAGGTTAGGGTTAGGTATGGGTTAGGGTACGCATTAGGGTATGGGTTAAGGTTAAGGTAAGGGTACGGGTTACGGTTTAGGGTTTAGGGTTACAGTTAGGGTATGGGTTAGTGTTAGGGTATGGGTAGGGTTAGGGTACGGGTTATGTTACGAGTTAGGGTATGGGTTAGGGTCAGGGTTTAGGGATTAGGGTTAAGGTTAAGGTATGGGTTAGGGTACTTGTTAGGTTTACGGTTAGGTTTAGGGTATGGTTTAAGTTACAGGTTAGGGTACATTTAGGGTTAGGGTTAGGGTACGGGTTTGGTACGGGTTAGAGTACATGTTAGGGTTATGGTTAGGGTTAGGGTACAGGTTAGGGTTAGGGTTAGGGTACGGGTTAGTGTTAGGGTTAGAGTACGGGTTAGGGTACGGGATAGGGTTAGGTTTAGGGTTAGGTTACGGGTTAGGGGTAGGGTTAGCTGAAGGGGTAGGTTTAGGGGTAGGGTTAGGGGCATGGTAGGGGTCGGGCTAGGGTTAGGGTTTATTGTTAGGGTTTGGGGTTTGGGCTTAGTGGTTAAGGTTAGGGTTTCATGTTTCGGGTTTCGGGATTAGGGTTAGGGGTTAGGGTTTAGGGTTTAGCGTTAATGTTAGGGTTTAGGGTTTAAGGGTTAGGGTTTAGGGTTAGGTTTAGGGTAGGGTTAGAGTTAGGGTAAGGTTGTGCGGCGAGCGGAGGAGTGGGCCGAGGTGAGGGCGCTGGCGAGCGGGAGTATGGTATCCAGCGTTTTGGCGGAGGGGGCCTTCTACGTCGCTAGAGGCTCAGAGGGCCCTGCCCGTTCTCCCGCCCTGAATGACCGGCAGTGTCCCTAGCGGCCCAGGCGGTGGCGGGGTGGCAGTGTGAGTCTGGCACTGCAGTTTGGGGGTCCCCAATGCCATGCGTTGCAGCGCAAGGCCCCTTGGGAGGGGCCCCTCTGGGGCCATCCTAGGGTTAGTGTTAGCACCCAGGAGTCCAGCAGGCATGATCCGCCAGCTGTGTGGTAGCGGAGGGCCAGGCTAAGGGATAGGGCGCCAGCGAGCTGGAGCGTGGGCCCAAGCATTTTGACGCGGGGGGCCTTGGAAGGTCGCCGGGGGATTGGAGGGCCCTGCTGGTTCTCCTGTCCTGAATGGCCAGCGGCGCCCCTAGCGGCCTGGGTCGTGGCAGGGCGGCACGGTGAGTATGGCGCTGGGGATCGCGGGTCCCCAATCCCTGGAGTTGCTGCGCCAGGCCCCTTGGGATGTTCCCCTCGGGGGCCAACCTAGGGTTAGTGTTAGCCCCCAGGAGGCTGGCAGGCCCGATCCGCTGGCTGTGCGGGAGCAGAGGGGCGGGCCGAGGTGAGGGCGCTTGGGAGCGGGAGCATGGGCCCAAGCATTTTGGCGCATGGGGCCTTAGAAGTTCACCGGGATTCGGAGGGCCCTGCCCATTCTCCCGCCCTGAATGACCGGCGGCGCCCCTAGTGGCCCGGGTGCAGGCGGGGTGGCAGGGTGAGTCCGGTGCTGGGGCTTGGGGGTCATCAATCCCCAGTGTTGTGGCAACAGGCCCCTAGGGAGGGGCCCCTCGGGGGCCAACCTAGGGTTAGGGTTAGCCCCCAGGAACCTGGCAGGCCCGATCCGCCTGCTGAGTGGCGAGCAGAGGGGTGGGCCAAGGTGAGTGCGCTGGCAAGCGGGAGAGTGGGCCCAAGCGTTTTGGAGCGGGGGGGGGCGGTCTTCGAAGGTCACCTGGGACTTGGAGGGCTCTGCCCGTTCTCTCGCCTGAATGACGGGCAGCGCCCCTAGCGGTCGGGGTGATGGCGGGGCGGCAGAGTGAGTCCGGTGCTGAGGCTCGGGCTTCCCTATACCCGACGTTGCAGTGCCAGGCCCCTTGGGAAGGGCCCCTCTGGGGCTGATGTAGGGTTAGAGTTAGCCCTCAGGAGGCCGGCAGGCCCGATCCACCATCTTGAGGCGAATGGAGTTGCAGTCCAAGGTGAGGGTGCTGGTGAGCGGAGTGTGGGCCCCAGCGTTTTGGTGCTGGGGGCCTTCAAAGTTCACCGGGACTCAGAGGGCCCTGCCCGTTCTCCCGCCCAAAACTACCGGTGGCGCCCTAGCACCACTGGTGTCACCGGGGCAGCAGTGTGAGTCCGGTGTTACGACTCGAGGGTCCCCAATCCCCGGCGTTGTGGCGGCAGGCCCCCTCTGGGGCTGACCTAGGATTAGAGTTAGCCCCCAGGAGGCCGGCAGGCCGGATCCTCCAGCTGTGCGGAGAGCAGAGGGGCAGGCTGAGGTGAGGGAGCTGGCGAGCTCCAGCGTGGGCCCCAGCGTTTTGGCGTGGATGGCCTCCAAAAGTCACTGGAGTCTCGAGGGCCCTGCCCATTCTCCCACCCTGAAGGACCAGTGACGCCCCAGCGGGCCCGATGTCAACAGGGCGGCAGGGTGAGTCCAGCGCTGCGGCTCCGGTGTCCCCAATCCCCAGCTTTGGGCACCAGTCCCCTTGGGAGGGGCCCCTCTGGGGCCAACCTAGGGTTAGGGTTAGCCCCCAGGAGGCCAGCAGGCCCCATACACCAGCTGTACAGCGAGCGGAGGGGTGGGCCATGGTGAGGGCACTGGCAAGCTGGAAGGTGGTACCCAAAGTTTTGGCGCTGGGGGCCCTCGAATGTTGCCGGGGACTCGGAGAGCCCTGCCCGTTCTCCCGCCCTGAATGAGTGGCGGCTCCCCTAGCAGCCTGAGTGGCGGCGCGGCGGCAGGGTGGGTCTGGCGCTGAGGCTCAGGGGTCCCCAATGCCAGGCGTTGCAGCACAAGGCCCCTGGGGAGGGGCCCCTTGGGGGCCGACCTAGGGTAAGGGTTAGCTCCTGGAGGCCGGCAGGCACAATCAGCCATCTGGGACGAATGGAGGCACGGTCGAAGATCAGGGCGCTGGCGAGCCGGAGAGTGGGCCTCAGCGTTTTGGCGCTGGGGACCTTCGAAAGTCACCGGGGCAGGGAGGGCCCTGCCCGTTCTCCTGCTCTGAATGACCGGCAGCGCCCCAAGTGGCCCGGGTGGTAGTGGAGGGGCAGGTTGAGTACATCGCTGGGGCTTGGGGGTCCCCAATCTCCAGCGTTGCGGCACCAGGCCCTTTGGGAGTGCCCTTCAGGTGCCGACCTAGGGTTAGGGTTAGCCCCCAGGAGGCCGGCAGGCCCGATATGATGGCTGTGGGGCGAGCAGTGGGGTGGGCCAAGGTGAGGGCGCTGGCGAGTGGAAGCGTGGTACCCAATGTTTTGGCGCGGGGGGCCTTCGAAGGTCGCCAGGGGTCTGTGGATCCTTCCCTTTCTCCCACCCTGAATGACTGGCGGCACCCTTAGCGGCCTGGGTGGTGGCGGGGAGGCATGGTGAGTCTGGCGCTGTGGCTCGGGAATCCCCAATCCCAGGCGTTGGGGCGCCAGGTCCCTAGGATGGGCCCTTGGGGTCGACCTAGGGTTAGGTTTAGCCCCTAGGAGGCCTGCAGGCCTGATTCGCCGGCTGTGCGACAAGCAGAGGGGTGGACTGAGGTGAGGGCCCAGGTGAGTGGGAGCATGGGCCCCAGCGTTTTGGCGCGGATGGCCTTCGAAAGTCGCTGGGTTCTCGAGAGCCCTGCCCGTTCTCCCACCCTGAAAGACCTGCGATGCCCCAGTGGGTCCGGTGTCGGCAGGGTGGCAGGGTGATTCCGGCGCTGCAGCTAGGGGGTCCCCAATCCCAGGCATTGCGGCGCCAGTCCCCTTGGGAGTGGCCCCTTGGGGGCCGACCTAGGGTAGGGTCAGCCCCCAGGAGGCCGGCAGGCCCGATACGCCACTGTGGGGCGAGCGGAGGGGTGGGCCGAGGTGAGGGTGCTGGTGAGCGGGAGTGTGGCCATAGCGGTTTGGCTCCGGGGGCCTTCGAATGTCCCGCGGCTCAGAAAGCCCTGCCCCTTCAACCGACCTGAATGACCGGCGGCGCCCCTAGCGGCCCGGGTGACGTGTGATGGCAGGGTGAGTCTGGCGTTAGGAATTGGGAGTCCCCAATCCCCGGCATTGCGGGATCAAGCCCCTTAGGATGGGCCCCTCATGGGCAGATCTAGGGTTAGGGTTAGCTCCCAGGAGGCCGGCAGGCCCGATATGCCAGCTAGACTTCGAGAGGAGGGGCGGGCTGAAGTAAAGGTGCTGGCGAGCGGGAGCGTGGGCACCAGCGTTTTGACTTGGGGCTTTAAAAGGTCGCCGGGGTCTCGAGGGCCCTGCCCGTTCTCCCACCCTGAATGAACGGCAGCACCCCAAGCCCCCGGGTGGTGGCTGGGTGGCAGGGTGCAACCGACGCTGGGGTTAGGGGTCCCCAATCCCTGGCGTTGGGGCGCCAGGCCCCTTGGGAGGGGCCCCTCGGGGGCCAACCTAGGGTTAGGTTTAGGCTCTAGGAGGCCGGCAGGCCCTATTCACCAGCTTTGTGGAGAGCGGAGTGGCAGACCGAGGTGAGAGCGCTGGTTTGTGGGAGTGTGGGCCTGGGCGTTTTGGCATGGGGGGCCTTCGAAGGTCGCCGTGTCTCGGAAGGCCCTGCCCATTCTACCGCCCTGAATGAACGGCAGCACTCCAAGCCCCCGGGTGGCGGCTGGGCGGCAGGGTGAGTCAGGTGCTGAGGCTCGGGGTCCCCAATCCGCGGCGTTGGGGCACCAGGCCCCTTCGCAGGGGCCACTCGGGGGTCGATCTAGGGTTATGGTTAGCCCCCATGAGGCCGGTGGATCCAATCAGTGGCTGTGCGGCACGCGGAGGTTTGGGCTGAGGTGAGGGCGCTGGCGAGACTGAGCATGAGCCCAAGCGTTTTAGCGTGGGGGGCCTTCGAAGGTCGGCGGGGGTTCGGAGGGACCTGCCCGTTCTCCCGCTCTGAATGACCGGCGGGGTCCCTAGCGGCTCGGGTGGCTGAAGGGCAGCAGGGTGAGTCCGGCATTTGGGCTCGGGGTCCCCATTCTCGGCTTTGGGCGCCAGGCCACTTGGGAAGGGCCCCTCGGGGGCCGACCTACAGTTAGGGTTAGCCCCCAGGAGGCCAGCAGGCCTGATACACCGCCTGTGTGTTGAGCGGAGAGTTGGGCCGAGGTGAGGGTCCTGGTGAACATGAGCCTGGGCCCAGGCATTTTGGTTCGGGGCACCATCGAAGGTCAGAGGGGGTTTGGAGTGCCCTGCCAGTTCTCCAACACTGAATGAATGGCAGCGCCCCTAGCGGCCCGTGTGGGGCGGGGCGGCAGGGTACATCCGGCGCTGGGGCTTGGGGGTCCCCAATCCCCAGCATTTCGGCGCCAGGCCCCTTAGGAAGGGACCCTCAGGGGCAGTCTTAGGGTTAGGGTTAGCGCCCAGGAGGCCAGTAGGCCTGATCTGCCAGCTGTGCGAGGAGCGGAGGTGCGGGGCGAGTTGAGGGCGATGGCGAGTGGGAGCGTGGGCCCCAGCGTTTTGGCGCCCTGGGCCTTTGAATGTTGCCATGGCTCAGAGGGCCCTGCCCATTCTCCTGCCCTGAATAACCAGCGGTGCCCCTAGTGGCTCCGTTGGCAGTGGGGCGGCAGGGTGAGTCCCGCCCTGTGGATCGTGGATCCCCAGTCCCTGGCGTCCCTGCGCCAGGCCCCTTGGGAGGGGCTCCTCGTGGGCCAACCTAGGGTTAGAGTTAGCCCCCAGGAGGCTGGCAGGCCCAATCCTCTGGCTGGGCAGCGATAGGTGGGTGGGCTGAGGTAAAGGCGCTGGGGAGCAGGAGCATGGGCCCCTGCATTTTGGCAAGGGAGGCTTCAAATTTCGCCAGTTTCTCCAGGGCCCTGTCCTTTCTCCCACCCTGAATGAACGGCGGCGCCCCTAGCTGCCCGTGTGGGGCGGGGCGGCAGGGTACATCTGGCGTTGGGGTGGGGGTCCCCAATCCCTGACGTTGCGGCGCCGGGACCCTTGGGAGGGGCCCCTCGGGGGCCAACCTAGGGTTAGGTTTAGAACTTAGGAGGCCGGCAGGCCCTATTCGCAAGCTGTGTGGAGAGCGGGGTGGCGGACCGAGGTGCGGAAGGTGCCGAGCGGGATCGTGAGCCCAAGCGTTTTGGCGCGGGGGGCCTACGAAGGTTGCCAGGGGCTCGGAGGTCCCTGCCTGTTCTCCCGCCCTGAGGGACTGGCGGCGCCCATAGTGGCTCGGGTGTTGGCGGGGCGGCAGGGTGAGTCTGGCGCTGGAGCTCGGGGGTCCCCAATCCCCAGCGTTGCAGCACCAACCCCTTGGCAGGGCCCTTCAGGGGATGATCTAGGGTTAGGGTTAGCCCCCAGGAGGCCAGCAGCCCGATCTGCCAGCGGTGTGGCAAGCGGAGGGGCGGGCCGAAGTGAGGGCGCTGGCAAGCGGGAGCGTGGGCACAAGCGTTTTGGCACAGAGGCCTTTGTAGGTTGCCATGTCTCAGAGGGCCCTGCCAGTTCTCCCGCCCTGAGGGACTGGCGGCGCCCCTTGCGGCCCATGTGTCGGCGGTGCGGCAGGGCGAGTCCAGCGCTGGGGTTCGGGGGTCCCCAATCCCTGGCGTTGCGGCGCTAGGCCCCTTGGGAGGGGCCACTCGGGGCCAACCTAGGGTTTGGGTTAGCCCGCAGGACGCCAGCAGGCTCAATCCGCCCTCTGTGTGGCGAATGGAGGGGTGGGTCGAGGTGAGGTCTCTGTCGAGCGGGAGCGTGGGCCCAAGTGTTTTGGCACCGGGGGACTTCGAATGTCCCCGGGGACTCGGCAGGCCCTGTCCATTCTCCTCCCTGAAAGACCGGCGGCGCCGCTAGCAGCCCAAGTGGCGGTGGGGCAGCAGGGTGAGTCAGGCGCTGCAGCTCGGGTATCCCCAATCCCCCGCGTTCCGTGCCAGGCACCCTGGGAGGGGCCCTTGGGGGCCAACCTAGGGTTAGGGTTAGTCCCTAGGTGGCCGGCAGGCCCTATTCGCCAGCTGTGTGGAGAGCGGAGTGGCGGACCGAGATGAGGGAGCTGGTGAGTGGGAGGGTGGGGCTGGGTGTTTTGGCGCGGGGGGGCCTTCGAAGGTGGCCGTGTCTTGGAGGGCCCTGCCCGTTCTCCCGCCCTGAATGAACGGGAACACCCCAAGCCCCCGGGTGGCGGCTGGTCGGCAGGGTGAGTCAGGTGCTGAGGCTTGGGGTCCCCAATTACCGGCATTGCGGTGCCAGGCCCCTTGGGAGGGGTCCCTCGGGCGTCGATCTAGGGTTACGGTTAGCTGACAGTAAGCCAGGGGACCCGATCAGTGGCTGTGCAATACGCGGAGGGTTGGGCCGAGGTGAGGGTGCTGGCGACTCTGAGCATGAGCCCAAGCGTTTTAGCGCGGGGGGCCTTCGAAGGTCGGCGGGGGCTCGGAGGGACCTACACATTCTCCCGCTCTGAATGTCCGGGGGGCCCCTAGCGTCTCCGGTGGCTGAAGGGCAGCAGGGTGACTACGGCACTTGGGCTCGGGGTCCACATCCCCGGCGTTGCGGTGCTAGGACACTTGGGAAGGGCCCCTCGGGGGCCGACCTACAGTTAGGGTTAGACGACAGGAGGCCGGCAGGCCCGATACACCACCTGTGCGTCGAGAGGAGAGTTGGGTTGAGGTGAGGGTGCAGGTGAACATGAGCCAGGGCCAAAGCGTTTTGGTTCGGGGCATCTTCGAAGGTTGGCAGGTGTTCGGAGGGCCCTGACCATTCTCCCAACCTGAATGAATGTCGGCACCCCTAGCGGCCCGTGTGGGGCGGGGCGGCAGGGTGCATCCGGTGCTGGGGCTTGGGGGTCCCCAATCCCCGGTGTTGCGGCGCCAGGCCCGTTAGGAAGGGACCCTCAGGGGCCATCCTAGGGTTAGGGTTAGCGCCCAGGAGGCCGACAGGCCAGATCTGCCGGCTGTGTGAGGAGCGGAGGTGCGGGCGGAGTTGAGGGCGATGGCGAGTGGGAGCATGGGCCCCAGCGTTTTGGCGCCCTGGGCCTTGGAATGTTGCCATGGCTCTGAGGGCCCTGCCCCTTCTCCTGCCCTGAATAAGCAGCGGCACCCCTAGCGGATCCCTTGGTGGTGGGGCGGCAGAGTGAGTCCCAGGCTGCGGCTGGGCTTGGGGATCTCTAATCCCCAGCTTTGCGTGGGCAAGCCCCTTGGGAGGGGTTCCTCGTGGGCCGACCTAGGGTCATAGTTAGCCCCCAGGAGGCCAGCAGGCCCAATCCTCAGGCTGGGCAGCGAGAGGTGGGCAGGCCTAGGTAAAGGCGCTGGCGAGCGGGAGCGTGGGCCCCTGCATTTTGGCGCGGGAGACTTCAAATGTCGCTGGTTTCTCCAGGGCCCTGTCCATTGTCCTGCCCTGAATGACCGGCGGCGCCCCTAGCGGCCTGGGTGGCGGCGTTGCAGCAGAGTGAGTCTGGCACTGGGGCTTGGGGTCCCTGCTCCTCAGTGTAGCTGCACCAGGGCCTTTGGGAGGGGCCCCTTGGGCCAGACCTAGGGTTAGGGTTAGCCCCCAGGAGGCCGGCAGGCCCGATCCGCCTGCTATGCAGCGAGCGGAGGGGCGGGCCGAGGTGAGGGCACTGGGGAGCGGGAGCGTGGGCACCAGCGTTTTGGCGCGGGGGGCCTTTGAAGGTCACTGGGGGCTCGGAAGGCCCTGCCCCTTCTTTCGCCCTGAATCACCGGCGGCGCCCCTAGCGGCCTGGGTTGCGACAGTGCAGCAGGGTGAGTCAGGCTCTGGGGCTCTGAGTCACCAATCCCAAGGGTTGCAGAGCCAGTCCCCTTGGGATGTGCCCCACGGGGCTGACCTAGGGTGTTGGTTAGCCCCCAGGAGCCCAGCAGGCCCTATCCACCGGCTCTGAATCAAGCGGAGGGACGGGCCGAGGTGAGCGCGCTGGCAAGCAGGAGCGTGGGAGCCAACTTTTTTGCGCGGGGGGCCTTCAAAGGCCACAGGGGTAAAGGAGGGCCCTGCCAGTTCTCCCACCCTGAATGACCCGCAGCGCCCCTAGCGGCCGGGGTGGTGGCAGGGCGGCAGGTGAATCCGGTGCTGGGGCTTGGGGGTCCCCAATCCACCGCGTTGCGGCGCCAGGCCCCTTGGGAGGGGACCATCGGGGGCTGACCTAGGGTTGGGGTTAGCCCCCAGGACGCCAGCAGGCTCAATCTGCCAGCTGTGCGGTGAATGGAGTGGTGGGTCGAGGTGAGGTCTCTGTGGAGCGGGAGCATGGGCCCAAGCGTTTTGGCGCCAGGGGCCTTTGAATGTCCCCGGGGACTCGGTGGCCCTGCCCAATCTCTTCCCTGAGTGACCGGCAGCGCCCCCAGCAGCCCAGGTGGTGGCGGGGCGGCAGGGTGAGTCAGGCGCTGCGGCTCGGGTATCCCCAATCCCCCGCGTTGCGGCGCCAGGCCCCTTGGGAGAGGTCCCTCGGGGACCAAGCTAGGGTTAGGTTTAGCCCCTAGGAGGCCGGCAGGCCCTATTTGCCAGCTGTGTGGAGATTGGATTGGCAGACCGAGGTGAGGGCGCTGGTGAGCGGGAGCGTGGGCCTGGGTGTTTTGGCCCGGGGAGCCTTTGAAGGTCTCCGTGTCTCGGAGGGCCCTGCATGTTCTCCCACTCTGAAATACCGGCGGGGCCCCTAGCGGCTTGGGTGGCTGAAGGGCAGCAGGGTGAGTCCGGCACTTGGGCTCGGGGTCCCCATCCCCGGCGTTGCGGCGCCAGGCCACTTGGGAAGGGGCCCTCGGGGGCTGACCTAGGGTTAAGGTTAGCCCCCAGGAGGCAGGCAGGCCCTATCCTCTGGCTCTGCAGCAAGCGGAGGGGCGGGCCGAGGTGAGGGCGCTGGGGAGCAGGAGCATGGGCACCAGCGTTTTGGCGCAGGGAGCCTTTGAAGGTCACCAGGGGCTCGGAAGTCCCTGCCCCTTCTCTCGCCCTGAATGACCGGCAGCGCCCCTAGCAGGCCAGGTGGTGGCAGGGCGGCAGGGTGAGTCAGGCGCTGTGGCTCGGGTATCCCCAATCCCCTGCATTCCGGTGCCAGGCCCCTTGGGAGGGGCCCCTCAGGGGCCAACCTAGGGTTAGGTTTAGCCCCTAGGAGACCAGCAGACCCTATTCACCAGCTGTGTGGAGAGCGGAGTGGCAGACCGAGGTGAGGGCGCTGGTGAGCGGGAGCGTGGGCCCGGGCCTTTTGGCACGGGGGGCCTTTGAAGGTCGCCGTGTCTCGGAGGACCCTGCCTGTTCTCCCTCCCTGAATGAACAGCAGCGCCCCAAGACCCGGGTGGTGGCTGGGCAGCAGGGTGAGTCCAGTGCTGAGGTTGGGGTCCCCAATCTCCGGCGTTGCGGTGCCAGACCCCTTGGGAGGGACCCCTCGGGGGTTGATCTAGTGTTACGGTTACCTCCAGAAGGCCTGTGGACCCGATCAGCGTCTGTGCAACACAGAGAGGGTTCGGCCGAGGTGAGGGCGCTGGCGAGCCTGAGCATGAGCCCAAGCTAAAACGCCAGGCCCCTTGGGAAAGGCCCTTGGGGGCTGACCTGTAGTTAGGGTTAGCCACCAGGAGGCCGGCAGGCCCGATACACCACCTAGGTGTCGATTGGAGAGTTGGGCTGAGGTGAGGGTGCTGGGGACCATGAGCCTGGGCCAAAGCGTTTTGGTTTGGGGCGCCTTAGAAGGTTGGCGGGTGTTCGGAGGGCCCTGCCGGTTCTCCCACCCTGAAGGAACGTCGGCGCCCCTAGCGGCCCGTGTGGGGCGGGGCGGCAGGGTGCATCCAGTGCTGGGGCTTGGGGGTCCCCAATCCCCGGTGTTGCGGCGCCAGGCCCGTTAGGAAGGGACCCTCAGGGGCCATCCTAGGGTTAGGGTTAGCGCCCAGGAGGCCGACAGGCCCGATCTGCCGGCTGTGTGAGGAGTGGAGGTGCGGGCCGAGTTGAGGGAGATGGTGAGTGGGAGCGTGGGCCCCAGCGTTTTGGCGCCCTGGGCCTTCGAATGTTGCCATGGCTCATAGCGCCCTGCCCATTCTCCTGCCCTGAATAAGCAGTGGCGCCCCTAGCGGATCCGTTGGTGTTGGGGCGGCAGGGTGAGTCCCGCACTGTGGCTCGGGATTCCTCAATCCCCAGCATTGTGGCGCCAGGCCCCTTGGAAGGGGCTCTTCCTTGGCCAACCTAGGGTTAGAGTTAGCCCCCAGGAGGCCAGCAGGCCCAATCCTCTGGCTGGGCGGCGAGAGGTGGGCAGGCCGAGGTAAAGGCCTTGGCAAGTGGGAGCGTGGGCCCCTGCATTTTGGCACGGGAGGCTTCAAATGTCGCCAGTTTCTCCAGGGCCCTGACTGTTCTACCACCCTGATTGACCAGCGGCGCCCCTACCGGCCCAGGTGGCGACAGTGTGGCAGGGTGAGTCAGGCTCTGGGGCTCTGAGTCACCAATCCCAAGCATTGCAGAGCCAGGCCCCTTGGGATGTGCCCCACGGGGCCGACCTAGGGTTTCGGTTAGCCCCCAGGAGACTGGCAGGCACTATCCACTGGCTCTGCAGCAAGCGGAGGGGTGGGCCGAGGTGAGGGCGCTGGCGAGCAGGAGCGTGGGAGCCAATTTTTTTGGCCAGGGGGCCCTTGAAGTTCGCAGGGGAAATGAAGGGCCCTGCCAATTCTCCTAGTCTGAATGACCCGCGGGGCCCCTAGCGGCCCGGGTTGTGGCGGGGCGGCAGGTGAGTCTGGCGCTGGGGATCGGGGGTCCCCAATCCACCGCGTTGGGGCACCAGGCCGCTTGGGAGGGGCCCCTCGGGGGATGACCTAGGGTTAGATCTAGCCCCCCGGACGCCAGCAAGCTCAATCCACCAGCTGTGCGGCGAAAGGAGGGGTGGGTGGAGGTGAGGTCTCTGTGGAGCGGGAGCGTGGGCCCAAGCGTTTTGGCACTGGGGGCCTTTGAATGTCTCCGGGGACTCAGCGGGCCATGCCCATTCTCCTCCCTGAATGACTGGCGGCGCCCCTAGTTGTCCAAGTGGCGGCGGGGTGGCAGGGTGAGTCAGGCGCTGCGGTTCGGGTATCCCAAATCCCCCACGTTCCAGCACCAGGCCCCTTAGGAGTGGCCTTCAGGGGCCAACCTAGGGTTAGGGTAGCCCCAAGGAGGCCAGCAGGCCCTATTCGCCAGCTGTGTGGATAGCAGAGTGGCGGACCGAGTTGAGGGCGCTGGTGAGTGGGAACGTGGGCCCGGGCGTTTTGGCGCGGGGGTCCTTTGAAAGTCGCCATGTCTCGGAGGGCCTCGCCTGTTCTCCCGCCCTGAATGAAGGGCAGGACCCCAAGACCCGGGTAGCAGCTGGGTGGCAGGTTGAGTCCAGTGCTGAGGTTGGGTCCCCAATCCCCGGCGTTGTGGCGCCAGGCCCCTTAGGAGGGGCCCCTCGGGGGTTGATCTAGGGTTACGGTTACCCCCAGAAGGCCGGTGGACCCGATCAGCGGCTATGCAACACGCGGAGGGTTGGGCCGAGGTGAGGTCGCTGGCGAGCCTGAGCATGAGCCCAGGTGTTTTAGCGCAGTGGGCCTTCGAAGGTCGGCAGGGGCTGGGAGAGCCTTGACCGTTCTCCTTCCCTGATTGACCGGTGGGCCCCTAGCGGCTCGGGTGGCTGAATAGCAGCACGGTGAGTCCGGCACTTTGGCTCGGGGTCCCCATCCCCAGCGTTGCGACATCAGGCCCCTTGGGAGGGGCCCCTCGGGGGCGAACCTAGGGTTAGGTTTAGCCCCCAGGAGGCCGGCAGGCCCTATTTGCAACCTGTGTGGAGAGTGAAGTGGCGGACCGAGGTGAGGGCGCTGGTGATTGGGAGCGTGGGCCTGGGCGTTTTGGCGCGGGGGGCCTTCGAAGGTCACCGTGTCTCGGAGGGCCCTGCCCGTTCTCCCGCCCTGAATGAACGGCAGCACCCCAAGCCCCCGGGTGGCAGCTGGGCGGCAGGGTGAGTCAGGTGCTGAGGCTCAGGGTCCCCAATCCGCGGCGTTGCAGCACCAGGCCCCTTGGGAGTGGCCCTCTGGGGTCGATCTAGGGTTACGGTTAGCCCCCAGGAAGCTGGTGGACCTGATCAGCGGCTGTGAGGCATGAGGAGGGTTCGGCCGAGGTGAGGGCGCTGGCGCGACTGAGCATGAGCCCAAGCGTTTTAGCGCGGGGGGCCTTCGAAGGTCAGCAGCAGCTTGGAGGGACCTGCCTGTTCTCCCGCTCTGAATGACCGGCGGGGCCCCTAGCGGCTCGGGTGGCTGAAGGGCAGCAGGGTGAGTCCGGCACTTGGGCTCGGAGTCCCCATCCCCAGCGTTCCGGCGCAGGGCACTTGGGAAGGGCCTCTCGGGGGCTGACCTACAGTTAGGGTTAGCCCCCAGGAGACCGGCAGGCCCGATACACCACCTATGCGTCGAGCGGAGAGTTGGGCTGAGGTGAGGGTGCTGGTGAACATGAGTCTGGCCCCAAGCATTTTGGTTTGGGGTGCCTTCGTAGGTCGGCCGGGGTTCGGAGGGCCCTGCCCGTTCTCCCACCCTGAATGAATGGCGGCGTACCTAAGGGCCCGAGTGGGGCGGGGCGGCAGGGTGCATCCGGTGCTGGGGCTTGGGTGTCCCCAATCCCCGGCGTGGTGGCGCCAGGCCCCTTGGGAGGGGCCCTCGGGGGCCGACCTAGGGTTAGGGTTAGCCCCCAGGAGGCGGCAGGCCTGATCCTCCAGCTGTGCGGAGAGCGGAGGGGCGGGCCGAGGTGAGAGCGCTGGGGAGCAGGAGCGTGGGCACCAGCGTTTTGGTGCGGGGAGCCTTTGAAGGTCACCGGGGGCTCGGAAGTCCCAGCCACTTCTCTTGCCGTGAATGACTGGCGGCGCCCCTAGCAGCCCGGGTGGCGACAGTGCGGCAGGATGAGTCTGGCTCTGGGGCTCTGAGTCACCAATCCCACGCGTTGCTGAGCCAGGCCCCTTGGGATGTGCCCCATGGGGCCAACCTAGGGTTTCGTTTTGCCCCCAAGAGCCCGGCAGTCCCTATCCACTGGGTCTGAATCAAGCGGAGGCGTGGGCCGAGATGAGGGCGCTGGTGAGCAGGAGCATGAGCCCAAGCGTTTTAGCGTGGGGGGCCTTCGAAGGTCGGCGAGGGCTCGGAGGGACCTGCCCGTTCTCCCGCTCTGAATGACTGGTGGGGCCCCTAGTCGCTCGGGTGGCTGAAGGGCAGCAGGGTGAGTCCGGCACTTGGGCTCGGAGTCCCCATCCCCAGCGTTCCGGCGCAGGGCACTTGGGAAGGGCCTCTCGGGGGCTGACCTACAGTTAGGGTTAGCCCCCAGGAGACCGGCAGGCCCGATACACCACCTATGCGTCGAGCGGAGAGTTGGGCTGAGGTGAGGGTGCTGGTGAACATGAGTCTGGCCCCAAGCATTTTGGTTCGGGGTGCCTTCGTAGGTCGGCCGGGGTTCGGAGGGCCCTGCCCGTTCTCCCACCCTGAATGAATGGCGGCGTACCTAAGGGCCCGAGTGGGGCGGGGCGGCAGGGTGCATCCGGTGCTGGGGCTTGGGTGTCCCCAATCCCCGGCGTGGTGGCGCCAGGCCCCTTGGGAGGGGCCCTCGGGGGCCGACCTAGGGTTAGGGTTAGCCCCCAGGAGGCGGCAGGCCTGATCCTCCAGCTGTGCGGAGAGCGGAGGGGCGGGCCGAGGTGAGAGCGCTGGGGAGCAGGAGCGTGGGCACCAGCGTTTTGGTGCGGGGAGCCTTTGAAGGTCACCGGGGGCTCGGAAGTCCCTGCCACTTCTCTTGCCGTGAATGACTGGCGGCGCCCCTAGCAGCCCGGGTGGCGACAGTGCGGCAGGATGAGTCTGGCTCTGGGGCTCTGAGTCACCAATCCCACGCGTTGCTGAGCCAGGCCCCTTGGGATGTGCCCCATGGGGCCAACCTAGGGTTTCGTTTTGCCCCCAAGAGCCCGGCAGTCCCTATCCACCGGGTCTGAATCAAGCGGAGGCGTGGGCCGAGGTGAGGGCGCTGGTGAGCAGGAGCATGAGCCCAAGCGTTTTAGCGTGGGGGGCCTTCGAAGGTCGGCGAGGGCTCGGAGGGACCTGCCCGTTCTCCCGCTCTGAATGACTGGTGGGGCCCCTAGTCGCTCGGGTGGCTGAAGGGCAGCAGGGTGAGTCCGGCACTTGGGCTTGGTTGCCCCATCTCCGGCGTTGGGGCACCAGGCCACTTGGGAAGGGCCCCTTGGGGGGCCAACCTACAGTTAGGGTTAGCCCCCAGGATGCCGGTAGGCCCTATACACTGACTGTGCGTCGAGCGGAGAGTTGGGCCAAGGTGAGGGTTCTGGTGAACATGAGCCTGGGCGCAAGCATTTTGTTTCTGGGTGCCATCGAAGGTGGGTGGGGGTTCGGAGGCCCCTGCCAGTTCTCCCACTCAGAATGAATGGCGGTGCCCCTAGCGGCCCGTGTGGGGCATGGCGGCAGGCTGCACCTGGCGCTGGGGCTTGGGGGTCGCCAATCCCCGGCATTGCGCCGCAAGGCTCCTTAGGAAGGGACCCTCAGGGGCCGTTTTAGGATTAGGGTTAGCGCCCATGAGGCCGGCAGGCCAGGTCCGCCAGCTGTGCGAGGAGTGGAGGTGTGGGCCGAGTTGAGGGTGATGGCGAGTGGGAGCGTGGGCCCCAGCATTTTGGCGCCCTGGGCCTTCGAATGTTGCCATGTCTCGGAGGGCCCTGCCCATTCTCCTGCCCTGAATAACCAGGGGCGCCCCTAGCGGCTCCGTTGGCGGTGTGGCTGCAGGGTGAGTCCTGAGCTGCAGCTCGGGGATCCCCAATCCCCAGCGTTGTGGGGCCAGGCCCCTTGGGAGGGGCTCCTCGTGGGCCGACCTAGGGTTAGAGTTAGCACCCAGGAGGCCGGCAGGCCCAATCCTCTGGCTGGGCGGCGAGAGGTGGGCGGGCTGACGTGAATGTTCTGGCGAGCGGGAGAGTGGGCCCAAGCGTTTTGGTGCGGGGGGGTCTTCGAAGGTCACTGGGGGCTCGGAGGGCCCTTCCCGTTCTCCCGCCCTGTGAGGACGTTGCCCCTAGCGGGTTGGGTCCCGGCGGGGCGGCAGGGTGAGTCTGGAGCTAGGGCTCGTGTGTCCCCAATCCCCGCCGTGGTGGCGCCAGGCACTTGGGAGTGGTCCCTCGGGGGCCTACCTAGGGTTAGGGTTAGCCCAAAGGAGGCTGGCAGGCCCGTTCCGCCAGCTGTGCAGCGAGAGGAGTGGTGGGCAGAGGTGAGGGCGCTGGCAAGTGGGAGCGTGGGCCCAAGCGTTTTGGCGTGGGGGGCCTTCGAAAGTCCCTGGGGGCTCAGAGATCCATGCCCCTTCTCCCGCCCTGAATGACTGGCGGCACCCCTAGCAGCCCGAGTGGCAGCGGGGCGGCTGGGTGAGTCTGGCGCTCATGCTCGTGGGTCCCCAATCCCCAGCGTGGCAGAGCCAGGACCCTTGGGGAGGGCCCCTGGGGGCCGACCTAGGTTTAGGGTTAGCCCCCAGGAGCCTGGCAGGCCTGATCTGCCAGCTGTGTGGTGAGCGGAGGGGCGGGCTGAGGTGAGAGCGCTGGCCAGCGGGAACGTGGGCCCAAGCGTTTTGGCGCAGGGGCCTTTGAAAGTCGCCGGGGGCTCGGAGGGCCCTGCCCCTTCTCCCGCCCCGAAGGACCAGCGGCGCCCCTAGCAGCCCGGGTGGCGGTGGGGTGGCAGTGTAAGTCCGGCGCTGGAGCCCGACGGTCCCCAATCCCTTGGGAGGGGCTCCTCAGGGGCCGAACTAGGTTTAGGGTTAGCCCCCAGGAGGCTGGCAAGCCGGATCCACTGGCTGTGTGGCGAGCAGAGGGTGGGGCTGAGGTGAGGGCAATGGTGAGCGGGAGCTTGGGCCCTAGCGTTTTGGCGCGGGTTGCCTTCGAAGGTCGCAGGGGGCACGGAGGGCCCTGCAAATTCTCCCACTCTGAATGAGGACGGCGCCCCTAGCGGGCCGGGTCACGGCAGGGCAGCAGGGTGAGTCAGGCGCTGGTGCTCAGGGGTCCCCAATCCCTGGCGTGGTGGTGCCAGAACCCTTGGGAGCAGCCCCTCGACAGCCAACCTAAGGTTTGGGTTAGACCCCAGGAGGCCGCCGGGCCCGATCCGCTGGTTGTGCGGCTTGCGGAGGGGCTGGCCGAGGTGAGGGCGCTGGTGAGCAGAAGCGTGGGCTGAAGCATTTTGGTGAGGGAGGCCTTCGAATGTCGCCCGGGGCTCGGAGGGCCCTGCCCCTTCTCCAACCTAGATGACCGGCAGCGCCCCTAGCGGCCTGGGTGTCGGCGGGGTGCAGGGTGTGTCCGGCGGTTTGGCTCGGGGGTCCCCAATCACTGGCGTGGCGGCGCCAGGCCCCTTGGGAGGGGCCCCTTGGGAGCCGATCTAGGGTTAGGGTTAGCCCCCAGGAGGCCGGCAGTCCCGGTCCGCTGGCTGTGTGGCAAGCAGAGGGGCGGGATGAGGAGAGGGTGCTGGCGACCAGGAGCGTAGGCCCAAGCATATTGGCGCGGGGCCTTCGAAGTTCACCAGCGGCTCGGAGGGCCCTGCCCGTTCTCCTCCCCTGAATGAGGACGGCCCCCTAGTGGGCCGGGTAGCGGCGGGGCGGCAGGGTGAGCTCAGCACTGGTGCTCGGGGGTCCCCAATCCCCGGCATGGCAGTGCCAGGCCCCTTGGGAGGGGCCCCTTTGGGTGCTGACGTAGGGATTTGGTTAGCTCCAGGAGGCCGGCAGGACCTTACTGAAGGCTTTACTGCGAGTGGAGGGAAGGGTCAACGTGAATGCACTGGCGATCGGGAGCGTGGGCCCAAGCGTTTTGGCGCGGGGGGCCTTCGAAGGTCACTGGGGGATCAAAGGGCTCAGTAAATTCTCTCGCGCTGAATGACCAGCGGCGCCCTAGTGGCCCGGGTGGCAGTGGGGTGGCAGGGTTAGCCCAGACTTGGGGCTCAGGGGTCCCCAAGCCCTGGTGTGGTGGCGCCATGCCCCTTGGGAGGGGCCCCTTGGGGGCCAACGTAGTGTTTGCGTTTAGCTCACAGGAGACCAACAGGCCCGATCCGCCGGCTGTGTGGCATGCAGAGGGGATGGCCGAGGTGAGGGCGCTGTTGAGTGGGAGCGTGGGCCCAAGCGTTTTGGCGCGGGGGGCCTTCGAAGGTCGCCGGGGGCTCAGAGGGCCCTGCCCATTCTAACGCCCTGAATGAGGACGGCGCTCCTAGCGGGCCGGGTCACAGCGGGGCGGCAGGGTGAGTTCGGCACTTGTGCTCGGGGGTCCCCAATCCCCGGCGTGGCAGCGCCAGGCCCCTTCAGAGGGGCCCCTCGTGATCCGACCTACGGTTAGGGTTAGCCCAATGGAGGCTGGCAGGCCCGATCTGCCGGCTGTGCGGCGAGTGGAGGGGCGGGCTGAGGTGAGTGCGCTGGCGAGCGGAAGCGTGGGTCCAAGCGTTTTGGCACTGGGGGCCTTCGAAGGGGGCCGGGGGCTCGGAGGGCCTGCCCATTCTCCATCCCTGAATGAGGATGGCGCCCCTAGCGGGCCGGGTTGTGGCGGGGAGACAGGGTGGGTCTGGTGGTGGTGTTTGGAGGTCCCCAATCCCCGGCGTGGTGGTGCCAGGCCCCTTGGTAGGGGCGACCTAGGGTAGGCTTAGCCCCCAGGAGGCCAGCAGGCCTGATCAACCGGCTGTGTGGCAAGCGAGGGGCGGGCTGAGGTGAGCACGGTGGCGAGCGGGGGCGTGGGCCCAAGCATTTAGGCGCAGGGGGCCTTCGAATGTCACCAGGGGCTCAGAAGGCCCTGCCCATTTTCCGCCCTGAATGACCGGTGGCTCCCCTAGCGGCCGGTGTGGTGGCGGGCCAGCAGGGTGAGTCCGGAGCTGGGGCTCGGGGGTCCCCAATCCCTGGCATGGCGGCGCGGGGCACTTGGGAGTGGTCCCTCGGGTGCCGACATAGCGTTAGGGTTAGCTCAAAGGAGGCCAGCAGGCCCCATCCACCGGCTGTGCGGATTATGGAGTGGCGGGCCAAGGTGAGGGCTCTGGCGAGCGGGAGCGTGGGCTAAGTGTTTTTGCCCAGGGTGCCTTCCAAGGTCGCCGGGGGCTCAGAGGGCCCTGCCCATTCTCCAGCCTGGAATGACTGGCGGCGCCCCTAGCAGCCCGGGTGGTGGCAGGGCGGCAGGGTGCATCTGGCGTTGCGGCTCGGGGGTCCCCAATCCCCGGCGTGGCAGCGCCAGGCCCCTTGGGATGGGCCCCTCTGGGGCTGACCTAGGGTTAGGGTTAGCCCCCAGGAGGATGGCAGGCCCAATCTGCCAGCTCTGCAGAGTGTGGAGGGGCGGGCCAACGTGAGGGCGCTGGTGAGCGGTAGCGTTGGCCCAAGCGTTTTGGCGCGGGAGGCCTTGGATGTTCGCCGGGGGCTCGGAGGGCCCTGCAAGTTCTCCCGCCCTGAATGAACGGCGGCGCCCCTAGCGGCCATGGTTTAGGCAGGAAGGCAGGGTGAGTCTGGAGCTGGGGCTCAGGGGTCCCCAATCCCCGGCGTGGTGGCTCCAGGCACTTGGGAGGGGAACCTCAGGGGCTGACCTAGGGTTAGGGTTAGCTCAAAGGAGGCCGGCAGGCCCGATACACCAGCTGTGCAGTGAGGGGAGTGGCGGGCCGAGGTCAGCGCGCTGGCGAGCGGGTGCGCGGGCCCAAGCCTTTTGGCGAGGGGGCCTTCGAAGTTCGCCAGGGGCTCGGAAGGGCCCTGCCCATTCTCCCGCCGTGAATCACCGGCGACGCCCCTAGCGGCATGGGTGGCAGCAGGGCAGCAGGGTGAGTCCGGCGCTGGGGCTCGGGCGTCCCCAATCCCCGGCGAAGCGACGCTAGGCCCCTTGCGAGGGGCCCCTCTGGGGCCGACCTAGGGTTAGGGTTAACCCCCAGGAGGACGGCAGGCTCCATCTGCTGGCTGTGCAGCGATCGGTGGGGTGGGCCAAGGTGAGGGCGCTGGCGAGTGGGAGCGTGAGCCCAAACGTTTTGTCGCGGGGGACCTTCGAAGGTCGCCGGGGGCTCGGGGGGCCCTGCCCATTCTAATGCCCTGAATGAGGACAGCGCCCCTAGTGGGCCGGGTGGTGCGGAGCGGGAGCGTGCGTCCGGCGGTGGGGTTCGGGTGTCCCCAATCCCCAGCGTGGCAGCGCCAGGCCCCTTGGGAGGGCTCCTCTGGGTCCGGCCTAGGTTTAGGGTTAGCCCAAAGGAGGCTGGCAGACCCGATCTGCTGGCTGTGTGGCGAGCGTAGGGGTGGGCCGACATGAATGTGCTGGGAGCAGGAGCGTGGGCCCCAGAGTTTTGGAGTGGGGGGCCTTTGAAGGTCACCGGGGGCTCAGAGGGCACTGCCCATTCTCCCTCCCTGAATGAGGACAGCGCCCCTAGCGGGCCAGGTCACGGAGGGGCGGCAGGGTGAGTCCAGCGCTGGTGCTCTGGGGTCCCTAAGCCCGGGCGTGACGGTGCCAGGCCCCTTGGGAGGGGACCCTCAGGGGCTGACGTACAGTTTGGGTTAGCCCCCAGGAGGCCTGCAGGCCCGATCTGCCGGCTATGCGACGTGCAGAGGGGCTGGCGGAGGTGAGGGCGCTGGCGAGTGGGAGGGTGGGCCCAAGCGTTTTGGCCCAGGGGGCCTTCGAAGGTCACAAGAGCTCGGAGGGCCCTGCCCGTTCTCCCGCCCTGAATGACTGGCGTCGTCCCTAACGGCCCGGGTGGTGGCGGGGCAGCAGGGTTCATCCGGCGGTGGGGCTCGGGGGTCCGCAATCCCCAGCGTGGTGGCGCCAGGCCCCTTGAGAGGGGCTCCTCAGGGGCCGACCTATTGTTAGGGTTAGATCCCAGGAGGCCGGCAGGCCCGAACCGCTGGCTGTGCGGCGAGCAGTGGGGCGGGCCGAGGTGAGGGCGCTGGCGAGCAGGAGCGTGGGCCCAGGCGTTTTGGTGCAGGGGGCCTTCGATGGTCACCGGGGGCTCGTAGGGCCCTGCCCATTCTCCCGCCCTGAATGACCGGTGGCGCCCCTAGCGGCCAGGGTGGCGGTGGGTCGGCAGGATGAGTCTGGAGCTCGGGCTCAGGGGTTCCCAATCCCCGGTGTTGCAGCTCCAGGCCCCTTGGGATGGGCCCCTTGGTGGCCGACCTAAGCTTAAGGTTAGCCCCCAGGAGGCCGGTAGGCCCGATCCGCCAGCTGTGCGGCGAGCGGAGGGGCGGGCCGAGTGAGGGCGCTGCCAAGCGGGAGCGTGGGCCCAAGCTTTTTGGCTCGGGGGCCTTAGAACTTCGCCGGGGGCTCAGAGGCCGTGCCCATTCTCCCTCCCTGAATGGCCGGCGACGCCCCTAGCAGCCCGCGTCATGGCGGGGCTGCAGGATGAGTCTGGCACTGGGGCTCGGGGGTCCTTAATCTCCGGGGTTGCCGTGCCAGGCCGCTTGGAGGAGCCCCTCGGGTGCCGAGCTTGGTTTAGTGTTAGCCCCCGGAGGCTGGCAGACCCGATAGGCCAGGTGTGCGGCTAGCAAAGTGGCATGCAGAGGTTAGGGCACTGGCGAGCGGGAGCGTGGGCCTAAGAGATTTGGCGCTGGGGGCATTTGAAAGTCGCCGGGGGCCCAGAGCGCCCTACCCGTTCTACCGCGCTGAATACCCGACGGCACACCTCGTGGCCCGGTTGCAGAGGGGCGTCAGGGTGAATCCGGTGCTGGGGCCCGGGGGTCCCCAATCCCCGGCGTTGCGGCGCCAGGCCCCTTGGGATTGGCCCCTCGGGGGCCGACCAAGGGTTATTGTTACCCGCCAGAAGGCCAGCAGGCCCGATCCGCCACCTGTGCGGCGAGCTGAGGGGTGGGCCCAGGTGAGCACGCTTGAGAGCGAGAGCGTGGACCCAAGCGTTTTGGAGCAGGGGGCCTTCGAAGGTCATCGGGAGATCAGAGAGCCCTACACGTTCTCCCGCCCTGAAAGACCGGTGGCGCCCCTAGCGGCCCGGGGGGCGGCGGGGCGGCAGGGTGAGTCCGGAGCTTGGGCTCCAGGGCATTGCGGCTCCAGGCCCCTTGGGAGGGGCCCCTCGGGGGCCTGCCTAGGGTTAGGGTTGGCTCCAGGAGGCCAGCAGGCCCAATCTGCCAGCTGTGTGAAGAGCGGAGTGGCGGGCCGATGTGAGGGCACTGGCGAGCAGGAGAGTGGGCCTAAGCGTTTTGGCGTGGGGGGACCATCGAAGGTCGCCGAGGGCTGGGGGGCCCTGCACGTTCTCCTGCCCTGAATGACCGGCGGCGCCCCTAGGGGCTGGTAAGGGAGGGGCAGTAGGATGAGTCCGGTGCTCGGGCTCGGGGGTCCCCAATCCCTGGCGTTGTGGTGCCAGGCCTTTGGAAGGGACCCCTCGGGGTCCGACCTAGGGTTAGGGTTAGCCCCCAGGAAGCCGGCAGGCCCGATCCGCTAGCTGTTCAGCGAGCGGAGGGGCGGCCTGAGAAGTGGGCGCTGGCGAACGGGAGCGTGGGCCCAAATGTTTTGGCGCGGGGGGCCTTCTAATGTCAGGGAGCGCTCAGAGGGCCCTGCCCATTCTCCCGCCCTGAAATACCAGCGACGCCCCTAGCAGCCTGGGTGGTGGTGGGGCAGCAGGGTGAGTCCGGTGCTGGGGCTCAGGGTTCCCCAGTCCCCGGCATTGCGATGCCAGGCCCATTAGGAGGGGCCCCATGGGGCAGACCTAGGGTTAGGGTTACACCCAGGAGGCCGGCAGGCGTGATCTGCTGGCTGTGTGGCGAGAGGAGGGGTGGGTCGAAGTGACTGCGCTGACAAACAGGAGTGTGACCCCAAGCGTTTTGGCGCAGGGGGCCTTCGAATATCACCGGGGGCTCGGAAGCCCCTGCCCGTTCTCCCACCCTGAATGACCGGCGGCATCCCTAGCGGCCCGGGGTGGCGGCGGGACGGCAGGGTGAGTTCGGCGCAGGGGCTTGGGGGGTCCTCGATCCCCGACGTTGTGGTGCTAGGCCCCTTGAGAGGGGCACCTCGGGGGAGACCTGGGTTTAGGGTTAGCCCCAGGAGGCTGGCAGGCCCGATCCGCAGGCTGTGCGGCATACGGTGTGGCGGGCCGAGGTGAGGCCGCTCGCAAGAGGGAGCATGGCTCCAAGCATTTGCGAAGTGGGCCTTCGAAGGTCGTCGAAGTCTTGGAGGGCCCTGCCCATTCTACCGCCCTGAATAACTGGCGGCGCCCCTAGCACCCCGGGTGGCGGTGGGGCGGCTGGGTGAGTCCGGTGCTGGAGCTTGGGGGTCCCCAATCCCAGGCATTGCTGCTCCAGGCCCCTTGGGATGGGCCCCTCGAGGACTGACCTAGGGTTATGATTAGCCCCAGGCGGCCTGCAGGCCCGATCTGCCGGCTGTGCAGCGAGTGGAGGGGCGGGCCGAGGTGGGGGTGTTGGGGAGCGGGAGCCTGGGCCCAAGCGTTTTTGCATGGGGGGCCTTCAAAAGTTGCCGGGGGCTCGGAGGGTCCTGCCTGTTCTCCGGCCCTGAATAACCGGCGGCGCCCCTAGCGCCCCGGGTTGCGGTGGGGTGGCTGGGTGAGTCCGGCGCTGGGGCTCGGGGGTCCCCAATCCCAGGCCTTGCAGCTCCAGGCTCCTTGGAAGGGGCCCATCGGGGCCGAACTAGGTTTAGGGTTAGCCCCCAGGAAGCTGGTAGGCCTGATCCGCTGGCTGTGCTGCCAGCAGAGTGGCACGCTGAGGTGAGGGCACTGGCGTGCAGGGGCGTGGGCCCAGCATTTTGGTGCGGGGGGCCTTTGAAAGTCGCTGGGGGCTCAAAAGTTCCTGCCCGTTTTCCCGCACTGAATGACAGGTGGTGCCCCTAGTCGCCCGGGTTGCGGTGGGGCGGCACGGTAAGTCCAGCGCTGGGGCACGGGGTTCCCCAATCCCCACGTTGCGGCACCAAGACCCTTGGGAGGGGCCCTCGTGGGCCGACCTATGGTTAGGGTTAACCCCCAGGAGGCCAGAAGGCCCGATCTGCCGGCTGTGCCGCGAGGGGAGGCGCAGGCCGAGGTGAGGGTGCTGGCGAGAAGGAGCATGGGCCTAAGCTTTTTGGGGCGGGGGGCCTTCGAATGTCGCAGGGGGCTCGGAGGGCCCTGCCCGTTCTCCCTCCCTGAATGACCGGCCGCACCCCTAGTGGCCCAGGTGGAGGCGGGGCAGCAGGGTGAGTCCGGCGCTGGGGCTTGGGGGTCCAAAATCACGGGTGTTCCAGCACCAGGCCTGTTGGGAGAGGCCCCTCTGGGGCCGACCTAGGGTTAGTGTTAGCCCCCAGGAGGCCTGCAGGCCCGATCCGCTGGCTGTGCGGTGAGTGGAGGGGCGAGCCGAGGTGAGGTCGCTGGCGAGCGAGAGCGTGCACCCAAGCGTATTGGCGTGGGGGGCCTTCAAGGTTGCCAGGGGCTCGGAGGGCCCTGCCCGTCCTCCCGTCCTGAAAGACCGACGGCACCCATAGCGGCCCGGGTGGTGACGGGGAGGCACGGTGAGTCCGACGCTGGGTTTCATGGGTCCTCAATCCCCGGCATTGCGGTGCAAGGCCACTTAGGAGGGGCCCCTCAGGGGTCGACCTAGGTTTAGGGTTAGCACCAGCAGGCCCGATCTGCCCGCTGTGCAGCGACTGGAAGGGCGGCCTGAGGTGAGGGCGCTTCAAGCGGGAGCGTGGGCCCAAGTGTTTTGGCGTGGGGAGCCTTCGAAGGTCACCGAGGACTCGGAGGGCCCTGAATGACCGGTGGCGCCCCAAGCAGCCCGGGTGGCGGTGGGGTGGCAGGGTGAGTCCGGCGCTGGGGCTCGGGGGTCCCCAACCCGGCGTTGCGGTCCCAGGCCCCTTGGGAGGGTCCCCTCGGGGACCGACCTAGGGTTAGTGTTAGTCCCCAGGAGGCCAGCAGGCCTGATCCACCGGCTGTGTGGCATGCAGAGGGGCAGGCCGAGGTGAGGGCGCTAGCGAGCGGGAGCGTGGGCCCAGGCATTTTGGCATGGGGGCCTTAGAAGTTCACCAGTGGCTTGGATGGCCCTGCCCGTTCTCCCGCCCTGAATGACCGGCGGCGACCCTAGTGGCCTGAGTGGCCTGGGGGCGGCAAGGTGAGTCCGGCGCTGGGGCTCAGGGGTACCCAATCCCCGGCGTTGTGGTGCCAGGCCTCTTGGGAGCCTACCTAGGCTTAGGGTTAGCCCCAGGAGGCCGGCAGGCCGGATCCGTCGGCTGTGCGGAGAGCGGAAGCGCTGGCTGAGGTGAGGCCGCTTGTGAGCGGGAGCGTGGGCCCAAGCGTTCTGGCGCGGGCGGCCTTCGAAGGTCGCCGGGGGCTCAGAGGGCCCTGCCCGTTCTCCCGCCCTGAATGACCGAGGGCACCCCTAGCAGCCTGGTTGGTGGCGGGGTGTTAGGTTGAGTCCGACACTGGGGCTCTGGTGTCCCCAATCCCCGACATTGTGGTGCCAGGCCCCTTGGGAGGGGCCGTTCAGGGGCTGAGGAAGGGTTATCCCCCAGGAGGCTGGCTGCCCCCATCCTCTGGCTATGCGACGATCAGAGGAGTGGGCTGAGGTGAGGGTGCTGCCTAGCGGGATCGTGGGCACAAGTGTTTTGATGCAGGGTGCCTTCGAAGGTCGCACGGGGCTCGGAGGGCCCTGCCCATTCTCACGCCCTGAATGACCGGGGGCACCCCTAGCGACCTGGTTGGTGGCAGGGTGTTAGGTTGAGTCCGACGCTGGGGCTCTGGTGTCCCCAATCCCCGACATTGCGGCGCCAGGCCCCTTGGGAGGGGCCGTTCAGGGTCTGAGGAAGGGTTATGGTTATCCCCCAGGAGGCCGGCTGCCCCGATCCTCCAGCTATGCGACGATCAGAGGGGCGGGCTGAGGTGAGGGTGCTGCCTAGCGGGAGCGTGGGCGCAAGTGTTTTGATGCAGGGTGCCTTCGAAGGTCGCCCGGGGCTCAGAGGGCCCTGCCCGTTCTCACGCCCTGAATGACCTGCGGCGCTGCTAGTGGCCCGGTTGGCGGCAGGGCGGCAAGGTGAGTCTGGCGCTGGGGCTCGGGGGTTCCCAATCCCTGGCGTTGAGGAGCCAGGCCCCTTGGGAGGGACCCCTCGGGGGCCGACCCGGTGTTAGGGTTAGGCCCCAGGAGGCCAGCAGGCCCATTCTGCCCGTTGGGTGACGAGCGGAGGGGCGGGCTGAGGTGAGGGCGCTGGCGAGCGAGAGCATGGACCCAAGCGTTTTGCGCGGTGGGCCTTCGAAGGACAACAGGGGCTCGGAGGGCCCTGCCCGTTCTCACGCCCTGAATGAGCGGCGGCGCCTCTAGCAGCACGGGTGTCATCGGGGCAGCATGGTCAGTCCGGCGCTGGAGCTCGTGGTTCAGCAGTCCCAGGCGTTGTGGTGCCAGGCCCCATCAGACGGGTCCCTCGGGGGCCGACCTAGGGTTTGAGTTAGCCCCCAGGAGACGAGCAGGCCTGATCCGCCCTGTCGGGCAAGCGAAGGGGCGGGCCGAGGTGAGGGCGCTGGTGAGTGGGAGCGTGGGCCGAAGCATTTTGTCGCGGGGAGCCTTCAAAGGTCTCCGGGGGCTCAGAGGGCCCTACCCGTTCTCCCGCACTGAATGACCGGGGGCTCCCCTGGCGGCCTGGGTGGCGGCAGAGCGGCAGGGTGAGTCTGGCGCTGGGGCTCGGGAGTCCCCAATCCCTGGCGTTGTGGCACCACGCCCCTTGGGATGGGCCCCTAGGGGGCCTACCTAGGGTTAGGGTGAGCCCCCAGGAGGCTGGGAGGCCAGATCCGCCAGCTGTGTGGCGAGCGGAGGGGCACACCGAGGTAAGGGCGATGGCGAGCGGGAGTGTGGTCCCAAGCGCTTTGGCGCGGTGGGCCTTCGAAGGTCGCTGGGGGCTCAGAGGGCCCTGCGCGTTCTCCCGCCCTGAATGACCGGCTGTGCCCCTTGTGGCACTGGTGGTGGTGGGGGGCATAGTGAGTCCGGCGCTGGGGCTCAGGAGTCCCCAATCCTCGTCGTTGCAGCGCCAGGCCCCTTGGGAGGGGCCACTAGGGGGCCGACCAAGGGTTCAGGTTAGCCCCCAGAAGGCCAGCAGGCCTGATCCACCAGCTGTGCGGCGAATGGAGGGGAGGGCCGAGGTAAGGGTGCTGGCGAGCGGGAGCGTGGGCCCAAGCATTTTGGTGAGGGGTGCCTTTGAATGTCTCCAGTGGCTTGGAGGGCCCTGCCCATTCTCCCTCCCTGAATGACCGGTGGCGCCCCTAGCAGCCCAGGTGGCGGTAGGGCTGGAGGGTGAGTTGTGCGCTGGGGCTCGGGAGTCCCCAATCCCCGATGTTGCAGCAATAGGAACCTGGCATGGGCCCCTCGGGGGCCCATCAAAGGTTAGGGTAACACCCAGGAGGCTGGCAGTCCCGATCCACCGGCTGTGCAGCGAGCGGAGGGGCAGACCAAGGTGGGGGCGCAGACGAGCGGGAGCATGGGCCCAAGCGTTTTGGCACGGGGGGGCCTTTGAAGGTCGCCAGGGGCTCGGAGGGATCTGCCCGTTCTCCCTCCGTGAATGACCAACGGTGTTCCTAGCGGCCCGGGTGGTGGTGGGGCGACGCGGTGAGTCCGGTGCTGGGGCTCGGGGTTCCCCAATCCCAGGCATTGCGGTGCCAGGCACCTTTGGAGGGGCCCCTCAGGGGCCAACCTAGGGTTATGGGTAGCCTCCAGGAGGAGGCAGGCCTCATCCACCAGCTCTGCAGTGAGCGGAGGGTCGGGCTGAGGTGAGGGCGCTGAGGAGCGGGAGCGTGGGCTCAAGCGTTTTGGATGGGGGGGCCTTCGAAGGTCGCCATGGGCTCAGAAGGCCCTGCCCGTTCTCCCACCCTGATTGACCAGCGGCACCCCAAGCGGCCCGGGTGGCAGCGGGGCGGCAGGGTGAGTCCGGCGCTAGGGCTCGGGGGTCCCTAATACCCGGCGTTGCGGCGCCAGGCCCCTTGGGACGGGCCCCTTGAGAGCCGACCTATGGTTAGGGTTAGCCCCTAGGAGGCTGGCAGTCTCGTTCTGCCCATGTGCGGTGCATGGAGGTGTGGGTGGAGGTGAGGTAGCTGGCGAGCAGGAGTGTGGGCCAGAGCATGTTGGCTTTGGCTCGGGGTTTCTTCGAAGGTCGCAGGTGGCTCGGAGGGTCCTGCCCATTCTGTCGCCCTGAAGGACTGGCGACGCCCCTAGCGCCCCATGTGGTGGTGGGGCAGCAGGGTGCGTCCGGCGCTGGGACTTGGGGGTCCCCAATCCCTGGCATGCGGTGCCAGGCCATTAGGAGGGGCCCCTCAGGGGAGACCTAGGGATAGGGTTAGCCCCCAGGAAGCCAGCAGGCCCGATTCGCCAGCTCTGCAGCGAGCAGAGGGGTGGGCCGAGGTTAGGGCGCTGGCGAGCAGAGGCATGGGAGCCAGAGTTTTTGCGTGGGGGGCCTTCGAAAGTCACAGGGGGATCGGAGGGCCCTGCCCATTCTCCCTTCCTGAATGCCTGGCAACGCCCCTAGTGCCCTGGGTGCTTGCGGAGTGGCAGAGTGAGTTCAGCAGTGGGGCTCAGGGGTCCCAAATCCCCGGCATTGCGGTGCCAGGCTCCTTGGGAGAGGCCCCTCGGGGGCCAACCTAGGGTAAGTGTTAGCCCCCAGAAGTCCAGCAGGCCCGTTCTGCCAGCTCTGTGGCAGGCGGAGGGGCAGGCAGAGGTGAAGGCGCTGGCGAGAGAGAGTGTGGGCCCAAGCGTTTTGGTGCGGGGGGCCTTCGAAGGTCGCAGGGGGCTTGGAGGGGCCTGCCCGTTCTCTCACCCTGAAAGACTGGCGGTGCCCCTAGCAGCCTGGGTTGCTGCGGGGGGCAGGGTGACTCCAGCGCTGGGCTCGGGGGTCCCCAATCCCCGGTGTTGTGGCGCCAGGCACCTTGGGAGGGGCCCCTCGGGGGCCGACCTAGGGTTAGGGTTCATCCGCAGGAGGCCAGAAAGCCCGGCACTAAGTGGTTCTGGCAATGTAACAAAAATGCCATACACTTATCTGTAAGAAACAACAGTGTACAGGAACCCTCTTAGCCCTAACATCATCCTTTGTGAATATGGAAGCCAGCCCCAAAGTGGTCGTGGAAGTCTGACGAAAGGACTAAGCACTTTTCTCTGAGTCACCACACTATACAGGGAAAGACCAATGTACATCATCTTTCACGAGTAGGAAGCATTAATGAAAAGGTTCTGGAATTTCGAGGACTCTGACCCATCCTTATTGGTAATAAACCACCATGTACAGGAAAACACCTTCAACTCTCATCAGCCTCCTCAATCCTGATTCCGATTCAACTTTGGGTGTGTAGGACTAGGGAAATGTCCACATCTTATTGCTAAGAAAGAACGATGTCAGGGTAATGCCCTTCAAGTCACATCAGCCTTCCTGAAGACGGAAGCAGGAATCAAGGTGGTTATGTTACCATGAGGTAAGGAAGATGAGCATATAAGTGAGAAACAACAGTGGGCAGGACCTCTCTTCCAAGGAACAGTATCTTTGTTTAATGTTGAATCCCTATGGTAAGTGGTTGTGGGCATTTGTGAGGTCAAAATCTTAAGTGTTTTGTAAAACCTCTTGGTCATTCACAGATGAGACTAAGGTAGTTGGGGACTCCGAGGCAGTGATTTGTCCACTGTCAAAAATATGAAAAGATAAAAGAGACAGATGAGGTCTCCTCAGGCATTGTCCTTTATCCTTGGATTTGGTTCTCTGTGCCACAGCCCAGCCACAGCTGAGTGTCACAGCGCCCTCTCGTGGACTCATAAGAGTTTGAGTGTCACCGCACCCTCTCGTGGACTCATAAGAGTTTCACTGTCACCAGGCAGGTCATTGTATTTGATAAACCACTGTGAGAGTTTACAATTGCCTTCATCTGCAACCTCCTAGAAGCAAATGCAGGTCTCTGGTACCATGTGAAGTCATGTGAAGGCATTGTGAGAAAGTGTCCTTTTGCTTAAGGAAAACATGGCTGGGGCTCCTGGCTGGCTCAGCCAGTTAAGCATGTGCCTTTGGCTCAGGTTATGATCCCAGGGTTCTGGGATCGAGCCCGGGCTCCCTGCTCAGCAGGAAAGGAGGTAGGGAAATAGCTTAAAACCCACAGAGAATGTGAATAAAGGGGAGTGAAATGGAACTTGGTCTGTGTTTTGCTTTAGGGATTGGAAGTTAGTTTTTTCTCAATTGTGATTGTTCTTGAAACAGAAAAGCTGTATTGGTTTTTTTTTTACCTTTAATTTTTTTCTAATAATTTTTTATTATGATATGTTAGTCACTATACAGTATTTCCTTAGTTTTTGATGTAGTGTTCCGTGATTCATTATTTGCATATAACACCCAGTGCTCCATGCAATATGTACCTTCCTTAATACCCATCACTGGCCCATCCCAATCCCCCACCCCTCTCCCCTCTGAAGCCCTCAGTTATTTTCCAGACTCCATAGTCTCTCGTGGTTCATTCCCCCTTCTGTTTAGGGTCCGTTGTCTAAAGGGACAGACAGTGGAAGTTCACCAAATATAAGATCGAAATTTCATTGTTCATTATAGATGCCGCCAAGTAGTTCCCAGACATTTCATTCTACTCTAGTAATTCATTATACCTCTGCAGGTGCACATGGAAGACAATTGATGCATGTATAGTGGTAATAAAACAGGCCCCTCAGTAGTAGAATAATAGAGGATGCATATGTGTAAAATTATTCGACTACAGCTTCCATGCTTTCCCTTTGGTTCCTTATTATCTATGAAATTGGACAATTTTTGTTCTCTAGGCTTAAAACTCATTGTCAGTATTTAGAGTTTTTCAATGCTGATCTTCTCATGTAAAAGTTACCAAAAACCTAAAATATGTATGAACTTTAAAAAACGCTATATTGAAAATGACAGCAGGGAAGTTCCATTTTGTGACTATTGTGTCAATGGATCTCTATTTTGACATCAGTGTTCATTAGAAATGATGACATTTTATGTGAGTATAAATATCAATGTGAAAAAGAAAAGGTAGGATGAACCTTGAATGTTTAAGTAATTGGTGAAATGACAGGTGTGTGTGTGTGTGTGTGTGTGTGTGTGTGTGTGTGTGTGTGTAATTGATTTTCAGTGAATGGTTCAGCTTCTTGTATGGCCTCCGAGAGAGCCCAGGTGAACCTTTCAATGAGTTGGTATCTGTTTTCAGAACATGGGAATCTCTTAGTCCAATAGTCCATCAGGCAAGCTTTGAGGTCTTGAAGAATTTCAGTCCTCAGCGATGGTGTTGCAGACCCTTGTGAGCAAACCCTAGGGTATGCTCAGAGCCCTCATTAGCTGGTACCAACGTGTGACGATTTCAGACAGCATTTCCCAAAGAAGTACCTCTTGAGTCTCTGTCCATGTCAGTTCCCTACACTTCCTTACACTAGTTATGTGATCAGTGTGTTTCAGGATAATCCCCACATGTGATTTTTGCTATTTCCTACTAGTCCTATCTGTTTCTCATCTTCTTCTTTTATGGTAGGGGTTGGGAAGCAACCTGTGTGGTGTAGGAAGGGGTGTGGTAGTTGTCTGCCTTCAGAGGACCGAATGATGCCTAGAAATTGTACTGTAGTTTGAGGTCAATTGTCCATCCTCTGAGTGTCAGGAATTCCTTCACTTTACTTTGATGCTAGTCTGTTCTTCAAGCTGTCCTCAGAAATAAGGATGTCATCCATCTAGGGAATACTGGTTTGTGTGTATGTTTTCATTTTAGGAAAGGCCTTGCTGTTCCTGAAAATAATACTGTAGAGCACCCTTTCCTGTTCTTATTTGCCATCAGTCAATCTTTACTGAAGTGTTTGTTTATAAATAGACTTTTTATGGTTGATGAGCAGGAATTCTTTATTGACAAGTCTTTGTCAGTGTGTGTATTGCAAATCTTTACTTCCCAGCCTTCGGTTCACTTTTTCATTTTCTTATGGTCATAAGATAAGGAGAAATGTCACATTTTTATGAAGTCCCACTGAATTCTTTTAAATGGTTAGTGCACCCTATGTCCTACCCCAAGATTGACAGGTTCTACGTTTTCTTTCAGAAACTGTCCAATGGGAAGCTACAATCCATCTCAAATTTATAAATTGCATTTTTAATTCTAATAGGATATTTATAGACTGTTTTGGATTTTCTATGTACACAATCATATTATCTGTGAATGGTCACAATTATCCCCTCAATTCTTATACTTTTTGTTTATCTTGCCTTCTAACACTGGTAGATTCTCCGATGCCACGTTGAATAGAGCAGCACTGTTTGAAGATTTTAATATACCATTCTCAAAATCTGACAGAAAAAGCAGACAAAACATTGGTAACAAATGTGACCTAATTGACATATAGGGAACATTCCATAATAAGTGCAGAATACTTTATTTTCAAGTGGTCATAGACTCTTTACCCAAATAGATAATAGGTGGGGCCACGAATCAAGTCTACAAATGTTAAACCCTGAAATTAACTAGATTCTATTCTTAGACCACAGGGGAATTGAGCCACAGTCATAGCGAAAAGAAAACCAGGAAGTCCTTCAATGCTTAAAAATTAAATGAAACTTTGCTACATATCCTAAAGATCAGAGAGGAAGTCTCCATGGAAATTCTGAACCTTTTCTACATGAGGGCTCACACACAATGGCACTTTCTTTGTGAAGAGCATTATAATAACCTAGACAGGAGTTGAGCCTTAAGTCAGAGTTCTGCCTGCCCCAGCCACACCTGGCAGCCTTGGCCTGTGGTCCCCCTCAGCTGTCCTTTCTGGTGCCCCTGAGCTAAGGGGGTCAACATGGGCATATGGAAATGGGAAGCTCCCCACTCATAGTGATGGAGGTGCCCCCTCCGCAGCTGCCCTTTCTGGTGGCTCTGAGCTAAGGGGGTCAACATGGCCGTATGGAAATTAGAAGCTCCCCACTATTAGTGATGACATTGCTATCGTATTGTCCTCACCAGTCCAACAACATGATTTCTGAGTGAAATATGACACAAGAGCAACTTCTTGGCCTTCCTTCAGGTTTGAAAATCATCTGGTGAGTCATCTATTAGAAATATGGATTCAACATGTGTTCTTTCTTCTGGAAAAGAAATAGACCCAATAGCAATTATGGCTTCCTGAACACCTGTTCCTGAGACACATCATACTGGCTCTTTGTAGCATTCTGCCTCTTAAACTTCCCAACTAGGGTGTAGATATTTTTAGGCACATTTTCAGGTGGTTAGACTGGGACTCAGATGATATGAGTCACAGAGGATTTTAGTGTCAGAAACCTAAGTGGGATCCCCAAATTGACTCCAATCCCTCGTTGTTTCATACAGGGTACTATTTCCCTCTTATCTCTGGTCTTCTCGATCTGGTAACCTATCAAGTATCAGGATTTTCTTATCATATGGACAACTAGAATGAATTCAGCGGGCCTTTGCACCTCTGCCCATGGTGATCATTAAGATCATTATCTCAGTGAAGGACCTCTGGGTAAGATACTCAAAGATCCTTAGGAATAGAGACAGTATAATATTTTTCTGGTATTAAAGTTACTGAAACCAACTATCTTTTTTGGTCGATTCAGGCTCTGGTATGTTCAGAGGGTGCTGTAAAACAGGTCTGAAATAGTATTTAAAAACACTCAGCTCAGCCTCTTCTACAAAGTGATCCAATGCTTATAAACATCGCTAAAATATTCCCTTACCTACGATGACTTCCCAGCCATCGTAGTGTTATATGGTATTACTGTGACTTACATTAGTCAACATTTGCAGAGAAAGTTCTTAGTGCATCCAGGGGGCACTTCATGTTGAAATTAGTTTGTGACAACGAGCTACTGTGTTTTATTCTGCAGTCCAAGAAATGGTGCCAGACATCTCTAAGGTGTCTAGCAGTTCTACAATTCTGATTTTAAGTGGTCTGTGTGCTTCAGAGATTTGGGCAGGAGAAGGACAGGAGTCCAGAGACTGTGAACACTCTGTTACCTGTGCTGACCATGGAGCAGGCAGCCTTCCATGGGCATCATTTTGATTTCTTGGTACTCTTGTGAAAGGTGCTTTTGTCTCAAAATCCTCCATTTAGGAGTAATTATACTGATAAAAGGAATTTTTATCTTATATCATCTGTGGGCCCTGATCCTGGGCTCCCAGGGAAGCTATCCTTTAACATTTTACCCGGCTCAAAATAACTGCACAAAAGCTCAAAGCATGGGCCCTGTTTCTACCCCAAGCACATGTTGTACATCTGCTTCGAGAAGAAAACAATAACCAAAAATGCAACATAAAGATAAGAAAAAATAAAGAACCTCTTTGGCTCCCATAAGATTAAAGTCATGCTGACATGTACATACTGAAAACATAAGAAAGAGTCTGTCACTTTCTGGAATCTAAGAAGATCCTCATTGTGGTGTGTAACTCTGTATGTAAAACAAAACAGAAAAAAAATATATAAGCCTGCACCAAATGTTCCTTCCCCGGAGCACTCCCTTCTTGGTGAAGATTGTTTCTCCCAGGAAGCTGTCCTGACTTGGGTTTGAATAAAGGTCTCTTCCTTTCTCTCTAAAATGTTTTTAAAAGTTCATTCACGCAATGTCAACAATAACAGTGTTTTCTATTTAAGTGAGAAATAAATGTTCCACTCTAGTTGCATTGGTAATAGACAAATTGAGGGTTTCTTTAGAAGAGTAAGTCTGCTTTCCAGAAAAGGCAAGGTCATTGGTCTATTGAGAATGAAGATAATTACTGCTAAACAACAAGTATGTGTTGCCCCTTCACCCAGAAACCAAAGCAGGTGTGCAGGCTTTAGGTCAGAGGCGCCTTCTTCTCCCCAGCTGATAGCACTTCTCTGCTCTGGCTGCAAGACAACCGAGGTTTTGAACGTCAGCATCAAAGTCAGCGAGGCAGCTTGCCACAGGACGCCAGTGTTCAGAGAAAGCACAGGTATGTTTGGCAAAATGTCCTATCTATGTCAGGGGTGGAGTAAAACCTCTCATTATCCCAAAACCTCCTGGGCTTTTCTCTTTTCTCTAGTTGAGCCACAAAGTGAAATTGAAGTAGCTGTCAGCATTCTGGGTTTGGTGGAAGAATTACTTAGTTTCCCTGCTGGTAGAACTTTGCAGGGGATCAAAATTTCTCTGTCCATTTACTGATTACAAATGTATTTTGACTATCTGTTTCCTAGGAACCCTCTTTTATTAGAAAGGGAAGGTGAGATTCACTCTGTGCCTGTTTGTACCATCTAATTTGTTCCTTCATCTAACAGTGTTTATTCAATTGGGCCTAAATACGGTTGAGTGGCCAGCATCTAGAGTTAGATAGCTTTTTTCATCTGATACAGACTTGGATGATGTCATTTGACAAAGGTGATGTTTCATCCTTGATTAGTTTATTCATCAGAAGAGTTAAAATTAGGGTGGAGGGAAAATTCAAAATTATCCAAAGCGGCCTGTTCCTGTTTAAAAGTTGAGCTTGACTTTCTAGTTTTACTAAATGTATTATCTCAATATTTTGAGGTGCCATATTCTCTCTGTAGTTTCTTTGGTGGTGGAGTCAGAAGGAGAGTCTGGGAATTCTTTTGGATAGTGGCATGCTGGTGGCTTCAAGGGGCTTGGCGTCAGGAGCCTTGGGGTGAAGTCTGCAACTGCTTGCCTGACCCTGGGTGCATCTCCCAGAGGTTTTGTTTCCTCTTATGAAATTGCCGGCAGATAATGTTCTGCTTAAAGGGGAACCCTCCCATCCTGTTGGTGGCAATGCAAAGTGGTGCAGCCAGTCTGGGAAACAGTGTGGGGGTTCCTCAAAAAGTTAAACATAGAACAACCACATGATCCAGCAATTGCTCTCCTAGGTATTTACCCAAAGGATACAAAAATGCAGATTCGAAGGGGGTCCATGCACCATGATGTTTACAGCAGCAATGTCCACAGTAGCCAAACTATGGAGAGAATCCCAAAGTCCATGCACTGATGAATGGGTAAAGC
This sequence comes from Ursus americanus, assembly GCF_024610735.1. Taxonomy (NCBI): domain Eukaryota; kingdom Metazoa; phylum Chordata; class Mammalia; order Carnivora; family Ursidae; genus Ursus; species Ursus americanus. The sequence goes on from NC_142132.1 coordinate 84,029,600, forward strand.
AGATGTGGGATACATATATATATATATATATATATATATATATATATATATATATATATATATATATATATATATATATATATATATATATATATATATAATGGAATATGACCCAGCTTCAAAAAGAATGAAATCTTACCATTTGCAAGGATGTGGATGGATCTAGAGTGTATTAAGGTAAGCAAAATCAGTGAGGAAAGACAAATATCCTATGCTCTCATGCTTGTGGAATTTCAGAAAGAAAACAGATGAACAGAGTGGAGGGGTGATGAGAGAGGCAAACACGGAAATAGACTCAACCTTGGAGAACAAACTGAGTGTTGCTGCAGGACAGGGGCGTGGGGGGAAGAGTTAAATGGGTGAGGGGTATTAAGGAGGGCACTTGTGATGAGCACCTGGTTCTGTATGCAGGTGAGGAATCACTAAATCCTACCCCTGAAGTGAATATTCCATGGCATGTGAACTAACTGGAATTTAAGTAATAGAAGAAAGGGAAAAGTGTTCTGCTTCATGAAGAGTGAGGTAAAATTGTAGTGAATTGGGCTGTACTATTCTATAGATGAGAGTTGTTAAACACCCTGTTGTAGGATACACTAGTTGCTTATCACATAAGGAGTCGTCAGAAAGCTACAATAAAAGATTCAGATCTCAGAGCATGTTCATGTTCCACTGATATGTTACAGTTTGCACAGGTAGGAAAGAAGGTGGAGAGAAAGGCAACAGAAGGGGAAAGTACGTGTGAACCTTTCATTAGTTAGCGTTATAGCTTTCTCATGAAAGCCTTGCGCCAGTGTGATTTTGGAAGAAGAGGAGGAATCCGGGAGCTTTTCAGGAGACGGGGGAGTTCCAGGTCTGGGTAAAGCTGACAGGGGTCCCAGAGGAGAGCTGAATGCATTCTGCAGCAGGGTGTGGGCAGGGTGGGCTCCAGGGGTGGCTGTGGGTCTCCTGGGTGAGAGTTGTGACAGGTGAGGGCTGTGTGCAAGTTCCTGGCTGAGGACAAGTGAGGCACAGGCGGAGAGCTGGCAGAGAACCTTCTTCTGGGCCACCAGCCTCACCCAACACACACAGCCTCATCTTCTGTCCCTGTCACTCCAATTAGGACTTCTCCGAAGGTGAGTGAGAACACATCAAGAGCATTTGAAACAGAAGGGAAAGCATGTGCAAAGGCTCTGGGGCAGGAGAATTCCAGCTATGTCCAGGAGCAGCAAGAAGGCCCTGTGGCCACAGGAGACAGCTTAGGACATGAGCTCAGAGAGCTGACAGAGGGCGACAGAAAGCCATTCCAGGGCTATAACCCCATGAGACCCTGTTTCACTGGGCCATCCTGGCTACAGTGTTGAGAACAGATGGCAGAGGGTTGAAGATGGCAAGGCAGATCAATGACAAAGCTTTTCCAGGAATTCAGGCACTGTGGACCAGACAGGTGGCCTTGGATGGAGTGGTTAGACCTATTCTGGGTCCATTTTGAAGATGGAGCTCACAGGATTTGCTGATGGGTTAGCTATTAGGAGCAGGAGAATGGAGGAATTAGGGTAACTCCCAGCTGTTGTGGGTTGTCCTGATTGAGGGGAGGAGAGGGTTTCTCGGGGGGTAGGAGGTAGTCTGTGTTCCGCATGCTGAGGAAGGTGCCTTTCCCGGTGGATCTGCCTAGGTTTGTGTCTGGGAGAACCTTTCACATCTCCTCCCTCAGCAATGCTCAAGTACAAGTATCCCCCACTTTTTAAACGTTCACAGTAAGACACTGGGCTTTCCTGAAAGAGCTACGCTATTACCCAGCTTCAGTAAGAGGAAGAGACCTGAAGAGGATTTCCCTCTTATGAAAAAAGGTGAACAGTGAGAATCTCGTTCAGCATCTATTTTGGGGAGAAGCACGACAGAGGCGGCGTGCACCCCAACCAGCTCCTTCCTCTGGGAACCACTCTCCGCATCCAGCCACCAGCACTTTGAATGGTGTCTGTGAGCCTCTGCTATGCTTTATCTTCATTTATGCTGGGCCTCTGTTAGAAACTTGTGTGCTGAGGCCTAAGAAAAGCCAAAGAGAAGGAATTTTGGAGTCTGAGCACACTGTCTATTTGTTCCGTGTAAATTAATGGCCACCCCCCTTTTTTTTTTTTTAAAGATTTTATTTATTTATTTGACAGAGATAGAGACAGCCAGCGAGAGAGGGAACACAAGCAGGGGAAGTGGGAGAGGAAGAAGCAGGCTCATAGCGGAGGAGCCTGATGTGGGGCTCGATCCCAGAATGCTGGGATCACGCCCTGAGCCGAAGGCAGATGCTTAACCGCTGTGCCACCCAGGCACCCCAATGGCCACTCCTTCTTTACACCATTTCTGCTGTGCAAGGTTTCTCAGAAGCCCTGTACTTTCAAAGAGCAGGGAAACCTATACCCCATGCTGCGGGGTTAGTTTTAGTCTCCATGCTGGACAGAACATTTCATGACTGTTGGATTTTCTCACTCAAACATTGAGACTTTGACCACCTTCACCCGTTTCTACCACCCCATCCCCGAATCTGGCACCTACCAATCTGCTCTCAGTATCTATGTGTTCAGTATTTGTTTATTCCTCGTGGAATGTACATGAGAGCATCTGGTATTGGTCTTTCTGTGTCTGAGTTACTTGGCATAAGGCCCCTCAAGGTCTGTGTTTCCATGTCTGGTTCTTGTGAATAATGCTGCATTGAATGTGGCAGTGCATCTGTCTTTTTGAGGCAGTATTTTTGTATTCTCCTAATCAACACTCAGTAGAGCCATTACTGGGTCATGTGGTAGTTGTATTTATTTTTTCAGGAACCTCCATACCGTTTGTCACAGTGGCTGAACCAATTTCCATTCCCACCAACAGTGCACAGTGTCTCCTTGTCTGCACACCCGTGACCCCACCTGGTGTCTGTCTCTGGGACAATTGCTGTTCAAACAGTTGTGTGGGGATAGCCGATTGTGGGTTTGACTGATGTTTCCCTGACGATGATGAGTGATGTCGAACAACTGTTTCTGTCTGTTGGCACCTGTGTGCCATCTTTGGCAAGTATTATTCACATATTCCCCCCATTTTTTTATACAGTTTTTTTGTTTGTTTGTTTGTTTTAATTTGTATGAGTGTTGTGTGTATTTTGGATATTAGCCTCTTCTCACACATATGATTCGCAGATATTTTTTTTCTTATTGGGTCAGTGGCCTTTTAAGTTTTTGCTCGTTTCTTTTGCCGTGTGGAAGATTTCAGTTTGATGTTGTTCCACTTGTTTATTTTTGCTTTTGTTGCCTTTGCATTTGGTGTCCGATCTGAAGACTCTTTGCCAAAACCAATGTCGAGAGACTTAGTACCTGTGTCTTCTTGGAGGTTTATGGATTCAGGTCTTATGTTCAAATCATTCATCCATTAAAAATTTTGTGTGTGGTGTAAGAAAGTGACCCAGTTATATTCTTCTGCATTTAGTGTCCAGTTTGCCTGTTACCGCTCACTGAAGAGACAGTCCTTCCCTCATGGCATATCTTCTGCTGCTGTGTCGTAAGTTAGGATCATCTGCGTGTGGGTAAGTTTCTGAGCTTTCTGTTCTGTTCCACTGACCTGGTGTCCGTGTTTCTGCCAGTACCATCCTGTTTTGATGACAACAGCTTTGTAATCTAGCTTGAAATCCAGGTGTGTGTTGACTGCACCTTTCTTTCTCCAGGTTGCATTGGGTATTTGGGGTCTTTTGTGATTCCATCCAAGTTTGAGGACTGTTTTGTATTTGCTTGAATAATGCCGCTGGAATTCAGATAGGGATTTCTTAGATAGTCGATTGCTTTGGGTATGATGGACATGTTCACATAATTAACTCTTCCAGTTAAGGAGCATGGCGTATGCATCCATTTGTTTGTGTTGCCTTCCAAATCTTTGACCCATACATTCTGCCCCCCTCGACACACATGTTTTTCATTTCTTTTCTGCCATGTGTTGAGTGTACTATCTCTTTCTCATTTTTGGTTACTTTTATTCGTAGATTTTTTTTGATGCAATTGTAAATGGCATTGCTTTTTTAATTTCTCTTTGCGAAAGTGTGTCATCAGTATACAGAAATGCAAGAAGTTGGGTCATCTGGGTGGCCCCATAGGTGAAGCGTCTGCCTTCATCTCAGGTCATGATCCCAGAGTTCTGGGATCGAGCCCCGTGTTGGGCTCCCCGCTTAGCGAGGGTCTGCTTCTCCCTCTTTCTGACACTCCCCCTGCATGTGCTTTTTCTCTTCCTCTCAAATAAATAAATAAAATCTGAAAAAAAATTAAGACAACAGGTCTTTGTATATTGACTTTATATCCTGCAGCTTTCTTGAATTTGTTTAAACTAACAGTTTTTTTGTGGAATTTTTCGGGATTTTATATCATTTGCAAATAGTGACAGTTTTCCTGTTAATAGTCTCTCATGGTTCATCTCCCCCAATCCCCGGCGTTGTGGCGCCAGGCCCCTTGGGAGGGTCCCCTCGTGAGCCCACCTAGGGTAGGGTTAGTCTCCAGGAGGCCAGCAGGCCCGATCCGCTGGCTGTGCGTGGAGCGAGGGGCGTGCTGAGGTGAGCAGGCTGGCGAGCAGGAGCGTGCGCCCAAGCATTTTGGCGCAGGGGGCTTTCTAATGTCACCGGGGGCTCGGAGGGCCCTGCCCATTCTCCCGCCCTAAATGACCGGCAGTGCCCCTAGCGGCTGGTGTGATGGCGGGCCGGCAGGGTGAGTACGGAGCTGGGGCTTGGGGGTCCCCAATCCCCGGCGTGGCAGCGCCAGACACTTGGTAGTGGTCCCTCAGTGGCTGACCTAGGGTTAGGGTTAGCCCAAAGGAGTCTGGCAGGCCCCATCCACCAGCTGTGCGGATTACAGAGTGGCGGGCCAAGGTGAGGGCTCTGGCGAGCGGGACCATGGGCCCAAGGGTTTTTGCACGGGGGGCCTTCCAAGGTCACTGGGGGCTCAGAGGGCCCTGGCCGTTCTCCCGCCCTGAATGAGCGTCGGTGCCCCTAGCGGCCTGGGTGGCTGCGGGGCGGCTGTGTGAGTTTGGCGCTTGTGCTTGGGGTCCCCAAGGAGGGGCGTGGCGGCTCCAGGCCCCTTGGGAGGGGCCCCTTGAGGGCTGACATAGGGTTTGTGTTAGCCCCCAGGAGGCCGGCAGGCCGGATCAGCCAGCTGTGCGGCGTGCAGAGGGGTGGGCCAAGGTAAGGGTGCTGGCGAGTGGGAGCGTGGGCCCAGGCGTTTTGGCGCGGGGGCCTTCGAAGATCGAGTGTGGCTCTGAAGGCTCTGCATGTTCTCCAGCCCGGATTGACCGGCAGCGCCCCTACTGGCCCGGGTGGCGGCGGGGCGGCAGGTTGAGTCTGACACTGGGGCTCTGGGGTCCCCAATCCCCAGCGTTGTGGCACCAGGCCCCTTGGGAGGGGCCCCTCGGGGGCTGACCTAGGGTTAAGGTTAGCCCCAGGAGGCCGGCAGGCCGGATCCGCCGGCTGTGCAATGAGCCATTGGGTGGGCTTAGGTGAGGGCGCTGGCGAGCGGTAGTGTGGCCTCAAGCATTTTGGCGTGGGTGGCCTTTGAAGGTCGCTGGGGGCTCAGAGCGCCATGCATGTTTCCCACCCTGAATGCCTGGCGGAGCTCCTAGTGGCCCAGGTGGCAGCGGGGCGGCAGGGTGAGTCTGGCGCTGGGACTCGGGGGTCCCCAATTCCAGGCCTTGCAGCAATAGGCCCCTTAGAATGGGCCCCTCGGGGGCCGACCTGGGGTTAGGGTTAGCACCCAGGAGTCCGGCAGGCCCAATCCGCCGGCTGTGCGGCGAACGGAGGGATGGGCCGATGTGAGGGCACTGGAGAGCAGGAGCGTGGTCCCAAGCGTTTTGGTGTGGGGGACCTTCGAAAGTCACCGGGGGCTCGGAGGGCCCTGTCCGTTCTCCCGCCCTGAGTGACCAGTGGCGCCCATAGCGGCCCGGGTGGTGTGGGTCCGGCAGGGTTAGTCTGATGCTGGGGCTCAAGGGTCCCCAATCCCTGGTGTTGCGGCTCTAGGCACCTTGGGAGGGGCTCCTCGGGGGTTGACCTAGGGTTAGGATTAGCCCCCAGGAGGCCGGCAGGCCCGATCCACCGGTTGTGCGGCGAGTGGAGGGGCGGGCCGAGGTGAGGGTGCTGGTGAGCGGGAGCGTGGGCTGAAGCGTTTTGGCAGAGGTGCCTTTGAAGGTCGCCTGGGGCTTGGAGGGCGCTGCCTGTTCTCACGCCCTGAATGACCAGCGGCACTGCTAGCGGCCCGGGTGTCGGCGGGGCGGCACGGTGAGTCTGGCGCTGTGGCTTGGGGTTCAGCAATCAGAGACGTTGTGGCGCCAGGCCCCATAGGACGAGCCCCTCGGGGGCCGACCTAGGTTTAGGGTTAGCCCCCAGGAGGCCAGAGGCCCGATCCGCTGGCTGTGCAGCGAGTGGAGGGGCAGGCCGAGGTGTGGGCACTGGCAAGCGGGAGCGTGGGCCCAAGCATTTTAGCGTGGAGGGCCTTCGAATGTCGCCGGGGGCTCAAAAGGCCCTGCCGTTCTTCCGCCCTGATTGACCGGCGGCCCCCCTAGCGGCACAGGTTGTGGTAGGGCGGCAGGGTGAGTCCTGTGCTGGGGCCGGGGTCCCCAATCCCTGGCGTTGTGGCGCCAGGCCCCTTGGGATGGGTCCCTCGGGGTCCGATCTAGGGTTTGAGTTAGCCCCAAGGAGGCCGGCATGACCCATCCGAAGGCTCTGCGACGAGCGGAGGGGTGGTTCAAGATGAGGGCGCTGGGGAGCGGGACCATGGGACCAAGCATTTTGGCGTGGGGCGCCTTCGAATGTCGCCATGGGCTCGGAGGGCCCTACCTGTTCTCCTGCACTAAATGACCGGCGGCACCCCTAGCGGCCCCGGTGGTGGCGGGACGACAAGGTGAGTTCTGGCTGGGGTTCGGGGGTCCCCAATCCCCGGCATTGCGGCGCCAGGCCCCTTGGGTGAGGCTCCTTGGGGGCCGACCTAGGGTTAGTGTTAGCCCCCAGGAGGCCGGCAGGCCCGATCCGCCGATTGTGTGGAGAGCGGAGGGGCGGGCTGAGGTCAGGGCCTTGGCGAGCAGGAGTGTGGGCCTAAGCGTTTTGGCGCGGTGAGCCTTCGAAAGACGATGGGGGTTCGGAGGGCCCTGTCCGTTCTCCCGTACTGAATGTCCTGCGGCGCCCATAGCGGCCCGTGTGGTGGTGGGGCGGAAGAGTGAGTCCAGCGCTAGGGCTTGGGGGTTCCCAATTCCCAGCGTTGCTGCACCAGGTCCCTTGGAAGGGGCCCCTCGGGGGCGGAACTAGGGTTAGCGTTTGCCCCCAGGAGGCCAGCAGGCCCGATCCGCCAGCTGTGGGGCGAGCGGAGGGGTGGCCCTAGGTGAGGGCACTGGCGAGCTGGACCATGGGCCCAAGCGTTTTGGCGCGAGGCGCCTTCGAATGTTGCTGTGGGCTAGCAGGGCCCTGCCCTTTCTCCCACACTTAATGACCGGTGGCCGCCCTAGCAGCCCGAGTGGTGGCGGTATGACAAGATGAGTCCTGGCTGGTGCTCGGGGGTCCCCAATCCCTGGCGTTGCTGTGCCAGGCCCCTTGGGAGGTGCCCCTCGGTGGCCAACTTAGGGTTAGAGTTTGCCCCCAGGAGGCCGGCAGGCCCCATCTGCCTGCTCTGCAATGAGCGGACGGGCAGGCCGAGATAAGGGTGCTGGCGAGCAGGAGCATGGGCCCAAGCGTTTTGGTGCCAGGGGCCTTCGAAGGTCCCCGGGGGTCGGAGGGCTCTACCTGTTCTCCTGCCCTGAATGACCAGCGACGCCCCTAGCGGCCGGGGTAGTGGCAGGCGGCAGGTTGAGTCTGACGCTGGGGCTCTGGGGTCCCAAATCCCCGGCGTTGCGGCACCAGGCCCCTTGGGAGGGGACCCTGAGGGGCCGCCCTAGGGGTAGTGTTAGCCCACAGGAGGCTGGCAGGCCCGATCCGCCGTCTGTCCGTCGAGCGGAGGGGCGGGCCGAGATGAGGGCGCTAGCGAGAAGGAGCATGGGCCCAAGCGTTTTGGCGCGGTGGGCCTTTGAAGGACGATGGGGACTCAGAGGACGCTGCTCGATCTCCTGCACTGAATGTCCTGCAGCGCCCGTAGTGGTCCATGTGGCGGCGGGGCAGCAGGGTGAGTCCGGCGCTGGGGCTGGGGGTTCCCAATCCCTGGCGCTGCGGCGCCATATCCCTTGGGAGGGGAACCTCGGGAGCCGACCTAGAGTTAGGGTTAGAGCCCAGGAGTGTGGGAGGCCTGATCCGCGGGCTGTGCGTCGAGTGGAGGGGCGGGCCAAGGTAAGGGCTCTGGGGAGCAGGAGCTTGGGCTCAAGCGCTTTGGCTCGGGAATCTTCGAAGTTCGCCGGGGGCCCGGAGGGCCCTGCCTGTTCTCCCACCCTGAATGACCCGCGGCGCCCCTAGTGGCCCGGGTGGCGGCGGGGGGGCAGGTTGAGTCCAGCGCTGGGGCTCGGGGGTCCCCAATCCCTGGCGTTGCCGTCCCAGGCCCCTTGGAAGGGGTCCCACGGGGGCCGACCTGGGGTTAGCGTTAGCCCCCAGGTTGCCAGCAGTCCCGATCCGCCGGCTGTGCGGCAAGTGGAACGGCTGGCTGAGGTAAGGGCGCTGGCGAGCGGTGGCGTGGTCCCAAGCATTTTGTCACAGGTTGCCTTCAAAGTTCGCCAGGGGCTCAGAGGGCCCTGCCCGTTCGCCCGCGCTGAATGACCGGCGGCTCCCCTAGTGGCCCGGGGGGCAGTGGGGCAGCCAGGTGTGTCCAGCGCTGGAGCTCGGGGTTCCCCAATCCCCGGTGTTGTGGCTCTAGACCCCTTGCTAGGGGCCCCTAGGGGGCCGACGTATGGTTAGATTTAGCCCCCAGGAGGCCATCAGCCCGATCTGCCAGCTGTGCGGAGATTGGAGAGGCGGGCGGAGGTGAGGCCGCTGGCGAGCAGGAGCGTGGGCCCAGGCGTTTTTGCGCGGGGGTCCTTCAAAAGTCGCCGGGGGCTTGGAGGGCCATGTACGTTCTTCTGCCCTGAATGACCGGCGGCTCCCCTAGTGGCCCGGGTGGAGGAGGGGCAGTAGGGTGAGTCGGGTGCTGGGGCTTGGGGGTCCCCAATCCTCGGCGTTGGGGCACCAGGCCCCTTCGGAAGGGCTCTAGGGGGCCGACTGAGCATTACTGTTAGCCCACAGGAGGCCGGCAAACCCGATCTGCTGGCTGTGTGGCGAGCAGAGGGGCGGGTCGAGGTGAGGGCGCTGGAAAGTGGGAGCTTGGGTCGAAGCGTTTTGGCATGGGGGGCATTCGAATGTCGCCGGGGGCTCAGAGCACCCTTCCCGTTAAACCGCGCTGAATGCCCGACGGCGCACCTAGTGGTCCGGGTTGCAGAGGGGTGGCAGGGTGAGTCCGATGCTGGGGCTCAGGGGTCCCCAAACCCCGGCATTGCGGCGACAGGCCTCTTTGGGTGGGCCCCTCGGGGGCCGACCAAGGGTTATTATTAGCCCCCAGGAGGCCAGCAGGCCCAATCCGCCGGCTGTGAGGCAAACAGAGGGGTGGACCCAGGTGAGGGCACGTGAGAGCAAGAACGTGGACCCAAGTGTTTTGGCGCAGGGGGCCTTCGAAGGTCATTGGGGGTTTGGAGGGCCCTACCCGTTCTCCTGCCCTAAATGACCAGCGGCGCCCCTAGCAGCCCGGGGGGGGGGCGGGGTGGCAGGGTGAGTCTGGCACTGGGGCTCGGGGGTCCCCAATCCCCACATTGCGGTGCCAGGCCCCTTGGGAGGGGCCCCTCGGGGGCTGACCTAGGGTTAATGTAGCCCCCAGAAGGCTGGCAGGCCAGATCTGCCGATTGTGTGGCGAGCAGAGGGGTGGGCTGAGGTGAGAGCGCTGGCGAGCGGGAGCGTGGGCCCAAGCGTTTTGGCGCGGTGGGTGTTCAAAGGACAACGGAGGCTCGGAGGGCCTTGCTCATTCTCCCGCCCTAAGTGACCATAGGCACCCTAGCGGCCCTGGTGGTGGTGGAGCGGCAAAGTGAGTCCGGCGGTGTGGCTTGGGGGTCAACAATCCCGGGCATTGCGGCCCCAGGCCCCTTGGGAGGGCCCCCTCGGGTGCCGACCTAGGGTTAGGGTTACCCCCAGGAGGCCGGTAGGCCTGATCTGCTGGCTGTGCGGCGAGCGGAGGGGCGGGTTGAGATGAGGGCGTTGGCGAGTGGGAACGTGGGCCCAAAGTTTCGGCGCGAGGGGCCTTCGAAGGTCACCAGGGGCTCAGAGGGTCCTGCCCGGTCTCCCACCCTGAATGACCGATGGCGCCCCTTGCCTCACTGGTGGCAGCGGGGCGGCAGGGTGAGACCGCAGCTGGGTCTCGGGAGTCCCCAATGCCCGGCGTTGTGGCGCCAGGCCCCTTGGGAAGGGCCATTTGGGGACCGACCTAGGGTTAGGGTTAGCCCCCAGGAGGCCCACAGGCCTGATCCGCCGGCTGTGTGGCGAGCGGAGGGGTGGTCCGAGGTGAGGGAGCAGGCGAGCAGGAGGTTGGGCCCAATCGTTTTGGCGTGTGTGGGGGGTCTTCGAACGTCGCCAGGGGCTCGGAGGGCCCTGCCCGTTTTCCCGCCCTGAATGACTGAAGGCGCTCCTAGCAGCCCGGGTGGCAGCGGGGCGTCACGGTGAGTCCCGCGCTGGGGCTCAGGGTCAGCAATCCCAGGCGTTGTGGAGCCAGGCCCCATCGGATAGGCCCCTCGGGGGCCGACGTAGGGTTAGGTTTAGCCACCAGAAGGCCGGTGGGCCCGATCCGCTGGCTATCCGGTGAGCAGAGGGGCGGGCCAAGGTGAGGGCCCTGGGGAGCGGAAGCCTGGGCTCAAGCGTTTTGGCGTGGGAGCCCTTTGAAGGTCGCTGGGGGCTCGAAGGGCCCTGCCCATTTTCCAGCCTTGAATATCTGGCGGCACCCCTAGCGGCCTGGGTGGTGGTGGGGCGGCAGGGTGAGTCTGGCGCTGGGGCACGGGGGTCCCCAATCCCCGGCGTTGTGGCGCCAGGCCCCTTGGGAGGGGCCTTTGGGGACCAAACTGGGTTAGGGTTAGCCCCCGGGAGGCCGGCAGGCCCTATCCGCCAGCTGTGTGTCGAGCGGAGGGGCGGACCGAGGTGAGGGCTCTGGTGAGCGGGAACGAGGGCCCATGCGTTTTGGCGTGGGGGGCCTTCGATGGCTCCCGGGGGCTCAGAGGGCCATGCCCATTCTGCCACCGAGAATGACCGGCGGCGCCCTTACCGGCCCGGGTGGCAGCGGGGCAATAGGTTGAGTCCGGTGATGGGGACCGGGGGTTCCCAATCCCCAGCATTGCGGCGCCAGGCCCCTTGGGAAGGGCCCCTAGTGGGCCAAAATAGGGATAGGGATAGTCCCCAGGGGGCCGGCAGGCCCGATCCGCTGGCTGTGCCTCTAGCGGAGGGGCGGGCCAAGGTGCGGGTGCTGGCGAGCGGGAGCATGGGCCCAAGCGTTTTGGCGCGGGGGGCCTTCGAAGGTCTCCGGTGGCTCGGAGGGCCCTTCACTTTCCTCCACCCTGAATGACCGGCGGCGCCCCTACTGGCCCGGGTGGCGGCGGGGCGGCAGGTTGAGTTCAACGCTGGGGCTCTGGGGTCCCCAATCCCCGGCGTAGTGGCGCCAGGCCCCTTGGGAGGGGCCCCTCGGGGGCCGACCTAAGCTTAGGGTTAGCCCCCAGGAGGCCGGTAGGCCCAATCCGCCGGCTGCGCAACGAGTGGTCGGGCGGGCTTAGGTGAGGGCGCTGGCGAGCGGGAGCGTGGGCTGAAGCGTTTTGGCGGAGGTGCCTTTGAAGGTCGCCTGGGGCTTGGAGCGCCCTCCCTTTCTCACGCCTGAATGACCGGCGGCGCTGCTAGCGGCCCGGGTGTTGGCGGGGCGGCACGGTGAGTCCGGCGCTGTGGCTCAGGTTTCAGCAATCAGAGACGTGGCACCAGGCCCCATCGGACGAGCCCCTCGGGGGCCGACCTAGGTTTAGGGTTAGCCCCAGGAGACCAGAGGCCCAATCCGCCGGCTGTACAGCGAGCGGAGGGGCAGGCCGAGGTGTGGCCGCTGGCGAGTGGGAGCGTGGGCCCAAGCGTTTGGGCATGGGGGGCCTTCGAAGGTCGCCAGGGGCTCGAAAGGCCCTTCCCATTCTTCCACCCTGAATGACCGGCGGCGCCCCTAGCGGCCCAGGTTGTGGTAGGGCGGCAGGGTGAGTCCGGCGCTGGGGCTCGGAGGTCCCCAATCCCTGGCGTTGTGGCCCCAGGCCCCTTGGGAGGGGCCCCTCAGTGGCCAACTTAGGGTTAGAGTTTGCCCCCAGGAGGCCAGCAGGCCCGATCTGCCTGCTCTGTAATGAGTGGACGGGCAGGCCGAGATAAGGGTGCTGGCGAGCAGGAGCACGGGACCAGGCGTTTTGGTGCGGGGGGCCTTCGAAGGTCCCCGGGGGTTGGAGGGCCTACCCATTCTCCCGCCCTGAATGACCGGCGATGCCCCTAGCGGCCCGGGTAGTGGCGGGGCGGCAGGTTGAGTCTGACGCTGGGGCTCTGGGGTCCCCAATCCCTGGTGTTGCGGCGCCAGGCCCCTTGGGAGGGGCCCCTCGGGGGCCGCCCTAGTGGTACTGTTAGCCCACAGGAGGCCGGCAGGCCCGATCCACCGGCTGTCCGGCTAGTGGAGGGGTGGGCCGAGATGAGGGCGCTGGCGAGAAGGAGCGTGGGCCCAAGCGTTTTGGCGCCGGGGGCTTCAAAGGTCACAGAAGGCTCAGATGGCCCTGCCCGTTCTCCCACCCTGAATGATGCGTGGCGCCCCTAGCGGACCGGGTGGTCAGGTGGCGGCAAGTTGAGTCCAGTGCTGGAGCTCGGGGGTACCCAATCCCTGGCGTTGCGGTACCAGGCCTCTTTGGCACCGACCTAGTTTTAGGGTTAGCCCCCAGGAGGCTGGCAGGCCTGATCCGCCAGCTGTGGGGGGAGCGGAGGGGCAGACCGAGGTGAGGGAGCTGGCGAGCGGGAGCGTGGGCCCAAGCGTTTTGGCGCGGTGGGCCTTCGAAGGACGATGGGGACTCGGAGGACGCTGCTCGATCTCCTGCACTGAATGTCCTGCAGCACCCCTAGCAGCCCATGTGGTGGCGGGGCGGCAGGGTGAGTCCGGCGCTGGGGCTCGGGGGTTCCCAATCCCTGGCGCTGTGGCGCCATATCCCTTGGGAGGGGACCCTCGGGGGCCGACCTAGAGTTAGGGTTAGAGCCCAGGAGGGTGGGAGTCCTGATCTGCGGGCTGTGCATCGAGTGGAGGGGCGGGCCAAGGTAAGGGCTCTGGGGAGCAGGAGCTTGGGCTCAAGCGCTTTGGCTCAGGAATCTTCAAAGGTCGCCGGGGGCCTGGAGGGCCCTGCCCGTTCTCCCACCCTGAATGACCCGCGGCACCCCTAGTGGCCCGGGTGGCGGCGGGGGGGCAGGTTGAGTCCGGCGCTGGGGCTCGGGGGTCCCCAATCCCTGGCGTTGCGGTCCCAGGCCCCTTGGGAGGGGTCCCACGGGGGCCGACCTAGGGTTAGCGTTAGCCCCCAGGTTGCCAGCAGTCCCGATCCGCCGGCTGTGCGGCGAGTGGAACGGCTGGCTGAGGTAAGGGCGCTGGCGATTGGGAGCTTGGGCTCAAGCATTTTGGCTCTGGAGTCTTCGAAGGTCGCCGGGGGCCTAGAGGGCCCTGCCCATTCTCCCACCCTGAATGACCAGCAGCGCCCCTAGCGGCCTGGGTGGCGGCGGGGCGGCAGGGTGAGTCCGGCACTGGGGCACAGGGTCCCCAATCTCTGTCCTTGTGGTGCCAGGCCCCTTGGGAGGTGCCCATCAGGCGCCGACCTACAGTTAGGGTTATCCCCAGGGCACCGGGAGGACTGATCCTCTAGCTGTGTGGCGACGGTGGGGCGGGCTGAGGTGAGGGTGCTGGTGAGTGGGAGCGTGGGCCCAAGTGTTTTGTCGGAAGGGTCCTTCGAAGGTCGTCGATGGCTGGGAGGGCCCTGCCCGTTCTCCCGCCCTGAATGACCTTCGGTGCCCCTAGCGGCCCGGGTAGTGGTGGGGCAGCCAGGTGAGTCAGGCGCTGGGGCTCGGGGTTCCCCAATCCCCAGTGTAGCGGCTCCAGGCCCCTTGGGATGGGCCTCTCGGGGGCCGACCTAGGCTTAGGGTTAGCCCCCATGAGGCTGGTAGGCCCAATCCGCCAGATGTGCAGGGAGCGGAGGGGCGGGCCGAGTGAGGCCGCTGCCGAGCGGGAGCGTGGGCCCAAGCTTTTTGCTGAGGGGGGCCTTTGAATGTCGCCGGGAGCTCGGAAGCCCCTGCCCATTCTCCCGCCCTGAATGACTGGCGGCGCCCCTAGCGGCCGGGGTGGTGGCGGGACGGCAGGGTGAGTTCGGCGCAGGGGCTCCGGGGTCCTCAATCCCCGGCATTGTGGCGCTAGGCCCCTTGAGAGGGGCCCCTCGGGGGGACCTGGGTTTAGGGTTATCCCCAGGAGGCCGGCAGGCCCGATCTGGAGGCTGTGCGGCATACGGTGGAGCGGGCGGAGGTGAGGCCGCTGGCGAGAGGGAGCATGGCTCCAAGCATTTTGCGAAGTGGGCCTTCGAAGGTCGTCGAAGTCTTGGAGTGCCCTGACGTTCTACCGCCCTGAATAAGCGGCGGCAGCCCTAGCACCCCAGGTGAGGTGGGGCGGCCGGGTGAGTCTGGTGCTGGGGCTCGGGTTCCCCAATCCCCAGCGTTGCGGCGCCAGTCCCTTGGGAGGGGCCCCTCTGGGACACAGCTTGGGTTAGGGTTAGCCCCCAGGAGGGCGGCAGGCCCGATCCGCCAGCTCTGTGGTGATTGAAGTGGCGTGCTGAGGTGAGGACGCTGGCGACCGGGAGCGTCGGCCCAAGCGTTTTGGCGCGGATGGCCTTCATATTCGCCAGAGGCTTGGAGGGCGCTGCCAGTTCTCCCGCCCTGAATGACCGGTGGCACCCGTAGCGGCCCGGTTGGTGACGGGGCAGCAAGGTGAGTCCGGCACTGGGGGGGGGGGGGGTCAACAATCCCCGGCGTGGCAGCGCCGGGCACTTGGGAGTGGTCCCTCGGGGGCCAACCTAGGGTAGGGTTAGCCCAAAGGAGGCCGGTAGGCCCGATCCGCCAGCTGTGCGGCGAGCGGAGTGGTGGGCCAAGGTGAGGGCGCTGGCGATCGGGAGCGTGGGTCCAAGCGTTTTGGCACGGGGGCCTTAGAAATTCGCTGGTGGCTCAGAGGTCCCCGCCCGTTCTTCCGCCCTGAATGAGGACGGCGCTCCTAGCGGGCTGGGTTGCAGTGAGGCGGCAGGGTGAGTCTTGCGCTGGTGCTCGGGGGTCCCCAAGCCCCGGTGTGGCGGTGCCAGGCCCCTTGGGAGGGGCCCCTCAGAGGCCGACGTATGGTTTGGGTTAGCCCCCAGGAGGCCGTCAAGCCCAATCAGCCAGCTGTGCGGTGAGCGGAGGGGCGGGCCGAGGTGAGGCTGCTGGCGAGCGGGAGCGTGGCCCCAAGCGTTTTGGCGCGGGGAGCCTTCGAAGGTCTCCGGGTGTTCTGAGGGCCCTGCCCATTCTCCCGCCTGAATGACCAGCGGCGCCCCTTTGGCCAGGGTGGAGGCGGGACGGCACGTTGAATCCGGCGCAGGGGCTCGGGGGTCCCCAATCCCCACATTGCGGCACCAATCCCCTTGGGAGGGGCCCTCGTGGGCCTACCTATGGTTAGGGTTAACCCCCAGGAGGCCAGCAGGCCCGATCCGCCAGCTGTGCCATGAGGGGAGGCGCGGGCCGAGGTGAGGGCGCTGGCGAGAAGGAGCATTGGCCTAAGCATTTTGGGGCGGGGGGCCTTCAAATATCACAGGGGGCTTGGAGGGCCCTGTCCTTTCTCCCGCCCTGAATGACCTGCGGCGCCCCTAGCGGCCCAGGTGGAGGCGGGGCAGCAGGGTGAGTCCGGCGCTGGGGCTTGGGGGTCCAAAATCACGGGTGTTCCGGTGCCAGGCCTGTTGGGAGAGGCCCCTCTGGGGCCGACCTAGGGTTAGTGTTAGCCCCCAGGAGGCTTGCAGGCCCGATCCGCTGGCTGTGCGGTGAGTGGAGGGACGAGCCGAGGTGAGGTCACTGGCGAGCGAGAGCGTGCACCCAAGCATATTGGCGTGGGGGGCCTTCAAGGTCGCCAGGGGCTCGGAGGGCCCTGACCGTCCTCCCGTCCTGAATGACCGGCCATGCCCATAGCGGCCCGGGTGCCGGCGGGGCGGCAGGTGAGTCCGGTGCTGGGGCTCGGGGGGTCCCCAATCCCCACGTTGTGGCGCCAGGCCCCTTGGGAGGGTCTCTTCGGGGGCCTCCCAAGGTGAGGATTTCCCCAGGAGGCCAGCCGGCCCGGTCCGCCAAATGTGCAGGGAGCGGAGGGGCAGGCCGAGATGTGGGCGCTGGCGAGCGGGAACGTGGGCCCAAGCGTTTTGGCTCGGGAGGCCTTCGATTGTCGCCGGGGGCTCGGAAACCCTGCCCGTTCTCCTGCCCTGAATGACCGGCGGCACGCCTAGCGGCCCGGGTTGTGCCAGGGCAGCAGGGTAGAGTCTGGTGCTGGGGCTCGGGGGTCCCCAGTCCCAGGCGTTGCAGTGATAGGTGCCTTGGGATGGGCCCCTCGGTGGCTGACCTAGGGTTAGAGTTTGCTCCAGGAGGCCAGCAGTCCCGATGCGCCTGCTCTGCAACGAGCAGAGGGGTGGGCCGAGATGAGGGTACTGGCGAGCAGGAGCGTGGGCCCAAGCGTTTTGGTGCAGGGGGCCTTCGAAGGTTGTCGGGGGCTCGGAAGGCCCTACTCGTTGTCCCGCCCTGAATGACCAGCAGCACCCCTAGCGTTCCGGGTGGCGGCGGTCCGGCAGGGTGAGTCCGGCACTGGGGCTCGGGGTTCCCCAATCACCACGTTGCTGCCCCAGACCCCTTGGGATGGGCTCCTTGGGGGCCTACCTAGAGTTAGGGTTAGCCCCGGGAGGCCAGGAGTCCTGATCCGCCGGCTGTGTGGCGAGCGGAGGGGCGGGCCGAGGTGAGGGCGCTGACTAGCGGGAGCGTGGGCGCAAGCGTTTTGATGTGGGGTGCCTTCGAAGGTCGCCCAGGGCTCGGAGGGCCCTGCCCTTTCTCCCGCCCTGAATGACCGGCGGCGCCCCTAGAGGCCCAGGTGGTGGCGGGGCGGCAGGGTGAGTCTGGTGCTGGGGCTCGGGGGTCCTCAATCCCAGGCGTTGTGGCGATAGGCCCCTTGGGATGGGTCCCTCGGGGTCCGATCTACGGTTTGATTTAGCCCCCAGGAGGTCGGCAGGACCGATCCGCCGGCTCTGCAACGAGTGGAGGGGCGGTTCGAGATGAGGGCGCTGGGGAGCGGGACCGTGGGACCAAGCATTTTGGCTTGGGGTGCCTTCGAATGTTGCCGTGGGCTTGGAGGGCCCTGCCTGTTCTCCCGCACTGAATGACTGGTGGCGCCCCTAGCGGCCCGGATGGCGGCCGTACGACAAGCTGAGTCCTGGCTGGGGCTCGGGGGTCCCCAAACCCCAGCGTTGCGGCGCCATGCCCCTTGGGAGGGGGCCCTTGGGGGCAGACCTAGGGTTAGTATAGCCCCCAGGAGGCCGGCAGGCCGATCCGTCGGTTGTGCGGCATGCGGAGTGGCGGGCGGAGGTGAGGGCGCTGGCGAGTGGGAGCGAGGGCCCACGCATTTTGGCGCGGTGGTCCTTTGAAGGATGACGGGGGCTCGGAGGGCCCTGCCCGTTCTCCCGCTCTGAATGTTCTGTGGAGCCCGTAGCGCCCGTGTGGCGGTGGGGCAGAAGGGTGAGTCGGGCACTAGGGATCGGGGGTTCCCAATCCCCTGCGTTGCGGCACCAGGTCCCTTAGGAAGGGCCCCTTGGGGGCCGACCTAGGGTTAGGGTTAGCCCCCAGAAGGCCGGTAGGCCCGATCCACTGGTGGTGCGGTGAGCAGAGGGGTGGGCCGAGGTGAGGGTGCTGGTGAGCGGGAGCGTGGGCCCAAGCGTTTTTTGGTGGGGGGCCTTCGAAGGTCGCTGGGGGGTGGAGGGCCCTGCACGTTCTCCCGCACTGAGTGACCGGTGGCGCTAGGTGCCAGGTGGCGGTGGTCCGGCAGGGTGAGTCCGGCGCTGGGGCTGGGGGTCCCCAATCCCCGGCGAGGTGGCACCATGCAACTTGGGAGGGGCCCCTAGGGGGACGACCTAGGTTTAGGATTAGCCCACAGGAGGCTGGCAGGCCCAATCCACCAGCTGTGCGCGAGTGGAGGGGCGGGCCAGGGGAGGGCACTTGAGAGCGGGAGCGTGGGCCTAAGCGTTTTGGCATGGCCAGCCATCGAAGTCCCTCAGGGGCTCAGAGGGCCCTGCCCGTCTCCCCCCTGGAATGAGGACAGCGCTCCTAGTGGGCCGGTTCGCGGCAGGGCGGCAGGGTGAGTTCGGCGCTGGTGCTCGGGGGTCCCCAATCCCCGGCATGGGGGCCCCAGTCCCCTATGGAGGGGCTCCTTGTGAGCCGACCTAGGGACAGGGTTAGACCGCAGGAGGCCAGCAGGCCGGATCCGCCAGCCGTGCGGTGAGCGGAGGGGTGAGCTGAGGTGAACGCACTGGCGCGCGGGAGCGTGGCCCAAGCGTTTTGGTGCAGGGGGCCTTAGAAGTTTGCTGGGGGCTCGGAGGGACCTGCCCGTTCTCCCGCCCTGAATGACCGGTGGCGCCCTAGTGGCCCGGGTGGCAGCGGAGTGGCAGTGTAACTCCGGCGCTGGGGCTCGGGGGTCCGCAATCCCTGCCGTGGCGGCAGCAGTCCCCTTGGGAGGGGCTCCTCGGGGACCGACCCTTGGTTAGGGTTAGCTCCCAGGAGGCCCGCAGGCCCGATCAGCCGGCTGTGAGGCGAGCGGAGGGGCAGGCCAAGGTGAGGGCGCTGGCGAGCGGAAGCGTGGGCCCAAGCGTTTTGGGGCGGGGGGCCTTTGAAGGTCGCCGGGGGCTCGGAGGGCCCTGCCCGTTCTCCCGCCCTGAATGACCGGCGGCGTCTCTAGCGGTCCGGGTGGTGGCGGGGCAGCAGGCTGTATTCGGCGGTGGGGCTTGGGTGTCC
The DNA here is from genome assembly GCF_024610735.1 of Ursus americanus. NCBI lineage: Eukaryota > Metazoa > Chordata > Mammalia > Carnivora > Ursidae > Ursus > Ursus americanus. The sequence continues at coordinate 84,048,630 of NC_142132.1, forward strand.
CCAGTCCCTGGTGTGGCGGCGCCAGGCCCCTTGGGAGGGCCCCTCTGGGGCCTACGTAGGTTTAGTGTTAGCCCCCAGGAGGCCAGCAGGCCCGATCCGCCAGCTGTGCGGCGAGCGGAGGGGCGTGCCAACGTGAATGCGCTGGCGATCAGAATCGTGGGCCCAAGCTTTTTGGCGTGGGGGGCCTTCAAAGGTACTGGGCCCTTGGAGGGCCCAGCAAGTTCTCCTGCACTGAATGACAGGCGGCGCCCTAGCAGCCCGGGTGGCAGCGGGGCAGCAGGGTGAGCCTGGAGCTGGGGCACAGGGATCCTCAATCCCCGGCGTGGCGGCGCCAGGCCCCTTGGGAGGGGCCCCTCGTGAGCCAACCTAGGATGAGGGTTAACCCCCAGGAGGCTGGTAGGCATGATCCTCCAGCTGTGCCACAAGAGGAGTGGCTGACCAAGGTGAGGGCACTTGCGAGTGGGTCGTAGGCCCAAGCGTTTTGGCGTGGGGAGCTTTTGAACGTCGCCGGGGGCTCGGAGGGGCCTGCCCGTTCTCCCGCCCTGAATGACCCGTGGCACCCCTAGCAGACCGGGTGGCGGTGGGGCGGTATGTTGTGTCCAGTGGTGGGGCTTGGGGGTGCCCAATTCCTGGCGTGGCGGCACCAGGCACTTGGGAGGGGTCCCTTGAGGGCCGACCTAGGGTTAGTGTTAGCTCAAAGGATGCTGGCGGGCCCGATCCACCAACTGTTCGGCGAGAGGAGTGGCGGGCCGAGGTGAGGGTTCTGGCGAGCGGGAGCGTGGGCCCAAGCGTTTGGCGCGGGGGGCCTTCGAAGGTCACCGGGGCCTCGGAGGGCCCTGCCCGTTCTCCCGCCCTGAATGACAGGCAGCGCCGCTAGCAGACTGGGTGGCAGCAGGGCAGCAGGTTGCGTCCGGCGGTGGGGTTCGGGGGTCTCCAATCCCCAGCGTGGCAGCACCAGGCCCCTTGGGAGGGGCCCCATTGGGACGGACCTATGGTTAGAGTTAGCCCCCAGGAGGCCGGCAGGCCCAATCCGACGGCTATGCAGCGTGCGGAGGGTCGGGATGAGGTGAGGGCGCTGGCGAGCGTGAGTGTAACCCAAGTGTTTTGGCTCGGGGGCCTTCGAAGGTCGCTGGGGGCTCGGAGGGCCCTGCCTGTTCTTCTGGCCTGAATGAGGATGGCGCCCCTAGCAGGCCGCGTTGCGGCGGGGCGGCAGGGTGAGTTCAGCGCTGGTGCTCGGGGGTCCCCAATCCCAGGCGTTGAGGAGCCAGGCCCCTTGGGATGGGCCCCTCGGCGGCCTACCAAGGGTTATTGTTAGCCCCCAGGAGGCCAGCAGGCCCGATCCACCAGATGTGCGGCAAGCGGAGGCGTGGGCCCAGGTGAGGGCACTTGAGAGCAAGAGCGTGGGCCCAAGGGTTTTGGCGTGGGGGGCCTTCGAAGGTCATTGAGGGTTCGGAGGTCCCTTCCCATACTCCCGCCCTGAATGACTGGTGGCACCACTAGCGGCCCGGGGGGCAGGAGGGCAGCAGGGTGAGTCCAGCGCTGGGGCTAGGGGTCCCCAATCCCCAGCGTTGTGGCGCCAGGCCCAATGGGAGGGGCCACTTGGGGGCAGACCTAGGGTTAGGGTTAGCCCCCAGGGGGCCGACAGGCCCAATCCGATGGCTGTGTGGAGAGCGGATGGGTGCGCCGAGGTGAGGGGGCTGGCAAGCGGGAGCGTGGGCCCAAACATTTTGGTGCGGGGGGCCTTCGAATATCGCCGTTATCTCGGAGGGCCCTGCCCGTTCTCCCGCACTGAATGACCGGCAGCGCCTCTAGCATCGCGGGTGGCGGCGGGGCGGCCGGGTGAGTCCGGCGCTGGGGCTTGGGATTCCCCAATCCCCGGAGTTTGGACTCCAGGTCCCTTGGAGGGGACCTCGGGGGCCGACCTATGGTTAGGGTTAGACCCCAGGAGGCCGGCAGGCCCGATCCACCAGCTATGCTGTGAGTGGAGGGGCAGGCGGAGGTGAGGCCACTGGCGAGCGGGAGCATGGGCCCAGGCGTTTTGGCGCGGGGGTCCTTCGAAGGTCGCCAGGGGCTTGGAGGGCCCTGCCTGTTCTCCCGCCCTGAATGACCGGCGGCACCCCTAGCGGCCCGGGTAGCAGCAGGGTGGCAGTGTGAGTCCAGCACTGGGGCTCGGGGGTCCCCAATCCCAGTCGTTGCGGCGCCAGGCCCCTTGGGAGGGGCCACTAGGGGGCCGACCTAGGGTTCGCGTTAGCCCCCAGAAGGCCCGCAGGCCCGATCCGCCAGCTGTGCGGTGAGCGGAGGGGAGGCCCGACGTAAGGGCGCTGGTGAGCGAGAGCGGGGGCCCAAGCGTTTTGGTGCGGGGGGACTTCGAAGGTCGCCGGTGGCTTGGAGGGCCCTGCCCATTCTCCCTCCCTGAATGACCGGCGGCTCCCCTAGCGGCCCAGGTGGTGGTAGGGCGGGAGGGTTAGTCCGGCGCTGGGGCTTGGTAGTCCCCAATCTCCAGTGTTTCGGCAATAGGAACCTGGGATGAGCCCCTCGGGGGCCCACCAACGGTTAGGGTAACACCCAGGAGGCTGGCAGTCCCGATCAACCAGCTGTGCAGCGAGCAGAGGGGCGGACCGAGGTGAGGGCGCAGGCGAGCGGGAGCATGGGCCCAAGTGTTTTGGCACGGGGGGCCTTCGAAGGTCGTCAGGGGCTCGGAGGGATATGCTCGTTCTCCCTCCCTGAATGACCGATGGAGCTCCTAGCGGCCCGGGTGGTGGCGGGCTGACACAGTGAGTCCGGCGCTGGGGCTCAGGGGTCCCCAATCCCAGGCATTGCAGTGCCAGGCCCCTTCGGAGGGGCCCCTCAGGGGCCAACCTAGGGTTATGGGTAGCCCCCAGGAGGAGGGCAGGCCTCATCCACCGGCTCTGCAGCGAGCGGAGGGGCGGGCCGAGGTGAGGGCGCTGAGGAACAGGAGCGTGGGCTCAAGCGTTTTGGATGGGGGGGCCTTCGAATGTCGCCATGGGCTCGGAGGGCCCTGCCCATTCTCCCGCCCTGATTGACCAGCGGCACCCCTAGCAGCCCGGGTGGCGGTGGGGCAGCAGGGTGAGTCCAGCGCTGGGGCTCAGGGATCCCTAATACCCGGCGTTGTGGCGCCAGGCCCCTTAGGACGGGCCACTCGGTGGCCGACCTAGGGTTAGGGTTAGCCCCCAGGAGGCTGGCAGGCTCGTTTGGCCCATGTGCAGTGAATGGAGGTGTGGGTCGAGGTGAGGTAGCTGGCAAGCGGGAGCGTGGGCCAGAGCATTTTGGCTTTGGCTCGGGGTGCCTTCAAAGGTCGCAGGTGGCTCGGAGGGTCCTGCCCGTTCTGTCGCCCTGAAGGACTGGTGACGCCCCTAGCGCCCCATGTGGCGGCGAGGCGACAGGGTGCGTCCGGTGCTGGGACTTGGGGGACCCCAATCTTTGGCATGCAGTGCCAGGCCACTTGGGAGGGGCCCCTCGGGGGCGACCTAGGGATAGGGTTAGCCCCCAGGAAGCCAGCAGGCCCAGTATGCCAGCTCTGCAGCGAGCGGAGGGGTGGGCCGAGGTTAGGGCACTGGGGAGCAGGAGCATGCGAGCCAGAGTTTTTGCGCGGGGGGCCTTCGACGGTCCTAGGGGGATCAGAGGGCCCTGCTCGTTCTCCCTTCTTGAATGACTGGCAATGCCCCTAGCGCCCTGGGTGCTTGCAGGGTGGCAGAGTGAGTCCAGCACTGGGGCTCGGGGGTCCCAGATCCCCGGCATGGCAGTGCCAGGCTCCTTGGGAGGGGCACCTCAGGGGCCGACCTAGGGTAAGTATTAGCCCCCAGGAGTCCAGCAGGCCCGTTCTGCCATCTCTGAGGCAGGCGGAGGAGCAGGCCGATGTGAGGGCACTGGCGAGAGGAGTGTGGGCCCAAGCGTTTTGATGCGGGGGGCCTTCGAAGGTCGCCGGGGGCTTGGAGGGCCCTGCCCGTTCTCTCACCCTGAAAGACTGGTGGCGACCCTAGCAGCCCAGGTTGCTGCTGAGAGGCAGGGGGACTCCGGCGCTGGGCTCTGGAGTCCCCAATCCCCAGCGTTGTGGTGCCAGGCCCCTTGGAAGGGGCCCCTCGGGGCCCACCTAGGGTTAGTGTTAGTCCCCAGGAGGCCGGAAAGCCTGGCGCTAAGTGGTTCTGGCAATGTAACAAAAATGCCATACACTTATCTGTAAGAAATAACAGTGTACAGGAACCCTCTTAGCGCTAACATCATCTTTTGTGAATATGGAAGCCAGCCCCAAAGTGGTCGTGGAAGTCTGACGAAAGGACTAAGCACTTTTCTCTGAGTCACCACACTATACAGGGAAAGACCAATGTACATCATCTTTCACGAGTAGGAAGCATTAATGAAAAGGTTCTGGAATTTCGAGGACTCTGACCCATCCTTATTGGTAACAAACCACCATGTACAGGAAAACACCTTCAACTCTCATCAGCCTCCTCAATCCTGATTCCGATTCAACTTTCAGTGTGTAGGACTAGGGAAATATCCACATCTTATTGCTAAGAAAGAACGATGTCAGGGTAATGCCCTTCAAGTCACATCAGCCTTCCTGAAGACGGAAGCAGGAATCAAAGTGGTTATGTTACCATGAGGTAAGGAAGATGAGCATATAAGTGAGAAACAACAGTGGGCAGGACCTCTCTTCCAACGAACAGTATCTTTGCTTAATGTTGAATCCCTATGGTAAGTGGTTGTGGGCATTTGTGAGGTCAAAATCTTAAGTGTTTTGTAAAACCTCTTGGCCATTCACAGATGAGACTAAGGTAGTTGGGGACTCCTAGGCAGTGATTTGTCCACTGTCAAAAATATGAAAAGATAAAAGAGACAGATGAGGTCTCCTCAGGCATTATCCTTTATCCTCATCCTCCGTGAGGATGGCCATCTCTGGACAGCTCAGTGGCTGGGTCTCATTCACAGTGGGGGCATCTGTTCCTCACAGACATCAGGCAGGGAAATGGATTTGGTTCTCTGTGCCAGCCCAGCCACAGCTGAGTGTCACAGCACCCTCTCGTGGGCTCTTAAGAGTTTCACTGTCACCAGGCAGGTCATTGTATTTGATAAACCACTGTGAGAGGTTGCAATTGCCTTCATCTGCAACCTCCTAGAGGCAAATGCAGATCTCTGGTACCATGTGAAGTCATGTGAAGGCATTGTGAGAAAGTGTCCTTTTGCTTAAGGAAAACATGGCTGTGGCTCCTGGCTGGCTCAGCCAGTTAAGCATGTGCCTTTGGCTCAGGGTATGATCCCAGGGTTCTGGGATCAAGCCCGGGCTCCCTGCTCAGCAGGAAAGGAGGTAGGGAAATAGCTTAGAACCCACAGAGAATGTGAATAAAGGGGAGTGAAATGGAACTTGGTCTGTGTTTTGCTTTAGGGATTGGAAGTTAGTTTTTTCTCAATTGTGATTGTTCTTGAAACAGAAAAGCTGTATTGGTTTTTTTTTTTTTACCTTTAATTTTTTTTCTAATAATAATTTTTTATTATGATATGTTAGTCACTATACAGTATTTCCTTAGTTTTTGATGTAGTGTTCCGTGATTCATTATTTGCATATAACACCCAGTGCTCCATGCAATATGTACCTTCCTTAATACCCATCACTGGCCCATCCCAATCCCCCACCCCTCTCCCCTCTGAAGCCCTCAGTTTGTTTCCGAGAGTCCATAGTCTCTCTTGGTTCATTCCCCCATCTGTTCAGGGTCCATTGTCTAAAGAGACAGACAGTGGAAGTTCACCAAATATAAGATCGAAATTTCATTGTTCATTATAGATGCCGCCAAGTAGTTCCCAGACATTTCATTCTACTGTAGTAATTCATTATACCTGTGCAGGTGCACGTGAAAGACAATTGATGCATGCATAGTGGTAATAAAACACGCCCCTCAGTAGTAGAATAATAGAGGATGCATATGTGTAAAATTATTCGACTATAGCTTCCATGCTTTCCCTTTGGTTCCTTATTATCTATGAAATTGGACAATTTTTGTTCTCTAGGTTTAAAACTCATTGTCAGTATTCAGAGTTTTTCAATGCTGATCTTCTCCTGTATAAATTACCAGAAACCTAAAATATGTATGAAGTTTAAAAAACACTATATTGAAAATTACAGCAGGGAAGTTCCATTTTGTGAATATTGTGTCAATGGATCTCTATTTTTACATCAGTGTTCATTAGAAATGATGACATTTCATGTGAATATAAATATCAATGTGAAAAAGAAAAGGTAGGAAGAACCTTGTATGTTTAAGTAATTGGTGAAATGACAGGTGTGTGTGTGTGTGTGTGTGTGTGTGTGTGTGTAATTGATTTTCAGTGAATGGTTCAGCTACTTGTAGGGCCTCCGAGAGAGCCCAGGTGAACCTTTCAATTAGTTGGTATCTGTTTTCAGAACATGGGAATCTCTTAGTCCAATAGTCAATCAGGCAAGCTTTGAGGTCTTGAAGAGTTTCGGTCCTCAGCGATGGTGTTGCAGACCCTTGTAAGCAAACCCTAGGGTATGCTCAGAGCCCTCATTAGCAGGTACCAACGTGTGACTATTTCAGACAGCATTTCCAAAGAAGTACCTCTTGATTCTCTGTCCATGTCAGTTCCCTACACTTCCTTACACTACTTATGTGATCAGTGTGTTTCTGGATAATCCCCACATGTGATTTGCTATTTCCTACTAGTCCTTTCTGTTTCTCATCTTCTTCTTTTATGGTAGGGGTTGGGAAGCAACATATGTGGTGTAGGAAGGGGTGTGGTAGTTGTCTGCCTTCAGAGGACCGAATGATGCCTAGAAATTGTACTGTAGTTTGAGGTCAATTGTCCATCCTCTGAGTGTCAGGAATTCCATCACTTTACTTTGATGCTAGTCTGTTCTTCAAGCTGTCCTCAGAAATAAGGACGTCATCCATCTAGGGAATACTGGTTTGTGTGTATGTTTTCATTTTAGGAAAGGCCTTGCTGTTCCTGAAAATAATACTGTAGAGCACCCTTTCCTGTTCTTATTGGCCATCAGTCAATCTTTACTGAAGTGTTTGTTTATAAATAGACTTTTTATGGTTGATGAGCAGGAATTCTTTATTGACAAGTCTTTGTCAGTGTGTGTTTTACAAATTTTTACTTCCCAGCCTGCGGTTCACTTTTTCATTTTCTTATGGTCATAAGATAAGGAGAAATGTCACATTTTTATGAAGTCCCACTGAATTCTTTTAAATGGTTAGTGCACCCTATGTCCTACCCCAAGATTGACAGGTTCTACGTTTTCTTTCAGAAACTGTCCAATGGGAAGCTACAATCCATCTCAAATTTATAAATTGCATTTTTAATTCTAATAGCGTATTTATCGACTGTTTTGGATTTTCTATGTACACAATCGTATTATCTGTGAATAGTCACAATTATCCCCTCAATTCTTATACTTTTTGTTTCTCTTGCCTTCTAACACTGGTAGATTCTCCGATGCAGCGTTGAATAGAGCAGCATTGTTTGAAGATTTTAATATACCTTTCTCAATATCTGACAGAAAAAGCAGACAAAACATTGGTAACAAATATGACCTAATTGACATATAGGGAACATTCCATAATAAGTGCAGAATACATTATTTTCAAGTGGTCATAGACTCTTTACCCAAATAGATGATAGGTGGGGCCACGAATCAAGTCTACAAATGTTAAACCCTGAAATTAACAAGATTCTACTCTTAGACCACAGGGGAATTGAGCCACAGTCATAGTGAAAAGAAAACCAGGAAGTCCTTCAATCTTTAAAAATCAAATGGAACTTTGCTACATATCCTAAAGGTCAGAGAGGGAATCTCGATGGAAATTCTGAACCTTTTCTACATGAGGGCTCACATACAATGGCACTTTCTTTGTGAAGAGCATTATAATAACCTAGACAGGAGTTGAGCCTTAAGTCAGAGTTCTGCCTGCCCCAGCCACACCTGGCAGCCTTGGCCTGTGGTCCCCCTCAGCTGTCCTTTCTGGTGGCCCTGAGCTAAGGGGGTCAACATGGCCATATGGAAATGGGAAGCTCCCCTCTCATAGTGATGGCGGTGCCCCCTCCGCAGCTGCCCTTTCTGGTGGCTCTGAGCTAAGGGGGTCAACATGGCCGTATGGAAATTAGAAGCTCCCCACTCTTAGTGATGACGTTGCATCGTATCGTCCTCACCAGTCCGACAACATGATTTCTGAGTCAAATATGACCCAAGAGCGACTTCTTGGCCTTCCTTCAGGTTTGAAAATCATCTGGTGAGTCATCTATTAGAAATATGGATTCAACATATATACTTTCTTCTGTAAAAGAAATAGGCCCAATAGCAATTATGGTTTCTCGAGCACCTGTTCTTGAGAGACATCATACTAGCTCTTTGTAGCATTCTGCCTCTTAAACTTCAAACTAGGGTGTAGATATTTTTTGGCACATTTTCAGGTGGTTAGACAGGGACTCAGATGATATGAGTCACAGAGGATTTAATGTCAGAAACCTAAGTGGGATCCCCAAATTGACTCCAAATCCCTTGTTGTTCCATACAAGGTACTATTTCCCTCTTATTTCTGGTCTTCTTGATCTGGAAACCTATCAAGTATCAGGATTTTCTTGTCCTGTGGACAAGTGGAACAAATTCAGCGGGCCTTTTCACCTCTGCCCATGGTGATCATTAAGATCATTATCTCAGTGAAGGACCTCTGGGTAAGATACTCAAAGATCCTTAGGAATACAGACAGTATAATATTTTTCTGGTATTAAAGTTACTGAAAACAACTACCTTTTTTAGTCAGTTCAGGCTCTGGTATGTTCAGAGGGTGCTGTAAAACAGGTCAGAAATAGTATTTAAAAACACTCAGCTCAGCCTCTTCTACAAAGTGAGCCAATGCTTATAAACATGGCTAAAATATTCCCTTACCTACGATGACTTCCCAGCCATCGTAGTGTTTATATGGTATGACTGTGACTTACATTAGTCAACATTTGCAGAGAAAGAACTTAGTGCATCCAGGGGGCACTTCATGTTGAAATTAGTTTATGACAACGAGCTACTGTGTTTTATTCTGCAGTCCAAGGGAATGGTGCCAGACATCTCTAAGGTGTCTAGCAGTTCTACAATTCTGATTTTAAGTGGTCTGTGTGCTTCAGAGATTTGGGCAGGAGAAGGGCAGGAGTCCAGAGACTGTGAACTCTTCTGTTACCTGTGCTGACCATGGAGCAGGCAGCCTTCCATGGGCATTATTTTGATTTCTTGGTACTCTTGTGAAAGGTGCTTTTGTCTCAAATTCCTCCATTTAGGAGTAATTATAATGATAAAAGGAATTTTTATCTTATATCATCTGTCGGCCCTCTCCTGGGCTCCCAGGGAAGTTATCCTTTAACATTTTACCCAGCTCAAAATGACTGGGCAAAACCTCAAAGCATGTGCCCGCTTTGTGCCCCAAGCACATGTTGTACATCTGCTTCGAGAAGAAAACAATAACCAAAAATGCCAACATAAAGATAAGAAAAAGTAAAGAACCTCTTTGGCTCCCATAAGATTAAATTCATACTGACATGTACATCCTGAAAACATAAGAAAGTCTGTCACTTTCTGGAATCTAAGAAGATCCTCACTGTGGTGTGTAACTCTGTACGTAATACAAAACAGAAAAAAAAATATAAGCCTGCCCCAAATGTTCCTTCCCAGGAGCACTCCCTTCTTGGTGAAGATTGTGTCTCCCAGGCAGCTGTCCTGACTTGGGTTTGAATAAAAGTCTCTTCCTTTCTCTCTAAAATGTTTTTAAAAGTTCATTCACACAATGTCGACAATAACAGTGTTTTCTATTTAAGTGAGAAATAAATGTTCCACTCTAGTTGCATTTGGAATAGACCAATTGAGGGTTTCTTTAGAAGAGTAAGTCTGCTTTCCAGAAAAGGCAAGGTCATTGGTCTGTTGAGAATGAAGATAATTACTGCTAAACAACAAGTATGTGTTGCCCTTTTGCCCAGAAACCAAAGCAGGTGTGCAGACTTTAGGTCAGAGGTCCCTTCTTCTCCCCAGGTGACAGCACTTCTCTGCTCTGGCTCCAAGACACCCGAGGTTTTGAACGTCAGCATCTGAGTCAGCGAGGAAGCTTGTCACAGGACGCCAATGTTCAGAGAAAGCACAGGTATGTTTGGCAAAATGTCCTAACTATGTCAGGGCTGGAGGTAAAATCTCTCATTATCCCAAAACCTCCTGGGCTTTTCTCTTTTCTCTAGTTGAGCCACAAAGTAAAATTGAAGTAGCTGTCAGCATTCTGGGTTTGGTGCAAGAATTACTTAGTTTCCCTGCAGGTAGAACTTTGCAGGGGATCACAATTTCTCTGTCCATTTATTGCTTACGAATGAATTTTGATCATCTTTTTCCGAGGAACCCTCTTTTATTAGAAAGGGAAGGTTAGATTCACTCTGTGCCTGTTTGTAACATCTAATTTGTTCCTTCATCTAACAGTGTTTATTCAATTGCGCCTATGTTATGGTTGAGTGGCCAGCATCTACAGTTAGGTAGCTTTTTTTCATCCGATACAGACTTGGATGATGTCATTTGACAAAGGTGATGTTTCATCCTTGATTAGTTTATTCATCAGAAGAGTTAAAATTAGGGCGGAGGGAAAATTCAAAATTATCCAAAGCGGCCTGTTCCTGTTTAAAAGTTGAGCTTGACTTTCTAGTTTTACTAAATGTATTATCTCAATATTTTGAGGTGCCATATTCTCTCTGTAGTTTCTTTGGTGGTGGAGTCAGAAGGAGAGTCTGGGAATTCTTTTGGATAGTGTCATGCTGGTGGCTTCAAGGGGCTTGGCGTCAGGAGCCTTGGGGTGAAGTTTGCAACTGCTTGCCTGACCCTGGGTGCATCTCCCAGAGGTTTTGTTTCCTCTTATGAAATTGCAGGCAGATAACATTCTGCTTAAAGGGGAACCCTCCCATCCTGTTGGTGGCAATGCAAAGTGGTGCACCAGTCTGGGAAACAATGTGGGGGTTCCTCAAAAAGTTAAACATTGAACAACCACATGATCCAGGAATTGCTCTCCTAGGTATTTACCCAAAGGATACAAAATGCAGATTCAAAGGGGGAACATGCACCATGATGTTTATAGCAGAAATGTCCACAGTAGCCAAACTATGGAGAGAATCCCAAAGTCCATGCATGATGAATGGATAAAGCAGATGTGGGATACATATATATACTGGAATATGACCCAGCTTCAAAAAGAATGAAATCTTACCATTTGAAAGGATGTGGATGGATCTAGAGTGTATTAAGCTAAGCAAACTCAGTGAGGAAAGACAAATATCCTATGCTCTCACGCTTTTGGAATTTCAGAAAGAAAACAGATGAAGAGTGGAGGGGTGATGAGAGAGGCAAACAAGGAAATAGACTCAACCTTGGAGAACAAACTGAGTGTTGCTGCAGGACAGGGGCGTGGGGGGAAGTGTTAAGTGGGTGAGGGGTATAAAGGGGTGCACTTGTGATGAGCACCGTGTACTGTATGCAGGTGAGGAATCACTAAATCCTACCCCTGAAGCGAATATTCCATGGCATGTGAACTAACTGGAATTTAAGTAAAAGAAGGAAGGGAAAAGTGTTCTGCTTCATGAAGAGTGAGGTAAAATTGTAGTGAATTGGGCTGTACTATTCTATAGATGAGAGTTGTAAAACACCCTGTTGTAGGATACACTAGTTTCTTATCACATAAGGAGTCCTCCGAAAGCTGCAATGAAAGATTCAGATCTCAGAGCATGTTCATATTCCACTGATATGTTACAGTTTGCACAGGTAGGAAAGAAGGTGGAGAAAAAGGTAACAGAAGGGGAAAGTAGGTGTGAACCTTTCATTAGTTAGCGTTATAGCTTTCTCATGAAATCCTTGCGCCAGTGTGATTTTGAAAGAAGAGGAGGAATCCGGGAGCTTTGCAGGAGATGGGAGAGTTTCAGGTCTGGGTAAAGCTGACAGGGGTCCCAGAGGAGAGCTGAATGCATTCTGCAAGAGGGTGTGTTCAGTGTGGGCTCCAGGGGTGGCTGTGGGTCTCCTGGGTGAGAGTTGTGACAGGTGAGGGCTGTGTGCAAGTTCCCTGGCTGAGGACAAGTGAGGCACAGGCGGAGAGCTGGCAGAGAACCTTCTTCTGGGCCACCAGCCTCACCCAACACACACAGCCTCATCTTCTGTCCCTGTCACTCCAATTCAGACTTCTCCAAAGGTGAGTGAGAACACATCAAGAGCATTCGAAACAGAAGGGAAAGCATGTGCAAAGGCTCTGGGGCAGGAGAATTCCAGCTATGTCCAGGAGCAGCAAGAAGGCCCTGTGGCCACAGGAGACAGCTTAGGACATGAGCTCAGAGAGGTGACAGAGGGTGATTGAAAGCCATTCCAGGGCTATAACCCAATGACATCCTGTTTCACTGGGCCATCCTGGCTACAGTGTTGAGAACAGATGACAGAGGGTTGAAGATGGCAAGGCAGGTCAATGACGAAGCTTTTCCAGGAACTCAGGCACTGTGGACCAGACAGGTGGCCTTGGATGGAGTGGTTAGACCTATTCTGGGTCCATTTTGAAGATGGAGCTCACAGGATTAGCTGATGGGTTAGCTATTAGGAGCGGGAGTACGGAGGAATTGGGTAATTCCCAGCTGTTGTGGGTTGACCTGATCGAGGGGAAAGAGATGGTTTCTAGGGCGGTAGGAGGTAGTCCGTGTTCCGCATGCTGAGGAAGGTGCCTTTCCTGGTGGATCTGCTGAGGTTTGTGTCTGGGAGAACCTTTCACGTCTCCTCCCTCAGCAATGCTCAAGTACAAGTATCCCCCACTTTTTAAACGTTCACAGTAAGACACTGGGCTTTCTTGAAAGAACTACGTTATTACCCAGCTTCAGTAAGAGGAAGAGACCTGAAGAGGATTTCCCTTTTATGAAAAATGGTGAACAGTGAGAATGGCGTTCAGCATCTGTTTTGGGGAGAAGCACGACAGAGGCGGCGTGCACCCCAACCAGCTCCTTCCGCTGGGAACCGCTCTCCGCATCCAGCCACCAGCACTTTGAATGGTGTCTGTGAGCCTCTGCTGTGCTTTATCTTCATATATGCTGGGCCTCCGTTAGAACCTTGTGTGCTGAGGCCGAAGAAAAGCCATAGAGAAGGAATTTTGGAGTCTGAGCACACTGTCTAATTGTTCAGTGTAAATTAATGACCATTCCTTCTTGACACCATTTCTGCTGTGCAAGGTTTCTCAGAAGCCCTGTACTTTCAAAGAGCAGGGAAACCTATACCCCATGCTGCGGGGTTAGTTTTAGTCTCCATGCTGGACACAACATTTCATGACTGTAGGATTTTCTCACTCAAACATTGAGACTTTGACCACCTTCACCCATTTCTACCACCCCATCCCCGAATCTGGCACCTACCAATCTGCTCTCAGTATCTATGCGTTCAGTATTTGTTTATTCCACGTGGAATGTACATGAGAGCATCTGGTATTGGTCTTTCTGTGTCTGAGTTACTTGGCATTAGGCCCCCAAGGTCTGTGTTTCCATGTCTGGTTCTTGTGAATAATGCTGCAGTGAACATGGGAGTGCATCTGTCTTTTTGAGGCAGTATTTTTGTGTTCTCCTAATCAATACTCAGTAGAGCCATTACTGGGTCATGTGGTAGTTGCATTTATTTTTTCAGGAACCTCCATACTGTTTGTCACAGTGGCTGCACCAATTTCCATTCCCACCAACAGTGCACAGTGTCTCCTCGTCTGCACACCCTTGACCCCATCTGGTGTCTGTCTCTGGGACAATTGCTGTTCCAACAGTTGTGAGGGGATAGCCGATTGTGGGTTTGACTGATGTCTCCCTGACGATGATGAGTGATGTCGAACAACTTTTTCTGTCTGTTGGCACCTGTGTGCCATCTTTGGAAAGTATCTATTCACATATTCACCCCCTTTTTTATACAGTTTTTTGTTTGTTTGTTTTGATTTGTATGAGTGTTGTGTGTATTTTGGATATTAGCTTCTCCTAATACATATGATTCGCAGGTATTTTTTTCTTATTCGGTGAGTGGCCTTTTAAGTTTTTGCTGGTTTCCTTTGCCGCGTGGAAGATTTCAGTTTGATGTTGTTCCACTTGTTTATTTTTGCTTTTGTTGCCTTTGCATTTGGTGTCTGATCTGAAGACTCTTTGCCAAAACCAATGTCAATAGACTTAGTACCTGTGTCTTCTTGGAGGTTTATGGATTCAGGTCTTATGTTCAAATCATTCATCCATTAAAAATTTTGTGTGTGGTGTAAGAAAGTGACCCAGTTATATTCTTCTGCATTTAGTGTCCAGTTTGCCTGTTACCACTCACTGAAGAGACAGTCCTTCCCTCATGGCATATCTTCTGCTGCTGTGTCCTAAGTTAGGATCATCTACATGTGGGTAAGTTTCTGAGCTTTCTGTTCTGTTCCACTGACCTGGTGTCTGTGTTTATGCCAGTACCATCTTGTTTTGATGACAACAGCTTTGTAATCTAGCTTGAAATCCAGGAGTGTGTTGACTGCACCTTTCTTTCTCCAGGTTGCTTTGGGTATTTGAGGTCTTTTGTGATTCCATACAAGTTTGAGGACTGTTTTATATTTCCTCGAACAATGCCACTGGAATTCAGATAGGGATTTCTTAGATAGTCGATTGCTTTGGGTATGATGGACATGTTCACATAATTAACTCTTCCAGTTAAGGAGCATGGCATATGCTTCCATTTGTTTGTGTTGCCTTCCAAATCTTTGACCCATACATCCTGCCCCCCTCGACACACATGTTTTTCATTTCTTTTCTGCCATGTGTTGAGTGTACTATCTCTTTCTCATTTTTGGTTACTTTTATTCCTAAATTTTTTTTTGTTGCAATTGTAAATGGCAATGCTTTTTAAATTTCTCTTTGCGAATGTGTGTCATCAGTATACAGGAATGCAAGAAGTTGGGTCATCTGGGTGGCCCCATAGGTGAAGCGTCTGCCTTCGGCTCACGTCATGATCCCAGAGTTCTGGGATTAAGCCCCGTGTTTTGCTCCCTGCTTAGCGAGGGTCTGCTTCTCCCTCTTTCTGACACTCCCCCTGCATGTGCTTTTTCTCTTCCTCTCAAATAAATAAATAAAATCTGAAAAAAAATTAAGACAACAGGTCTCTGTATATTGACTTTATATCCTGCAGCTTTCTTGAAGTTGTTTAAACTAACAGTTTTTCTGTGGAATTTTTTGGGATTTCATATCATTTGCAAATAGTGACAGTTTTCCTGTATGGATTTCATATCTTTCTCTTTCTTAAAAATGATGTTAGTCACCCTACAGTACTTCCTTTGTTTTTGATGAAGTGTTCCATGATTCATTGTTTGCATATAACACCTAGTGCTCATTATGACACATGCCCTCCTTAATACCCATCACCAGGATAACCCATTCCCCTACCCTCCCTTTCTGCAACCTTCAGTTTGTTTCCCAGTGTAAATAGTCCCTCATGGTTCATCTCCCACTCTCATTCCCCCCTGTCACTTTTCCCTTCCTTCTTCTAATGTCCTCTATGCTATTCCTTCCATTCCACATAGGAGTCAAACCATATGATAATTGTCTTTCTCTGCTTGACTTAATTTCACTTAGCACAATCCCTTCCTGGTCCATCCACGTAGGTGCAAATGGTGGGTATTCATCCTTTCTGATGACTGAGTAATATTCCATTGTATAGATGAACCACATCTTCCATGTCCATTCATCTGCTGAAGGACATCTTGGCTCCTTCCACAGTTTGGCTATTATGGACATTGCTGCTATGAACATTGGGATACAGGTGCCCCTTCTTTTCATTACTCTGTGTCTATGGGGTAAATACCCAGTAGTGCAATTGGTGGGTCGTTGGATAGCTCTGTGTTTAATGTCTTGAGGAACCTCCATATTGTTCAAAAGTGGCTATACCAGCTTGAATTCTCACAAGTAGTGTTAGAGGGTTCCCCTTTCTCCACATCCTCTCTGACTTTTTGTAATTTCCTGTCTTGTTAATTTTTTTTCAAGATTTTATTTATTTATTCCACAGAGATAGAGACAGCCAGTGAGAGAGGGAACACAAGCAGGGGGAGTGGGAGAGGAAGAAGCAGGTTCATAGCAGAGGAGCCTGATGTGGGGCTCGATCCCATAATGCCAGGATCACACCCTGAGCCGAAGGCAGACGTTTAACCATGGTGCCACCCAGGTGCCCCCTGCCTTGTTAATTTTAACCATTCTAACTGGTGTAAGGTGGTATCTCATTGTCGTTTTGAGTTGTATTTGCCTGATGGCAAGTGATGTGAAGCCTTTTTTCATGTGTCTGTTGGCCATTTGTATGTCTTCTCTGGAGAAGTATCTCTTTGTGCCTTCTGCCCATTTTTTTGGGTGTCGAGTTTGAGGAGTTCTTTATAGATCTTGGATACCAGCCCTTTATCTGTAATATTATATGCAGATATCTTCTTCGATTCCATAGGTTGCCTTTTTGTTTTGTTGATCGTTTGCTTTGCCGTGCAGAAGCTTTTTATCTTGATGAATTGCCAATAGTTCATTTTTGCTTTTATTTCCTTTGCCTTTAGAGACGTGGCTTGCAAGAAGTTGTTGTGTCCAAGTTTGAAGAGTTCTTTTGATTTTGATATGCTACAGAAATCCATTATCTTTCTTTCCTGATTGTATTCAAGTCCTCTGTCTTTCTTGGTGAGTCTAGCTAAGTTTGTCAGTTTTGTTTATCTTTCCAAAAAAGGCAGCTCTCATTTTCATTGTTTTTGGTTTTTTTTGGTCTTTTTAGTCTCTGTTGGATTTATTTATGCATTCCTTTTTGTTATTTCCTTATTTCTACTAATGTGGGGCTTTGTTTGTTGTTTTATTTTCTACTTCTTTACAACATAAATCATGTTGTTTATTGGAGACCATTCTCATGGTTTGATGAAGACTTGAGTTTCTATGAATGTCCCCCGTAGAGCTACTTTTGCTGCATCCCATAAGTTTTTGTAGGTTGTCTTTTTCATCAGTGTCAAGGTACTTCAAAATTTTTTTTTATTTCTTCTTTGACTCTTGGTTGTTCAGTAGCATGTTGTTAAATCTCCACATATTTATTTAAGATTATTTAAGTATCTGAGAGAGAGTGAGACAGCGAGACAGGGAACGCAAGCAGGGGGGTGGGAGAGGGAGAAGCGGGCTTACCGCTGAGCAAGGAGCCTGATTCCTGGCTAAATCCCAGGATCCTGGGATCAGGAACTGAGCTGAAGGAAGATCCTTAACGACTGAGCTACCCAGGCCCCCCAATCTCCACCTATTTTTGACTGTCCCATTTTTTTCTTGAGACTGATTTCTAGTTTCATATCGTTGTGGTTGGACAAGATTTGAAGCAGAAGGTGACGAGGGCATTCAGATGAAAGGTTTGTTTCCTGGAGGGTTTACTGAGGGCAGACCATGAGTTCCATGGGGCAGAGGAAGGTTTTGTGAAACGGGGGACAGGGGTTAACCCTTGTTAGAATTACTGTCTACTACCATACAGGCTGTGTGCTACCGTTCACACCGTAGTCCTCATGGACTTGTACTTCATTAGAAATATTTTCTAGGAGGTGTAGGCATAGCCTTCTCTTAAAGAAAGGTGCCATGTGGGTTCATGGCATGACCCCAGGTCAGCAACCAGGATGTGTGTATTGTGGGGGATCAGAACCAGGCTTTCTGTGTGAAGTGACAGAAATAGGGTATGGTGAGCTCCATGACCATAGGTGAGGTCCCAAGTGACCCACTGGGTGTTGGGTTCTGTGGATCTGTCTCATCAGGTGCTGTGGAATTCAGGGACACCCTCCTGCCTGTGGATTTGTGTGGAGACAGGTAGACATCAGTGTCTGGCCAGGCATGAGGGTCACACTGGACCACCACCAGAGGTGCAGCATGTGGGGGAGCCACTGCTTGGTTTCCACGAAAGCTGACCAGGGTCTGTGACCGTGATTCCTAGCAGCTGCAAGGGGAGAGGAGGCCTGGGGTGGTGCACACTTCCTAGACTTGTGGTCAGGACTAGTCTGGAGCACACTGAAGTCAGCCACACCGGGCACAGAAGGCACCCAGTCAGTGTAGCTGTGGGCACTGCTCCCATGGTACTTTCGGGCTGGCTCCATGCTGCCACCTCCTGCTTTTCATCATCATCTTCAAGGTCATGTGCCTCTGCTCTTGCCCCATGGCCTCCGGGGTATTGTCCGTCCTCCATCTGGCCCTCATCCCTGGTGCCCTGTGCAGTCCGATGCCAAGGTAGCCTTCTCGAGACAAACATCTGGCCCTGATGGAACATATCCATGGATCTCGTGTGATGCGAGGATGATGCCCTGCCCTGGAAGGGGGCTGCAGGTCCCCAATCAGGAGAGCCATGTCCCCCTTTTCAGCATGGCCTGCCCTCCCCTCAGTCTTCTTCAGGGAAGCTGTCCCCACTTTCTGAGATGACATCTCTGAACTTAAAAAAGAATGATATTTTACATATCTCTATGCCTTAGTTCATCCATGGCATGTCTTTCAACCCCGTTAGTGGGTTTTTTTTTAGCAGTTCTGAAGGGCTGTCTGCTCAAGGAGGCGATGACCTGGGTGGGGCAGCTTTCCCTCTCATCTCCCTCAGCATGTCTGTGATCCCTGGGTCCAGCTGTCCCACTGAGGATTGAGGGACCCGAGCCAGCCGTCCTGAGTTCAGGCTGTGTCAGCTGTGTAGACGGATGCGTGTTGGAGTGGTGCGCAGCTGGCATGGGCCAGGGGCAGGCAGTGTCTCCTTCTCATTCCTTCCCTCCCTTCCTCCCAGAGGTATCTCAGAGCAGCCTTCAACCCCTGCATCTCCAGATCCCTTGACCTATGCCTCCTCTGTTCAGCTGGTGACCTTGGAGTTTCTCATGGATTCTACCTCCTGTACCCTCTCCCGTAGCAGTTCCTGGATCAGGGGAGGGGTCGGACCCTTGTCTGTTTTTGGTCTTCCTGTCCCGCACCAAGCCCACCCACCTTTGCATCTTCCATGTATGTGCTTGGAAGCAAGCCCATCCACAGGGAACCTATTAGCCAAATGGATCCAGGCAATGAATATTGAAGTAGAGATCTAGGATCCATAATAAACCTGCTCTGAAACCTGTCCCAAAGTCTGTGGCTCTCTCACACTGAAACAGAAACAATAATAGCTTTCTGGACTGTGAAGTGACATGTGTCTCTCCTTCCAATCTTGAATGCATAGGTGCTGAGCCTGGACTGAAAAGGACCATGGCTCCCGTGGGCTGGGATCGACAGTAAGAATTCAGTGAAATCTGAATTTGAGGCATGGAGTGAATAATTATTGTAGAGTGAATCCTCCCAAGTAGGGCTTATGCACATTGCACAGGAAAAGCTTTTTCAAAGAGCTTCCTGAAGGAAAAATCTTTTTTAAAAATTTATTTTAATTCCAGGAGAGCTAACATACAGTGTTACATTCGTCAGGTGTACAATAGAGTGATTCAGTAATTGTATATATTACTCAGTGGTCATCAAGAAAAGCGTCCTCTTAATCCCCTTCATCTATTTCACTCATCCCTCTATCCACCTCCTCTCTGGTAACTATCCGTTTGTTCTCTATTGTTAAGAGATTGTATTTTGGTGTGTCTCCTTTTCCTCTTTCAGTTATTTATTTCTGTTTGTTTCTTAAATTCCCCATTAATATGACATCGTATGGGATTTGTCTTTCTTTGACTGACTGATTTTAGTTAGGATGATACTCTCTAGCTCCATCCATGTGGCTGCAAATGGCAAGGTTTCATTCTTTTTCAAGCCGAGTAATACTCCAGTGTGTGTGTGTGTGTGTGTGTGTGTGTGTGTGTGTGTGTGTGTGTGAATACACACATCTATCATCTCATTTGTCAATTTTTCTACAGACACTTGGGTTGCTTCCATATTGTGATATTGTAAATAATGGTGCAAGAAACATAGGGGTGCACGTATCCTTTTAAGTTACTGTTTTCCTAGGCTTTGGGGAAATACGAGTAGTGTGATTGTTGGATCGTAGGCTAGTTCTGTATTTAATTTTTTGAGGAACCTTCATACTGTTTTCCACGGTGGCCACCACAGTTTGCATTCCCACCCACAGTTCGTGAGGATCCCCCTTTATCCACATCCTCCCAACACCTGCTATTTGTTGTGCTTTTGATGTTAGCCATTCTGACAGGTTTGAGGTATTACCTCATTGTCCTTTGGATTTACATTTTCCTGATGATGGGTGATGGTGAACATCTTTTCACGGGACTGTTGGCCATTTGTATTTCTTCTTTGGAGAAATGTCTGTCCATGTCTTCTGCCTATTTTTTAACTGGATTATTTGTTTTTTGGGGGTTGAGTAGTATCAGTTCTATATGTTTTGGACACTATCCCTTTATTGCATATGATCATTGCAAATATCTTCTCCCTTTGAATAGGTTGTCTTATTATTTTTACGTTTCCATTGTTCTTCTGCCGTGTGGAAACTTTTTATTTTGCTGTATTCCCAATAGTTTATTTTTGCTTTCATTTCCTTTGCCTCAGGACACAGTCTAGAAAAACGTTGGTATGGTCCATGTCAAGAAGTTACTGTCTTCCCTCGTGTAGGATTTTTATGGATTCAGGTCTCATATTGAGGTCTTGAAACTGTTTTGTGTTTGTCTGTATTGTGTAAGAAAGCAGTCTAATTTCATTCTTTTGTGCGTAGCTGTCTAGTTTTCCCAACACCATTTGTTGTAGAGACTGTCCTTTTCCCTTTTGATATCATTGCTTGCTTTGTGGAAGATTCATGGACCACATAATTGTGGGTTTCTGTCTGAACTTGTATCCTGTTCCTTTGGTCGCTGTGTCTATTTTTGTGCCGTACTCTCTTGTTAGGATGACTGCAGCTTTGTAGTATAACCTGAAATCTGAAATTGTGAGTCCTCCAGGTTTGTTTTTCTTTTCCACATTGCACTGGCTGTTCGGAATCTTTAGTGGTTCCATACAAATGTTTAGGATTCTGTATTCGAGGTCTTTTGTTCTTTAATTTAAATTCAATTAGCCAACTTACAGTACATCATTAGTTTCAGCTGTAGTCTTCAATAAATTTTCAGTCGTGTGTAACACCCAGTGCTCATTGTATCGTGTGACCTCCTTAATGCCACTCACCCAGTTACCCCCCCTCCAACTTCTGCTCCAGGAATCATCAGTTTGTTGTGATAGTTAAGAGTCTATCATGGGTTTTCTCCCTCTCTGATGACTTCCCATTCTATTTTCCCTTCCTTCCCCTATGGTCTTCTTCCTTGTTTCTGATATTCCACATAAGAGTGAAAGCATATGATCATTGTCTTTCTTTCATCGACTTATTCCACTCAGCATAATACCCTCCAGCTCCACCCAGGTCGGTGTGATAGTAAGTATTCATCCTTTCTGATGGCTGAGTAATATTCCATTATATATATGATCCACATCTTCTTTATCCATTCATCTATCCATGGTCATCTGCACTCCTTCCATAGTTTGTCTATTATAGATATTGCTGCTATGAACACTGGGGTGCATGTGTCCCGTCTTCACTACCTCTGTCTGTTTGGGGTAAATACCCAGTAGTGCAATTGCTGGGACATAGGGTAGCTTTATTTATAACTTCTTGAGGAAACTCCATACTATTTTCAAGAGTGGCTGTACCGGACTGCATTCGTACAGGGTTGTAAGAGGGTTCCCGTTTCTCCACATCCTCTCCAACATGTATAGTTTCATGTCTTCTTATTTATAGATATTTGGCCTCGTGTGATATGGCATCTATAGGGGTTTAGATATGCATTTCCCTGAAGCCAAGTGATGTGAAGCATTTATGCATGTATCTTTTGGTCATCAGTACGTCGTCATCAATGAAGTGACTTCCCATTTTAATCCATCTCAAGACCTAAAGCTGGGTAAGGCACTGAAGCTGGATGATGCCATCGGTTGGAAGTGCGGAGAATTTCAAAAGATCTCCGTGGAGAGCCAGTTTAAAGGTCAGTGTGAAGCTACTAATTGGATGCGGGGAGATCTCTGAAAGTGGGGATTCCCTGGGATGGGCTGAGGGGGGCCCTCCGATTTTCCTATGAATCCTTGCTGAAGCCCCAAATGGACAGTTTCCTGCTGTGGGGCAGGCTGAGTCCTCTAGTCGTGCAGAGGTGAGCCCAATGCCTGGTGTCTTGGAGGCAGGCAAACGGGGAGGGACCCTCAGCAGAGGACCCAGGGTTAGGTTAGGCCCCAAGAGACAGCAGGTCTGAACTGCTCAGTGCTCAGAGAACTCCCAGGGCGAGTGAGATGAGGGCACAAGGGCGGGTGAGTGTGAGCCTTGGGGTTTCATCTGGAAGGGCCCACAAAGGTCGGGGTTCACCAGAGGGGGCTCTCAGGGGTTGCCCCAATTCTCTTGCCCTGAATGCTCTGTTTTTCCCCAAAATGGTGCAGTTTACTGTGGGCTGCAGGCTGAGCCCTACGGTGGGGCTTGGGTGTCCCCAATCCCCCGGAGTGGGGTTCCAGGACCCTGGGAAGTGGCCCCTCTGTGGCCAACCTAGGGTAAGGGTTAGGGTCCAGGAGCCCGGCAGGGACAATCTGCAGGCTGTGCAGCGAGCTCTGTTTAGGGCTGAGAGGAGGCCATGGGGCAGGGTGAGCATGGGCCTCAGTGTTGGGGAACGGGTGGCTGCCAAAGGTGGGGACGGGCTCAATTGGCCTCCCCAAGTTCTCGTGCCCTGTAGGCTCCATAGAGCTCCAAGGGGCACGGTTTCCTGTCGGGTGGCAAGCTGAGTCCTGCGTTGGGGCACAGGTATCCCAATTCCATGGGGCTGTGGTGCAAGGCTCCTGGGGAGGCCCCCACACCCGTGGCCGACCTAGGGCTAGGGTTAGGCCCCAGGAGCCCCGCAGGCCTGATCTGCTGGCTGTATGGCGAGCTACACGGGCTGAGGTGAGGGTGTGGGGAGGGTGAGTGTGGGCCTCAGGGTTAGGGTGCGGGAGGCCGCCGAAGTTCACTGGTGGCTCAGGAGGGCCCTCCTGGTTCTCCCGCCCTGAATGCTCTATGGCCTCCCAATGTGCACGGTTTCCTGCGGGGTGGCAGACTGAGTCCTGCTGTGGGGCTCAGGTGTCCCGAATCCCCGCGGCTGCGGCTCCAGGCTCCTGGGGAGGGGCCCCTCCACAGATGAACTAGGGTTAGGGTTGGGGCCCAAGAACCCCGCAGGCCAGATCTGCCCACTATGTGGCGAGCTCCGCCGCGGGCTGAGGTGAGGGTGCGGGGTGGGGTGAGCAGGGGCTTCAAGGTTGAGTTTAGGGATCGCTGAAGTTCGCCGGGGGCTCTGGGGGCCCTCCTGATTCTCCCACCCTGAATGCTCTACAGTCTCCCAAGGGGCACGGTTTCCTGCATGTTGGCAAGCTTTGTCCTGCAGTGGGGCTCAGGTTTCCCCAGTCCCTGGGGCTGTGGCACCGGGCCCCAGGGGAGGGGCCCTACCCAGCCGACCTAGGGTCAGGTCTAGGCCCCAGGAACCCGGCAGGCCTGATCTGCCGGCTCTGCAACGAGCTCGGTGGCAAGCTGAAGGGAAGGCGTGGGGCGGGATGAGCGTGGGCCTCAGGGTTGGGGTGTAGGGGGCCGCCAAGAATTGCTGGGGGCTCAGGGGGGCACTACCAGTTCTCCTGCACGGGATGCTCTGTGGCGCCCCAAGGGGCATGGTTTCCTGAGGGGTGGCAGGCTGAGTCCCGTGGTGGGGCTCAGGTGTACCCAATCCCCAGGGTTAGGTATGGATTAGGGTACGGGTTAAGGTTAGGGTATGGGTTACGGTTAGGGTATGGGTGAGGGTAGGGGTTAGGGTTAGGGTAAGGAGAGGGTACAGGTTAGGGTTGGGTTTAGGGGTTATAGGTTAGAGGTTATGGGTTAGGGTACAGATTAGGGTTTAGGGTACGGGTTAGGGTTTAGGGTTTAGGTTTAGGGTTAGTGTTAGGGTTGGAGTACGGGTTAGGTTTAGGGTACGGGTTAGGGTTAGGTTACAGGTTAGGGTATGCATTAAGGTACAGTTTAGGGTACGGGTTAGGGTACAGTTTAGGGTAAGTGTTGGCGTACGGATTTGGGTACGGTTTAGGGTACAGTTTAGGGTTAGGGTACTGGTAAGGGTTAGGGTACAGTTAGGGTTATGGTACAGGTTAGGTTATGGTTTAGGGTTAGGGTTAGGGTATGGGTTAGGGAACGGGTTAGGGAGAGGGATAGGGTACGGTTAGGGTTAGGGTATGGGTTAGGGTACGGGTTAGGGTACAGGTTAGGTTTAGGTATGGGTTAGGGTATGGGTTAGGGTCCGGATTAGGGATAGGGTACGGGTTAGGGTACGCGTTAGGGTATGGGTTAAGGTAAGGTAAGGGTACTGGTTAGGGTTAGGGTACGGGTTACAGTTTAGGGTTTAGGGTTACCTTTAGGGTACGGGTTAGGGTTATGGTACGGATAGGGTTAGGGTACGGGTTATGGTACGAGTTAGGGTATGGGTTAGGGTCAGGGTTTAGGGTTTAGGGTTAAGGTTAGGGTACAGATTAGGGTACTTGTTAGGGTTACGGTTAGGTTTAGGGTACGGTTTAAGTTACGGGTTAGGGTGCAGTTTAGGGTTAGGGTTAGGGTACGGGTTAGGGTATGGGTTAGAGTACATGTTAGGGTTACAGTTAAGGTTAGGGTACAGGTTAGGGTTAGGGTATGGGTTAGAATTAGGGTTAGAGTACGGGTTGGGGTACGGGTTAGGGTTAGGTTTAGGGTTAGGTTATAGGTTAGGGTTAGGGTTAGGATTAGGGGTTAAGGTTTAGGGTTTAAGGTTAGGGGTTAGGGTTTAGGGTTAGGGTTAGACCCCAGTAGGCCAGCAGGACCGATGCGCCGGCTGTGCGGCGAGCGGAGGAGTGGGCCAAGGTGAGGGCGCTGGCGAGCGGGAGTATGGTACCCAGCGTTTTGGCGCAGGGGGCCTTTGAACGTCACTAAAGGCTCAGAGGGCCCTGCCCGTTCTCCCGCCCTGAATGACCGGCGGCTCCCCTAGCGGCCCGGGTGGTGGCGGGGTGGCAATGTGAGTCTGGCACTGCGGTTTGGGGATCCCAATGCCATGCATTGCAACGCAAGGCACCTTGGGAGGGGCCCCTCTGGGGCCGTCCCAGGGTTAGTGTTAGCACCCAGGAGTCCGGCAGGCATGATCCACCAGCTGTGCGGTAGTGGAGGTCCAGGCCGAGGTGAGGGCACCGGTTTAGCTGGAGCGTGGTTTCAAGCATTTTGGCGCGGGGGGCTTTGGAAGGTCGCCGGGGCATTCAAGGGCCCTGCCAGTTCTCCCGCCCTGAATGGCCAGAGGCGTCCTTAGCGGCCCGGGTGGTGGCAGGGCGGCACGGTGACTACGGCGCTGAGGCTCGGGGGTCCCCAATCCCTGGCATTGCTGCGCCAGGCCCCTTGGGAGGTTCCCCTCGGGGGCCAACCTAGGGTTAGGGTTAGCCCCCAGGAGGCCGGCAGGCCCAATCTTCTGGCTGGACGGTGAGAGGTGGGCAGGCCGAGGTAAAGGCCCTGGCAAGCTGGAGCGTGGGCCCCTGCATTTTGGCGCGGGAGGCTTCAAATGTCGCAGGTTTCTCCAGGGCCCTGACCTTCTACCACCCTGAATGACCGGCAGCGCCCCTAGCGGCCTGGGTGGCGACAGTGTGGCAGGGTGAGTCTGGCTCTAGGGCTTTGAGTCACCAATCCCAAGGGTTGCAGAGCCAGGCCCCTTGGGATGTGCCCCATGGGGTCGACCTAGGGTTTTGGTTAGCCCCCAGGAGCCTGGGAGGCACTATCCGCTGGCTCTGCAGCAAGCGGAGGGGCGGGCCGAGGTGAGGGCGCTGGGGAGCAGAAGCGTGGGAGCCAACTTTTTTGCCCGGGGGGCCTTCGAAGTTCACAGGGTAAACAGAGGGCCCTGCCAATTCTCCCAGTCTGAATGACCCGCGGGGCCCCTAGCGGCCCGGGTGGTGGCGGGGCGGCAGGTGAGTCTGGTGCTGGGGCTCGGGGGTCCACAATCCACCGCATTGGGGCACCAGGCCGCTTGGGAGGGGCCCCTCGGGGGCTGACCTACGGTTAGGTTTAGCCCCCGGGACGGCAGCAGGCTCAATCCGCCAGCTATGCGGCGAAAGGAGGGGTGGGTTGAGGTGAGGTCTCTGTGGAGCGGGAGCGTGGGCCCAAGCGTTTTAGCGCCGGGGGCCTTCGAATGTCTCTGGGGACTTGGCCGGCCTTGCCCATTCTCCTCCCTGAATGACTGGTGGCGCCCCTAGCAGCCCAAGTGGCAGCAGGGCGGCAGTGTGAGTCAGGTGCTGCGGCTCGGGTATCCCCAATCCCCCGCGTTCGGGCGCCAGGCCCCTTGGGAGGGGCCCTTCGGGGGTCAACCTAGGTTTAGGGTAGCCCCTAGGAGGCCAGCAGACCCTATGCGCCAGCTGTGTGGATAGCGGAGTGGCGGACCGAGTTAAGGGCACTGGTGAGTGGGAGCATGGGCCAGGGCGTTTTGGCGCGGGGGTCCTTTGAAGGTCGCCCTGTCTCGGAGGGCCCTGCCTGTTCTCCCACCCTGAATGAAGGGCAGGACCCCAAGACCCGGGTAGCGGCTGGGCGGCAGGGTGAGTCCAGTGCTGAGGTTGGGGTCCCCAATCCCTGGCATTGCGGCGCCAGGCCCCTTGGGAGGGGCCCCTCAGGGTTCGATCTAGGGTTACGGTTACCCCCAGAAGGCTGGTGGACCCGATCAGCGGCTGTGCAACATGCAGAGGGTTGGGCCGTGGTGAGGGCGCTGGCGAGCCTGAGCATGAGCCCAAGTGTTTTAGCGCAGTGGGCCTTCGAAGGTCAGTGGGGGCTGGGAGGGCCCTGACCCTTCTCCTTCCCTGATTGACCGGTGGGCCCCTAGCGGCTCGGGTGGCTGAATGGCAGCAGGGTGAGTCCGGCACTTGGGTTCGGGGTCCCCATCCCCAGCGCTGCGATGACAGGCCCCTTGGGAGGGGCCCCTCGGGGGCCAACCTAGGGTTAGGTTTAGCTCCCAGGAGGCCAGCAGGCCCTATTTGCAACCTGTGTGGAGAGTGAAGTGGCGGACCGAGGTGAGGGCGCAGGTGATTGGGAGCGTGGGCCTGGGCGTTTTGGCACGGGGGGCCTTCGAAGGTCACCGTGTCTCGGAGGGTCCTGCCCGTTCTCCCGCCCTGAATGAATGGCAGCACCCCAAGCCCCCGGGTGGCGACTGGGCGGCAGGGTGAGTCAGGTGCTGAGGCTCGGAGTCCCCAATCCCCGGCGTTGCAGCACCAGGCCCCTTGGGAGGGGCCCTCGGGGGTCGATCTAGGGTTACAGTTAGCCCCCAGGAAGCCGGTGGACCCGATCAGCGGTTGTGCGGCATGCGGAGGGTTCGGCCAAGGTGAGGGCGCTAGCGAGACTGAGCATGAGCCCAAGCATTTTAGCGCGGGGGACCTTCGAAGGTCACCATGTCTTGGAGGGCCCTGCCAGTTCTCCCACCCTGAATGACCTCCGGCTCCCCTAGAGGCCCGGGTGGTGGTGGGGCGGCTTGTGAGTCCGGCGCTGGGGCTCAGGGGTCCCCAATCTACCACACTGCGGCACCAGGCCCCTTGGGAAGGGCCCCTCGGGGGCCGACTTATGGTTAGAGTTAGCCCCCAGGAGGCCATCAGGCCCGATACACCACCTGTGCGTCGAGTGGAGAGTTGGGCCGAGGTGAGGGTGGTGGTGAACATGAGCCTGGGCCCAAGCGTTTTGGTTCAGGGCGCCTTTGAAGGTTGGCGGGGGTTCGGAGCGCCCTGCCTGTTCTCCCACCCTGAATGACTGGCAGCATCCCTAGTGGCCCGGGTGGCGACAGTGTGGCAGGGTGAATCCGGCTCTGGGGCTCTGAGTCACCAATCCCCAGCGTTGCAGAGCCAGGCCCCTTGGGATGTGCCCCACGGGGCAGACCTAGGTTTTCAGTTAGCCCCCAGGGGCCCGGCAGGCACTATCCCCTGGCTCTGCAGCAAGCGGAGGGGTGGGCCGAGGTGAGGGCGCTGGTGAGCAGGAGCGTGGGAGCCAACTTTTTTGAGTGGGGGGCCTTCGAAGGTCACAGCGGAAATGGAAGGGCCTGCCAGTTCTCCCATCTGAATGACCCCCGGCGCCCCTAGCGGCCCGGGTGGTGGCAGGGCAGCAGGTGAGTCCGGCGCTGGGGCTCAGGGGTCCCCAATTCACCGCGTAGCGGCGCCAGGCCCCTTAGGAGGGGCCCCTCGGGTGCTGACTTAGGGTTAGGGTCAGACCCCAGGACACCAGAAGGCTCAATCCACCAGCTGTGCGGCGAAAGGAGTGGTGGGTCTAGGTGAGGTCTCTGTGGAGCGGGAGCATGGGCCCAAGCATTTTGGCTCGGGGGGCCTTCGAATGTCTTCGGGGAGTTGGAGGGCCCTACCTATTCTCCTCCCTGAATGACCGGCGGCATACCTAGCTGCCCTGGTGGCGGCGAGGTGGCAGGGTGAGTCAGGCACTTTGGCTCCGGTAGTTCCAATCCCCAGTGTTGCGGCGCCAGGCCCCTTGGGAGCGGCCCCTCGGGTGCCAACCTAGGGTTAGCTTTAGCCGCTAGGAGGCAGGCAGTCTGTATTCGCCAGCTGTGTGGATAGCGGAGTGGTGGACCCAGTTGAGGGCGCTGGTGAGCGGGAGCGTGGGCCCGGGCATTTTGGCACTGGGGGCCTTTGAATGTCACCGTGTCTCGGAGGGCCCTGCCCTTTCTCCCTCCCTGAATAATGGCAGCACCCCAAGACCCCGGTGGCAGCTGGGCGGCAAAGTGAGTCCGGTGCTGGGGCTCAGGGGTCCCCAATCCCTGGCATTGCGGTGCCAGGCCCATTGGGAGGGGCCGCTTGGGGGTAAATCTAGGGTTGTGGTTAGCCCCCAGAAGGCCGGTGGACCAGATCAGCGGCTGTGCAACAAGCGGAGGGTTGCCCCAAGGTGAGGGCGCTGGCGAGCCTGAGCATGACCCCAAGCATTTTAGCGCAGGGGGCCTTTGAAGGTCAGCGGGGGCTCGGAGGGCCCTGCCGTTTCTCCCACCCTGAATGAATGGCGGCGCCCCTAGCGGCCCGTCTGGGGCGGGGCGGCAGGGTGTATCCGGCGCTGGGGCTTGGGGGTCCCCAATCCCCGGCGTTGCGGCGCCAGGCCCCTTAGGAAGGGACCCTCAGGGGCCGTCCTAGGGTTAGGGTTAGCGCCCAGGAGGCCGGCAGGCCCGATCCGCCAGCTGTGCAAGGAGCGGAGGTACGGGCCAAGTTGAGGGCGATGGTGAGTGGGAGCGTGAGCCCCAGCGTTTTGGCGCGTTGGGCCTTGGAATGTTGCCATGGCTCATAGGGCCCTGCCCCTTCTCCTGCCCTCAATAAACAGCCACGCCCCTAGAGGCTCCGTTGGCGGTGGGGCGGGAGGGTGAGTCCTGTGCTGTGGCTCGGGGTCCCCATCCCCAGCGTTGAGACGCCAGGCCCCTTGGGAGAGGCCCCTCGGGGGCCAACCTAGGGTTAGGTTTAGCCCCCAGGAGGCCGGTAGGCCCTATTCGCAACCTGTGTGGAGAGTGAAGTGGCGGACTGAGGTGAGGGCGCTGGTCATTGGGAGCGTGGGCCTGGGCGTTTTGGCGCGTGGGGCCTTTGAAGTCACCGTGTCTCAGTGGGACCTGCCTGTTCTCCCGCCCTGAATGAATGGCACCACCCCAAGCCCCCGTGTGGCGGCTGGGTGGCAGGGTGAGTCCAGTGCTGAGGCTCGGGGGTCCCCAATCCCTAGCGTTGCGGTGCCAGACCGCTTGGGAGGGGCCCGTCGGGGTCAATCTAGGGTTAATGTTAGCCCCCAGGAGGCCGGTGGACCCGATCAGCGGCTGTGTGGCATGCGGAGGGTTGGGCCGAGGTGAGGGCACTGGCGAGACTGAGCATGGGCCCAAGTGTTTTAGTGCAGGGGGTCTTCGAAGGTTGGTGGTGGCTCGGAAGGACCTGCCCGTTCTCCCGCTCTGAATGACCGGTGGGGCCCCTAGAGGCTCCAGTGCCTGAAGGGCAGCAGGGTGAGTCCCGCACTTGGGTTGGGGCCCCATTCCCGGCGTTTTGTGCCAGGCCACTTGGGAAGGGCCCCTCCGTGGCCGACCTACAGTTAGGGTTAGCCCCCAGGAGGCCAGCAGGCCCAATACACCACCTGTGCATCGGGTGGAGAGTTGGGGCGAGGTGAGCGTGCTGGTGAACATGAGCTTGGGCCCAAGCGTTTTGGTTCGGGGCGCCTTCGAAGGTCGGCGGGCATTCGAAGGGCCCTGCGCGTTCTCCCACCCTGAATGAATGGCGGCGCCCCTAGTGGCACGTGTGGGGCGGGGTGTCAGGGTGCATCCAGTGCTGGGGTTTGGGGGTTCCCAATCCCTGGCATTGCGGCGCCAGGCCCCTTAGGAAGGGACCCTCAGGGGCCGTCCTAGGGTTAGGGTTAGCACCCAGGAGGCCGGCAGGCCCGATCCGCCAGCTGTGCGAGGAGTGGAGATGTGGGCTGAGTTGAGGGCAATGGCAAGCGGGAGCGTGGTCCCCAACGTTTTGGCGTCCTGGGCCTTCGAATGTTGCCATGGGTCGGAGGGCCATGCCCGTTCTCATGCCCTGAATAACCAGCGATGCCCCTAGCGGCTCCGTTGGCGGTGGGGTGGCAGGGTGAATCCCACGCTGTGGCTCGGGGATCCCCAATCCCCGGCATTTCGGTGCCAGGCCCCTTGGGAGGGGCTCCTCGTTGGCCGACCTAGGGTTAGAGTTAGCCCCCATGAGGCCGGCAGGCCGGATCCTCTGGCTGGGCGGTGAGAGGTGGGCGGGCCGAGGTAAAGGCGCTGGGGAGCGGGATTGTGGGCCCCTGCATTTTGGCACAGGAGGCTTCAAATGTCGCTGGTTTCTCCAGGGCCCTGTCAGTTCTCCCACCCTGAATGACCGACGGCGCCCCTAGCGGCCTGGGTGGCAGCGTTGTGGGAGGGTGAGTTTGGCTCTGGGGCTTGGGGTCCCAGATCCCCGGCGTAGTGGCACCAGGACCCTTGGGAGTGGCCCCTGGGGGGCCGACCTAGGGTTAGGGTTAGCCCCAAGGAGACCATCAGGCCCAATCTGCACACTGTGCGGTGAGCGGAGGTGCAGGCCGAGGTGAGGGCGCTGGGGAGCGGGAGCTGGGGCCCAAGCGTTTTGGGGCGGCGGTCCTTCGAAGGTCCCCGGGGGCTCTGTGGGCCCTGCCAGGTCCCCCGCCCGGAATGAAGACAGCGCCCCTAGTGGGCCGGGTCATGGCAGGGCAGCAGGGTGAGTTCGGTGCTGGTGCTCAGGGGTCCCCAATCCCTGGCCTGGCGGTCCCAGGCCCCTTTGGAGGGGCCCCTCGTGAGCCGACCTAGGGATAGGGTTAGACCGCTGGAGGCCAGCAGGCCGGATCTGCCGGCTGTGCAGAGAGCGGAGGGGCGGGCTGAGGTGAGCACACTGGCGCGCGGGAGCCTGGCCCAAGCGTTTTGGCGCAGGAGGCCTTCGAAGGTCGCTGGGGGCTCGGAGTCCCTGCCTGTTCTCCCGCCCTGAATGACCCGCGGCGCCCTAGTGGCCCGGGTGGCGGCGGGGTGGCAGGGTAAGTCTGGCGCTGGAGCTCAGGGGTCCCCAATCCCTGCCGTGGTGGCACCAGTCCCCTTGGGAGGGGCTCCTCGGGGACGGACCCTGGGTTAGGGTTAGCTCCCAGGAGGCCGGCAGGCCCGATCAGCCGGCTGTGAGGCAAGCGGAGGGGCGGGCCAAGATGAGGGCGCTGGCGAGCGGGAGCGTGGGCCCAAGAGTTTTGGGGTGGGGGGCCTTCCAAGGTCGCCGAGGGCTCGGAGGGGCCTTCCTGTTCTTCCGCCCTGAATGACCGTCGGCACCCCTAGCGGCCCGGGTGGCGGCGGGGCGGCAGGGTGAGTCTGGAGCTGGGGCTCGGGCGTCCAACTGTCCCGACGTGGCGGCGCCTGGCCCCTTGGGAGGGGTCCCTTGGGGGCTGACCTAGGGTTAGGGTTACCGCAAAGGAGGCCGGCAGGCCTGATCCACCAGTTGTGCGGTGAGTGGAGGGGCGGGCCGAGGTGAGGGCGCTGGCGAGCAGGAGCGTGATCCCAATCATTTTGGCACGGGGGGCCTTCGAAGGTCGCCGGTGGCTTGGAGGGCCCTGCCCATTCTCCTGCCCTGAATGACCAGCGGCGCCCCTAGCGGCCCGGGTGGTGGCGGGGCGGCAGGCTGCGTCCAACGGTGGGGTTCGGGGGTCCCCAATCCCCGGCGTGGCGGCGCCAGGCGCCTTGGGAGGCCCCCTCGGGGGCCTACCTAGGTTTAGGGTTAGCCCCCAGGAGGCCAGCAGGCCTGATCCGCCGGCTGTGCGGCGAGCGGAGGGGCGTGCCAACGTGAATGCACTGGCAAGTGGGAGCGTGGGCCCAAGCTTTTTGGTGCGGGGGGCCTTCAAAGTTACCGGGGGCTCCGAGGGCCCAGCAAGTTCTCCCGCACTGAATGACAGGCGGCGCCCTAGCAGCCCGGGTGGCAGCAGGGCGGCAGGGTGAGCCCGGAGCTGCGGCACAGTGATCCCCAATCCCCGGCGTGACGGTGCCAGGCCCCTTGGGAGGGACCCCTCGTGAGCCAATCTAGGGTTAGGGCTAGCCCCCAGGAGGCCGGTAGGCCGGATCCTCCAGCTGTGCCGCGAGAGGAGTGGCTGCCCGAGGTGAGGGCACTTGCGAGCGGGTCGTGGGCCCAAGCGTTTTGGCGTGGGGGGCCTTCGAAGGTCACCGGGGGCTCAGAGGGCCCTGCCCGTTCTCCTGCCCTGAATGACTGACAGCGCCGCTAGAGGACCAGGTGGTGGCGGGGTGGCAGGTTGCGTCCGGCTGTGGGGCTTGGGGGTTCCCAATCCCCGGCGTGGCAACGCCAGGCCCCTTGGGAGGGGCCTCTCTGGGGCCTACCTAGGGTTAGAGTTAGCCCCCAGGAGGCCGGCAGGCCCTATCTGCTGGCTATGCGGCGTGCGGAGTGTCGGGATGAGGTGAGGGGGCTGGCGAGCGTGAGCATAGGCCCAAGTGTTTTGGTGCGGGGGGCCTTCGAAGGTAGCCAGGGGCTCGGAGGGCCCTGCCCATTCTTCCTCCCTGAATGAGGATGGCGCCCCTAGTGGCCCGGGTCGTGGCGGGGCGGCAGGGTGAGTCCGGCGCTGGTGCTCAGGGGTCCCCAAGCCCCGGCCTGGTGGTGCCAGGACCCTTGGGAGGGGCTCCACAGGGGCTGACGTAGGGTTTGAGTTAGCCGCCAGGAGGCCGCCAGGTCCGATCCGCCGGCTGTGCAGCGTGCGGATGGGCTGGCCGAGGTGAGTGCGCTGTGGAGCGGGAGCGTGGGCCCAAGCATTTTGGCGCAGCAGGCCTTCGAAGGTCTCCAGGGGCTCAGAGGGCCATGCCCGTTCTGCCATCTTGAATGAGGACGGCGCCCCTAGCGGGTCGGGTCACGGCGGGGCTGCAGGGTGAGTCCGGCGCTGCTGCTCAGGGGCCCCCAATCCCTGGCGTGGCGGTGCCAGGCCCCTTGGGAAGGGCCACTTGGGCGCCGACGAAGGGTTTGGGTTAGCCCCAGGAGGCCGGCAGGCCCGATCCGCCTGCTGTGTGGCGTTTGGAGGGGCTGGCCAAGGTGAGGACGCTGACGAGCGGGAGCGTGGGCCCAAGAGTTTTTGCGCGGGGCCTTCAAAGTTCGCTGGGGGCTGAGAGGGCACTGCAGGTTCTCCCGCCCTAAATGACCGGCGGCGCCCCTAGCGGCCAGGGTGGCGGCGGGGCTGCAGGATGATTCTGGCGCTAGGGCTGGGGCATCTCCAATCCCTGGCGTGGCGATGCCAGGCCCCTTGGGAGGGACCCCTCGGAGGCTGACATAGGGTTTGGAGTTAGCTCCCAGGAGACCGACAGGCCCGATCCGCCGGCTGTGTGGCATGTGGAGGGGCTGGCCGAGGTGAGGGCGCTGGCGAGCAGGAGCGTGGGCCCAAGGTTTTTGGTGAGGGGGCCTTCGAAGGTCGCCTGGGGCTCTGAGGGCCCTGCCCGTTCTCCCACCGTGAATGACCGGCGACGCCCCTAGCCCACCGTGTCGCGGCAGGGCGGCAGGGTGGGTCAGGCACTGGTGCTCGGGGGTCCCCAATCCCTGGCGTGGTTGCGCCAGGCCCCTTGCGAGGGGCCCCACGTGAGCCCACCTAGGGTTAGTGTTAGCCCCCGGGAGGCCGGCAGGCCCGATCCACTGGCTGTGCTCCAGCATAGGGGCAGGCTGAGGTGAGCACGCTGGCGCGCAGGAGTGTGGGCCCATGAGTTTTGACACAGGGGGTCTTCGAAGATCACCGGGGGCTCGGAGGGCCCTGCCGTTCTCCCGCCCTGAATGACCGGCGGCGCCCTAGTGGCCCGTGTGGCAGCGGGGTGGCAGGGTAAGTGCAGCGCGGGGCTCAAGGGTCCCCAATCCTTGGCGTGGCAGTGCCAGCCCCCTTGGGAGGGGCTCCTCGGGGGCTGACCTATCGTTAGGGTTAGATCCAAGGAGGCCGGAAGGCCCGATCCGCCGGATGTGTGGCGAGCGGAGGGGCGGGCCAAAGTGAGGGCGCTGGCGAGCGGGAGCATGGGCCCAACCGTTTTGGCACGGGGGGCCTTCGAAGGTCACTGGGGGCTCGGAGGGCCCTGCCCGTTCTCCCGCCCTGATTGACCGGCGGCGCCCCTAGCGGGCCGGGTGGCGGCGGGTCAGCAGGATGAGTCTGGTGATGGGGCTCGGGCATCCCCAGTTCCTGGCGTGGTGATGCCAGGTTCCTTGGGAGGGGCCCCTCGGGGGCCAACCTAGGGTTACGGTTAGCCCAAAGGAGGCCAGCAGGCCCGACCGCCAGCTGTGAGGTGAGGGGAGCAGCGGGCCGAGGTGAGGGCGGTGGCAAACAGGAGCGTGGGCCCAAGTGTTTTGGCACGGGGGGTGTTCGAATGTCGCCGGGGGCTCGGAGGGCCCTGCCCGTTCTCCTGCCCTGAATGACTGGCAGCACCCCTAACGGCCCGGGTGGAGGCGGGGCAGTAGGGTGGCTCCGGAGCTGGGGCTCGGGGGTCCCCAATCCCCAGCGTGGCAGCGCCAGGCCCATTGGGAGGGGCCCCTCGGGGGCTGATGTAGGGTTTGGGTTAGCCCCCACAAGGCTGGCAGGCCTGATCCGCCACCTGTGCGGTGTGCGGAGGGGCTGGCCTAGGTGAGGGCGCTGGCGAGCAGGACCGTGGGCCCAAGCGTTTTGGCGCGGGGGTCTTCGAATGTCGCCCAGGGCTCTGAGGGCCCTGCCCGTTCTCCCGCCTGAATGAGGACAGCGCCCCGAGCGGGCCGGGTCACAGCGCGGCGGCAGGGTGAGAATGCCGCCGGTGCTCGGGGGTCCCCAAGCCCCGGCCTGGCAGAGCCAGGCCCCTTGGGAGGGGCCCCTCGGGCGCCGACCTAGGGATTGTGTTAGCTCCAGGAGGCCGGCATGACCTATCCGTAGGCTGTACTGTGAGTGGAGGGACAGGTCAACGTCAATGCACTGGTGAGCGGGAGCGTGGGCCCAAGCATTTTGGCGAGCGGGCATTCGAAGATTGCCGGGGGCTCGGAGAGCCCTGCCAGTTCTAACGCCCTGAATGACCGGCGGCGCCCCTAGCGGCCCGGGTGGCGGCAGGGCGGCAGGGTGAGTCAGGTGATGGGGCTTGGGGGTCCCCAATCCCAGTCGTGGTGGCACCAGGCACCTTGGGAGGGGCCCCTTGGGGGCCAACCTAGGTTTAGGGTTAGCCCCCAGGAGGCTGGCAGACCTGATCCGCCAGCTGTGTGGCGAGCAGAGGATGGGCCAAGGTGAGGGCGCTGGCGAACGGGAGCTTGGGCCCAAGCGTTTTGGCGTGGGGGGACTTCGAAGGTCACCGGGGGCTCGGAGGGCCCTGCCTGATCTCCCGCCCTGAAGGAGGACGGCGCCCCTAGCGGGCCGGGTCACAGCAGGGCGGCAGGGTGAGTTCGGCGCTGGTGCTCGGGGGTCCCCAATCCCCGGCGTGGCAGCACCAGGCCCCTTGGGAGGGGCCCCTCGTGAGCCGACCTAGGGTTAGGGTTAGCCGAAAGGAGGCCGGCAGGCCCCATCCACCGGCTGTGCGGATTACGGAGTGGCAGGCCAAGGTGAGGGCGCTGGCGAGCAGGAGTGTGGGCCCAGGCATTTTGGCGTGGGGGGCCTTCGAAGTTCGAGGGTGGCTCGGAAGGCTCTGCATGTTCTCCAGCCCGGAATGACCGGTGGCGGCACGCCTAGTGGCCTGGGTGGCAGTGGGGTGGCAGGGTGCGTCTGGCGTTGCGGCTCGGGTTCCCCAACCCCCGGCGTGGCAGTGCCAGGCCCCTTGGGACTGTCCCCTCTGTGACCAACCTAGGGTTAGGGTTAGCCCCCAGGAGGATGGCAGGTCCGATCCACCAGCTGTGCAGAGAGTGGAGGGGCGGGCCGACGTGAGGGCTCTGGTGAGTGGTAGCGCTGGCCCAAGCGTTTTGGTGTAGGAGGCCTTGGGTGTTCGCCGGGGGCTCGGAGGGCCCTGCCCATTCTCCCGCCCCATGAGGACATTGCCCCTAGTGGGCTGGGTCATGGCGGGGCGGTAGGGTGAGCCCGCAGCAAGTGTTCGCGGGTCCCCAATCCCCGGCGTGGCGGCGCCAGGCACTTGGGAGTGGTCCCTCGGGGGCCGACCTATGGTTAGGGTTAGCCCCAAGGAGGCTGGCAGGCCCGATCTGCCGGCTGTGCGGCAAGTGGAGGGGCGGGCTGAAGAGAGGGTGCTGGCGAGCAGGAGCATAGGCCCAAGCGTTTTGGTGCTGGAGGACTTCGAAGGTCACCGGGGGCTCGGAGGGCCCTGCCTGTTCTCCCGCCCTAAATGACCGGCGGCGCCCCTAGCAGCCCGGGTGGCAGCAGGGCGGCAGGGTAAGTAATGCGCTGGGGCTGGAGGGTCCCCAATTCCCGGCGTGGCGGTGCAGGGCCCCTTGGGAGGGGCCACTCGTGAGCAGACCTTGGGTTAGGGTTAGTCCCCAGGAGGCCGGCAGGCCCGATCCGCTGGCTAACCGGCGAGGGGGGGGGCGGGCTCAGGTGAGCGCGCTGGCACGCGGGACCGTGGGCCCAAGCGTTTTGGCGCAGGGGGCCTTCAAAGTCGCTGGGGCTCAGAGGGCCCTGACCGTTCTCCCACCCTGAATGAGAAAGGCGCCCGTAGCGGGCGACAGGGTGAGTCTGGCCCTGGTGCTCAGGGGTCCCCAAGCCCGGGTGTGGCGGTGCCAGGCCCCTTGGGAGGGGCCCTCGGGCCCGACGTAGGATTTGGGGTTAGCTCCCAGGTTGATGGCAGGCCTGATCCGCCGGATGTGCGGAGAGCGAGGGGTGGGCGAGGTGAGGGCGCTGACGAGTGGGAGCGTGGGCCCAAGCGTTTTGGTGCAGGGGACCTTTGAAGGTCGCCAGGGGCTCGGAGGGCCATGCCCGTTCTTCCGCCCTGAATGACCGGCGGCACCCCTAGCGGCCACGGTGGTGGCTAGCGGCAGGGTGAATCCGGAGCTGGAGCTCGGGGGTCCCCAATCCCCGGCGTGGTAGCTCCAGGCACTTGGGAGGGGTCCCTCAGGGGCTGACCTAGTGTTAGTGTTAGCTCAAAGGAGGCCGGCAGGCCTGATACACTGGCTGTGCGGTGAGGGGAGTGGCGGGCTGAGGTCAGGGTGCTGGCGAGCAGGAGCGTGGGCCCAAGCATTTTGGAGCGGGGGTCCTATGAAGGTCACCGGTCACTGACCTTTCTTCCACCCTGAATGAGGACAGTGCCCCTAGTGGGCTGGGTCACGGTGGGGCAGAAGGGTGAGTCAGGCAATGGTGCTCAGGGGTCCCCAATCCCTGGCGTGGTGGCGCCAGGCACTTGGGAGTGGTCCCTCGGAGTCCGACCTAGGGTTAGTTTTAGCCCAAAGGAGGCCGGCAGGCCGGAGCTGCCGGCTGTGCAGCGAGCGGAGGGGCGGGCCGACATAAATGTGCTGGCGAGCGGGAGCGTGGGCCCAAGCGTTTTGGCACGGGGGGGCCTTCAAAGCTCACCGGGGGTTCGGAGGGCCCAGCAAGTTCTCCCGCCCTGAATGTCCAGCAGTGCCCTAGCGGCCAGGGTGGTGGCGGGGCGGCAGGGTGAGCCCGGAGCTGGGGCTCCGGTGTCCCCAATCCCTGGTGTGGCAGAGCCAGGCCCCTTGGGAGGGGCCCCTCGTGAGCCGACCTAGAGTTAGGGTTAGTCCCTTGGAGGTCGGTAGGCCCGATCCGCCAGCTGTGCGGCGAGAGGAGGGGCTGGCCGAGATGAGGGTGCTGGCGAGCTGGAGCGTGAGCCCAAGTGTTTTATCGAGACGGGACTTCAAAGGTCACCGGGGGCTCAGAGGGTCCTGCCCATTCTCCCCCACTGAATGACCGGCAGCGCCCCTAGCGGAGCACGTGGCGGCGGGATGGCCAGGTGAGTCCGTCGCTGGGGCTCGGGGTTCCCCAATCCCCAGCGTTGCGGCTCCAGGCCCCTGGCTAGGGGCCCCTTGGGGGCCGACCTATGGTTAGGGTTGGCCCCCAGGAGGCCCGCAGGCCCGATCTGCCAGCTATGCGGCGAGCGGAGAGGCGGTCGGAGGTAAGGCCACTGGCGATCAGGAGAGTGGGCCCAGGCATTTTGGCACGGGGGCCCTTCGAAATTGGCCAGGGGTTCGGAGGCCCCTACCTGTTCTCCCGCCCTGAATGACAGGCGGCTCCCCTAGTGGCCCTGGTGGAGGAGGGGCGTTAGGGTGAGTCGGGCGCTGGGGCTCGGGGGTCCCAATCCCCGGTGTTGGGCAGCCAGGCCCCTTGGGAGATTCCCTCGGGGGCTGACCTAGGGTTAGGGTTATCCCCCAAGAGCCTGTTAGGCCCGATCCACCAGCTGTGCGGCGAGCGGAGGGGTGGGCCGAGGTGAGGGCATTGGTGAGCGG
The DNA here is from genome assembly GCF_024610735.1 of Ursus americanus. Classification (NCBI taxonomy): domain Eukaryota; kingdom Metazoa; phylum Chordata; class Mammalia; order Carnivora; family Ursidae; genus Ursus; species Ursus americanus. Next base: position 84,087,504 of record NC_142132.1, read on the forward strand.
GAGCGTGGGCCCAAGCATTTTGGCGCAGGTTGCCTTCGAAGATCGCCGGGGGATTAGAGGGCCCTGCCGGTTCTCCCTCCCTGAATGACCGGCGGCTCCCCTAGCGGCCCGGGTGGTGGCAGGGTGACACGGTGAGTCCAGCGCTGGGGCCTGGGGGTCCCCAATCCCAGGCATTGCGGTGCTAGGCCCCTTCGGAGGGGCCCCTCAGGGGCCCACCTAGGGTTATGGGTAGCCCCCAGGAGGAGGGCAGGCTTCATCTGCCGGCTCTCCGGCGAGCGGAGGGGCGGGCCGAGGTGAGGGCGCTGAGGAGCGGGAGCGTGGGCTCAAGCGTTTTGGAGGGGGAGGCCTTTGAAGGTTGCCTCGGGCTCAGAGGGCCCTGTCCTTTCTCCCGCCCTGAATGACCAGTGGCACCCCTAGCGGACTGGGTGGTGGTGGGGCGGCAGGGTGAGTCTGGCGCTGGGGCTCGGGGGTCCCCAATCCCCGGCGTTGCGGTGCCAGGACCCTTGGGATGGGGCCCTAGGGGGCCTACATAGGGTTGGGGTTAGCCCCCAGGAGGCTGGGAGGCCTGATCCGCCGGCTGTGCGGCGAGCGGAGGGGCAGGCCAAGGTAAGGGCGATGGCGAGCGGGAGCGTGGTCCCAATCACTTTGGCGCGGGGGGCCTTCGAAGGTCGCTGGGGGCTCGGAGGGCCCTGCCCATTCTCCCACCCTGAATGAACGGCGGTGCCCCTAGTGGCCTGGGTGGCGGCGGGGTGGCAGGGTGAGTCCGGCGCTGGGGCTCGGGGGTCCCCAATCCCCGGCGTTACGGCGCCAGGCCCGTTGGGAGGGGCAGCTCCGTGCCCGTCCTAGGGTAAGGGTGAGCCCCCAGGAGGCCGGCAGGTTTGATCCAGCAGCTGTGCACTGAGGGGAGGGGTGGGCCGAGGTGAGGGTGCTGGTGAGCGGGAGTGTGGGCCGAAGGGTTTTGGCGCAGGGGGTCTTCGAAAGTCGCTGGGGGCTTGGAGGGCCCTGCCCATTCTCCCGCCCTGAATGACCGGCGGCGCCACTAGCGCCCCGGGTGTCGGTGGGGTGGCACGGTGGTTCCAGCGCTGCGGCTCGGGGTTCAGCAATCAGAGACGTGGCGCCAGGCCCCATCGGACGAGCCCCTTGGGGGCCGACCTAGGTTTAGGGTTAGCCCCCAGGAGGCCAGAGGCCCGATCCACCAGCTGTGCAGTGAGCGGAGGGGCAGGCCGAGGTGTGGGCGCTGGCGAGCGGGCGCGTGGGCCCAAGGTTTTTGGCGTGGGGGCCTTCGAAGGTCTCCGGTGGCTCCGAGGGCCCTACCTGTTCTCCCGCCCTGAATGACTGGCGGCGCCCCTAGCGGCCCAGGTGGTGGCAGCGTGGCAGGGTGACTCCGGTGCTGGGGCTCGGGGGTCCTCAATCCCAGTTTGCAGCGATAGGCCCCTTCGGATGGGTCCCTCGGGGTCCGATCTAGGGTTTCAATTAGGCCCCAGGAGGTCGGCAGGACCGATCCGCCGGCTCTTCAATGAGCGGAGGGGCGGTTCGAGATGAGGGCACAGGGGAGCGGGACCGCGGGACCAAGCATTTTGGAGCGGGGCACCTTTGAATGTTGCCGTGGGCTCGGAGGGCCCTGCCTGTTCTCCTGCACTGAATGACCGGTGGCGCCCCAAGCGGCCCGGGTGGCAGCGGGACGACAAGGTGAGTCCTGGCTGGGGCTCGGGGGTCCCCAATCCCCGGGTTTGCGGTGCCAGTCCCCTTGGGAGGGGGCCCTCGGGGGCCGACCTAGGGTTAGTATAGCCCCCAGGAGGCCATCAGGCCTGATCTGTCGGTTGTGCGGCGTGCGGAGGGGCGGGCGGAGGTGAGGGCGCTGGCTAGTGGGAGCGAGGGCCCAAGCGTTTTGGTGAGGTGGGCCTTCAAAGGATGACGGGGGCTCGGAGGGCCCTGCCCGTTCTCCTGCACTGAATGTTCTGCGGCGCCTGTAGTGCCCGTGTGGCTGCGGGGTGGAAGGGTGAGTCCGGCGCTGGGGCTGGGGGTCCCCAATCCCCGGCATTGCAGCTCTAGGCCCCTTGGGAGGGGCCCCTCGAGGCCCGACCTAGTGTTAGGGTGAGACCACATGACACCGGGAGGCCCGATCCTCCAGCTGTGCATGGAGAGGAGGGGCGGGCCGAGGTAAGGGCGCTGGGGATCGGGAGCGTGGGCCCAAGCTTTTTGGCGTGGGGGGCCTTCGAAGTTCTCCGGTGGCTCGGAGGGCCCTACCCGTTCTCCCGCCCTGAATGATCAGCGGCGACCTTAGCAGCCCGGGTGGTGGTGGGGCAGCAGGGTGTGTTTGGAGCTGGGGCTCAGGGGTCCCCGATCCCCGCGTTGCGGCACCAGGGCCCTTGGGAGGGGTTCCTTGGGGGCCGACCTAGGGTTAGGGTTAGCTCCGAGGAGGCCAGCAGGCCAGATCCGCCAGCGGTGCAGTGAGCAGAGGGGAAGGCCGAGGTGAGGGCACAGGCGAGCGGGAGTGTGGGCCCAAGCGTTTTGGCACGGTGGGCCTTTGAAGGAGAACAGGGGCTCAGAGGGCCCTCCCCGTTCTCCCGCACTGAATGTACTGAGGCGCCCGTAGCGGACCGTGTGGCAACGGGGCGGAAGGGTGATTCAGCGCTTGTTCTCGGGGGTCCCCAATCCCTGGCGTTGCGGCACCATGCCCCTTGTGATGGGTCCCTTGGGGTCTGACCTAGGGTTTGAGTTAGCACCCAGGAGGCTGGCAGGACCGATCCGCTGGCTCTGCGGCGAGCGGAGGGGTGGTTCGAGATGAGCGTGCTGGAGAGCAGGGCCGTGGGACTAGGCACATCAGCGTGGGGGGGTTCGAAGGTCGCCGGTGGCTCAGAAGTCCCTGCCCATTCTCCCGCCCTGAATGAATGGCGGCGACCCTAGCGGCCCGGGTGGCGGAGGGGCAGCAGGGTGAGTCCGGCGCTGGGGCTCAGGAGTCCCCAATCCCTGGTGTGGCGACGCCTGACCCCATGGGAGGGGCTCCTCGGCGGCCGACCTCTGGTTAGGGTTAGCCCCCAGGAGGCTGGCACTCCTGATCCATCAGCACTGCGACTTTGGTAGGGCGGGCCGAGGTGAGGGCACTGGCGAGCGGGATCGTGGGCCCAAGAGTTTTGGCACGGGTGGCCTTCGAAGGTAGCCGGGGGCTCTGAGGGCCTTGCCTGTTCTCCCGCCCTTAATGACTGGCTGCGCCCCTAGCAGCCTGGGTGGACGCGGGGCCACATGGTGAGTCCGGAGCTGGGGCTCGGGTATCCCCAATCCCCGGCCTGGTGGCGCCAGGTCCCTTGGGAGGGGTCCCTCGGGGTCAGACCCAGGTTTAGGGTTAGCCGAAAAGAGGCTGGCAGGCCCGATCCACTGGCTGTGCGGCGAGTGGAGGGGCAGGCCAGGTGAGGGCGCTGGCGAGCAGGAGCGTGGGACCAAGCATTTTGGCATGGCCGGCCATTGAAGGTCTCCGGGGACTCGGAGGGCCCTGCCCGTTCTCCCGCCCTGAATGAACGGCGGGGCCCCTAGCAGGCCAGGTCACAGCAGGGCGGCAGGGTGAGTCCGGCCCTGGGGCCTGGGGGTCCTCAAACCCCGGCGTGGCAGCGCCTGGCCCCTTGGGAGGGGCCCCTCTTGAGCCGACCTAGGGTTAGGGTTAGCCCCCAGGAGGCTGGCAGGTCCGATCCGCCAGCTGTGCAGTGAGCGGAGGGGCAGCCCGAGGTGAGGGCACTGGCAAGCGGGGCGTGGGCCAAAGCGTTTTGGCGTGGGGGGGCCTTCGATGGTCACTGGGGGCTCAGAGGGTCCTGCCTCTTCCCCCGCCCTGAATGACCGGCGGCGCCCCTAGAAGCCAGGGTGGCGGTGGGGTGGCAGGGTGAGTCCGGAGCTGGGGCTCAGGGTTCCCCAATCCCCGGTGTGGCGGCACCAGGCCCCTTGGGAGGGGCTCCTCGGGGGCCGACCTAGGGTTAATGTTAGCCCCCAGAAGGCCGGCAGGCCAGATCCGCCGGTTGTGCGGCGAGCGGAGAGGCGGGCTGAGGTGAGTGTGCTGGAGAGCGGGAGCGTGGGCCCAAGCGTTTTGGTGCGGTGGGTGTTCGAAGTATGACAGAGGTTTGGAGGACCCTGCCCGTTCTCCCACCTAAATGACCATAGGAGTCCCTAGCGGCCTCGGTGGCGGTGGAGTGGCAAAGTGAGTCCGGCGCTGCGGCTTGGGGGTCCCCAATCCCCGGCTTTGCGGCGCCAGGCCCCTTGGGACGGGCCCCTCGGGGGCTGACCTAGGTTTCGGGTTAGCCCCCAGAAGGCCAACAGGCCCGATCCGCCAGCTGTGCGGCGAGTGGAGGGGAGGGCCGAGGTAAGTGCGCTGGCGAGCAGGAGCATGGGCCCAAGCGTTTTGGTGCAGGGGGCCTTCGAAGTTTGCTGGTAGCTTGGAGGGCCCTGCCCCTTCTCCCTCCCTGAATGACCAGCAGCGCCCCTAGCGGCCCAGGTGGCGGTAGGGCATGAGGGTGATTCCGGCGCTGGGGCTCGGGAGTCCCCAATCCCCAGTGTTGCGGCAATAGGAACCTGGGATGGGCCCTTTGGGGGCCCACCAACAGTTAGGGTAACACCCAGGAGGCTGGCAGTCCCCATCCACCGGCTGTGCAGGGAGCGGAGGGGCAGACCGAGGTGAGGGCGCAGGCGAGCGGGGGCATGGGCCCAAGCATTTTGGCGCGGGGGACCTTGGAAGGTCGCCAGGGGCTCAGAGGGATCTGCCCCTTCTCCCTCCCTGAATGACCGACGGTGCTCCTAGTGGCCTGGGTGGTGGGGGGGGGTGACACTGTGAGTCCGGCGCTGGGGGTCCCCAATCCCAGGCATTGCATGCCAGGCCCATTCAGAGGGGCCCCTCAGGGGCCAACCTAAGGTTATGGGTAGCCCCCAGGAGGAGGGCAGGCCTCATCCACCGGTTCTGCAGTGAGCGGAGGGGTGGGCCGAGGTGAGGGTGCTGAGGAGCGGGAGCATGGGCTCAAGCGTTTTGGATGGGGGGGCCTTCGAAGGTCACCTTGGCCTCGGAGGGCCCTGCCCGTTCTCCCGCCCTGAATGACCAGCGGCACCCCTAGCGGCCCGGGTGGCGGCGGGGCGGCAGGGTGAGTCCGGCGCTGGGGCTCGGGGGTCCCTAATACCTGGTGTTGCGGCAACAGGTCCCTTGGGACGGGCCCCTCCTGGGCGACCTAGGGTTATGGTTAGCCCCCAGGAGGCTGGCAGGCTAGTTCCGCCCATGTGCGGTGAATGGAGGTGTGGGTCGAGGTGAGGTAGCTGGCGAGCGGGAGTGTGGGCCAGAGCATTTTGGCTTTGGCTCGGGGTGCCTTCGAAGGTCGCAGGTGGCTCGGAGGGTTGTGCCCGTTCTGTTGCCCTGAAGGACTGGCGACACCCCTAGTGCCCCATGTGGTGGTGGGGCGGCAGGATGTGTCCGAAGCTGGGACTTGGGGGTCCCCAATCCCTGGCATGCGGTGCCAGGCCACTTGGGAGGGGCCCCTTGGGGACGACCTAGGGATAGGGTTAGCCCCCAGGAAGCCAGCAGGCCCGATCCGCCAGCTCTGCAGCGAGTTTAGGGGTGGGCCGAGGTTAGGGTGCTGGCGAGCAGGAGGGTGGGAGCCAGAGTTTTTGCACGGGGGGCCTTCGAAGGTTGCAGGGGGATCAGAGGGCCCTGCCCGATCTCCCTTCCTGAATGACTGGCAAGCCCCTAGCGCCCTGGGTGCTTGCGGGGTGGCAGAGTGAGTCCAGCACTGGGGCTCGGGGGTCCCAAATCCCCGGCATTGCGGTGCCAGGCTCCTTGGGAGGGGCACCTCAGGGGCCGACCTAGGGTAAGTGTTAGCCCCCAGGAGTCCAGCAGGCCTGTTCCGCCAGCGCTGTGGCAGGCGGACGGGCAGGCCGAGGTGAGGGCGCTGGTGAGAGGGCGTGTGGGCCCAAGCATTTTGGCGCGGGGGGCCTTCGAAAGTCACCGGGGCCTTGGAGGGCCCTGCCCGTTCTCTCGCCCTGAAAGACTGGCGGCGGCCCTAGCAGCCCGGGTTGCTGCGGGGCGGGAGGGTGACTCCGGCGCTGGGCTCTGGTGTCCCCAATCCCTGGCGTTGCGGCGCCAGGCCCCTTGGGAGAGGCCACTCGTGGTCGATCTAGGGTTACGGTTAGCCCCCAGGAGGCCGGTGGACCCGATCAGTGGCTGTGCAGCACGCGGAGCGTTGGGCCGAGGTGATGGCACTTGCAAACCTGAGCATGAGCCGAAGCGTTTTAGCGCAGGGGGCCTTCAAAGGTCAGCGGCGGCTCGGAGGGCCCTGCCCGTTCTCCTGTCCTGATTGACCGGTGGGCCTCAATGGCTCGGGTGGCTGAAGGGCAGCAGGGTGAGTCCGGCACTTGGGCTCGGGTTCCCCATCCCCAGCGTTCAGATGCCAGGCCCCTTGGGAAGAGCCCCTCGGGGGCCGACCTATGGTTAGAGTTAGCCCGCAGGAGGCCGGCAGGCCCGATACACCACCTGTGCGTCGAGCGGAGAGTTTGGCCAAGGGGAGGGTGCTGGTGAACATGAGCCTGGGCCAAAGCGTTTTGGTTCTGGGCGCCTTCGAAGGTCGGCGGGGGTTTGGAGGGCCCTGCCCTTTTTCCCACCCTGAATGAACGTCGGCGCCCCTAGTGGCCCGGGTGGCGACAGTGCACCAAGGTGAGTCCTGCTCTGGGGCTCTGAGTCACCAATCCCAAGCGTTGCAGAGCCAGACCCCTTGGGATGTGCCCCACGGGGCCGACCTAGGGTTTCGGTTAGCCCCCAGGAACCCCGCAGGCCCAATCCTCTGTCTGGGCGGCGAGAGGTGGGCGGGCCGAGGTAAAGGCGCTGGGGAGCGGGAGGGTGGGCCCCTGCATTTTGGTGCGGGAGGCTTCAAATGTAGCTGGTTTCTCCAGGGCCCTGACCATTCTCCAGCCCTGAATGACGGGCGGCGCCCCTAGCGGCCTGGGTGGCGGCGTTGCGGCAGGGTGAGTCCCGCTCTGGGGCTTGGGGTGCCCGATGCCTGGTGAAGCAGCACTAGGACGCTTGGGAGGGGCCCCTGGGTGACTGACCTAGGGTTAGGCTTAGCCCCCAGGAGGCCGGCAGGTGGGATCCGGCCACTGTCCAGGGAGCGGAGGGTGGGGCCGAGGTGAGGGCGTTGGGGAGCGGTAGCGTGGGCACCAGTGTTTTGGCACTGGGAGCCTTTTAGGCCACCGGGGGCTCGGAAGGCCCTGCCCCTTCTCTCGCCCTGAATGACCCGCAGTGCTCCTAGCGGCCCTGGTGGTGGCATTGCGGTAGGGTGAGTGTGGCTCTGGGGCTTGAGGTTCCCGATCCCCGGTGAAGCGGCACCAGGACCCTTGGGAGTGGCCCCTGGGTGGGCGACCTAGGGTTAGGGTTAGCACCCAGGAGGCCGGCAGGCGGGATCCGCCCGCTGTGCGTGGAGCGGAGGGGCGGGCCGAGGTGAGGGCGGTGGCGAGCAAGAGCATGGGCCCAAGCGTTTTGGCACCGGGGGCCTTCGAATGTCTCCGGGGACTCAGCGGGCCCTGCCCATTCTCTTCCCTGAATGACCGGCTGCGCCCCTAGCAGCCCAGGTGGCGGCGGGGTGGCATGTAAGTCCAGGCATAGGGCTCAGGGGTCCCCAGTCCACCGCGTTGTGGCGCCAGGCCCCTTGGGAGGGGACCCTCGGAGGCTGACCTAGGGTTAGGTTTAGCCCCTAGGAAACCGGCAGGCCCTATTTGCCAGCTGTGTGGAGACTGGAGTGGCGGACCGAGGTGAGGGCACTGGTGAGCGGGAGCGTGGGCCCGGGTGTTTTGGCGCGGGGGCCTTTGAAGATCGCCGTGTCTTGGAGGGCCCTGCGCGTTCTCCCGCCCTGAATGAACGGCACCACTCCAAGCCCCCGGGTGGAGGCTGGGTGGCAGGGTGAGTCCAGTGCTGAGGCTCCCGGGTCCCCAATCCCCAGCATTCCGGAGCCATACCCCTTGGGAGGGGCCCCTCGGGGGTCAATCTAGGGTTAGGGTTAGCCCCCAGGAGGCCGGTGGACCCGATCAGCAGCTGTGCAGCACGCAGAGGGTTGGGCCGAGGTGCGGGCGATGGCGAGACTGAGCATGAGCCCAAGCATTTTAGTGCGGGGGGCCTTCGAAGGTCGGTGGGGGCTCGGAGGGACCTGCCCGTTCTCCCGCTCTGAATGATCGGCGGGGCCCCTAGAGGCTTCGGTGCCTGAAGGGCAGCAGGGTGAGTCCGGCACTTGGGTTGGGGTCCCCATTCCCGGCGTTGTGGTGCCAGGCCACTTGGGAAGGGCCCCTCCGTGGCCAACCTACAGTTAGGGTTAGCCCCCAGGAGGCCAGCAGGCCCAATACACCACCTGTGCATCGAGTGGAGAGTTGGGGCGAGGTGAGCGTGCTGGTGAACATGAGCTTGGGCCCAAGCGTTTTGGTTCGGGGCGCCTTCGAAGGTCGGCGGGCGTTCAAAGGGCCCTGCGCGTTCTCCCACCCTGAATGAATGGTGGCGCCCCTAGTGGCACGTGTGGGGCGGGGCGGCAGGGTGCATCCAGCGCTGGGGCTTGGGGGTTTCCAATCCCCGGCGTTGTGGCTCCAGGCCCCTTAGGAAGGGACCCTCAGGGGCCGTCCTAGGGTTAGGGTTAGCGCCCAGGAGGCCGGCAGGCCCGATCCGCTGGCTGTGCGAGGATTGGAGATGTGGGCTGAGTTGAGGGCGATGGTGAGCGGGAGCGTGGGCCCCAGCGTTTTGGTGTCCTGGGCCTTCGAATGTTGCCATGGCTTGGAGGGCCGTGTCCTTTCTCCTGCCCTGAAGAACCAGCGACACCCCTAGTGGCTCCGTTGGCGGTGGGGCGGCAGGGTGAATCCCACGCTGAGGCTCAGCGATCCCCAATCCCCGGTGTTACAGTGCCAGGCCCCTTGGGAGTGGATCCTCGTGGGCTGACCTTGGGTTAGAGTTTGCACCCAGGAGGCCGGCAGGCCCAATCCTCTGGCTGGGCGGCGAGAGGTGGGTGGGCCGAGGTAAAGGCGCTGGCGAGCGGGAGCGTGGGCCCCTGCATTTTGGCACGGGAGGCTTCAAATGTCGCCGGTTTCTCCAGGGCCCTGTCAGTTCTCCCACCCGGAATGACCGGCAGCGCCCCTAGCATCCCGGGTGGCGGCGTTGTGGCAGGTTGAGTCTGGCTCTGGGGCTTGGGGTCCCCGTTCCCCGGTGTAGCAGCACCAGGACCCTTGGGAGGGTCGCCTGGGTGGACGACCTAGGGTTAGGGATAGCCCCCAGGAGGTCGGCTGGCCCGATCCGCCAACTGTGTGGCGAGCGGAGGGGCGGGCCGAGGTGAGGGCCCTGGTGAGCGGGAGCATGGGCCCAAGCATTTTGGTGCGGGGGGGCCTTCGAAAGTCGCCAGGGGCTTGGAGTGCCTTGCCCGTTCTCCTGCTCTGAATGACCAGCAGGGCCCCTAGAGGCTCGGGTGGCTGAAGGGCAGCAGGGTGACTCCGGCACATGGGATCGGTGTCCCCATCCCCGGCGTTGTGGCGCCAGGCCACTCGGGAAGGGCCTCTCGTGGCCGACCTACAGTTAGGGTTAGTCCCCAGGAGGCCGGCAGGCCCGATACACCACATGTGCGGCAAGCGGAGCGGTGGGCCGAGGTGAGGGTGCTAGTGAGCATGAGCCTGGGCTGAAGCATTTTGGTTTGGGGCGCCTTCGAAGGTCAGAGAGAGTTCGTAGGGCCCTGCCAGTTCTCCAACACTGAATGAATGGTGGCTCCTCTAGCGGCACGTGTGTTGTGGGGCGGCAAGGTGCATCTGGAGCTGGGTCTCAGGGGTTCCCAATCCCCGGCTTTGAGGCCCCAGGCCCCTTAGGAAGGGACCCTCAGGGGCCTCCAAGAGTTAGGGTTAGCGCCCAGGAGGCCGGCAGGCCCGATCTGCCGGCTGTGCGATAGGTAGGGGGCGGGCCGAGTTGAGGGCGATGGCGAGCGGGAGAGTGGGCCCCAGCGTTTTGGCGCCCTGGGCCTTGGAATGTTGCCATGGCTCGGAGGGCCCTGCCCATTCTCCTCCCCAGAGTAACCAGGGGCGCCCCTAGCGGCTCCGTTGGCAGTGGGGCGGCAGAGTGAGTCCTGCACTGTGGCTCGGGGATACCCAATCCCCGGTGTTGTGGGGGCAGGCCCCTTGGGAGGGGCTCCTCCTGGGCCGACCTAGGGTTAGAGTTAGCACCCAGGAGGCTGGCAGGCCCGATCCGACCGCTGTGTGGCGAGCGGAGTGGCGGGCCGAGGTGAGGGCGCTGGAGAGCAGGATCGTGGGCCCAAGCGTTTTGGCGCGGGGGGCCTTCAAAGGTCACCAGGGGCTTGGAGGGCCCTGCCCGTTCTCCTGCCCTGAATGACCGGCGGCGCCCCAAGCGGCGCGGGTGTCGGCGGGGCGGCAGGTTGAGTCCGGAGCTGGGGCTTGGGGGTCCAAATGCCCAAGCGTGGCGTTTTGGGGTGTGGGGCCTTCGAAGGTCACCGGAGGCTTGGAGGGCCCTTCCCTTTCTCCCGCCCTGAATGAGGATGGCGCTCCTAGCAGGCCAGGTCGCGGCGAGGCGGCAGGGTGAGTCTTGTGCTGGTGCTCGGGTGTCCCCAAGCCCCGGCGTGGCGGTGCCAGACCCCTTGGGAGGGGCCCCTTGGGGGCCGAGGTATGGTTTGGGTTAGCTCCCAGGAGGCCGTCAGGCCCCATCAGCCTGCTGTGTGGTGAGCGGAGGGGCAGGCCGAGGTGAGGCTGCTGATGAGCGGGAGCGTGGGCCCAAGCGTTTTGGCACGGGGGGCCTTCGAATGTCGCTAGGGGCTCGGAGGGACCTACCCATTCTCCCGACCTGAATGATCGGTGGCGCCCCTAGCGGATCGGGTGGCGCTGGGGCGGCAGGGTGAGTCCAGCGCTGGGGATCGGGGGTTCCCAATCTCCGGCATTGCGGCCCCAGGCCCCTTGGGAAGGACCCCTCGGGGGCCGAGATATGGTTAGGTTTAGCCCCAAATATGCTGGCAGGCCCTATCCGCCGGCTCTGTGGTGAGAGGAGGGGCATGCCGATGTGTCGGCACTGGTGACCGGGAACGTGGGCCCAAGCGTTTTGGCGCGGGGAGCCTTCGAAAGTCACCAGGGTGTCAGAGGGCCCTGCCCGTTCTCCTGCGCTGAATGACCGGCGGTGCCCCTAGCGGCCCGGGTGGCAGTGGGGCGGCAGGTTGTGTCCAGCGCTGGGGCTCGGGGGTCCCCAATCCCCGGCATTGTGGCACAAGGCCCGTTGGGAGGGGCACATCGAGGGCCGGACTAGGGTTAGTGTTAGCCCCCAGGAGGCCGGCAGGCCTGATCCGCCAGCTGTGCGGTGAGCGGAGGGGCGGGCCGAGGTGCAGGCGCTGGCGAGCGGGAGCGTGGGCTCAAGCATTTTGGGGCAGGGGGCCTTCAAATCTCGCCGGGGGGTGGAGGGCCCTGCACGTTCTCCCGCCCTGAGTTACCAGCGGCGCCCATAGCGGCCCAGGTGGCGGCGGTCCGGCATGGTGAGTCAGGCTCTGGGGCTCGTGGGTCCCCATTCTCCGGCGTTGTGGCTCGAGGCCCCTTGGGAGGGGCCCCTCCATCCCGACCTAGGGTTAGCGTGAGACCCCAGGATGCCGGGAGGCCCTATCCGCCAGCTGTGCATCTAGAGGAGCGGCAGGCTGAGGTAAGGGTGTGGGCGAGCGGGAGCGTGGGCCCAATCGTTTTGGCACAAGGGGCCTTTGAAGGTCTCCGGGGGCTCAGAGGGCCCTACCCGTTCTCCGGCCCTGAATGACCGGCGGCGCCCCTAGCGGGCCTGGTGGTGGCGGGGCGGCAAGGTGTGTTTGGAGCTCGGCCTCAGGGGTCCCCAATCCCTGCATTGCGAGACCAGGCCCCTTGGGAGGGGCTCCTCTGGGGCCAACCTAGGGTTAGGGTTAGCGCCCTGGAGGCCGGCAGCCCCGATCTGCCATCTGTGCAGTGAGCGGAGGGGCAGGCCGAGGTGAGGGCACAGGCGAGCGGGAGCGTGGGCCCAAGCGTTTTGGCGCGGGGTGCCTTCGAAGGTCACCTGGGGCTTAGAGGGCCCTGCCCGTTCTCACACACTGACTGATCAGCGGCGCCACTAGCGGCCTGGGTGTTGGCGGGGCAGCAAGGTGAGTCCGGCACTGCAGCTTGGGGGTCAGCAATCAGACACGTTGTGGCGCCAGGCCCCATCAGAGGAGCCTCTCGGGGGCTGACCTAGGGTTAGGGTTAGCCCCCACGAGGCCGGCAGGCCCGATCCGCCGGCTTTGGGGCGAGGGGTGGGGCGGGCCGAGGTGAGGGCACTGGGGAGCAGGACCGTGGGCCCAAACATTTTGGTGCGGGGCGCCTTAGAATGTCGTCGTGGGCTAGGAGAGCCCTGCTTGTTCTCCTGCACTGAATGACCGGCGGTGCCCCTAGCGGTCCCGGTGGTGACAGGATGGCAAGGTGAGTCCTGGCTGGGGCTCAGGGGTCCCCAATCTCTGGCTTTGCCGCACCAGACCCCTTGGGAGGGGCCCCTTGGGAGCCGATATATGGTTAGTGTCAGCCCCCAGGAGGCCAGCAGGCCCGATCCGCCAGTTGTGCGGTGAGTGGAGGGGCAGGCCGAGGTGAAGGCGCTGGCGAGTGGGAGCATGGGCCCAAGCGTTTTGGCTTGGTGGGCCTTCGAAGGACGACGGGGACTCGGAGGGCCCTGCCCGTTCTCCCGCACTGAACATCCTGCAGCGCCCCTAGCAGCTGGGTGGCGGCGGGGCAGCAGGATGAGTCCGGCACTGGGGCTCGGGGGTTCCCAATCCCCGGCATTGTGCCGCCAGGCTCCTTGGAAGGCACCACTTGGGGGCCAACCTACGGTTAGGGTTATCCCCCAGGAGGCCGGCAGGCCCGATCTGCCGGCTGTGCGGTGAGTAGAGGGGCTGGCCGAAGTGAGGGCACTGACTAGCGGGAGCATGGGCCCAAGCGTTTTGGTGCGGGGGGCCTTCTAAAGTCTCTGGTGGCTCGGAGGGCCCTTCACGTTCCTCCGCCCTGAATGACCGGCGGCGCCCCTACTGGCCCGGGTGGCGGCGGGGCGGCAGGTTGAGTCCAATGCTGGGGCTCTGGGTCCCCAATCCCCAGCGTTGTGGCACCAGGCCCCTTGGGAGGGGCCCCTCGGGGGCCAACCTAGGCTTAGGGTTAGCCCCCAGGAGGCCGGTAGGCCCGATCTGCTGGCTGTGCGACGAGCGGTTGGGTGGGCTTAGGTGAGGGTGCTGGTGAGCGGGAGCGTGGCCTCAAGCATTTTGGTGTGGGGGGCCTTCGAATGTCGCCGGGGGCTCAGAGCGCCATGCATGTTCTCCCGCCCTGAATGCCCGGTGGCACCCTAGTGGCCCGGGTGTCGGTGGGGTGGCAGGGTGAGTCTTGCACTGGGGCTCGGGGGTCCCCAATTCCAGGCGTTGCAGCGATAGGCCCCTTAGGATGGGCCCCTTGGGGGCTGACCTAGGTTTAGGGTTAGCCCCCAGGAGGCCAGAGGCCCAATCCGCCGGTTGTGCATCGAGCGGAGGGGCAGGCCGAGGTGTGGGTGCTGGCGAGCGGGAGGGTGGGCCCAAGCGTTTTGGCGTGGGGGGGCCTTCGAAGGTCGCTGGGGGCTCGAAAGGCCCTTCCCGTTTTTCCGCCCTGAATGATCGGTGGCTCCCCTAGAGGCCCGGGTTGTGGTAGGGCGGCAGGGTGAATCCAGCGCTGGGGCTCGGGGGTCCCCAATCCCTGGCGTTGTGGCACCAGGCCCCTTGGGAGGGGCCCCTCAGTGGCCAACTTAGGATTCGAGTTTGCCCCAGGAGGGCAGCAGTCCCGATCCGCCTGCTCTGCAATGAGCAGAGGGGCAGCCCGAGATAAGGGTGCTGGCGAGCAGGAGCATGGGCCCAAGCGTTTTGGTGCGGGGGGCCTTCCCAGGTCCCCGGAGGTCGGAGGGCCCTACCCGTTCTCCTGCCCTGAATGACCGGCGACGCCCCTAGCGGCCTCGGTAGTGGCGGGGCGGCAGGTTGAGTCTGACGCTGGGACTCTGGGGTCCCAAATCCCCGGCGTTGTGGTGTCAGGCCCCTTGGGGAGGGGCCCCTCGGGGGCCGCCCTAGTGGTAGTGTTAGCCCACAGGAGGCCGGCAGGCCCAATCCGCTGGCTGTCCGACGAGGGGATGGGTGGGCCGAGATGAGGGCGCTGGCGAGAAGGAGCGTGGGCAAAAGCGTTTTCGTGCGGGGAGCTTCGAAGGTCACAGAAGGCTCGGAGGGCCCTGCCCGTTCTCCCGCCCTGAATGACGTGCGGCGCCCCTAGTGGACCGGGTGGCCGGGGGCACCCCTAGTGGACCGGGTGGCCGGGTGGCGGCAAGTTGATTCCGGCAATGGGGCTCGGGGGTACCCCATCCCTAGCGTTGCGGTACCAGGCCTCTTCGGCGCCGACCTAGGGTTATGGTTAGCCCCCAGGAGGCTGGCAGGCCCGATCAGCCAGCTGTGGGGTGAGCGGAGGGGCAGGCCGAGGTGAGGGCGCTGGCAAGCGGGAGCGTGGGCCCAAGCGTTTTGGCGCGGAGGGCCTTCGAAGGACGATGGGGACTCGCAGGACGCTGCTCGTTCTCTCGCACTGAATGTCCTGCAGCACCCCTAGCGGCACATGTGGCAGCGGGGTGGCAGGGTGAGTCCGGAGCTCGGGCTCGGGGGTTCCCAATCCCAGGCGTTGCTGCTCCAGGCCCCCTTGGGATGGGCCCCTCGAGGACTGACCTAAGGTCACGGTTAGCCCTAGGCAGCCGGCAGACCCGATCCGCCGGCTGTGCGGCGAGTGGAGGGGCGGGCCAAGGTTGGGGCGCTGGGGAGCAGGAGCGTGGGCCCAAGCGTTTTCACATGGGGGGCCTTCAAAAGTCGCCGGGGGCTCAGAGGGCCCTGCCCGTTCTCCCGCCCTGAATAACCGGTGGCTCCCCTAGCGCCCTGGGTTGCGGTGGGGTGGCCAGGTGAGTCCAGCCCTGGGGCTTGGGGTCCCCAATACCAGGCCTTGCAGCTCCAGGCTCCTTGGGAGGGGCCCATCGGGGGCCTACCTGGGTTTAGGGTTAGCCCCCAGGAAGCTGGCAGGCCTCATCCACTGGCTGTGCTGCGAGCGGAGCGGCGCGCCGAGGTGAGGGCGCTGGCGTGCGCGGGCGTGGGCCCAGCCTTTTGGCGCGGGGGGCCTTCGAAAGTCGCTGGGGGCTTGGAAGGCCCTGCCCATTCACCCGCCCTGAATGACCGGCGGTGCCCCTAGAGGCCTGGGTTGTGCTGGGGCGGCACGGTAAGTCTGGCGCTGGGGCACGGTGGTCCCCAATACTCGGCGTTGGGGCTCCAGGCCCCTTGGGAAGGGCTCTAGGGGGCCGACAAAGCATTACTGTTAGCCCCCAGGAGGCCGGCAGACCCGATCTGCCGGCTGTGTGGCGAGCAGAGGGGCAGGCCGGGGTGAGGGCGCTGTCGAGCGGGAGCGTGGGCCCAAGCGTTTTGGTGTGGGGAGCATTCGAAAGTTGCCGGGGGTTCAGAGCGCCCTTCCCGTTCTACCGCGCTGAAGGCCCAATGGTGCACCTAGCGGCCCGGGTTGCAGAGGGGCGGCAGGGTGAGTCCGGTGCTGGGGCTCGGGTTCCCCAATCCCCGGTGTTGCGGCGCCAGTCCCCTTGGGAGGGGCCCCTCTGGGGCCCAGCTTGGGTTAGGGTTAGCCCCCAGGAGGGCGGCAGGCCCGATCCGCCAGCTCTGTGACGATTGAAGTGGTGTGCTGAGGTGAGGGCGCTGGCGACCGGGAGCATCGGCCCAAGCGTTTTGGCGGATGGCCTTCGTAGTCACCAGAGGCTCGGAGGGCACTGCCCGTTCTCCCGCCCTGAATGACCCGTGGCGCCCGTAGCGGCCAGTTTGGCAACAGGGCGGCAAGGTGAGTCCGGCACTGGGGGGTTCCCCAATCCCCGGCGTGGCAGCGCCGGGCACTTGGGAGTGGTCCCTCGGGGGCCAACCTAGGGTAGGGTTAGCCCAAAGGAGGCCGGCAGGCCCGATCCGCCAGCTGTGCGGCGAGCAGAGTGGTGGGCCGAGGTGATGGTGCTGGCGATCGGGAGCGTGTGCCCAAGCGTTTTGGCATGGGGGGCCTTCGAAGGTCGCTGGTGGCTCGGAGGTCCCTGCCCGTTCTCCCGCCCTGAATGAGGACGGCACTCCTAGCGGGCCAGGTCTCAGCGAGGCGGCAGGGTGAGTCTTGCGCTGGTGCTCGGGGGTCCCCAAGCCCTCGGGGGCGGACGTATGGTTTGGGTTAGCTCCCAGGAGGCCGTCAGGCCCGATTAGCTTGCTGTGTGGTGAGCGGAGGGGTGGGCCGAGGTGAGGCTGCTGACGAGCGGGAGCGTGGGCCAAAGCATTTTGGCATGGGGAGCCTTCGAAGGTCTCCGCATGCTCTGAGGGCCCTGCCTGTTCTCCCGCCCTAAATGACCGGCGGCGCCCCTATCAGCCAGGGTGGAGGTGGGGCTGCATGTTGAGTCCAGTGCATGGGCTTGGGGGTCCCCAATCCCCACGTTGCGGTGCCAAGCCCCTTGGGAGGGGCCCTCGAGGGCTGAACTATGGTTAGGGTTAACCCCCAGGAGGCCAGCAGGCCCGATCCGCCGGCTGTGCCACGAGTGGAGGCGCGGGCCGAGGTGAGGGTGCTGGCGAGAAGGAGCATGGGCCTAAGCGTTTTGGGGCTGGGGCCCTTCGAATGTCACAGGGGGCTCGGAGGGCCCTGCCCGTTCTCCTGCCCTGAATGACCGGCGGCGCCCCTAGTGGCCCAGGTGGAGGCGGAGCGACAGGGTGAGTCCAGCACTGGGGCTCGGGGGTCCAAAATCACGGGCGTTCCAGTGCCAGGCCTGTTGGGAGAGGTCCCTCTGGGG
This sequence comes from Ursus americanus, assembly GCF_024610735.1. NCBI lineage: Eukaryota > Metazoa > Chordata > Mammalia > Carnivora > Ursidae > Ursus > Ursus americanus. The sequence goes on from NC_142132.1 coordinate 84,104,356, forward strand.
CCGACCTAGGGTTAGTGTTAGCCCCCAGGAGGCCTGCAGGCCTGATCCGCTGGCTATGCGGTGAGTGGAGGGGCAAGCCGAGGTGAGGTCGCTGGCGAGCGAGAGCGTGCACCCAAGCGTATTGGCGTGGGGGGCCTTCAAGTTCGCCAGGGGCTCAGATGGCCCTGCCCGTCCTCCCGTCCTGAAAGACCGACGGTGCCCATAGCAGCCCGGGTGGCGATGCGGAGGCACGGTGAGTCCGACGCTGGGTTTTGTGGGTCCTCAATCCCCGGCGTTGCGGTGCAAGGCCACTTAGGAGGGGCCCCTCGGGGGTTGACCTAGGTTTAGGGTTAGCACCCAGGATGCCAGCAGGCCCGATCCGCCCGCTGTGCGGCGAGTGGAAGGGCGGCCCAGGTGAGGGCGCTTCGAGTGGGAGCGTGGGCCCAAGCGTTTTGGCATGGGGGCCTTCGAAGTTCGCCGAGGACTCTGAGGGCCCTGCGTGTTCTCCCACACTGAATGACCGGAGGCGCCCCTAGCGGCCTGGGTGGCGGTGGGACGACAAGATGAGTCCTGGCTGGGGCTCGGGGGGCCCTAATCCCCGGCGTTGCGGCGCCAGGCCCCTTGGGAGGGGCTCCTCGGGGCCGACCTAGGGTTTGAGTTAGCACCCAGGAGGCTGGCTGGACCGATCCACTGGCTCTGCGACGAGTGGAGGGGTGGTTCGAGATGAGTGCACTGGAGAGCAGGGCCGTGGGACCAGGCACATTGGCGCGGGGGGCCTTCGAAGGTCCCCGGTGGCTCAGAAGGCCCTGCCCGTTCTCCTGCCCTGAATGAATGGCGGTGACCCTAGCGGCCCGGGTGGCAGCGGGGCAGCAGGGTGAGTCCGGCGCTGGGGCTCGGGAGTCCCCAATCCCTGGTGTGGCGACACCTGGCCCCATGGGAAGGGCTCCTCGGCGGCACACCTATGGTTAGGGTTAGCCCCCAGGAGGTTGGCACTCCTGATCCATCAGCGCTGCGACTTCGGTGGGGCGGGCTGAGGTGAGGGCGCTGGCGAGCTGGAACATGGGCCCAAGTGTTTTGGCGCGAGTGGCCTTTGAAGGTCGCCGGGGGCTAAGAGGGCCATGCCCCTTCTCCCTCCCTGAATGACCGGTAGCAACCGGGTGACAGGGTGAGTCCGTCGCTGGGGCTGGGGGCCCCCAATCCCCTGCGTTGTGGAGCCAGGCCCCTTGGGATATGCCCCTTGGGGGCCGACCTATGGTTAGGGTTAGCCCGTAGGAGGCCCGCAGGCCCGATCCGCTGGCTGTTTGGAGAGCAGAGGGGCGGGCCGAGGTGAGGGCGCTGGCGAGCGGCAGCATTGGTCCAAGTGTTTTGGCATGGGGGGCCTTCGAAAGTCGCCGGGGGCTCGGAGGGCCCGCCCGTTCTCCCACCCTGAATGACCAGCGGCGCCACTAGCGGCCTGGGTGGCGGCGGGGCGGCAGGGTGAGTCCGGCGCAGGGGCTCGGGGGTCCCTAATACTCGGCGTTGCTGCAACAGGCCCCTTGGGACGGGCCCCTCGTGGGCCGACCTAAGGTTAAGGTTAGCCCCCAGGAGGCTGGCAGGCTCGTTCCGCCCATGTGTGGTGCATGGAGGTGTGGGTCGAGGTGAGGTAGCTGGCGAGCGGTAGCGTGGCCCAGAGCATTTTGGCTTTTGCTCGGGGTACCTTCGAAGTTCGCAGTTGGCTCGGAGGGTCCTGCCCGTTCTGTCGCCCTGAAGGACAGGCGACGCCCCTAGCGCCCCATGTGGCAGCGGGGCAGCAGGGTGCGTCCGAAGCTGGGACTTGGGGGTCCCCAATCCGTGGCATGGGGCGCCAGGCCACTTGGGAGGGGCCCCTTGGGGACGACCTAGGGATAGGGTTAGCCCCCAGGAAGCCAGCAGGCCCGATCCGCCAGCTCTGCAGCGAGCGGAGGGGTGGGCCGAGGTTAGGGAGCTGGTGAGCAGGAGCGTGGGAGCCAGAGTTTTTGCGCGAGGGGCCTTCGAGGTGGCAGGGGAATTGGAGGGCCCTGCCCGTTCTCCCTTCCTGAATGACTGGCAACGCCCCTAGCGCCCTGGGTGCTTGTGGGGTGGCAGAGTGAGTCCAGCACTGGGGCTCGGGGGTCCCAAATTCCCAGCATTGTGGTGCCAGGCTCCTTGGGAGGGGCCCCTCGGGGCCAACCTAGGGTAAGTGTTAGCCCCCAGGAGACCAGCAGGCCCGTTCCTCCAGCTCTGTGACAGGCGGAGGCGCAGGACGAGGTGAGGGTGCTGGCGAGAGGGAGTGTGGGCCCAAGCGTTTTGGCGCAGGGGGCCTTCGAAGGTCCCCGGGGGCTTGGAGGGTCCTGCCTGTACTCTTGCCCTGAAAGACTGGCGGCGCCCCTAGCAGCCCGGGTTGCTGCGGGTCTGCAGGATGACTCCGAAGCTGGGCTCGGGGGTCCCCAATCCCCAGCGTTGTGGCGCCAGGCCCCTTGGGAGGGCCCCTCAGGGGCCGACCTAGGGTTAGGGTTCCTCCCCAGGAGGCCGGCAAGCCCGGCGCTAAGTGGTTCTGGCAATGTAACAAAAATGCCATACACTTATCTCTAAGAAATAACAGTGTACAGGAACCCTCTTAGCCCTAACATCATCCTTTGTGAATACGGAAGCCAGCCCCAAAGTGGTCATGGAAGTCTGATGAAAGGGCTAAGCACTTTTCTCTGAGTCACCATACTATACAGGGAAAGACCAATGTATATCATCTTTCAGGAGTAGGAAGCATTAATGAAAAGGTTCTGCAATTTCGAGGACTCTGACCCATCCTTATTGGTAATAAACCACCATGTACAGGGAAACACCTTCAACTCTCATCAGCCTCCTCAATCCTGATTTCGATTCAACTTTGGGTGTGTAGGACTAGGGAAATGTCCACATATTATTGCTAAGAAAGAACGATGTCAGGGTAATGCCCTTCAAGTCACCTCAGCCTTCCTGAAGACGGAAGCAGGAATCAAGGTGGTTATGTTACCATGAGGTAAGGAAGATGAGCATATAAGTGAGAAACAACAGTGGGCAGGACCTCTCTTCCAACGAACAGTATCTTTGCTTAATGTTGAATCCCTATGGTAAGTGGTTGTGGGCATTTGTGAGGTCAAAATCTTAAGTGTTTTGTAAAACCTCTTGGCCATTCAGAGATGAGACTAAGGTAGTTGGGGACTCCTAGGCAGTGATTTGTCCACTGTCAAAAATATGAAAAGATAAAAGAGACAGATGAGGTCTCCTCAGGCATTGTCCTTTATCCTCATCCTCCGTGAGGATGGCCATCTCTGGACAGCTCAGTGGCAGGGTTTCATTCACAGTGGGGGCATCTGTTCCTCACAGACATCAGGCAGGGAAATGGATTTGGTTCTCTGTGCCAGTCCAGCCACAGCTGAGTGTCACAGCACCCTCTCGTGGGCTCATAAGAGTTTCACTGTCACCAGGCAGGTCATTGTATTTGATAAACCACTGGGAGACTTTGCAATTGCCTTCATCTGCAACCTCCTAGAGGCAAATGCAGGTGTCTGGTACCATGTGAAGTCATGTGAAGGCATCGTGAGAAAGTGTCCTTTTGCTTAAGAAAAACATGGCTGGGGCTCCTGGCTGGCTCAGCCAGTTAAGCATGTGCCTTTGGCTCAGGGTATGATCCCAGGGTTCTGGGATCGAGCCCGGGCTCCCTGCTCAGCAGGAAAGGAGGTAGGGAAATAGCTTAGAACCCACAGAGAATGTGAATGAAAGGGAGTAAAATGGAACTTGGTCTGTGTTTTGCTTTAGGGATTGGAAATTAGTTTTTTCTCAATTGTGATTGTTCTTGAAACAGAAAAGCTGTATTGGTTTTTTTTTACCTTTAATTTTTTTTCTAATAATAATTTTTTATTATGATATGTTAGTCACTCTACAGTATTTCCTGAGTTTTTGATGTGTTCCATGATTCCTTATTTGCATATAACACCCAGTGCTCCATGCAATATGTACCTTCCTTAATACCCATCACTGGCCCATCCCAATCCCCCACACCTCTCCCCTCTGAAGCCCTCAGTTTGTTTCCCAGAGTCCATAGTCTCTCTTGGTTCATTCCCCCTTCTGTTTAGGGTCCATTGTCTAAAGGGACAGACAGTGGAAGTTCACCAAATATAAGATAAAAATTTCATTGTTCATTATAGATGCCGCCAAGTAGTTCCCAGACATTTCATTCTACTGTAGTAATTCATTATACCTGTGCAGGTGCACGTGAAAGACAATTGATGCATGCATAGTGGTAATAAAACACGCCCCTCAGTAGTAGAATAATAGAGGATGCATATGTGTAAAATTATTCGAATACAGCTTCCATGCTTTCCCTTTGGTTCCTTATTATCTATGAAATTGGACAATTTTTGTCCTCTAGGCTTAAACCTCATTGTCAGTATTTAGAGTTTTTCAATGCTGATCTTCTCCTGTATAAGTTACCAAAAACCTAAAATATGTATGAACTTTAAAAAACACTATATTGAAAATTACAGTAGGGAAGTTCCATTTTGTGAATATTGTGTCAATGGATCTCTATTTTGACATCAGTGTTCATTAGAAATGATGACATTTCATGTGAGTATAAATATCAATGTGAAAAAGAAAATGTAGGAAGAACCTTGGATGTTTAAGTAATTGGTGAAACGACAGGTGTGTGTGTGTCTGTGTGTGTGTGTGTGTGTGTGTGTGTGTGTGTGTGTGTAATTGATTTTCAGTGAATGGTTCAGCTACTTGTACTGCCTCCGAGAGAGCCCAGGTGAACCTTTCAATGAGTTGGTATCTGTTTTCAGAACATGGGAATCTCTTAGTCCAATAGTCAATCAGTCAAGCTTTGAGGTCTTGAAGAGTTTCAGTCCTCAGCGATGGTGTTGCAGACCCTTGTAAGCAAACCCTAGGGTATGCTCAGAGCCCTCATTAGCTGGTACCAACGTGTGACGATTTCAGACAGCATTTCCCAAAGAAGTACCTCTTGATTCTCTGTCCTTGTCAGTTCCCTACACTTCCTTACACTACTTATGTGATCAGTGTGTTTCTGGATAATCGCCACATGTGATTTGCTATTTCCTACTAGTCCTTTCTGTTTCTCATCTTCTTCTTTTTTGGTAGGGGTTGGGAAGCAACCTGTGTGGTGTAGGAAGGGGTGTGGTAGTTGTCTGCCTTCAGAGGACCGAATGATGTCTTGAAATTGTACTGTAGTTTGAGGTCAATAGTCCATCCTCTGAGTGTCAGGAATTCCATCACTTTACTTTGATGCTAGTCTGTTCTTCAAGCTGTCCTCAGAAATAAGGACGTCATCCATCTAGGGAATACTGGTTTGTGTGTATGTTTTCATTTTAGGAAAGGCCTTTCTCTTCCTGAAAATAATACTGTAGAGCACCCTTTCCTGTTCTTATTGGCCATCAGTCAATCTTTTGTGAAGTATTCGTTTATAAATACTCTTTTTATGGTTGATGAGCAGGAATTCTTTATGGACAAGTGTTTGTCAGTGTGGGTATTGCAAATCTTTACTTCGCAGCCTGCGGTTCACTTTTTCATTTTCTTATGGTCATAAGATATGGAGAAATGTCACATTTTATGAAGTCCCACTGAATTCTTTTAAATGGTTAGTGCACCCTATGTCCTACCCCAAGATTGACGGGTTCTACGTTTTCTTTCAGAAACTGTCCAATGGGAAGCTACAATCCATCTCAAATTTATAAATTGCATTTTTAATTCTAATAGGGTATTTATAGACTGTTTTGCATTTTCTATGTACACAATCGTATTATCTGTGAATAGTCACAATTATCCCCTCAATTCTTATACTTTTTGTTTCTCTTGCCTTAAAACACTGGTAAATTCTCCGATGCCACATTGAATAGAGCAGCATTGTTTGAAGATTTTAATATACCTTTCTCAAGCAGACAAAATATTGGTAAAAAATATGACCTAATTGACATATAGGGAACGTTCCATAATAAGTGCAGAATACATTATTTTCAAGTGGTCATAGACTCTTTACCCAAATAGATGATAGGTGGGGCCACGAATCAAGTCTACAAATGTTAAACCCTGAAATTAACTAGATTCTATTCTTAGACCACAGGGGAATTGAGCCACAGTCATAGCGAAAAGAAAACCAGGAAGTCCTTCAATGTTTAAAAATTAAATGGAACTTTGCTACATATCCTAAAGGTCAGAGAGGGAATCTCCATGGAAATTCTGAACCTTTTCTACATGAGGGCTCACACACAATGGCACTTTCTTTGTGAAGAGCATTATAATAACCTAGACAGGAGTTGAGCCTTAAGTCAGAGTTCTGCCTGCCCCAGCCACACCTGGCAGCCTTGGCCTGTGGTCCCCCTCAGCTGTCCTTTCTGGTGGCCCTGAGCTAAGGGGGTCAACATGGCCATATGGAAATGGGAAGCTCCCCACTCATTGTGATGATGGTGCCCCCTCCCTTGCTGCCCTTTTTGGTAGCTTTGAGCTAAGGGGGTCAACATGGCCATATGGAAATTAGAAGCTCCCCACTCTTAGTGATGACATTGCTATCGTATCGTCGTCACCAGTCCAACAACATGATTTCTGAGTGAAATATGACACAAGAGTGACTTCTTTGCCTTCCTTCAGGTTTGAAAATCATCTGGTGAGTCATCTATTAGAAATATGGATTCAGCATGTGTTCTTTCTTCTGGAAAAGAATAGACCCAATAGCAATTATGGCTTCCTGAGCACCTGTTCCTGAGAGACATCATACTGGCTCTTTGTAGCATTCTGCCTCTTAAACTTCTCAACTAGGGTATAGATATTTTTAGGCACATATTCAGGTGTTAGGCAGGGACTCAGATGATATGAGTCACAGAGGATTTTAGTGACAGAAACCTAAGTAGGATCCCCAAATTGACTCCAAATCCCTTGTTGTTCCATACAGGGTACTATTTCCCTCTTATCTCTGGTCTTCTCGATCTGTAAACCTATCAAGTATCAGGATTTTCTTGTCATGTGGACAACTGGAACGAATTCAGTGGGCCTTTTCACCTCTGCCCATCGTGATCATTAAGATCATTAGCTCAGTGGAGGACCTCTGGGTAAGATACTCAAAGATCCTTAGGAATAGAGACAGTATAATATTTTTCTGGTATTAAAGTTACTGAAACCAACTATCTTTTTTAGTCCATTCAGGCTCTGGTATGTTCAGAGGGTGCTGTAAAACAGGTCTGAAATAGTATATAAAAACACTCAGCTCAGCCTCTTCTACAACGTGAGCCAATGCTTATAAACATGGCTAAAATATTGCCTTACCTACGATGACTTCCCAGCCATCGTAGTGTTATATGGTATGACTGTGACTTACATTAGTCAACATTTGCAGAGAAAGAACTTAGTGCATCCAGGGGGCACTTCATGTTGAAATTAGTTTCTGACAATGAGCTACTGTGTTTTATTCTGCAGTCCAAGGGAATGGTGCCAGGCATCTCTAAGGTGTCTAGCAGTTCTACAATTCTGATTTTAACTGTTCTGTGTGCTTCAGAGATTTAGGCAGGAGAAGGGCAGGAGTCCAGAGACTGTGAACACTTCTGTTACCTGTGCTGACCATGGAGCAGGTAGCCTTCTGTGGGCATCATTTTGATTTCTTGGTACTCTTGTGAAAGGTGCTTTTGTCTCAAATTCATCCATTTAGTAGTAATTATAATGATGAAAGTAATTTTTATCTTATATCATCTGTGGGCCCTGATCCTGGGATCCCAGGGAAGCTATCCTTTAACATTTACTCGGCTCAAAATGATTGGGCAAAAACTCAAAGCATGGGCCCTATTTCTGCCCCAAGCACATGTTGTACATCTGCTTCGAGAAGAAAACAATAACCAAAAATGCCAACATGAAGATAAGAAAAAATAAAGAACCTCTTTGGCTCCCATAAGATTAGAGTCATACTGACATGTACATACTGAAAATGCATGAAATCATTGCATTTTCTAAAGCCCAAGCCTTGGAGGGTCTGAGAGCCACTGACCTTGCCCAGAACCAGTCACACCCCAGCAGGGAGGGCTGGTGCAGAAAGGGAAGGGTCAGGACTCTGACGGTGGTCTTCAGCTAGAGGGGTCCCTGGAAGGGGCCAGGTGTGTGGGGGGAGACCGGCCCAGGATCCCACCCATGCATGTGCTGGGTGTTGGGTAGAGGAGGCACCTCTTGGACCCCCTGTACTTTCAGGGTTCCAGGGGCTTGAGGGCGGGTTGCCTGGCATCCCAGGGCTGGGGAACCACCCTCCCTGACCAATCACCACTTGGGGTGGAGCTACGTCTCTGTCGGCTGTTCCAGAGTTGCAGTGGGGTGCAGTCCTGGGGCAGAAGAAGGGGCACTGGGAGAGAGAGCGTTGCCCTGCGGAGGTCCCGGCTGGTGAGTGAGCAGCGTGCACTGGGGTGGGGGTCCGGGGGTAGGGTGCGCCCCAGGTGGGAGGCAGGGTTCTGGAAGGGCACGTGGAGAGGGTTCATTGTGGAGACTCATGTGAGTTTTCTTTTTCCCTTTAAAGTCTTTTCTGCCCCATGTCCTCAACTGGCCTTATTCCCCATACCCGTGAACTCCAGGGCGCCCACTCACCTGAGCTTTTGTGGGATGGGTTGCAGAATTTCAGGGTTTCGCCTGTTACCCTGGAAGAGTGCGGGTAAGGACCTCACACAGTCCCCAACTTCAGTTGGGTGTCCCCCAGATCTCTGACACAGTGCAGGTGATGCATCTTGAGCAGTACCCCGAGTTCAGCAGGGTGTGCCCTGGTCCCCCAGGCACAGGTGTGGCACTAGCAAGCCCCAGAGCCATCCCCCAACTTCAGCATTATGTCCCGTGTGCCCCCGGGTTAGTGGTAACTGGCTGTTAGAATCACGCAGGAAAATCCTCCAGGTGGGGGCCTGGAGGCGGGCGTAAAGTAGATCCCACTCTAGTTGCATTGGGAATAGACGAATTGAGGGTTTCCTTAGAAGAGTAAGTCTGCTTTCCAGAAAAGGCAAGGTCATTGGTCTATTGAGAATGAAGATAATTACTGCTAAACAACAAGTATGTGTTGCCCCTTCGCCCAGAAACTGAAGCAGGTGTGCAGGCTTTACGTCAGAGGTGCCTTCTTCTTTTCCCGGCTGACAGCACTTCTCTGCTCTGACTCCAAGACACCCGAGGTTTTGAACGTCAGCATTGGAGTCAGCGAGGCAGCTTGTCACAGGATGCCAGTGTTCAAAGATAGCACAGGTATGTTTGGCAAAATGTCCTATCTATATCAGGGCTGGAGGTAAAACCTCTCATTATCCCAAAACCTCCTGGGCTTTTCTCTTTTCTCTAGTTGAGCCAAAAAGTAAAATTGAAGTAGCTGTCAGCATTCTGAGTTTGGTACAAGAATTACTTAGTTTCCCTACAGGTAGAACTTTGCAGGGTATCACAATTTCTCTGTCCGTTTATTGCTTATAAATGTATTTTGACCATCTGTTTCCTAGGAACCCTCTTTTATTAGAAAGGGAAGGTGAGATTCACTCTGTGCCTGTTTGTAACATCTAATTTGTTCCTTCATCTAACAGTGTTTATTCAATTGGGCCTAAGATATGGTTGAGTGGACAGCATCTAGAGTTAGGTGGCTTTTTTCATCAGATACAGACTTGGATGATGTCATTTGACAAAGGTGATGTTTCATCATTGATGAGATTATTCATCAGAAGAGTTAAAATTAGGGTGGAGGGAAAATTCAAAATTATCCAAAGCGGCCTCTTCCTGTTTAAAAGTTGAGCTTGAATTTCTAGTTTTACTAAATGTATTATCTCAATATTTTGAAGTGCCATATTCTCTCTGTAGTTTCTTTGGTGGTGGAGTCAGAAGGAGAGTCTGGGAATTCTTTTGGATAGTGGCATGCTGGTGGCTTCAAGGGGCTTGGCGTCAGGAGCCTTGGGGTGAAGTCTGCAACTGCTTGCCTGACCCTGGGTGCATCTCCCAGAGGTTTTGTTTCCTCTTATGAAATTGCCGGCAGATAATGTTCTGATTAAAGGGGAACCCTCCCATCCTGTTGGTGGCAATGCAAAGTGGTGCAGCCAGTCTGGGAAACAGTGTGGGGGTTCCTCAAAAAGTTAAACATTGAACAACCCCATGATCCAGCAATTGCTCTCCTAGGTATTTACCCAAAGGATACAAAAATGCAGATTCGAAGGGGGAACATGCACCATGATGCTTATAGCAGCAATGTCCACAGTAGCCAAACTATGGAGAGAATCCCAAAGTCCATGCACTGATGAATGGATAAAGCAGATGTGGGATACATATATATATAATGGAATATGACCCAGCTTCAAAAAGAATGAAATCTTACCATTTGCAAGGATGTGGATGGACCTAGAGTGTATTAAGGTAAGGAAACTCAGTGAGGAAAGACAAATATCCTATGCTCTCACGCTTGTGGAATTTCAGAAAGAAAACAGATGAACAGAGTGGAGGGGTGATGAGAGAGGCAAACAAGGAAATAGACTCAACCTTGGAGAACAAACTGAGTGTTGCTGCAGGACAGGGGCGTGGGGGGAAGAGTTAAATGGGTGAGGGGTATTAAGGAGGGCACTTGTGATGAGCACCGGGTTCTGTATGCAGGTGAGGAATCACTAAATCTTACCCCTGAGGTGTATATTCCATGGCATGTGAACTAACTGGAATTTAAGTAAAAGAAAAAAAGAAAAAGTGTTCTGCTTCATGAAGAGTGAGGTAAAATTGTAGTGAATTGGACTGTACTATTCTATAAATGAGAGTTGTAAAACACCCTGTTGTAGGATGCACTAGTTGCTTATCACATAAAGAGTCCTCAGAACTCTGCAAAGAAAGATTCAGGTATCAGAGCATGTTCATGTTCCGCTGATATGTTACAGTTTGCACAGGTAGGAAAGAAGGTGGAGAGAAAGGCAACAGAAGGGGAAAGTAGGTGTGAACCTTCCATTAGTTAGCGTTATAGTTTTCTCATGAAAGCCTTGAGCCAGTGTGATTTTGGAAGAAGAGGGGGAATCCGGGAGCTTTTCAGGAGACGGGGGAGTTCCAGGTCTGGGTAAAGCTGACAGGGGTCCCAGAGGAGAGCTGAATGCATTCTGCAGCAGGGTGTGGGCAGGGTGGGCTCCAGGGGTGGCTGTGGGTCTCGTGGGTGAGAGTTGTGTCAGGTGAGGGCTGTGTGCAAGTTCCTGGCTGAGGACAAGTGAGGCACAGGCAGAGAGCTGGCAGAGAACCTTCTCCTTGGCCACTAGCCTCACCCAAGACACAAAGCCTCATCTTCTGTCCCTGTCACTCCAATTCAGACTTCTCCAAAGGTGAGTGAGAACATATCAAGAGCATTCTGAACAGTAGGGAAAGCATGTGCAAAGGCTCTGGGGCAGGAGAATTCCAGCTATGTCCAGGTGCAGCAAGAAGGCCCAGTGGCCACAGGAGACAGCTTAGGACATGAGCTCGGAGAGGTGACAGAGGGTGACAGAAAGCCATTCCAGGGCTATAACCCCATGAGACCCTGTTTCACTGGGCCATCCTGGCTACAGTGTTGAGAACAGATGACAGAGGGTTGAAGATGGCAAGGCAGGTCAATGACGAAGCTTTTCCAGGAACTCAGGCACTGTGGACCAGACAGGTGGCCTTGGATGGAGTGGTTAGACGTATTCTGGGTCCATTTTGAAGATGGAGCTCACAGGATTTGCTGATGGGTTAGGTATTAGGAGCAGGAGAACGGAGGAATTGGGTAATTCCCAGCTGTTGTGGGTTGACCTGATCGAGGGGAAGGAGAATGTTTCTGGGGGTAGGAGGTAGTCCGTGTTCCACATGCTGAGGAAGGTGCCTTTCCTGGTGGATCTGCTGAGGTTTGTGTCTGGGAGAACCTTTCACATCTCCTCCCTCAGCAATGCTCAAGTACAAGTATCCCCCACTTTTTAAACGTTCACAGTAAGACACTGGGCTTTCTTGATAGAACTACGTTATTACCCAGTTTCAGTAAGAGGAAGAGACCTGAAGAGGATTTCCCTCTTATGAAAAAAGGTGAACAGTGAGAATGGCGTTCAGCATCTGTTTTGGGGAGAAGCACGACAGAGGTGGCGTGCACCCCAACCAGCTCCTTCCGCTGGGAACCGCTCTACACATCCAGCCACCAGCACTTTGAATTGTGTCTGTGAGCCTCTGCTGTGCCTTATCTTCTTTTATGCTGGGCCTCCGTTAGAAACTTGTGTCTTGAGCCTACGAAAAGCCAAAGAGAAGGAATTTTGGAGTCTGAGCACACTGTCTAATTGTTCAGTGTAAATTAATGGCCATTCCTTCTTGACACCATTTCTGCTGTGCAAGGTTTCTCAAGAAGCCCTGTACTTTCAAAGAGCAGGGAAACCTATACCCCATGCTGCGGGGTTAGTTTTAGTCTCCATGCTGGGCAGAACATTTCATGACTGTTGGATTTTCTTACTCAAATATTGAGACTTTGACCACCTTCACCCGTTTCTACCACCCCATCCCCAAATCTGGACCTACCAATCTGCTCTCAGTATCTATGCGTTCAGTATTTGTTTATTCCTCGTTGAATATACATGAGAGCATCTGGTATTTGTCTTTCTGTGTCTGAGTTACTTGGCATAAGGCCCCCAAGGTTTGTGTTTTCAAGTCTGGTTCTTGTGAATAATGCTGCAGTGAACGTGGGAGTGCATCTGTCTTTTTGAGGCAGTATTTTTCTGTTCTCTGAATCAATACTCAGTAGAGCCAATACTGTGTCATGTGGTAGTTGCATTTATTTTTTCAGGAACCTCCATACCGTTTGTCACAGTGGCTGCACCAATTTCCATTCCTACCAACAGTGCACAGTGTCTCCTTGTCTGCACACCCTTGACCCCACCTGGTGTCTGTCTCTGGGACAATTGCTGTTCCAACAGTTGTGAGGGGATCGCCAATTGCGGGTTTGACTGATGTTTCCCTGACGATGATGAGTGATGTCGAACAACTTTTTCTGTCTGTTGGCACCTGTGTGCCATCTTTGGAAAGTATCTATTAACATATGTCCCTCATTTTTTATACAGTTTTGTTTGTTTTGATTTGTATGAGTGTTGTGTGTATTTTGGATATTAGCCTCTCCTCACACATATGATTCGCAGATATTTTTTTCTTATTGGGTCTGTGGCCTTTTAAGTTTTTGATGGTTTCTTTTGCCATGTGGAAGATTTCAGTTTGATGTTGTTCCACTTGTTTATTTTTGCTTTTGTTGCTTTGCATTTGGTGTCCGATCTGAAGACTCTTTGCCAAAACTAATGTCGAGAGACTTAGTACCTGTATCTTCTTGGAGGTTTATGGATTCAGGTCTTATGTTCAATTCATTCATCCATTAAAAATTTTGTGTGTGGTGTAAGAAAGTGGCCCAGTTATATTCTTCTGCATTTAGTGTCCAGTTTGACTGTTACCGCTCACTGAAGAGACAGTTCTTCCCTCATGGCATATCTTCTGCTGCTTTGTCGTAAGTTAGGATCATCTATGAGTGGGTAAGTTTCTGAGCTTTCTGTTCTGTTCCACTGACCTGGTGTCTGTGTTTATGCCAGTACCATCCTGTTTTGATGACAACAGCTTTGTACTCTAGCTTGAAATCCACGAGTGTGTTGACTACACCTTTCTTTCTCCAGGTTCCTTTGGGTAATTGGGGTCTTTTGTGATTCCATACAAGTTTGAGGACTGTTTTCTATTTGCTCGAATAATGCCACTGGAATTCAGATAGGGATTTCATCACATCTGTTGATTACTTTGGGTCCGATGGACATGGTCACATCATTAACTCTTCCAGTTAAGGAGCATGGTGTATGCTTCCATTTGTTTGTGTTGCCTTCCAAATCTTTGACCCATACATTCTGCCCCCCTCGACACTCAGGTTTTTCATTTCTTTTCTGCCATGTGTTGAGTGTACTATGTCTTTCTCATTTTTGGTTACTTTTATTCCCAATTTTTTTTGATGCAATTGTAAATGGCATTGCTTTTTTAATTTCTCTTTGCGAAAGTGTGTCATCAGTACACAGAAATGCAAGAAGTTGGGTCATCTGGGTGGCCCCATAGGTGAAGCGTCTGCCTTCAGCTCAGGCCATGAACCCAGAGTTCTGGGATCGAGCCCCGTGTTGGGCTCCCCGCTTAGCTGGGTCTGCTTCTCCCTCTTTCTGACACTCCCCCTGCTCCTGCTTTTTCTCTTCCTGTCAAATAAATAAATAAGTTCTGAAAAAAATAAAGACAACAGGTCTCTATATTGACTTTATATCCTGCAGCTTTCTAGAATTTGTTTATTCTAACAGTTTTTGTTTTTTCTGGAATCTTTCGGCATTTCATGTCATTTGCAAATAGTGACAGTTTTCCTGTATGGATTTTATATCTTTCTCTTTTTTTTAAATGATGTTAGTCACCCTACAGTACTTCATTTGTTTTTGATGTAGTGTTCCATGATTCACTGTTTGCATATAACACCTAGTGCTCATTATGACATGTGCCCTCCTTAATACCCATCACCAGGATAATCCCTTCCCCTACTCCACCCTTTCTGCAACCTTCAGTTTGTTTCCCAGTGTCAATAGTCTCTCATGGTTCATCTCCCTCTCTCATTCCCCCCCTTCACTTTTCCCTTCCTTCTCCTAATATCCTCCATGCTATTCCTTCCATTCCACATAGGAGTGAAACCATATGATAATTGTCTTTCTCTGCTTGACTTAATTTCACTTAGCATAAACCCCTCCTGGTCCATCCACCTTGGTGCAAATGGTGGGTATTCATCCTGCTGATGACTGTGTAATATTGCATTGTACAGATGAACCACATCTTCTTTGTCCATTCATCTGCTGAAGGACATCTTGGCTCCTTCCACAGTTTGGCTATTATGGACATTGCTGCTATGAACATTGGGATACAGGTGCCCCTTCTTTTCATTACTCTGTGTCTATGGGGTAAATACCCAGTAGTGCAATTGGTGGGTCGTAGGATAGCTCTGTGTTTAACGTCTTGAGGAACCTCCATATTGTTTTCAAAAGTGGCTGTACCAGCTTGAATTTTCACGAGTAGTGTGAGTGGGTTCCCCTTTCTCCACATCCTCTCTGACTTTTTTTGATTTCCTGTCTTGTTAATTTTTTTTCAAGATTTTATTTATTTATTCCACAGAGAGAGAGAGATAGCCAGCGAGAGAGGGAACACAAGCAGGGGGAGTGGGAGAGGAAGAAGCAGGCTCATAGCGGAGGAGCCTGATGTGGGGCTCTATCCGATAATGCCAGGATCATGCCCTTAGCTGAAGGCAGACGCTTAACCGCTGTGCCACCCAGGTGCCCCCTGCCTTGTTAATTTTAACCATTCTAACTGGTATAAGGTGGTATCTCATTGTCATTTTGATTTGCATTTGCGTGATGGCAAGTGATGTGGAGCATTTTTTCAGGTGTCTGTTGGCCATTTGTATGTCTTCTCTGGAGAAGTATCTCTTTGTGTCTTCTGCCCATTTTTTGGGTGTCGAGTTAGAGGAGTTCTTTATAGATCTTGGATACCAGCCCTTTATCTGTAATATCATTTGCAGATATCTCCTTCGATTCCATAGGTTGCCTTTTGTTTTGTTGATCATTTGCTTTCCCATGCAGAAGCTTTTTATCTTGATGAACTGCCAATAGTTCTTTTTTTGCTTTTATTTCCTTTGCCTTTAGAGACGTGGCTTGTAAGAAGTTGTTGTGTCCAAGTTTGAAGAGTTCTTTTGATTTTGATATGATACAGAAATCCATTATATTTCTTTCCTGATTGTATTCGAGTCCTTTGTCTTTCTTGGTGAGTCTAGCTAAGTTTGTCAGTTTTGTTTATCTTTCCAAAAAAGGCAGCTCTCATTTTCATGGTTTTTTTTTTTTGTCTTTTTAGTCTCTGTTGAATTTATTTATGTATTCCTTTTTGTTATTTCCTTATTTCTACTAATTTGGGGCTTTGTTTGTTGTATTATTTTCTACTTCTTTACCACATAAATCAGGTTGTTTATTGGAGAGCATTCTCATGGATTGATGAAGACTTGAATTTCTATGAACGTCCCCAGTAGAGCTACTTTTGCTGCATCCCATAAGTTTTTGTAGGTTGTCTATTTCATCAGTGACCAGGTACTCCTAATTTTTTTTTTATTTCTTCTTTGACTGCTGGTTGTCCAGTAGCATGTTGTTAAATCTCCACATATTTTTTTAAGATTATTTTAGTATCTGACAGAGAGTGAGACCGCGACAGACGGAATGCAAGCAGGGGGATGCGAGAGGGAGAAGCAGGCTTCCCACTGAGCAAGGAGCCTGATTCCGGGCTAGATCCCAGGATCCTGGGATCACGACCCGAGCTGATGGCAGATCCTTAAGACTGAGCCACCCAGGCCCCCCAATCTTCACCTACTTTTGACTGTCCCATTTTTTTCTTGAGACTGATTTCTAGTTTCATATCATTGTGGTTGGACAAGATTTGAAGCAGAAGGTGAAGAGAGCATTCAGATGAAACGTTTGTTTCCTGGAGGGTTTTCTGAGGGCAGACCATGAGTTCCGTGGGGACGGAGGAAGGATTTGTGAGACGGGGGGGGGGTGGGGTTAACCATCTTTAGAATTAGTGACTACTCCCATGCAGGCTGTGTGCTTCCATTCACACCGTAGTCCTGATGGACTTGTACTTCATTAGAAATATTTTCTAGGAGGTGTGGAATAGCCTTCTCTAAAAGAAGGGTGCCAAGTGAGTTCTTGGCATGAACCCAGGTCAGCAACCAGCATGTATGGTATTGTGGGGGATCAGAACCAGGCTTTCTGTGGGAAGTGACAGAAATAGGGTATGGTGAGCTCCATAACCATAGGTGAGGTCCTGAGTAACCCACTGGGTGTTGGGTTCTGTGGATCTGTCTCATCAGGTGCTGTGGAATTCAGGGACACCCTCCTGTCTGTGGATTTGTGTGGAGACAGGTAGACATCAGTGTCTGGCCAAGCACGAGGGTCGCACTGGACCACCACCAAAGTTGCAGCGTGCGGGGGAGCCACTGCTTGGTTTCCACGAAAGCTGACCAGGGTCTGTGACCATGATTCCTAGCAGCTGCAAGGGGAGAGGAGGCCTGGGGTGGTGCACACTTCCTAGACTTGTGGTCAGGACTAGTCTGGAGCACACTGAAGTAAGCCACACCGGGCACAGAAGGCACCCAGTGAGTGTTGCTGTGGGCACTGCTCCCATGGCACTTTTGGGCCGGCTCCATGCTGCCACCTCCTGCTTTTCATCATCATCTTCCAGGACATGTGCCTCTGCTCTTGCCCCATGGCCTCCGGGGTATTGTCCATACTCCATCTGGCCCTCGTCCCTGGTGCCCTGTGCAGTCCGATGCCAGGGTAGCCTTCTTGAGACAAACATCTGGCCCTGATGGAACACTTCCATGGATCTCGTGTTATGCGGGGATGATGCCCTGCCATGGAAGGTGCTGCAGGTCCCCAATCAGGAGAGCCATGTCTCCCTTTTCAGCATGGCCTGCCCTCCCCTCAGTCTTCTTCAGGGAAGCTCTCCCCACTTCCTGAGATGACAGCTCTGAACTTAAAAATGAATGTTATTTTACCTATCTCTATGCCTTAGTTCATCCATGGCATGTCTTTCAACCCTGTTAGTGGTGTTTTTTTTAGCAGTTCTGAAGGGCTGTCTGCTCACGGAGGGGATGACCTCGGTGGGGCAGCTTTCCCTCTCATCTCCCTCAGCATGTCTCTGAGCCCTGGGTCCAGCTGTCCCACTGAGGATTGAGGGACCTGAGCCAGCCCATCTGAGCCCAGGCTGTGTCAGCTGTGTAGAAGGATGAGTGTTGGAGTGGTGGGCAGCTGGCATGGGCCAGGGGCAGGCAGTGTCTCCTTCTCATTCCTTCCCTCCCTTCCTCCCAGAGGTAGCTCAGAGCAGCCTTCAACCCCTGCATCTCCAGATTCCTTGACCTATGCCTCCTGTGTTCATCTGGTGACCTTGGAGTTTCGCATGGATTCTTCCTCCCGTACCCTCTCCCGTAACAGTTCCTGGATCAGGGGAGGGGTCGGACCCTTGTCTGCTTTTGGTCTTCTTCCTGTCCCGCACCAAGCCCACCCACCTTTGCATCTTCCATGTATGTGCTTGGAAGCAAGCCCATCCACAGGGAACCTATTAGCCAAATGGATCCAGGCAATGAACATTGAAGTAGAGATCCAGGATCCATAATAAACCTGCTCTGAAACCTGTCCCAAAGTCTGTGACTCTCTCACACTGAAACAGAAACAATAATAGCTTTCTGGGCTGTGAAGTGACATGTGTCTCTACTTCCAATCTTGATTACATAGGTGCTGAGCCTGGACAGAAAAGGACCATGGCTCCCGTGGGCTGGGATCCACGGTAAGAACTCAGTGAAATCTGAATTCGAGGCATAGAGTGAATAATTATTGTAGAGTGAATGCTCCCAAGTAGGGCTTATGCACAGTGCACAGGAAAGCATTTTCAAAGAGGTTCCTGAAAGAAAAATCTTTTTTAAAAAATTTATTTTAATTCAAGTAGAGCTAAGATACAGTGTTACATTCGTTTCAGGTGTACAATAGAGTGATTCAGTAATTCTATATATTACTCAGTGGTCATCAAGAAAAGTGTCCTCTTAATCCGCTTCATCTATTTCACTCATCCCTCTATCCACCTCCTCTGTGGTAACCATCCGTTTGTTCTCTCTTGTTAAGAGTTTGTATTATGAGTGTCTCCTTTTTCTCTTTTAGTTATTTATTTTGTTTGTTTTTTAAATTCCCCATTAGAGTGACATCATATGGGATTTGTCTTTCTCTGACTGACTGATTTTATTTAGGATATTACTCTCTAGCTCCATCCATGTGGCTGCAAATGAGAAGGTTTCATTCTTTTTCAAGCTGAGTAATACTCCATTGTGTGTGTGTGTGTGTGTGTGTGCGTGTGTGTGCGTGAATACACACATCTATCATCTCATTTGTCAATTTTTCTACAGACACTTGGATTGCTTCCATATTGTGATATTGTAAATAATGGTGCAAGAAACATAGGGGTGCACGTATCCTTTTAAGTTACTGTTTTCCTAGTCTTTGGGGAAATACCAGTAGAGTGATTGTTGGATCATAGGGTAGTTCTATATTTAATTTTTTGAGGAACCTTCATACTGTTTTCCACGGTGGCCACCACAGTGTGCATTCCCACCCACAGTTCACGAGGATTCCCCTTTATCCACATCCTCCCAACACCTGCTATTTGTTGTGCTTTTGATATTAGCCATTCTGACAGGTTTGAGGTAATACCTCAAGTCCTTTGGATTTACATTTTCCTGATGATGCGTGATGGTGAACATCTTTTCATGGGACTGTTGGCCATTTGTATTTCTTCTTTGGAGAAATGTCTGTCCATGTCTTCTGCCTATTTTTTAACTGCATTATTTGTTTTTTGGGGCTCAGATAGTATCAGTTGTATGTGTATTGGACACTATCCCTTTATTGCATATGATCATTGCAAATATCTTCTCCCTTTGAGTAGGTTGTCTTATTATTTTTACGTTTTCATTGTTCTTCTGCCAAAAATAGTTTATTTTTGCTTTCATTTCCTTAGCCTCAGGAGACAGTCTAGAAAAACGTTGGTATGGTCCATGTCAAGAAGTTACTGTCTTCCCTCCTGCCTACAGGAGGGATTTCTATGGATTCAGGTCTCATATTGAGGTCTTGAACCTGTTTTGTGTTTGTCTGTATTGTGTAAGAAAGCAGTCTAATTTCATTCTTTTGTGCGTAGCTCTCTAGTTTTCCCAACACCATTTGTTGTAGATACTGACCTTTTCCCTTTTGATATCGTTGCTTGCTTTGTGGAAGATTCATGGACCACATAACTGTGGGTTTCCGTCTGAACATGTATCCTGTTCCTTTGGTCGCTGTGTCTATTTTTGTGCCGTACTGTCTTGTTAGGATGACTGCAGCTTTGTAGTATAACCTGAAGTCTGAAATTGTGAGTCCTCCAGCTTTGTTTTTCTTTTCCACATTGCACTGGCTGTTCGGAATCTTTAGTGGTTCCATACAAATGTTTAGGATTGTTTATTCAAGGTCTTTTATTCTTTAATTTAAATTCAATTAGCCAACTTACAGTACATCAATAGTTTCAGATGTAGTCTTCAATAAATTATCAGTCGTGTGTAACACCCAGTGCTCATTGTATCATGTGGTCTCCTTAATGCCACTTACCCAGTTACACCCCCCCCCACTTCTCCTCCAGCAATCATCAGTTTGTTGCGATAGTTAAGAGTCTATCATGGGTTTTCTCCCTCTCTGATGACTTCCCATTCTATTTTCCCTTCCTTCCCCTATGGTCTTCTTCCTTGTTTCTGATATTCCACATAGGAGTGAAAGCATATGATCATTGCCTTTCTTTCATTGGCTTATTCCACTCAGCATAATACCCTCCAGCTCCACCCAGGTCGGTGTGATGGTAAGTACTCATCCTTTCTGATGGCTGAGTAATATTCCATTATATATATGATCCACATCTTCTTTATCCATTCATCTGTCCATGGTCATCTGCACTCTTTCCACAGTTTGTCTATTATGGATATTGCTGCTATGAACACTCGGGTTCATGTGTCCCGTCTTCACTCTCTCTGTCTCTTTGGGGTAAATACCCAGTAGTGCAATTGCTGGGACATAGGGCAGCTTTATTTATAACTTCTTGAGGAAATTCCATACCATTTTCAAGAGTGGCTGTACCGGACTGCATTCGCACAGGGGTGTAAGAGGGTTCCCGTTTCTCCACATCCTCTCCAACATGTATAGTTCATGTCTTCTTATTTTTAGATATTCGGCCTCATGTGATATGGCATCTATAGGGGTTTAGATTTGAATTTCCCTAAAGCCAAGTGATATGAAGCATTTATGCATGTATCTTTTGGTCATCAGTACGTCGTCATGAGTGAAATGACTTCCCATTTTAATCCATCTCAAGACCTAAAGCTGGGTAAGGCACTGAAGCTGGATGATGCCATCGGTTGGAAGTGTGGAGAATTTCAAAAGATCTCCGTGGAGAGCAAGTTTAAAGGTCAGTGTGAAGCTACTAATTGGATCCGGGGAGATCTCTGAAAGTGGGGGTTGCCTGGGATGGGCTGAGGGAGGCCCTCCGATTTTCCTGCTATGAATCCTTGCTGTAGCCCCAACGGACAGTTTCCTGCTGTGGGGCAGGCTGAGTCCTCTAGTCGTGCAGAGGTGAGCCAAATGCCTGGTATCTTGGAGGCAGGCAAACGGGGAGGGGACCCTCAGCAGAAGCCCTAGGGTTAGGTTAGACCTCAAGAGACAGCAGGTCCGAACTGCCCATTGCTCAGAGAACTCCCAGGTCGACTGAGATGAGGGCACAAGGGTGGGTGAATGTGAGCCTTGGGGTTTCATCCAGAAGGGTCCACAAATGTCGGAGTTCACCAGCAGGCGCTCTCAGGGGGTGCCCCAATTCTCTTGCCCTGAATGCTCTGTTGTGCCCCCAAACGGTACAGTTTCCTGTGGGCTGCAGGCTGAGTCCTACGGTGGGGCTTGCGTGTCCCCAATCCTCCCGAGTGGGGTGTCAGGACCCTGGGGAGGGGCCACTCTGTGGCCAACCTAGTGTAAGGGTTAGGGTCCAGGAGCCCGGCAGCGGTAATCTGCAGGCTGTGAAGCGAGCTCCGTGGAGGGCTGAGATGAGGTCATGGGGGAGGGTGAGCATGGGCCTCAGGGTTGGGGCACGGGGCTGCCACAGCTGAGGACAGGCTCCGGGGGTCTTCCCAAGTTCTGGAGCCCTGTATGCTCCATAGAGCCCCAATGGGCATGGTTTCCTGCGGGGTGGCAGGCTTTGTCCTGCAGTGGGGCTCATGTGTCCCCAGTCCCCGGGGCTGCGGCCCCAAGCCCTGGAGGAGGGCCCTTCCCAGCCGACCTAGGGTCAGGGCTACGCCCCAGGAACCCAGCAGGCCTGATCTGCCAGCTCTGCGATGAGCTCGGTGGCAGGCTGAAGGGAAGGCGTGGGGCGGAATGAGCGTGGGCATCAGGGTTGGGGTGTAGGGGACCGCTGAGGTTCGCTGGGGGCTCAGGTGGGCCCTACCAGTTCTCCTGCATGGGATGATCTGCGGCGCCCCAAAGGGCATGGTTTCCTGAGGGGTGGCAGGCTGAGTCCCGTGGTGGGGTTCAGGTGTACCCAATCCCCAGGGTTAGGGTACAGATTAGGGTATGGGTTAGGGTTATGGTATGGGTTACGGTTAGGGTACGGGTGAGTGTAGGGGTTAGGGTTAGTGTAAGGTGAGGGTACGGGTTGGGGTTGGCTTTAGGGGTTATAGGATAGGGGTTATGGGTTAGGGTACGGATTAAGGTTTAGGGTACGGGTTAGGGACTAGGGTTTTGGTTTAGGGTTAGGGTTGGAGTTCGGGTTAGTGTTAGGGTATGGGTTAGGGTTAGTGTATGGGTTAGGGTACACGTTAGGTACTGTTTACGGTACGGGTTAGGGTACGGTTTAGGGTACGGGTTAGCATACGGGTTAGGGTACGGTTTAGGGGTAGGGTTAGCTGAAGGGTTAGGTGTAGGGTTGGGGGTAGGGTAGGGGTCGGGGTAGGTTTAGGGTTTAGGGTTAGGGTTTGGGGTTTGGGGTTAGTGGTTAGGGTTAGGGTTTAGAGTTTGGGTTTTCGGGTTTAGGGTTAGGGGTTAAATTTAGGGATTAGTGTTAGGGTTAGGGTTTAGGGTTTAAGGTTTAGGGTTTAGTGTTAGGGTTAGGGTTAGGGTTAGGGTTAGGGTAGGGTTAGGGTAAGGGTTAGGGTAGGGTTAGGGTAAGGGTTAGGGTTTAGGGCTTAGGGTTAGGGGTTAGGGTTAGGGTTAGACCCCAGTAGGCCATCAGGCCCGATCCGCCTGCTGTGCCACGAGTGGATGGTCAGGCCGAGGTGAGGGCGATGGTGAGCGGGAGTGTGGGCCCCTGAATTTTGGTGTGGGGGGCCTTCGAAGGTCGCCGGGGGCTCGGAGGGACCTGCCCATACTCCCGCCCTGAGTGACCGGCGGCGCCCCTAGCGGACCACGTGGTGTCGTGGCAGCAGGGTGAGTGAGGTGCTGGGGTCAGTGTCCCCAATCCCTGGCATTGCTCTCCCGGCACCTTGTGAGAGGTCCCTCAGTGGCCCACCTAGGGTTAGGGTTAGCCCCCAGGATGACGGCAGGCCGGTCCGCCGGCTGTGCGGTGAATAAAGGTGTGGGCCTAGGTGAGGGCGCTGGTGAACGGGAGCGTAGTACCCAGCGTTTTGGCGCGGGGGGCCTTTGAATGTCGCTGGGGGCTAGGTGGGCCTTGCCCATTCTCCCGCCCTGAATGACCGCTGGCGCCCCTAGCAGCCTGGGTGGCGGTGGGTCAAATGGTAAGTCTGGTGTTGCGGCTTGGGGATTCCCAATCCCAGGCGTTGCGGCGCCAGGCCCCTAGGATGGGCCCCTCGGTGGGCGACGTAGGATTAGGGTTAGCCCCCAGGAGGCTGGCAGGCTCCATCCGCCCATGTGCGGTGAATGGAGGTGTGGGCCGAGGTGAGGTAGCTGGCAAGCGGGAGCGTGGGCCAGAGCATTTTGGCTTTGGCTAGGGGTGCCTTTGAAGGTCACAGGTGGCTCGGAGGGTCCTGCCCATTCTGTCGCCCTGAAGGACTGGCGACGCCCCTAGTGCCCCATGTGGCAGCGGAGCGGCAGGGTGCGTCCAGCACTGGGACTTGGGGGTCCCCAATCCATGGCGTGAGGCGCCAGGCCACTTGGGAGGGGCCCCTCGGGGGAGACCTAGGGATAGGGTTAGCCCCCAAGAAGCCAGCAGGCCCGATCCTCCAGCTCTGCAGCGAGCAGTGGGGTGGGCCGATGTTAGGGCGCTGGTGAGCAGGAGCGTAGGAACCAGAGTTTTTGCAAAGGCGGCCTTCGAAGGTCCCAGGGGGATCGGAGGGCTCTGCCCGTTCTCCCTTCCTGAATGACTGGAAACGCCCCTAGCGCCTTAGGTGCTTGCAGGGTGGCAGAGTGAGTCCAGCACTGGGGCTCCGGGGCCCGAAATCCCAGGCATTGCGGTGCCAGGCTCCTTGGGAGGGGCCCCACGGGGGCCGACCTAGGGTAAGTGTTAGCCCCCAGGAGTCCAGCAGGCCCGTTCCACCAGCTCTGCAGCAGGCGGAGGGGCAGGCCAAGGTGAGGGCTCTGGCGAGAGGGAGTGTGGGCCCAAGCATTTTGGCGTGGGGGACCTTCGAAGGTCGCCGGGGGCTTGGAGGGCCCTGCCCGTTCTCTCGCCCTGAAAGACTGGCAGCGCCCCTAGCAGCCCAGGTTGCTGCAGGGCGGCAGGGTGACTCCAGCGTTGGGCTCGGGGGTCCCCAATCCCCAGCGTTGTGGCGCCAGGCCCCTTGGGAGGGGCCCCTCGGGGGCCGACCTAGGGTTAGGGTTTGTCCCCAGGAGGCCGGCAAGCCCGGCACTAAGTGGTTCTGGCAATGTAACAAAAATGCCATACACTTATCTGTAAGAAATAACAGTGTACAGGAACCCTCTTAGCCCTAACATCATCCTTTGTGAATATGGAAGCCAGCCCCAAAGTGGTCGTGGAAGTCTGACGAAAGGGCTAAGCACTTTTCTCTGAGTCACCACACTATACAGGGAAAGACCAATGTACATCATCTTTCACGAGTAGGAAGCATTAATGAAAAGGTTCTGGAATTTCGTGGACTCTGACCCATCCTTATTGGTAATAAACCACCGTGTACAGGAAAACACCTTCAACTCTCATCAGCCTCCTCAATCCTGATTTCGATTCAACTTTGGGTTTGTAGGACTAGGGAAATGTCTTATTGCTAAGGATACATCTTATTGCTAATAAAGAATGATGTCAGGGTAATGCCTTTCAAGTCACATCACCCTTCCTGAAGACGGAAGCAGGAATCAAGGTGGTTATGTTAACATGAGGTAAGGAAGATGAGTATATAACTGAGAAACAACAGTGGGCAGGACCTCTCTTCCAAAAAACAGTATCTTTGCTTAATGTTGAATCCCTATGGTAAGTGGTTGTGGGCATTTGTGAGGTCAAAATCTTAAGTGTTTTGTAAAACCTCTTGGCCATTCACAGATGAGACTAAGGTAGTTGGGGACTCCTAGGCAGTGATTTGTCTACTGTCAAAAATATGAAAAGATAAAAGAGACAGATGAGGTCTCCTCAGGCATTGTCCTTTATCCTCATCCTCCGTGAGGATGGCCATCTCTGGACAGCTCAGTGGCAGGGTCTCATTCACGGTGGGGGCATCTGTTCCTCACAGACATCAGGCAGGGAAATGGATTTGGTTCTCTGTGCCAGCCCAGCCACAGCTGAGTGTCACAGCACCCTCTCGTGGGCTCATAAGAGTTTCACTGTCACCAGGCAGGTCATTGTATTTGATAAACCACTGGGAGACTTTGCAATTGCCTTCATCTGCAACCTCCTAGAGTCAAATGCAGGTGTCTGGTACCATGTGAAGTCATGTGAAGGCATCGTGAGAACGTGTCCTTTTGCTTAAGAAAAACATGGCTGGGGCTGCTGGATGGCTCAGCCAGTTAAGCATGTGCCTTTGGCTCAGGGTATGATCCCAGGGTTCTGGGATCGAGCCCGGGCTCCCAGCTCAGCAGGAAAGGAGGTAGGGAAACAGCTTAGAACCCACAGAGAATGTGAATGAAAGGGAGTGAAATGGAACTTGGTCTGTGTTTTGCTTTAGGGATTGGAAGTTAGTTTTTTCTCAATTGTGATTGTTCTTGAAACAGAAAAGCTGTATTGGTTTTTTTTTTTTACCTTTAATTTTTTTTCTAATAATGATTTTTTATTATGATATGTTAGTCACTATACAGTATTTCCTTAGTTTTTGATGTAGTGTTCCGTGATTCATTATTTGCATATAACACCCAGTGCTCCATGCAATATGTACCTTCCTTAATACCCATCACTGGCCCATCCCAATCCCCCACCCCTCTCCCCTCTGAAGCCCTCAGTTTGTTTCCCAGAGTCCATAGTCTCTCTTGGTTCATTCCCCCTTCCGTTTAGGGTCCATTGTCTAAAGGGACAGACAGTGGAAGTTCACCAAATATAAGATCGAAATTTCATTGTTCATTATAGATGCCGCCAAGTAGTTCCCAGACATTTCATTCTACTGTAGTAATTCATTATACCTGTGCAGGTGCACGTGGAAGACAATTGGTGCATGCATAGTGGTAATAAAACACGCCCCTCAGTAGTAGAATAATAGAGGATGCATATGTGTAAAATTATTCGACTACAGCTTCCATGCTTTCCCTTTGGTTCCTTATTATCTATGAAATTGGACAATTTTTGTTCTCTAGGCTTAAAACTCATTGTCAGTATTTAAAGTTTTTCAATGCTGATCTTCTCCTGTATAAGTTACCAAAAACCTAAAATATGTATGAACTTTAAAAAATGCTATATTGAAAATTACAGCAGGGAA
Source organism: Ursus americanus (assembly GCF_024610735.1). Taxonomy (NCBI): domain Eukaryota; kingdom Metazoa; phylum Chordata; class Mammalia; order Carnivora; family Ursidae; genus Ursus; species Ursus americanus. Next base: position 84,130,760 of record NC_142132.1, read on the forward strand.
GTTCCATTTTGTGAATATTGTGTCCATGGATCTCTATTTTGACATCAGTGTTCATTAGAAATGATGACATTTCATGTGAGTATAAATATCAATGTGAAAAAGAAAATGTAGGAAGAACCTTGGATGTTTAAGTAATTGGTGAAATGACAGGTGTGTGTGTGTGTTTGTGTGTGTGTGTGTGTGTGTGTGTGTGTGTGTGTGTGTTTGTATAATTGATTTTCAGTGAATGGTTCAGCTACTTGTAGGGCCTCCGAGAGAGCCCAGGTGAACCTTTCAATGAGTTGGTATCTGTTTTCAGAACATGGGAATCTCTTAGTCCAATAGTCAATCAGGCAAGCTTTGAGGTCTTGAAGAGTTTCGGTCCTCAGTGATGGTGTTGCAGACCCTTGTGAGCAAACCCTAGGGTATGCTCAGAGCCCTCATTAGCTGGCACCAACGTGTGACGATTTCAGACAGCATTTCCCAAAGAAGTACCTCTTGATTCTCTGTCCTTGTCAGTTCCCTACACTTCCTTACACTAGTTATGTGATCCGTGTGTTTCAGGATAATCCCCACATGTGATTTTTGCTATTTCCTACTAGTCCTATCTGTTTCTCATCTTCTTCTTTTATGGTAGGGGTTGGGAAGCAACCTGTGTGGTGTAGGAAGGGGTGTGGTAGTTGTCTGCCTTCAGAGGACCGAATGATGCCTAGAAATTGTACTGTAGTTTGAGGTCAATTGTCCATCCTCTGACGGTCAGGAATTCCATCACTTTACTTTGATGCTAGTCTGTTCTTCAAGCTGTCCTCAGAATTAAGGACATCATCCATCTAGGGAATACTGGTTTGTGTGTATGTTTTCATTTTAGGAAGAGCCTTGCTGTTCCTGAAAGTAATAGTGTAGAGCACCCTTTCCTGTTCTTATTAGCCATCAGTCAATCTTTGTGAAGTATTTGTTTATAAATAGACTTTTTATGGTTGATGAGCAGGAATTCTTTATGGACAAGTCTTTGTCAGTGTGTATATTGCAAATCTTTAGTTCCCAGCCTGCAGTTCACTTTTTCATTTTCTTATGGTCATAAGATAAGGAGAAATGTCACATTTTTATGAAGTCCCACTGAATTCTTTTAAATGGTTAGTGCACCCTATGTCCTACCCCAAGATTGACAGGTTCTACGTTTTCTTTCAGAAACTGTCCAATGGGAAGCTACAATCCATCTCTAATTTATAAGTTGCATTTTGAATTCTAATAGGATATTTATAGACTGTTTTGGGTTTTCTATGTACATAATCGTATTATCTGTGAATACTCACAATTATCCCCTCAATTCTTATACTTTTTGTTTCTCTTGCCTTCTAACACTGGTAGATTCTCCGATGCCACGTTGAATAGAGCAGCAATGTTTGAAGATTTTAATATACCTTTCTCAATATCTGACAGAAAAAGCAGACAAAACATTGGTAACAAATGTGACCTAATTGACATATAGGGAACATTCCATAATAAGTGCAGAATACATTATTTTCAAGTGGTCATAGACTCTTTACCCAAATAGATGATAGGTGGGGCCACGAATCAAGTCTACAAATGTTAAACCCTGAAATTAACTAGATTCTATTCTTAGACCACAGGGGAATTGAGCCACAGTCATAGCGAAAAGAAAACCAGGAAGTCCTTCAATGTTTAAAAATTAAATGGAACTTTGCTACATATCCTAAAGGTCAGCGAGGGAATCTCCATGGAAATTCTGAACCTTTTCTACATGAGGGCTCACACACAATGGCACTTTCTTTGTGAAGAGCATTATAATAACCTAGACAGGAGTTGAGCCTTAAGTCAGAGTTCTGCCTGCCCCAGCCACACCTGGCAGCCTTGGCCTGTGGTCCCCCTCAGCTGTCCTTTCTGGTGGCCCTGAGCTAAGGGGGTCATCATGGCCATATGGGAATGGGAAGCTCCCCACTCATAGTGATGGCGGTGCCCCCTCCCAAGCTGCCCTTTCTGGTGGCTCTGAGCTAAGGGGGTCAACATGGCCATATGGAAATTAGAAGCTCCCCACTCTTAGTGATGACGTTGCTATCGTATCGTCCTCACCAGTCCAACAACATGATTTCTGAGTGAAATATGACACAAGAGTGACTTCTTTGCCTTCCTTCAGGTTTGAAAATCATCTGGTGAGTCATCTATTAGAAATATGGATTCAGGGCGCCTGGGTAGCGCAGTCGTTAAAGCGTCTGCCTTCGGCTCAGGGCGTGATCCCGGCGTTCCGGGATGGAGTCCCACATCGGGCTCCTCCGCTGGGAGCCTGCTTCTTCCTCTCTCACTCGCCTGCTGTTTTCCCTCTCTCGCTGGCTGTCTCTCTGTCACATAAATAAATAAAATCTTTTAAAAAAATGGATTCAACATGTGTTCTTTCTTCTGGAAAAGAAATAGACCCAATAGCAATTATGGCTTCCTGAGCACCTGTTCTTGAGAGACATCATACTGGCTCTTTGTAGCATTCTGCCTCTTAAACTTCTCAACTAGGGTGTAGATATTTTTAGGCACATTTTCAGGTGGTTAGACAGGGACTCAGATGATATGAGTCACAGAGGATTTTAGTGTCAGAAACCTAATTGGGATCCCCAAATTGACTCCAAATCCCTTGTTGTTCCATACAGGGTACTATTTCCCTCTTATCTCTGGTCTTCTCAATCTGGAAACCTATCAAGTATCAGGATTTTCTTGTCATGTGGACAACTGGAACGAATTCAGCTGGCCTTTTCACCTCTGCCCATGGTGATCATTAAGATCATTATTTCAGTGGAGGACCTCTGGGTAAGATACTCAAAGATCCTTAGGAATAGAGACAGTATAATATTTTCCTGGTATTAAAGTTACTGAAACCAACTAAGTTTTTTAGTCCATTCAGGCTCTGGGATGTTCAGAGGGTGCTGTAATACAGGTCTGAAATAGTTTTTAAAAACACTCAGCTCAGCCTCTTCTACAAAGTGAGCCAATGCTTATAAACATGGCTAAAATATTCCCTTACCTATGATGACTTCCCAGCCATCGTAGTGTTTATATGGTATGACTGTGACTTACATTAGTCAACATTTGCAGAGAAAGAACTTAGTGCATCCAGGGGGCAGTTGATGTTGAAATTAGTTTGTGACAATGAGCTTCTGTGTTTTATTCTGCAGTCCAAGGGAATGGTGCCAGACATCTCTAAGGTGTCTAGCAGTTCTACAATTCTGATTTTAAGTGTTCTGTGTGCTAGAGAGATTTGGGCAGGAAAAGGGCAGGAGTCCAGAGACTGTGAACACTTCTGTTACCTGTGCTGCCATGGAGCAGGTAGCCTTCTGTGGGCATCATTTTGATTTCATGGTACTCTTGTGAAAGGTGCTTTTGTCTCAAATTCCGCCATTTAGGAGTAATTATAATGATAAAAGGAATTTTTATCTTATATCATCTGTGGGCCCTGATCCTGGGCTCCCAGGGAAGCTATCCTTTAACATTTTACCAGGCTCAAAATGACTGGGCAAAACCTCAAAGCATGGGCCCTGTTTCTGCCCCAATCACATGTTGTACATCTGCTTCGAGAAGAAAACAATAACCAAAAATGCCAACATAAATATAAGAAAAAATAAAGAATCTCTTTGGCTCCCATAAGATTAAAGTCATACTGACATGTACATACTGAAAACATAAGAAAGAGTCTGTCACTTTCTGGAATCTAAGAAGATCCTCATTGTGGTGTGTAACTCTGTACGTAAAACAAAACAGAAAAAAATATAACCCTGCCCCAAATGTTCCTTCCCTGGAGCACTCCCTTCTTGGTGAAGATTGTGTCTCCCAGGCAGCTGTCCTGACTTCGGTTTGAATAAAGGTCTCTTCCTTTCTCTAAAATGCTTTTAGAAGTTCATTCATGCAATGTCAACAATAACAGTGTTTTCTATTTAAGTGAGAAATAAATGTTCCACTCTAGTTGCATTGGGAATGGAATTGAGGGTTTCTTTAGAAGAGTAAGTCTGCTTTCCAGAAAAGGCAAGGTCATTGGTCTATTGAGAATGAAGATAATTACTGCTGAACAACAAGTATGTGTTGCCCCTTTGCCCAGAAACTGAAGCAGGTGTGCAGGCTTTAGGTCAGCGGTGCCTTCGTCTCCACAGCTGACAGCACTTCTCTGCTCTGGCTGCAAGACAACCGAGGTTTTGAACGTCAGCATCAAAGTCAGCGAGGCAGCTTGTCACAGGACGCCAGTGTTCAGAGAAAGCACAGGTATGTTTGGCAAAATGTCCTATCTATGTCAGGGCTGGAGGTAAAACCTCTCATTATCCCAAAACCTCCTGGGCTTTTCTCTTTTCTCTAGTTGAGCCACAAAGTAAAATGGAAGTAGCTGTCAGCATTCTGGGTTTGGTGCAAGAATTACTTAGTTTCCCTGCTGGTAGAATTTTGCAGGGGATCACAATTTCTCAGTCCATTTATTGCTTACAAATGTATTTTGACCATCTGTTTCCTAGGAACCCTCTTTTATTAGAAAGGGAAGGTGAGATTCACTCTGTGCCTGTTTGTAACATCTAATTTGTTCCTTCATCTAACAGTGTTTATTCAGTTATGCCTTAGATATGGTTGAGTGGCCAGCATCTAGAGTTAGGTGGCTTTTTTTTATTTGATATAGACTTGGATGATGTCATTTGACAAAGGTGATGTTTCGTCATTGATTAGTTTATTCATCAGAAGAGTTAAAAGTAGGGTGGACGGAAAATTGAAAATTATCCAAAGCGGCCTGTTCCTGTTTAAAAGTTGAGCTTGACTTTCTAGTTTTACTAAATGTATTATCTCGATATTTTGTGGTGCCATATGCTCTCTGTAGTTTCTTTGGTGGTGGAGTCAGAAGGAGAGTCTAGGAATTCTTTTGGATAGTGGCATGCTGGTGGCTTAAAGGGGCTTGGCGTCAGGAGCCTTGGGGTGAAGTCTGCAATTGCTTGCCTGACCCTGGGTGCATCTCCCAGAGGTTTTGTTTCCTCTTATGAAATTGCCGGCAGATAATGTTCTGCTTAAAGGAGAACCCTCCCATCCTGTTGGTGGCAATGCAAAGTGGTGCAGCCAGTCTGGGAAACAGTGTGGGGTTTCCTCAAAAAGTTAAACATTGAACAACCCCATGATCCAGCAATTGCTCTCCTAGGTATTTACCCAAAGGATACAAAAATGCAGATTCAAAGGCGGAACATGCTCCATGATGTTTATAGCAGCAATGTCCACAGTAGCCAAACTATGGAGAGAATCCCAAAGTCCATGCACTGATGAATGGATAAAGCAGATGTGGGATACATATATATAATGGAATATGACCCAGCTTCAAAAAGAATGAAATCTTACCATATGCAAGGATGTGGATGGATCTAGAGTGTATTAGCTAAGCAAAATCTGTGAGGAAAGACAAATATCCTATGCTCTCATGCTTGTGGAATTTCAGAAAGAAAACACATGAACAGAGTGGAGCGGTGATGAGAGAGGCAAACAAGGAAATAGACTCAACCTTGGAGAACAAACTTAGTGTTGCTGCAGGACAGGGGCATGGGGGGAAGGGTTAAATGGGTGAGGGGTATTAAGGAGGGCACTTGTGATGAGCACCGGGTACTGTATGCAGGTGAGGAATCACTAAATCCTACCCCTGAAGCGAATATTCCATGGCATGTGAACTAACTAGAATTTAAGTAAGAGAAGAAAGGAAAAAGTGTTCTGCTTCATGAAGAGTGACGTAAAATTGTAGTGAATTGGGCTGTACTATTCTATAGATGAGAGTTGTAAGACACCCTGTTGTAGGATACACTAGTTGCTTATCACATAAGGAGTCGAAAGAAAGCTGCAGTGAAAGGTTCAGATCTCAGAGCATGTTCATGTTCCACGGATATGTTACAGTTTGCACAGATAGGAAAGAAGGTGGAGAAAAAGGCAACAATAGGGGAAAGTAGGTGTGAACCTTCCATTAGTTAGCGTTATAGCTTTCTCATGAAAGCCTTGTGCCAGTGTGATTTTGGAAGCAGAGGGGGAATCCGGGAGCTTTGCAGGAGATGGGTGAGTTCCAGGTCTGGGTAAAGCTGACAGGGGTCCCAGATGAGAGCTGAATGCATTCTGCAGCAGGGTGTGGGCAGGGTGGGCTCCAGGGGTGGCTGTGGGTCTCCTGGGTGAGAGTTGTGACAGGTGAGGGCTGTGTGCAAGTTCCTGGCTGAGGACAAGTGAGGCACAGGCGGAGAGCTGGCAGAGAACCTTCTTCTGGGCCACCAGCCTCACCCAACACACACAGCCTCATCTTCTGTCCCTGTCACTCCAATTCAGACTTCTCCGAAGGTGAGTGAGAACACATCAAGAACATTTGAAACAGAAGGGAAAGCATGTGCAAAGGCTCTGGGGCAGGAGAATTCCAGGTATGTCCAGGAGCAGCAAGAAGGTCCTGTGGCTACAGGAGACAGCTTAGGACATGACCTCAGAGAGGTGACAGAGGGTGATAGAAAGCCATTCCAGGGCTATAACCCCATGAGACCCTGTTTCACTGGGCCATCCTGGCTACAGTGTTGAGAACAGAGGACAGAGGGTTGAAAATGGCAAGGCAGGTCAATGATGAAGCTTTTCCAGGAACTCAGACACTGTGGACCAGACAGGTGGCCTTGGATGGAGTGGTTAGACGTATTCTGGGTCCATTTTGAAGATGGAGCTCACAGGATTTGCTTATGGGTTAGCTATTAGGAGCAGGAGAATGGAGGAATTGAGGTAACTCCCAGCTGTTGTGGGTTGTCCTGATCGAGGGGAAGGAGAGGGTTTCCTGGGCGGTAGGAGGTAGTCCGTGTTCCGCATGCTGAGGAAGGTGCCTTTCCCGGTGGATCTGCTTAGGTTTGTGTCTGGGAGAACTTTTCACATCTCCTCCCTCAGCAATGCTCAAGTACAAGTATCCCCCACTTTTTAAACGTTCACAATAAGACACTGGGTTTCTTGAAAGAACTGCATTATTACCCAGCTTCAGTAAGAGGAAGAGACCTGAAGAGGATTTCCCTCTTATGAAAAAAGGTCAACAGTGAGATTCGCATTCAGCATCTGTTTTGGGGAGAAGCACGACAGAGGCGGCGTGCACCCCACCCAGCTCCTTCCGCTGGGAACCACTCTCCGCATCCATCCACCAGCACTTTGAGTGGTGTCTGTGAGCCTCTGCTGTGTTTTATCTTCATTTATGCTGGGCCTCCCTTAGAAACTTGTGTGCTGAGGCCTAAGAAAAGCCAAAGAGAAGGAATTTTGGAGTCTGAGCACACTGTCTAATTGTTCCGTGTAAATTAATGGCCATTCCTTCTTGACACCATTTCTGCTGTGCAAGGTTTCTCAGAAGCCCTGTACTTTCAAAGAGCAGGGAAACCTATACCCCATGCTGCGGGGTTAGTTTTAGTCTCCATGCTGGACAGAACATTTCATGACTGTCGCATTTTCTCACTCAAACATTGAGACTTTGACCACCTTCACCCGTTTCTACCACCCCATCCCCGAATCTGGCACCTACCAATCTGTTCTCAGTATCTATGCGTTCAGTATTTGTTTATTCCTTGTGGAATGTACATGAGAGCATCTGGTATTGGTCTTTCTGTGTCTGAGTTACTTGGCATAAGGCCCCCAAGGTCTGTGTTTCCATGTCTGGTTCTTGTGAATAATGCTGCAGTGAACGTGGGAGTGCATCTGTCTTTTTGAGGCAGTATTTTTGTGTTCTCCGAATCAATACTCAGTAGAGCCATTATTGGGTCATGTGGTAGTTGCATTTATTTTTTCAGGAACCTCCATACCGTTTGTCACAGTGGCTGCACCAATTTCCATTCCCACCAACAGTGCACAGTGTCTCCTCGTCTGCACACCCTAGACCCCACTTGGTGTCCGTCTCTGGGACAATTGGTGTTCCAACAGTTGTGAGGGGATAGCCAATTGTGGGTTTGACTGATGTTTCCCTGACGGTATTTAGTGATGTCGAACAACTTTTTCTATCTGTTGGCACCTGTGTGTCATCTTTGAAAAGTATCTATTCACATATTCCCCCCATTTTTTAATATGTGTTTTTTTTTGTTTTGATTTGTATGAGTGTTGTGTGTATTTTGGATATTAGCCTCTCCTCACACATATGATTCACAGATATTTTTTCTTGTTGGGTCAGTGGCCTTTTGAGTTTTTGATGGTTTCTTTTGCCATGTGGAAGATTTCAGTTTGATGTTGTTCCACTTGTTTATTTTTGCTTTTGTTGCCTTTGCATTTGGTGTCCAATCTGAAGACTCTTTGCCAAAACCAATGTCGAGAGACTTAGTACCTGTGTCTTCTTGGAGGTTTATGGATTCAGGTCTTATGTTCAAATCATTCATCCATTAAAAATTTTGTGTGTGGTGTAAGAAAGTGACCCAGTTATATTCTTCTGCATTTAGTGTCTAGTTTGCATATTACTGCTCACTGAAGCGACAGTCCTTCCCTCATGGCATATCTTCTGCTGCTGTGTCGTAAGTTAGGATCATCTACGTGTGGGTAAGTTTCTGAGCTTTCTGTTCTGTTCCACTGACCTGGTGTCTCTGTTTATGCCAGTACCATCCTGTTTTGATGACAACAGCTTTGTAATCTAGCTTAAAATCCAGGAGTGTGTTGACTGCACCTCTTTCTCCAGGTTGCTTTGGGTATTTGGGGTCTTTTGTGATTTCATACAAGTTTGAGGACTGTTTTCTATTTCCTCGAATAATGCCACTGGAATTCAGATAGGGATTTCTTAGATAGTCGATTGCTTTGGGTATGATGGACATGTTCACATAATTAACTCTTCAGTTGAGGAGCATGGCGGAAGCTTCCATTTGTTTGTGTTGCCTTCCAAATCTTTGACCCATACATTCTGCCCCCCTCGACACACATGTTTTTCATTTCTTTTCTGCCATGTGTTGAGTGTACTATGTCTTTCTCATTTTTGGTTACTTTTATTCCTAGATTTTTTTTGATGCAATTGTAAATGGCATTGCTTTTTTAATTTCTCTTTGCGAAAGTGTGTCATCAGTATACAGAAATGCAAGAAGTTGGGTCATCTGGGTGGCCCCATAGGTGAAGCGTCTGCCTTCAGCTCAGGTCATGAACCCAGAGTTCTGGGATAGAGCCCCGTGTTGGGCTCCCCACTTAGCGAGGGTCTGCTTCTCCCTCTTTCTGACACTCCCCCTGCTTGTACTTTTTCTCTTCCTGTCAAATAAATAAATAAAAGCTGAAAAAAAAATAAAGACAACAGGTCTCTATATTGACTTTATATCCTGCAGCTTTCTTGAATTTGTTTATTCTAACAGGTTTTTTTGTGTGTGTGTGTGTGGAATCTTTCGGGATTTCATGTCATTTGCAAATAGTGACAGTTTTCCTGTATGTATTTCATATCTTTCTCTTTTTTTAAAATGATGTTAGTCACCCTACAGTAATTCATTTATTTTTGATGACGTGTTCCATGATTCATTGTTTGCATATAACACCTAGTGCTCATTATGACATGTGCCCTCCTTAATACCCATCACCAGGATAACCCACTCCCCTACCCCTCCCTTTCTGCAACCTTCAGTTTGTTTCCCAGTGTCAATAGTCTCTCATGGTTCATCTCCCCCTCTCATTCCCCCCTTTCACTTTTCCCTTCCTTCTTCTAATGTCCTCATGCTATTCCTTCCATTCCACATAGGAGACAAACCTTATGATAATTGTCTTTCTCTGCTTGACTTAATTTCACTTAGCATAATCCCCTCCTGGTCCATCCATGTTGGTGTAAATGGTGGGTATTCATCCTTTCTGATGACTGAGTAATATTCCATTGTACAGATGAACCACATCTTCTTTGTCCATTCATCTGCTGAAGGACATCTTGGCTCCTTCCACAGTTTGGCTATTATGGACATTGCTGCTATGAACATTGGGATACAGGTGCCCCTTCTTTTCATTACTCTGTGTCTATGGGGTAAATACCCAGTAGTGCAATTGGTGGGTCGTAGGATAGCTCTGTGTTTAACGTCTTGAGGAACCTCCATATTGTTTTCAAAAGTGGCTGTACCAGCTTGAATTTTCACGAGTAGTGTGAGTGGGTTCCCCTTTCTCCACATCCTCTCTGACTTTTTTTGATTTCCTGTCTTGTTAATTTTTTTTCAAGATTTTATTTATTTATTCCACAGAGAGAGAGAGATAGCCAGCGAGAGAGGGAACACAAGCAGGGGGAGTGGGAGAGGAAGAAGCAGGCTCATAGCGGAGGAGCCTGATGTGGGGCTCTATCCGATAATGCCAGGATCATGCCCTTAGCTGAAGGCAGACGCTTAACCGCTGTGCCACCCAGGTGCCCCCTGCCTTGTTAATTTTAACCATTCTAACTGGTATAAGGTGGTATCTCATTGTCATTTTGATTTGCATTTGCGTGATGGCAAGTGATGTGGAGCATTTTTTCAGGTGTCTGTTGGCCATTTGTATGTCTTCTCTGGAGAAGTATCTCTTTGTGTCTTCTGCCCATTTTTTGGGTGTCGAGTTAGAGGAGTTCTTTATAGATCTTGGATACCAGCCCTTTATCTGTAATATCATTTGCAGATATCTCCTTCGATTCCATAGGTTGCCTTTTGTTTTGTTGATCATTTGCTTTCCCATGCAGAAGCTTTTTATCTTGATGAACTGCCAATAGTTCTTTTTTGCTTTTATTTCCTTTGCCTTTAGAGACGTGGCTTGTAAGAAGTTGTTGTGTCCAAGTTTGAAGAGTTCTTTTGATTTTGATATGATACAGAAATCCATTATATTTCTTTCCTGATTGTATTCGAGTCCTTTGTCTTTCTTGGTGAGTCTAGCTAAGTTTGTCAGTTTTGTTTATCTTTCCAAAAAAGGCAGCTCTCATTTTCATGGTTTTTTTTTTTTTGTCTTTTTAGTCTCTGTTGAATTTATTTATGTATTCCTTTTTGTTATTTCCTTATTTCTACTAATTTGGGGCTTTGTTTGTTGTATTATTTTCTACTTCTTTACCACATAAATCAGGTTGTTTATTGGAGAGCATTCTCATGGATTGATGAAGACTTGAATTTCTATGAACGTCCCCAGTAGAGCTACTTTTGCTGCATCCCATAAGTTTTTGTAGGTTGTCTATTTCATCAGTGACCAGGTACTCCTAATTTTTTTTTTATTTCTTCTTTGACTGCTGGTTGTCCAGTAGCATGTTGTTAAATCTCCACATATTTTTTTAAGATTATTTTAGTATCTGACAGAGAGTGAGACCGCGACAGACGGAATGCAAGCAGGGGGATGCGAGAGGGAGAAGCAGGCTTCCCACTGAGCAAGGAGCCTGATTCCGGGCTAGATCCCAGGATCCTGGGATCACGACCCGAGCTGATGGCAGATCCTTAAGACTGAGCCACCCAGGCCCCCCAATCTCCACCTATTTTTGATGCTCCCATTTTTTTCTTGAGACTGATTTCTAGTTTCATATCATTGTGGTTGGACAAGATTTGAAGCAGAAGGTGAAGTGAGCATTCAGATGAATTGTTTGTTTCCTGGAGGGTTTTCTGAGGACAGACCATGATTTCCGTGGGTCCGGAGGAAGGTTAAGTGAGACGGGGGTTGGGGTTAACCCTTGGTAGAATTACTGACTACTACCATGCAGGCTGTGTGCTACCATTCACACCGTAGTCCTGATGGACTTGTACTTCATTAGAATATTTTCTAGGAAGTGTAGGCATAGCCTTCTCTAAAAGAAAGGTGCCATGTGAGTTCATGCAATGACCCCAGGTCAGTAACTAGGATATATGGTATTGTGGGGGATCAGAAATAGGCTTTCTGTGGGAAGTGACAGAAATAACGTATGGTGACCTCCATGACCATAGGTGAGGTCCCGAGTGACCCACTGGGTGTTGGGTTCTGTGGATCTGTCTCATCAGATGCTGTGGAATTCAGGGACACATCTCCTGTCTGTGGATTTGTGTGGAGACAGGTAGACATCAGTGTATGGCCAGGCAGGAGGGTCGCACTGGACCACCACCAGAGGTGCAGCGTGCGGGGGAGCCACTGCTTGGTTTCCACGAAAGCTGACCAGGGTCTGTGACTGTGGTTCCTAGCAGCTGCAAGGGGAGAGGAGGCCGGGGGTGGTGCACACTTCCTAGACTTGTGGTCAGGACTAGTCTGGAGCCCACTGAAGTCAGCCACACTGGGCACAGAAGGCACCCAGTCAGTGTAGCTGTGGGCACTGCTCCCATGGTACTTTCGGGCCGGCTCTATGCTGCCACCTCCTGCTTTTCATCATCATCTTCAAGGTTTGTGCCTCTACTCTTGCCCCATGGCCTCCGGGGTATTGTCCGTTCTCTATCTGGCCCTCGTCCCTTGTGCCCTGTGCAGTCCGATGCCAGGGTAGCCTTCTCGAGACAAACATCTGGCCCTGATGGAACACTTCCATGGATCTCATGTGATGCGAGGATGATGCCCTGCCCTGGAAGGGGGCTGCAGGTCCCCAATCAGGAGAGCCATGTCTCCCTTTTCATCATGGCCTGCCGTCCCCTAAGTCTTCTTCAGTTAAGCTCTCCCCACTTCCTGAGCTGACAGCTCTGCACTTAAAAATGAATGTTATTTTATATATTTCTATGCCTTAGTTCATCCATGGCATGTCTTTCAACCCCGTTAGTGGTTTTTTTTTTTTTTTAGCAGTTCTGAAGGCCTGTCTGCTCAGGGAGGGGATGACCTGGGTGGGGCAGCTTTCCCTCTCATCTCCCTCAGCATGTCTCTTAGCCCTGGGGCCAGATGTCCCACTGAGGATTGAGGGACCCGAGCCAGCCCATCCTGAACCCAGGCTGTGTCAGTTGTGTAGACTGATGTGTGTCAGAGCAGTGGGCAGCTGGCATGGGCCAGGGGCAGGCAGTGTCTCCTCATTCCTTCCCTACGTTCCTCCCAGAGGTAGCTCAGAGAAGCCTTCAACCCCTGCATCTCCAGATCCCTTGACCTATGCCTTCTGTGTTCAGCTGGTGACCTTGGAGTTTCGCATGGATTCTATCTCCCGTACCCTCTCCCGTAGCAGTTCCTGGATCAGGGAGGGGTCGGACTCTTGTCTGTTTTTGATCTTCTTCCTGTCCCGTACCAAACCTATCCACCGTTGCATCTTCCATGTATGTGCTTGGTAGCAAGCCCATCCACAGGGAATCTATTAGCAAAATGGATCCAGGTAATGAACAATGAATTAGAGATCCAGCATCCATAATAAACCTGCTCTGAAACCTGTCCCAAAGTCTGTGACTCTCTCACACTGAAACAGAAACAATAATAGCTTTCTGGACTGTGAAGTGACATGTGTCTCTCTTTCCAATCTTGAATGCATAGGTGCTGAGCCTGGACTGAAAAGGACCATGGCACCCGTGGGCTGGGATCCACAGTAAGAACTCAGTGAAATCTCAATTCGAGGCATAGAGTGAATAATTATTGTAGAGTGAATGCTCCCAAGTAGGGCTTATGCACAGTGCACAGGAAAAGCTTTTTCAAAGAGGTTTCTGAAAGAATAATCTTTTTTAAAAATTTATTTTAATTCCAGTTGAGCTAACATACAGTGTTACATTCATTTCCGGTGTACAATAGAGTGATTCAGTAATTCTATATATTACTCAGAGGTCATCAAGAAAAGTGTCCTCTTAATCTGCTTCATCTATTTCACTCATCCCTCTATCCACCTCCTCTCTGGTAACCATCCGTTTATTCTCTATTGTTAAGAGTTTGTATTTTGCCGCACCCATCCTTAGGCAACCCTGTTTGGGTAGAGTTTCCGTGTCCCCTGCAGGGGGAATGGGGGTGGGCATGCTGTGGGCCAGTATTTCCAGGCTTTTTTTCCCTGGCGGCTCTCTCTGGGGATCTGCTGTGCCTCTTCTGAGAGTCCGAGCAGCAGAGGCTGAATTGTCACACAACAGAGGGATTGCGGCCCATTCTGCACCCATGTTCTGGCCACTTTAACTCCATTACTGTTGGTGTTGCTCAACCCTGTAGCGTCCAGGGATGTGAGTCCCAAACCTGGCGTCCCTGGCCTCACTTCAGTGGCTGGCACATCTCTGTCCTTTGTGTTTCTAATGCTGCCAGCTGCCAGACACCTGCACATGCTCTGGAAGCTCCTGGTCTCAGTCTGGGTCCCCTGAGCACACCGGGATTCCGGAGTTCCATGAGAAGCCTGGTGGCTCGCGCACCCGGTTCAGGGTCTCAGTCTGCTGTTTCACAGGAGCCTACCGTGAGTCCGCCAGCTCCCCCTGCATCTCCAGCTCCCCCTGCATCTCCAGATCCCTGCAGGTGGCCTGCCAGCTGCCAGCTGCGCCGCGGGCTCCCTGTTCTCCTGGTCTCAGTCTATGCCCTGTGAGCACACTGGGATCCCGGTGTTCCAGGAGAAGCCTGGTGGCGCACGCTCTGGGCTCACCGGTCTCAGTCCGCTTTCTCCCGGGTGCCATACATGAGTCCACCTGCTCCCTGGTGCAGGTGGCTGCTGCTTCCCCATGCCAGAACACAGCGGCTCCCCCCCCCTTCCGATTATCTTCTGATATCTGTGCCCGGTTTCAAGGCTCCCCGCTTCATACCTCAATACTCAGCGCTGGAGATGTTCATTTGTAGAGATACAGATGTATCTTCCTGCCTCTCAGGCTGATTCAGTGGTTGTTTAGGCTGGTCTGGTACCTATCCAGCTCAACTCGGGACCTGCTGAAAAAGGGGTCCCCTACTCCTCCGCCATCTTAACTCCTCTCTTGTACCTGAAATAGTATTTAAAAACACTCAGCTCAGCCATTCTACAAAGTGAGCCAATGCTTATAAACATGGCTAAAATATTCACTTACCTACGATGATCTCCCAGCCATCGTAGTTTTCAAATGGTATGACTGTGACTTACATTAGTCAACATTTGCAGAGAAAGAACTTAGTGCATCCAGGGGGCACTTCATGTTGAAATTGGTTTGTGACAATGAGCTACTGTGTTTTATTCTGCAGTCCAAGGGAATGGTGCCAGACAACTCTAAGGTGTCTAGCAGTTCTACAATTCTGATTTTAAGTGTTCTGTGTGCTTTAGAGATTTGGGCAGGAGAAGGGCAGGAGTCCAGAGACTGTGAACACTTCTGTTACCTGTGCTGACCATGGAGCAGGCAGCCTTCTGTGGGCATCATTTTGATTTCTTGGTACTCTTGTGAAAGGTGCTTTTGTCTCAAATTCCTCCATTTAGTAGTAATTATAATGATGAAAGTAATTTTTATCTTATATCATCTGTGGGCCCTGATCCTGGGCTCCCAGGGAAGCTATGCTTTAACATTTTACCCGGCTCAAAATGACTGGGAAAAACCTCAAAGCATGGGCCCTATTTCTGCCCCAAGCACATGTTGTACATCTGCTTCGAGAAGAAAACAATAACCAAAAATGCCAACATGTAGATAAGAAAAATTAAAGAACCTCTTTGGCTCCCATAAGTTTAAAGTCATACTGACATGTACATACTGAAAATGCATGAAATCATTGCATTTCCTAAAGCCCAAGTCTTGGAGGGTCTGAGAGCCACTGACCTTGCCCAGAACCAGGGACACCCCAGCAGGGAGGGCTGGTGCAGAAAGGGAAGGGGCAGGAATCTGAGGGTGGTCTGCAACTAGAGGGGTCCCTGGAAGAGGCCAGGTGTGTGTGGGGGCCCTGGCCCACAAGCCCACCCATGCCTGTGCCTGGTGTTGGGTTGAGGAAGCGCCTCTTGGGCCCCCTGCACTTTCAGGGTACCATGGGCTTGAGGGCGGTTGCCCAGAGTCCAAGGGGCTCAGGCACCACCCTCCCAGACCATTCACCACTTGGGGGTGGAGCTACGTCTCTGTGGGCGGTCCCAGATTTGCAGTGGGTTGCAGACCTGGGGCAGAAGAAGGGGCACTGAGAGAGAGAGAGTTGCCCTGTGGAGATCCCTGCTGGTGAGTGAGCAGCATGCACTCGGGTGGGGGTCCGGGGGTAGGGTGTGCCCCAGGTGGGAGGCAGGGTTCTGGAAGGGCACGTGGAGAGGGTTCATTGTGGGGACTCATGTGAGTTTCCTTTTTCCCTTTAAAGTATCTTCTGCCCCATGTCCTCAACTGGCCTTATTCCCCATAACCATGAACTCCAGGGCGCCCACTCACCTGAGCTTTTGTGGGATGGGTTGCAGAATTTCAGGGTTTCCCCTGTTCCCCTGGAAGAGTGCGGGTAAGGACCTCACACAATCCCCACCTTCAGTTCTCTGACACAGTGCAGGTGATGCCTCTTGAGCAGTACCCCGAGTTCAGCAGGGTGTGCCCTGGTCCCCCAGGCACAGGTGTGGAAGTAGCAAGTCCCAGAGCCGTCCCCCAACTTCAGCATTATGCCCCTTGTGCCCCTGGGTTAGTGGTAATTGGCTATTAGAATCATGCAGGGAAATTCTCCAGGTGGGGGCCTGGAGGCGGGCGTAAACCAGACCCCACTCTAGTTGCATTGGAAATAGACCAATTGAGGGTTTCTTTAGAAGAGTAAGTCTGCTTTCCAGAAAAGGCAAGGTCATTGGTCTATTGAGAATGAAGATAATTACTGCTAAACAACAAGTATGTGTTGCCCCTTCACCCAGAAACCGAAGCAGGTGTGCAGGCTTTAGGTCAGAGGTGACTTCTCCACAGCTGACAGCACTTCTCTGCTCTGACTCCAAGACACCCAAGGTTTTGAACGTCAGCATCGGAGTCAGAGAGGCAGCTTGTCACAGGACGCCAGTGTTCAGAGAAAGCACAGGTATGTTTGCCAAAATGTCCTATCTATGTCAGGGCTGGAGGTAAAACCTCTCATTATCCCAAAACCTCCTGGGCTTTTCTCTTTTCTCTAGTTGAGCCACAAAGTAAAATGGAAGTAGCTGTCAGCATTCTGGGTTTGGTGCAAGAATTACTTAGTTTCCCTACAGGTAGAACTTTGCAGGGGATCACAATTTCTCAGTCCATTTATTGCTTACAAATGTATTTTGACCATCTGTTTCCTAGGAACCCTCTTTTATTAGAAAGGGAAGGTGAGATTCACTCTGTGCCTGTTTGTAACATCTAATTTGTTCCTTCATCTAACAGTGTTTATTCAGTTATGCCTTAGATATGGTTGAGTGGCCAGCATCTAGAGTTAGGTGGCTTTTTTTTTATCTGATACAGACTTGGATGATGTCATTTGACAAAGGTGATGTTTCATCATTGATTAGTTTATTCATTAGAAGAGTTAAAAGTAGGGTGGAGGGAAAATTGAAAATTATCCAAAGCGGCCTGTTCCTGTTTAAAAGTTGAGCTTGACTTTCTAGTTTTACTAAATGTATTATCTCAATATTTTGAGGTGCCATATTCTCTCTGTAGTTTCTTTGGTGGTGGAGTCAGAAGGAGAGTCTAGGAATTCTTTTGGATAGTGGCATGCTGGTGGCTTAAAGGGGCTTGGCGTCAGGAGCCTTGGGGTGAAGTCTGCAACTGCTTGCCTGACCCTGGGTGCATCTCCCAGAGGTTTTGTTTCCTCTTATGAAATTGTTGGCAGATAATGTTCTGCTTAAAGGAGAACCCTCCCATCCTGTTGGTGGCAATGCAAAGTGGTGCAGCCAGTCTGGGAAACAGTGTGGGGTTTCCTCAAAAAGTTAAACATTGAACAACCCCATGATCCAGCAATTGCTCTCCTAGGTATTTACCCAAAGGATACAAAAATGCAGATTCGAAGGGGGTCCATGCACCATGATGCTTATAGCAGCAATGTCCACAGTAGCCAAACTATGGAGAGAATCCCAAAGTCCATGCAGTGATGAATGGGTAAAGCAGATGTGGGATACATATATATAATGGAATATGACCCAGCTTCAAAAAGAATGAAATCTTACCATTTGCAAGGATGTGGATGGATCTACAGTGTTTTTAGCTAAGCAAAATCAGTGAGGAAAGACAAATATCCTATGCTCTCACGCTTGTGGAATTTCAGAAAGAAAACAGATGAACAGAGTTGAGGGGTTATGAGAGAGCTAAACAAGGAAATAGACTCAACCTTGGAGAACAAACTGTGTGTTGCTGCAGGACAGGGGCATGGGGAGAAGAGTTAAATGGGTGAGGGGTATTAAGGAGGGCACTTGTGATGAGCACTGGGTACTGTATGCAGGTGAGGAATCATTAAATCCTACCCCTGAAGTGAATATTCCATGGCATGTGAACTAACTGGAATTTAAGTAAAAGAAGAAAGGAAAAAGTGTTCTGCTTCATGAAGAGTGAGGTAAAATTGTAGTTATTTGGGCTGTACTATTCTATAGATGAGAGTTGTAAAACACCCTGTTGTAGGATACACTAGTTTCTTATCACATAAGGAGTCGACAGAAAGCTGCAATGAAAGATTCAGGTCTCAGAGCATGTTCATGTTCCGCTGATATGTTACAGTTTGCACAGGTAGGAAAGAAGGTGGAGAGAAAGGCAACAGAAGGGGAAAGTAGGTGTGAATCTTCCATTAGTTAGCGTGATAGCTTTCTCATGAAAGCCTTGAGCCAGTGTGATTTTGGAAGCAGAGGGGGAATCCGGGAGCTTTTCAGGAGACGGGGGAGTTCCAGGTCTGGGTAAAGCTGACAGGGGTCCCAGATGAGAGCTGAATGCATTCTGCAGCAGGGTGTGGGCAGGGTGGGCTCCAGGGGTGGCTGTTGGTCTCCTGGGTGAGAGTTGTGACAGGTGAGGGCTGTGTGCAAGTTCCTGGCTGAGGACAAGTGAGGCACAGGCGGAGAGCTGGCAGAGAACCTTCTTCTGGGCCACCAGCCTCACCCAACACACACAGCCTCATCTTCTGTCCCTGTCACTCCAATTCAGACTTCTCCGAAGGTGAGTGAGAACACATCAAGAACATTTGAAACAGAAGGGAAAGCATGTGCAAAGGCTCTGGGGCAGGAGAATTCCCAGTATGTCCAGGAGCAGCAAGAAGGCCCTGTGGCCACAGGAGACAGCTTAGGACATGACCTCAGAGAGGTGACAGAAAGCCATTCCAGGGCTATAACCCCATGAGACCCTGTTTCACTGGGCCATCCTGGCTACAGTGTTGAGAACAGATGACAGAGGGTTGAAGATGGCAAGGCAGGTCAATGAGGAAGCTTTTCCAGGAACTCAGGCACTGTGGACCAGACAGGTGGCCTTGGATGGAGTGGTGAGACCTATTCTGGGTCCATTTTGAAGATGGAGCTCACAGGATTTGCTGATTGGTTAGCTATTAGGAGCAGGAGAACGGAGGAATTGGGGTAACTCCCAGCTGTTGTGGGTTGTCCTGATCAAGGGGAAGGAGAGGGTTTCTGGGGGTAGGAGGTAGTCCGTGTTCCCCATGCTGAGGAAGGTTCCATTCCCGGTGGATTTGCTGAGGTTTGTGTCTGGGAGAACCTTTCACGTCTCCTCCCTCAGCAATGCTCAAGTACAAGTATCCCCCACTTTTTAAACGTTCACAGTAAGACACTGGGCTTTCTTGATAGAACTACGTTATTACCCAGCTTCAGTAAGAGGAAGAGACCTGAAGAGGAATTCCCTATTATGAAAAAAGGTGGACAGTGAGAATCGTGTTCAGCATCTGTTTTGGGGAGATGCACGACAGAGGCGGCGTGCACCCCAACCAGCTCCTTCCGCTGGGAACCGCTCTCCACATCCAGCCACCAGCACTTTGAATGGTGTCTGTGAGCCTCTGCTGTGCTTTATCTTCATTTATGCTGGGCCTCCCTTAGAAACTTGTGTGCTGAGGCCTAAAAAAAGCCAAGAGAAGGAATTTTGGAGTCTGAGCACACTGTCTAATTGTTCCGTGTAAATTAATGGCCATTCCTTCTTGACACCATTTCTGCTGTGCAAGGTTTCTCAGAAGCCCTGTACTTTCAAAGAGCAGGGAAACCTATACCCCATGCTGCGGGGTTAGTTTTAGTCTCCATGCTGGACAGAACATTTCATGACTGTCGCATTTTCTCACTCAAACATTGAGACTTTGACCACCTTCACCCGTTTCTACCACCCCATCCCCGAATCTGGCACCTACCAATCTGCTCTCAGTATCTATGCGTTCAGTATTTGTTTATTCCTTGTGGAATGTACATGAGAGCATCTGGTATTGGACTTTCTGTGTCTGAGTTACTTGGCATTAGGCCCCCAAGGTCTGTGTTTCCATGTCTGGTTCTTGTGAATAATTCTGCAGTGAACTTGGGAGTGTATCTGTCTTTTTGAGGCAGTATTTTTGTGTTCTCCGAATCAATACTCAGTAGAGCCATTATTGGGTCATGTGGTAGTTGCATTTATTTTTTCAGGAACCTCCATACCGTTTGTCACAGTGGCTGCACGAATTTCTATTCCCACCAACAGAGCTTGGGTATTTGGGGTCTTTTGTGATTCCATACAAGTTTGAGGACTGTTTTCTATTTGCTCAAATAATGCCACTGGAATTCAGATAGAGATTTCATCACATGTGTCGATTGCTTTGTGTACGATGGACATGTTCACATAATTAACTTCCAGTTAAGGAGCATGGCGTATGCTTCCATTTGTTTGTGTTGCCTTCCAAATCTTTGACCCATACATTCTGCCCCTCTCGACACACATTTTATTCATTTCTTTTCTGCCATGTGTTGAGTGTACTATGTCTTTCTCATTTTTGGTTACTTTTATTCCTAGATTTTTTTTGATGCAATTGTAAATGGCATTGCTTTTTTAATTTCTCTTTGCGAAAGTGTGTCTTCAGTATACAGAAATGAATGAAGTTGGGTCATCTGGGTGGTCCCATAGGTGAAGCGTCTGCCTTCAGCTCAGGTCATGATCCCAGAGTTCTGGGATAGAGCCCCGTGTTGGGCTCCCCGTTTAGCGAGCGTCTGCTTCTCCCTCTTTCTGACACTCCCCCTGCTCCTGCTTTTTCTCTTCCTGTTATAAATAAAATCTGAAAAAATAAAGACAACAGGTCTCTGTATATTGACTTTATATCCTGCAGCTTTCTTGAATTTGTTTATTCTAACATTTTTTTTTTTGTGGAATCTTTTGGGATTTCATGTCATTTTCAAATAGTGACAGTTTTCCTGTATGGATTTCATATCTTTCTCTTTTTTTAAAATGATGTTAGTCACCCTACAGTACTTTATTTGTTTTTGATGTAGTGTTCCATGATTCATTGTTTGCATATAACACCTAGGGCTCATCATGACACGTGCCCTCCTTAATACCCATCACCAGGATAACCCACTCCCCTACCCGTCCCTTTCTGCAACCTTCAGTTTGTTTCCCAGTGTCAATAGTCTCTCATGGTTCATCTCCCCCTCTCATTCCCCCCTTTCACTTTTCCCTTCCTTCTTCTAATGTCCTCCATGCTATTCCTTCCATTCCACATAGGAGTGAAACCATATGATAATTGTCTTTCTCTGCTTGACTTAATTTCACTTAGCATAATCCCCTCCTGGTCCATCCACGTTGGTGCAAATGGTGGGTATTCATCCTTTCTGATGACTGAGTAATATTCCATTTTACATATGAACCGCATCTTCTTTGTCCATTCATCTGCTGAAGGACATCTTGGCTCCTTCCACAGTTTGGCTATTATGGACATTGCTGCTATGAACATTGGGATACAGGTGCCCCTTTTTTCATTACTCTGTGTCTATGGGGTAAATACCCAGTAGTGCAATTGGTGGGTCGTAGGATAGCTCTGTGTTTAACGTCTTGAGGAACCTCCATATTGTTTTCAAAAGTGGCTGTACCAGCTTGAATTCTCATGAGTAGTGTAAGAGGGCTCCGCTTTCTCCACATCCTGACTTTCTTTTATATCCTGTCTTGTTCATTTTTCCTAAGATTTTATTGATTTATTTCACAGAGATAGAGACAGCCAGTGAGAGAGGCAACACAAGCAGGGGGAGTGGGAGAGGAGGATCCAGGCTCATAGCGGAGGAGCCTGATGTGGGGCTCTATCCGATAATGCCAGGATCACGCCCTGAGCCAAAGGCAGACACTTAACCACTGTGCCACCCAGGTGACCCCTGCCTTGTTAATTTTAACCATTCTAACTGGTATAAGGGGGTATCTCATTGTCGTTTTGATTTGTATTTGCCTGATGGCAAGTGATGTGGAGCATTTTTTCATGTGTCTGTTGGCCATTTGTATGTCTTCTCTGGAGAATTATCTCTTTGTGATTTCTGCCCATTTTTGGGTGTCGAGTTTGAAGAGTTCTTTATAGATCTTGGATACCAGCCTTTTATCTGTAATATCATTTGCAGATATCTTCTTCGATTCCATAGGTTGCCTTTTTGTTTTGTTGATCGTTTGCTTTGCCGTGCAGAAGCTTTTTATCTTGATGAAGTGCCAATAGTTCATTTTTGCTTTTATTTCCTTTGCCTTTAGAGACGTGGCTTGCAAGAAGTTGTTTTGTCCAAGTTTGAAGAGTTCTTTTGACTTTTATATGAGACAGGAATCCATTATCTTTCTTTCCTGATTGTATTCGAGTCCTCTGTCTTTCTTGATGAGTCTAGCTAAGTTTGTCTGTTTTGTTTATCTTTCCAAAAAACGCAGCTCTCATTTTCATTGTTTTTGTTTTTTGTTTTTTTAGTCTCTGTTGGATTTATTTATGCATTCCTTTTTGTTATTTCCTTATTTCTACTAATTTGGGGCTTTGTTTGTTGTTTTATTTTCTACTTCTTTACCACATAAATGAGGTTGTTTATTGGAGAGCATTCTCATGGATTGATGAAGACTTGAATTTCTATGAACATCCCCAGTAGAGCTACTTTTGCTGCATCCCATAAGTTTTTGTAGGTTGTCCTTTTCATCAGTGACCAGGTACTTCTAATTTTTTTTATTTCTTCTTTGACTGTTGGTTGTTCAGTAGCATGTTGTTAAATCTCCACATTTTTTTTTAAGATTATTTTAGTATCTGACAGAGTGTGAGACAGCGAGAGACGGAATGCAAGCAGTGGGTTGGGAGAGGGAGAAGCGGGCTTCCCACTGAGCAAGGAGCCTGCTTCTGGGCTAGATCCCGGGATCCTGGGATCACGACCTGAGCTGAAGGCAGATCCTTAAGACTGAGCCACCCATGCCCGTCAATCTGCACCTATTTTAGACTCTCCCATTTTTTTCTTGAGACTGATTTCTAGTTTCATATCATTGTGGTTGGACAAGATTTGAAGCAGTAAGTGAAGAGAGCATTCAGATGAAAGGTTTGTTTCTGGAGGTTTTCTGAGGGCAGAACATGAGTTCTGTGGGGACGGAGGAAGGTTTTGTGAGACGGGGGGTGGGGTTAACCCTTGTTAGAATTACTGACTACTTCCATGCAGGCTGTGTGCTACCATTCACACCGTAGTCCTGATGGACTTGTACTTCTTTAGAAATATTTTCTAGGAGGTGTAGGCATAGCCTTCTCTAAAAGAAAGGTGCCATGTGAGTTCATGCAATGACCCCAGGTCAGCAACCAGGATGTATGTTATTGTGGGGAATCAGAACCAGGCTTTCTGTGGGAAGTGACAGAAATAGGGTATGGTGAGCTCCATGACCATAGGTGAGGTCCCGAATACCGACTGGGTTTTGGGTTCTGTGGATCTGTCTCATCAGGTGCTGTGGAATTCAGGGACACCCTCCTGTCTGTGGATTTGTGTGGAGACAGGTAGACATCAGTGTCTGGCCAGGCAGGAGGGTCGCACTGGACCATCACCAGAGGTGCAGCGTGCGGGGGAGCCACTGCTTGGTTTCCACGAAAGCTGACCTGTGTCTTTGACCGTGATTCCTAGCAGCTGCAACGGGAGAGGAGGCCGGGGGTGGTCACACTTCCTAGAGTTGTGTTCAGGACTAGTCTGGAGCCCACTGAAGTCAGCCACACCTGGCACAGAAGGCACCCAGTGAGTGTTGCTGTGGGCACTGCTCCCATGGCACTTTCGGGCCTTCTCCATGCTGCCACCTCCTGCTTTTCATCATCATCCTCAAGGTCATGTGCCTCTACTCTTGCCCCATGGCCTCCGGGGTATTGTCCGTCCTCCATCTGGCCCTCGTCTCTGGTGCCCTGTGCAGTCTGATGCCAGGGTAGCCTTCTCGAAACAAACATCTGGCCCTGATGGAACACTTCCATGGATCTCGTGTGATGCGGGGATGATGCCCTGCCCTGGAAGGGGGCTGCAGATCTCCAATCAGGAGAGCCATGTCTCCCTTTTCAGCATGGCCCGCCCTCCCGTCAGTCTTCTTCAGGGAAGCTCTCCCCACTTCCTGAGATGACAGCTCTGAACTTAAAAATGAATGTTATTTTACATATCTCTATGCCTTAGTTCATCCATGGCATGTCTTTCAACCCCGTTAGTGTTTTTTTTTTTTTTTAGCAGTTCTGAAGGGCTGTCTGCTCAAGGAGGCGATGACCTGGGTGGGGTAGCTTTCCCTCTCATCTCCCTCAGCTTGTCTCTGAGCCCTGGGGCCAGCTGTCCCACTGAGCACGGGGGACGTGAGCCAGCCCATCCTGAGCCCAGTCTGTGTCAGCTGTGTAGATGGATGCGTGTTGGGGCGGTGGGCAGCTGGCATGGGCCAGGGGTAGGCAGTGTCTCCTCATTCCTTCCCTCCTTTCCTCCCAGAGGTAGCTCAGAGAAGCCTTCAACCCCTGCATCTCCAGATCCCTTGACCTATACCTCCTGTGTTCATCTGGTGACCTTGGAGTTTCGCATGGATTCTACCTCCCGTACCCTCTCCCGTAACAGTTCCTGGATCAGGGGAGGGGTCGGACCCTTGTCTGCTTTTGGTCTTCTTCCTGTCCCGCACCAAGCCCACTCACCTTTGCATCTTCTATGTATGTGCTTGGAAGCAAGCCCATCCACAGGGAACCTATTAGCCAAATGGATCCAGGCAATGAACATTGAAGTAGAGATCCAGGATCCATAATAAACCTGCTCTGAAACCTGTCCCAAAGTCTGTGACTCTCTCACACTGAAACAGAAACAATAATAGCTTTCTGGGCTGTGAAGTGACATGTGTCTCTACTTCCAATCTTGATTGCATAGGTGCTGAGCCTGGACAGAAAAGGACCATGGCTCCCGTGGGCTGGGATCCACAGTAAGAACTCAGTGAAATCTGAATTCGAGGCATAGAGTGAATAATTATTGTAGAGTGAATGCTCCCAAGTAGGGCTTATGCACAGTGCACAGGAAAAGCTTTTTCATAGAGCTTCCTGAAAGAAAAATCTTTTTAAAAATTATATTTTAATTCCAGTAGAGCTAACATACAGTGTTACATTCGTTTCAGGTGTACAATAGAGTTATTCAGTAATTCTATATATTACTCAGTGGTCATCAAGAAAAGTGTCCTCTTAATCTGATTCATCTATTTCACTGATCCCTCTATCCACCTCCTCTCTTGTTAAGAGTTTGTATTTTGGTGTGTCTCCTTTTTCTCTTTTATTTATTTTTGTTTGTTTCTTAAATTCCCCATAAGAGTGACATCGTATGGGATTTGTCTTTCTCTGACTGACTGATTTCAGTTAGGATAATACTCTCTAGCTCCATCCATGTGGCTGCAAATGCCAAGCTTTCATTCTTTTTCAAGCCGAGTAATAAATACTCCATTGTGTGTGTGTGTGTGTGTGTGTGTGTGTGTGTGTGCGCGCGCGCGTGTGTGTGATAACACACATCTATCATCTCGTTTGTCAATTTTTCTACAGACACTTGGGTTGCTTCCATATTGTGATATTGTAAATAATGGTGCAAGAAACATAGGGCTGCACGTATCCTTTTAAGTTACTGTTTTCCCAGTCTTTGGGGAAATACCAGTAGAGTGATTGTTGGATCGTAGGATAGTTCTATATTTAATTTTTTGAGGAACCTTCAAACTGTTTTCCACGGTGGCCACCACAGTTTGCATTCCCACCCACAGTTCGCGAGGATTCCCCTTTATCCACATCCTCCCAACACCTGCTCTTTGTTGTGCTTTTGATGTTAGCCATTCTGACAGGTTTGATGTAATACCTCATTGTCCTTTGGATTTACATTTTCCTGATGATGGGTGATGGTGAACATCTTTTCACAGGACTGTTGGCCATTGTATTTCTTCTTTGGAGAAATGTCTGTCCATGTCTTCTGCCTATTTTTTAAGTGGATTATTTGTTTTTTGGGGGTCGAGTAGTATCAGTTGTATATGTATTGGACACTATCCCTTTATTGCATATGATCATTGCAAATATCTTATCCCCTTGAGTAGGTTGTCTTATTTTTTTTACGTTTTCATTGTTCTTCTGCCATGTGGAAACTTTTTATTTTGCTGTATTCCCAATACTTTATTTTTGCTTTCATTTCCTTTGCCTCAGGAGACAGTCTAGAAAAACGTTGGTATGGTCCATGTCAAGAAGTTACTGTCTTCCCTCCTGTAGGATTGTTATGGATTCAGGTCTCATATTGAGATCTTGAAACTGTTTTGTGTTTGTCTGTATTGTGTAAGAAAGCAGTCTAATTTCATTCTTTTGTGCGTAGCTGTCTAGTTTTCCCAACACCATTTGTTGTGGAGACTGTCCTTTTTCCTTTTGATATCATTGCTTGCTTTGTGGAAGATTCATGGACCACATAATTGTGGGTTTCTGTCTGAACTTGTATCCTGTTCCTTTGGTCGCTGTCTATTTTTGTGCCGTACTCTCCTGTTAGGATGACTGCAGCTTTGTAGTATAACCTGAAATCTGAAATTGTGAGTCCTCCAGCTTTGTTTTTCTTTTCCACATTGCACTGGCTGTTCAGTATCTTTAGTGGTTCCATACAAATGTTTAGGATTGTTTATTCGAGGTCTTTTATTCTTTAATTTAAATTCTATTAGCCAACTTACAGTACACCATTAGTTTCAGATGTAGTCTTCAATAAATTTTCAGTCGTGTGTAACACCCAGTGCTCATTGTATCATGTGGCCTCCTTATTGCCACTCACCCAGTTACCCCCCCTCCAACTTCTGCTCCAGGAATCATCAGTTTGTTGTGATAGTTAAGAGTCTATCATGGGTTTTCTCCCTCTCTGATGACTTCCCATTCTATTTTCCCTTCCTTCCCCTATGGTCTTCTTCCTTGTTTCTGATATTCCACATAGGAGTGAAAGTATATGATCATTGCCTTTCTTTCATTGGCTTATTCCACTCAGCATAATACCCTCCAGCTCCACCCAGGTCGGTGTGATGGTAAGTATTCATCCTTTCTGATGGCTGAGTAATATTCCATTATATATATGATCCACATCTTCTTTATCCATTCATCTGTCGATGGTCATCTGCACTCTTTCCACAGTTTGTCTATTATGGATATTGCTGCTATGAACACTGGGGTGCATGTGTCCCGTCTTCACTACCTCTGTCTGTTTGGGGTAAATACCCAGTAGTGCAATTGCTGGGACATAGGGTAGCTTTATTTATAACTTCTTGAGGAAACTCCGTACCATTTTCAAGAGTGGCTGTACTGGACTGCATTCACACAGGGGTGTAAGAGGGTCCCTGTTTTTCCACATACTCTCCAACATGTATAGTTTCATGTCTTCTTATTTTTAGATATTCGGCCTCGTGTGATATGGCATCTATAGGGGTTTAGATTTCAATTTCCCTGAAGCCAAGTGATATGAAGCATTTATGCATGTATATTTTGGTCACCAGTACGTCGTCATCAGTGAAATAACTTCCCATTTTAATCCATCTCAAGACCTAAAGCTGGGTAAGGCACTGAAGCTGGATGATGCCATCGGTTGGAAGTGTGGAGAATTTCAAAAAATCTCCGTGGAGAGCAAGTTTAATGGTCAGTGTGAAGCTACTAATTGGATCCGGGGAGATCTCTGAAAGTGGGGGTTCCCTGGGATGGGCTGAGGGGGGCCCTCCGATTTTCCTACTATGAATCCTTGCTGTAGCCCCAAACGGACATTTTCCTTCTGTGGGGCAGGCTGAGTCCTCTAGTCGTGCAGAGGTGAGCCCAATGCCTGGTACCTTGGAGGCAGGCAAATGGGGAGGGGACCCTCAGCAGAAGATCCAGGGTTAGGTTAGGCCTCAAGAGACAGCAGGTCTGAACTGCCCAGTGCTCAGAGAACTCCCAGGCCGACTGAGATGAGGGCACAAGGGTGGGTGAATGTGAGCCTTGGGGTTTCATCCAGAAGGGCCCACAAAGGTCGGAGTTCACCAGCAGGGGCTCTCAGGGGGTGCCCCAATTCTCTTGCCTGAATGCTCTGTTGTGCCCCCAAACGGTACGGTTTCCTGTGGGCTGCAGGCTGAGTCCTACGGTGGGGCTTGGGTGTCCCCAATCCCCCAGAGTGGCGTGCCAGGACCCTGGGGACGGGCCCCTCTGTGGCCAACCTAGGGTAAGGGTTAGGGTCCAGGAGCCCGGCAGCGGCAATCTGCGGCTGTGCGGCAAGAACCGTGGAAGGCTGAGATGAGTCCATGGGGGAGAGTGAGCATGGGCCTCAGGGTTGGGGCACGGGGGCTGCCAAAGCTGAGGACAGGCTCTGGGGGACTCCCCAAGTTCTTAAGCCCTGTATGCTCCATAGAGCCCCAGGAGGCACGGTTTCCTGCGGGGTGGCAGGCTTTGTCCTGCAGTGGGGCTCAGGAGTCCTCAGTCCCCGGGGCTGTGGCCCCAAGCCCCGGGGGAGGGCCCTCCCCAGCCGACCTAGGGTCAGGGCTACGCCCCAGGAACCCGGCAGGCCTGATCTGCCAGCTTTGCGAGGAGCTCGGTGGCAGGCTGAAGGGAAGGCGTGGAGCGGGATGAGCGTGGGCATCAGGGTTGGGGTGTAGGGGGCCGCTGAGGATCACTGGGGGCTCAGGTGGGCCCTACCAGTTCTCCTGCACGGGATGCTCTGTGGCGCCCCAAGGGGCATGGTTTACTGTGGGGTGGCAGGCTGAGTCCCGTGGTGGGATTCAGGTGTACCCAATCCCCAGGGTTAGGGTACAGATTAGGGTACGGGTTAGGGTTAGTGTATGGGTTACGGTTAGGGTACGGGTGAGGGTAGGCGTTAGGGTTATGGTAAGGTGAGGGTATGGGTTGGGGTTGGCTTTAGGGGTTACAGGTTAGGGGTTATGCGTTAGGGTATGGATTAAGGTTTAGGATACGGGTTAGGGATTAGGGTTTGGGTTTAGGGTTAGGGTTAGGGTTGGACTTCGGGTTAGTGTTAGGGTATGGGTTAGGGTTAGTGTACGGATTCGGGTACACGTTAGGTACGGTTTAGGGTATGGGATAGGGTACGGTTTAGGGTACGGGTTAGCGTACGGGTTAGGGTATGGTTTAGGGTACGGTTTAGGGTTAGGGTATGGATTAGGGTTATGGTACGGGTTTGGTTACGGTTTAGGGTTAGATTTAGGATATGAGTTAGGGAGCAGGTTAGGGATAGGGTACGGATTAGGGTTAGGGTATGGGTTAGGGTACGTGTTAGGGTTAGGTATGGGTTAGGGTATGGGTTAGGGTCCGGGTTAGGGATATGGTACGGGTTAGCGTATGGGTTAGGGTACTGTTTAGGTGTAGGGTTAACTGAAGGGGTAGGGTTAGGGGTAGGGTTGGGGGTAGGGTAGGGGTCGGGGTAGGTTTAGGGCTTAGGGTTAGGGTTTGGGGTTTGGGGTTAGCGGTTAGGGTTAGGGTTTAGAGTTTACACTTTCGGGTTTAGGGTTAGGGATTAAGGTTTAGGGATTAGTGTTAGGGTTAGGGTTTAGGGTTTAAGGTTTAGGGTTTAGGGTTAGGGTTACAGTTAGGGTAGGGTTAGGGTAACGGTCAGGGTTTAGGGTTAGGGTTAGGGTTAGGGGTTAGGGTTCAGGGCTTTGGGTTAGGGGTTAGGGGTTAGGGTTAGGGTTAGACCCCAGTAGGCCAGCATGCCTGATCCGCCTGCTGTGCCATGAGCAGATGGTCAGGCCGAGGTGAGGGCGATGGTGAGCGGGAGTGTGGGCCCCTGAGTTTTGGCGTGGGGGACCTTCTAAGGTCGCCGCGGACTCGGAGGGACCTGCCCATGCTCCCGTCCTGAATGACCGGTGGCGCCCTTAGCGGACTGGTTGGCGACCTGTCAGCAGGGTGAGTGAGGTGTTGGGGCTCGGTGTCCCCAATCCCTGGCATTGCTGTGCCAGGCCCCTTGTGAGAGGCCCCTCAGTGTCCCACCTAGGGTTAGGGTTAGCCGCCAGGATGCCGGCAGGCCTGATCCGCCGGCTGTGCGATGAATGATGGTGTGGGCCTAGGTGAGGGCGCTGGCGAGTGGGAGCGTAGTACCCAGCATTTTGGCACGGGGGGCCTTCGAATGTCGCCGGGGGCTAGTTGGGCCTTGCCCGTTCTTCTGCCCTGAATGACCGGTGGTGTCCATAGCGGCCCGGGTGGCGGCGGGCCAAATGGTGAGTCTGGTGCTGCGGCTTGGGGATTCTCAATCCCAGGCATTGGGGCGCCAGGACCCTAGGATGGGCCCCTCGGTGGGCGACCTAGGGTTAGGGTTAGCCCCCAGGAGGCTGGCAGGCTCAATCGGCCCGAATGGAGGTGTGGGCCGAGGTGAGGTAGCTGGCGAGTGGGAGCGTGGGCCAGAGCATTTTGGCTTTGGCTCGGGGTGCCTTCGAAGGTCGCAGGTGGCTCCGAGGGTCCTGCCCTTTCTGTCACTCTGAAGGACTGGCAACGCCCCTAGCGCACCATGTGGTGGCAGGCGGCAGGGTGCGTCCAGTGCTGGGACTTGGGGGACCCCAATCTGTGGCATGCGGTGCCAGGACACTTGGGAGGGGCCACTTGGGGGCGACCTAGGGATAGGGTTAGCCCCCAGGAAGCCAGCAGGCCCGATCCGCCAGCTCTGCAGCGATCGGAGGGTGGGCCAAGTTTAGGGCGCTGGGGAGCAGGAGCATGCGAGCCAGAGTTTTTGCTCGGGGACCCTTCGAAGGTCCCAGGGGGATCGGAGGGCCCTGCCCGTTCTCCCTTCATGAATGACTGGAAACACCCCTAGTGCCCTGGGTGCTTGCGGGGTGGTAGAGTGAGTCCAGCACTGGGGCTCGGGGGTCCCAAATCCCCGGCATTGCGGTGCCAGGCTCCTTGGGAGGGGCCCCACGGGGGCCGACCTAGGGTAAGTGTTAGCCCCCAGGAGTCCACCAGCCCCGTTCCTCCAGCTCTGAGGCAGGCGGAGGGGCAGGCCGAGGTGAGGGCACTGGCGAGAGGGAGTGCGGGCCCAAGCGTATTGGCGCGGGGGGCCTTCGAAGGTTGCCGGGGGCTTGGAGGGCCCTGCCCGTTCTTTCGCCCTGAAAGACTGGTGGCGACCCTAGCAGCCCAGGTTGCTGCGGGGCGGCAGGGTGACTCCAGCACTGGGCTCTGGGGTCCCCAATCCCCGGCATTGTGGTGCCAGGCCCCTTGGGAGGGGCCCCTCGGGGACCCACCTAGGGTTAGTGTTAGTCCCCAGGAGGCCGGCAAGCCCGGCGCTAAGTGGTTCTGGCAATGTAACAAAAATGCCATACACTTATCTGTAAGAAATAACAGTGTACAGGAACCCTCTTAGCCCTAACATCATCCTTTGTGAATATGGAAGCCAGCCCCAAAGTGGTCGTGGAAGTCTGACGAAAGGGCTAAGCACTTTTCTCTGAGTCACCATACTATACAGGGAAAGACCAATGTACATCATCTTTCACGAGTAGGAAGCATTAATGAAAAGGTTCTGGAATTTCGAGGACTCTGACCCATCCTTATTGGTAATAAACCACCATGTACAGGAAAACACCTTCAACTCTCATCAGCCTCCTCAATCCTGATTCCGATTCAACTTTGGGTGTGTAGGACTAGGGAAATGTCCACATCTTATTGCTAAGAAAGAACGATGTCAGGGTAATGCCCTTCAAGTCACCTCAGCCTTCCTGAAGACGGAAGCAGGAATCAAGGTGGTTATGTTACCATGAGGTAAGGAAGATGAGCATATAAGTGAGAAACAACAGTGGTCATGACCTCTCTTCCAACGAACATTATCTTTGCTTACTTTTGAATCCCTATTGTAAGTGGTTGTGGGCATTTGTGAGGTGAAAATCTTAAGTGTTTTGTAAAAACTCTTGGTCATTCACAGATGAGACTAAGGTAGTTGGGGACTCCTAGGCAGTGATTTGTCCACTGTCAAAAATATGAAAAGATAAAAGAGACAGATGAGGTCTCCTCAGACATTGTCCATTATCCTCATCCTCTGTGAGGATGGCCATCTCTGGACAGCTCAGTGGCAGGGTCTCATTCACAGTGGGGGCATCTGTTCCTCACAGACATCAGGCAGGGAAATGGATTTGGTTCTCTGTGCCAGCCCAGCCACAGCTGAGTGTCACAGCACCCTCTCGTGGGCTCATAAGAGTTTCACTGTCACCAGGCAGGTCACTGTATTTGATAAACCACTGTGAGAGTTTGCAATTGCCTTCATCTGCAACCTCCTAGAGGCAAATGCAGGTCTCTGGTACCATGTGAAATCATGTGAAGGCATTGTGAGAAAGTGTCCTTTTGCTTAAGAAAAACATCAATTCTTATACTTTTTGTTTCTCTTGCCTTCTAACACTGGTAGATTCTCCGATACCACGTTGAATAGAGCAGCATTGTTTGAAGATTTTAATATACCTTTCTCAATATCTGACAGAAAAAGCAGACAAAACATTGGTAACAAGTGTGACCTAATTGACATATAGGGAACATTCCATAATAAGTGCAGAATACATTATTTTCAAGTGGTCATAGACTCTTTACCCAAATAGATGATAGGTGGGGCCACGAATCAAGTCTACAAATGTTAAACCCTGAAATTAACTAGATTCTATTCTTAGACCACAGGGGAATTGAGCCACAGTCATAGCGAAAAGAAAACCAGGAAGTCCTTCAATGTTTAACTTTGCTACATATCCTAAAGGTCAGAGAGGGAATCTCAATGGAAATTCTGAACCTTTTCTACATGAGGGCTCACACACAATGGCACTTTCTTTGTGAAGAGCATTATAATAACCTAGACAGGAGTTGAGCCTTAAGTCAGAGTTCTGCCTGCCCCAGCCACACCTGGCAGCCTTGGCCTGTGGTCCCCCTCAGCTGTCCTTTCTGGTGGCCCTGAGCTAAGGGGGTCATCATGGCCATATGGAATTGGGAAGCTCCCCAATCATAGTGAATGCGGTGCCCCCTCCCCAGCTGCCCTTTCTGGTGGCTCTGAGCTAAGGGGGTCAACATGGCCGTATGTAAATTAGAAGCTCCCCACTCTTAGTGATGACGTTGCTATCGTATCATCCTCACCAGTCCAACAACATGATTTCTGAGTGAAATATGACACAAAAGCGACTTCTTTGCCTTCCTTCAGGTTTGAAAATCATCTGGTGAGTCATCTATTAGAAATATGGATTCAACATGTGTTCTTTCTTCTGAACAGAAATAGACCCATTTGCAATTATGGCTTCCTGAGCACCTGTTCTTGAGAGACATCATACTGGCTCTTTGTAGCATTCTGCCTCTTAAACTTCAAACTAGGGTTTAGATATTTTTAGGCACATTTTCAGATGGTTAGACAGGGACTCAGATGATATGAGTCACAGAGGATTTTAGTGTCAGAAACCTAATTGGGATCCCCAAATTGACTCTAAATCCCTTGTTGTTCCATACAGGGTACTATTTCCCTCTTATCTCTGGTCTTCTCGATCTGGAAACCTATCAAGTATCAGGATTTTCTTGTCCTGTGGACAAGTGGAACGAATTCAGCGGGCCTTTTCACATCTGCCCATGGTGATCATTAAGATCATTATCTCAGTGGAGGACCTCTGGGTAAGATTCTCAAAGATCCTTAGGAATACAGACAGTATAATATTTTCCTGGTATTAAAGTTACTGAAACCAACTATCTTTTTTAGTTGATTCAGGCTCTGGTATGTTCAGAGTGTGCTGTAAAACAGGTCTGAAATAGTATTTAAAAACACTCAGCTCAGCCTCTTCTACAACGTGAGCCAATGCTTATAAACATGGCTAAAATATTCCCTTACCTACGATGACTTCCCAGCCATCGTAGTGTTTATATGGTATGACAGTTACTTACATTAGTCAACATTTGCAGAGAAAGAACTTAGTGCATCCAGGCGGCACTTTATGTTGAAATTAGTTTGTGACAAAAATCTACTGTGTTTTATTCTGCAATCCAAGGGAATGGTGCCAGACATCTCTAAGGTGTCTAGCAGTTCTCCAATTCTGATTTTAAGTGGTCTGTGTGCTTCAGAGATTTGGGCAGAAAAGGGCAGGAGTCCAGAGACAGTGAACACTTCTGTTACCTGTGCTGACCATGGAGCAGGTAGCCTTCTGTGGGCATCATTTTGATTTCTTGGTACTCTTGTGAAAGGTGCTTTTGTCTCAAAATCCTCCATTTAGGAGAAATTATAATTATAAAAGGAATTTTTATCTTACATCATCTGTGGGCCCTGATCCTGGTGGCCTTGGATGGAGTGGTTAGACCTATTCTGTGTCCATTTTTACAATGGAGCTCACAGGATTTGCTGATGTGTTAGCTGTTAGGAGCGGGAGAACGGAGGAATTGGGGTAACTCCCAGCTGTTGTGGGTTGTCCTGATCGAGGGGAAGGAGAGGGTTTCTGGGGGTAGGAGGTAGTCTGTGTTCCCCTTGCTGAGGAAGGTTCCATTCCCGGTGGATCTGCTGAGGTTTGTGTCTGGGAGAACCTTTCACATCTCCTCCCTCAGCAATGCTCAAGTACAAGTATCCCCCACTTTTTAAACGTTCACTGTAAGAGACTGGGCTTTCTTGAAAGAACTACGTTATTGCCCAGCTTCAGTAAGAGGAAGAGACCTGAAGAGGATTTCCCTCTTATGAAAAAAGGTGAACAGTGAGAATCGCGTTGAGCATCTGTTTTGGGGAGAAGCACGACAGAGGCGGCGTGCACCCCAACCAGCTCCTTCCGCTGGGAACCGCTCTCAGCATCCAGCCATCAAAACTTTGAATGGTGCCTGTGAGCCTCTGCTGTGCTTTATCTTCATTTATGCTGGGCCTCCGTTAGAAACTTGTGTCTTGAGGTCTAAGAAAAGCCGAAGAGAAGGAATTTCTAAGAGCACACTGTCTAATTGTTCATGTAAATTAATGGTCATTCCTTCTTGATACCATTTCTGCTGTGCATGGTTTCTCAGAAGCCCTGTACTTTCAAGAGCAGGGAAACCTATACCCCATGCTGCGGGGTTAGTTTTATTCTCCATGCTGGACAGAACATTTCATGACTGTCGCATTTTCTCACTCAAACATTGAGACTTTGACCACCTTCACCTGTTTCTACCACCCCATCCCCGAATCTGGCACCTACCAATCTGCTCTCAGTATCCATGCGTTCAGTATTTGTTTATTCCACTTGGAATGTACATGAGAGCATCTGGTATTGGTCTTTCTGTTTCTGAGTTACTTGGCATAAGCACCCCAAGGTCTGTGTTTCCATGTCTGGTTCTTGTGAATAATGCTGCAGTGAACGTGGGAGTGTATCTGTCTTTTTGAGGCAGCATTTTTGTGTACTTCAAATCAATGCTCAGTAGAGCCATTACTGGGTAATGGGGTAGTTGTATTTATTTTTTCAGGAACCTCCATACCGTTTGTCACAGTGGCTGCACCAATTTCCATTCCCACCAACAGTGCACAGTGTCTCCTCGTCTGCACACCCTTGACCCCACCTAGTGTCTGTCTCTGGGACAATTGCTGTTCCAACAGTTGTGAGAGGATAGTCGATTGTGCGTTTGACTGATGTTTCCCTGACGATGATTAGTGTTGTTGAACAACTTTTTCTCTCTGTTGGCACCTGTGTGCCATCTTTGGAAAGTATCTATTCACATATTCCCCCCATTTTTTTATATAGTTTTTTTTTGTTTTGATGTGTATGAGTGTTGTGTGCATTTTGGATATTAGCCTCTTCTCACACATATGATTCACAGATATTTGTTTCTTATTGGGTCAGTGGCCTCTTAAGTTTTTGATGGTTTCTTTCGCCACGTGGAAGATTTCAGTTTGAAGTTGTTCCACTTGTTTATTTGTGCTTTTGTTGCCTTTGCATTTGGTGTCCGATCTGAAGACTCTTTGCCAAAACCAATGTCAATAGACTTAGTACCTGTGTCTTCTTGGAGGTTTATGGATTCAGTTCTTATGTTCAATTCATTCATCCATTAAAATTTTTGTGTGTGGTGTAAGAAAGTGACCCAGTTATATTCTTCTGCATTTAGTGTCCAGTTTGCCTGTTACCGCTCACTGAAGAGACAGTCCTTCCCTCATGGCACATCTTCTGCTGCTGTGTCGTAAGTTAGGATCATCTACGTGTGGGTAAGTCTCTGAGCTTTCTGTTCTGTTCCACTGACCTGGTGTCTGTGTTTCTGCCAGTACCATCCTGTTTTGATGACAACAGCTTTGTAATCTAGCTTGAAATCCAGGAGTGTGTTGACTGTACCTCTTTCTCCAGGTTGCATTGGGTATTTGGGGTCTTTTGTGATTCCATACAAGTTTGAGGACTGTTTTCTATTTCCTCGAATAATGCCACTGGAATTCAGATAGGGATTTCATCACATCTGTCGTTTGCTTTGGGTACGATGGACATGTTCACATAATTATCTCTTCCGGTTAAGGAGCTTGGTGTATGCTTCCATTTGTTTGTGTTGCCTTCCAAATCGTTGACCCATACATTCTGCCCCCCTCGACATACATATTTTTCATTTCTTTTCTGCCATGTGTTGAGTGTACTGTCTTTCTCATTCTTGGTTACATTTATTTCTATATTTTTTATGCAATTGTAAATGGCGTTGCTTTTTTAATTTGTCTTTGCGAAAGTGTGTCATCAGTATGCAGAAATGCAAGAAACTGGGTCATCTGGGTGGCTCCATAAGTGAAGCGTCTACCTTCAGCTAAGGTCATGATCCCAGAGTTCTGGGATCGAGCCCCGTGTTGGGCTCCCCGCTTAGTGAGGGTCTGGTTTTCCCTCTTTCTGACACTCCCCCTGCTCGTGCTTTTTCTCTTCCTGTCAAATAAATAAATAAAATCTGAAAAAATTAAGGACAACAGGTCTCTGTATATTGACTTTATATCCTGCAGCTTTCTTGAATTTGTTTATTCTAACAGGTTTTTTTTTTTGTGTGTGTGGAATCTTTCGGGATTTCATGTCATTTGCAAATAGTGACAGTTTTCCTGTATGGATTTCATATCTTTCTCTTTTTTTAAAATTGTTATTCACCCTACAGTACTTCATTTGTTTGTGATGTAGTGTACCATGATTCATTGTTTGCGTATAACACCTAGTGCTCTTTATGGCACGTGCCCTCCTTTTTTTTTTTTTTAAGAATTTATTTATTTATTCGACAGAGATAGACACAGCCAGCGGGAGAGGGAACACAAGCAGGGGGAGTGGGAGAGGAAGAAGCAGGCTCACAGCGGAGGAGTCTGTTGTGGGGCTTGATGCCATAACACCGGGATCACGCCCTGAGCCGAAGGCAGACACTTAACTGCTGTGCCACCCAGGCACCCCAACACGTGCCCTCCTTAATACCCATCAGCAGGATAACCCATTCCCCTTCACCTCCATTTCTGCAACGTTCAGTTTGTTTCCCAGTGTCAGTAGTCTTTCATGGTTAGTCTCCCCCTCTCAATTCCCCCCCTTCACTGTTCCCTTCCTGCATCGAATGTTCTCCATGCTATTCCTTCCATTCCACATAGGAGTGAAACCATATGATAATTATCTTTCTCTGCTTGACTTAATTTCACTTAGCATAATCCCCCCCTGGTCCATCCACGTTGGTGCAAATGGTGGGTATTCATCCTTTCTGATGACTGAGTAATATTCCATTGTATAGATGAACCACATCTTCTTAGTCCATTCATCTGCTGAAGGACATCTTGGCTCCTTCCACAGTTTGGCTATTATGGACATTGCTGCTATGAACATTGGGATACAGGTGCCCCTTCTTTTCATTACTCTGTGTCTATGGGGTAAATACCCAGTAGTGCAATTGGTGGGTCGTAGGATAGCTCTGTGTTTAACGTCTTGAGGAACCTCCATATTGTTTTCAAAAGTAGCTGTACCAGCTTGAATTCTCACGAGTAGTGTAAGAGGGCTCCGCATTCTCCACATCCTCTCTGACTTTTTTTTTATTTCCTGTCTTGTTAATTTTTTTTCAAGATTATATTTATTTATTCCACAGAGATAGAGACCCTCAGCGAGAGAGGGAACGCAAGCAGAGAGAGTGGGAGATGAAGAAGCAGGCTCATAAAGGAGGACCCTGATGTGGGGCTCGATCCCATAAGGCCAGGATCACGCCCTGAGCGGAAGGCAGATGCTTAACCGCTGTGCCACCCAGCTGCCCCCGTCTTGTTAATTTTAACCATTTTAACTGGTGTAAGGTGGTATCTCATTGTCATTTTGATTTGTATTTGCCTGAGGGCAAGTGATGTGGAGCGTTTCTTCATGTGTCTGTTGGCCATTTGTATGTCTTCACTGGAGAAGTCTCTTTGTGTCTTCTGCCCATTTTTTGGGTGTCTAGTTTGAGGAGTTCTTTATAGATCTTGGATACCAGCCCTTTATCTGTAATATCATTTGCAGTTATCTATTTCGATTCCATAGGTTGCCTTCTTGTTATGTTGATCTTTTGCTTTGCCGAGCAGAAGTTTTTATCCTGATGAAGTGCCAATAGTTCATTTTTGCTTTTATTTCCTTTGCCTTTAGAGACGTGGCTTGCAAGAAGTTGTTGTGTCCAAGGTTGAAGAGTTCTTTTGATTTTGATATGAGACAGGAATCCATTATCTTTCTTTCCTGATTGTATTCGAGTCCTCTGTCTTTCTTGGTGAGTCTAGCTAAGTTTGTTCAGTTTTGTTTATCTTTCCAAAAAAGGCAGCTCTCATTTTCATTGTTTTTTTTTTTTTGTCTTTTTAGTCTCCGTTAGATTTATTTATGCATTCCTTTTTGTTATTTCCTTATTTCTACTGATTTGGGGCTTTGTTTGTTGTTTTTTTTTTCCTACTTCTTTACCACATAAATCAGGTTGTTTATTGGAGAGCATTCTCATGGATTGATGAAGGCTTGAATTTCTATGAATTTCCCCCATAAAGCTACTTTTGCTATATCCCATAAGTTTTTGTAGGTTCTCTTTTTCATCAGTGTCAAGGTACTTCTAAAATTTTTTTGATTTTTTCTTTGACTGTTGGTTGTTCAGTAGCATGTTGTTAAATCTCCACATATTTTTTAAAGATTATTTTAGTATCTGACAGAGAGTGAGACAGCGAGAGAGGGAACGCAAGCAGGGCGGTGGGAGAGGGAGAAGCGGGCTTCCCACTGAGCAAGGAGCCTGATTCAGGGCTAGATCCCAGGATCCTGGGTTCAGGACCTGAGCTGAAAGCAGATCCTTAACGACTGAGCCACCCAGGCCCCCCAATCTCCACCTATTTTTGACTGTCCCATTTTTTTCTTGAGACTGATTTCTAGTTTCATATCATTGTGGTTGGACAAGATTTGAAGCAGAAGGTGAAGAGAGCATTCAGATGAAAGGTTTGTTTTCTGGAGGGTTTTCTGAGGGCAGACCATGAGTTCAGTGGGGATGGAGGAAGGTTTTGTGAGACTGGGGGTGGGGTTAACCCTTGTTAGAATTACTGACTACTACCATGCAGGCTTGGTGCTACCGTTCACACCATAGGCTGATGGACTTGTACTTCATTAGAAATATTTTCTAGGAGGTGTAGGCATAGCCTTCACTTAAAGAAAGGTGCCATGTGGGTTCATGGCATGACCCCAGGTCAGCAACCAGGATGTATGGTATTGTGGGTGATCAGAACCAGGCTTTCTGTGGGAAGTGACAGAAATAGGGTATGGGGAGCTCCATGACCATAGGTGAGGTCCCGAGTGACCCACTGGGTGTTGGGTTCTGTGGATCTGTCTCATCAGATGCTGTGGAATTCAGGGACACCCTCCTGTCCGTGGATTTGTGTGGAGACAGGTAGACATCAGTGTCTGGCCAGGCACGAGGGTCGCACTGCACCACCACCAGAGGTGCAGCGTGCGGGGGAGCCACTGCTTGGTTTCCACGAAAGCTGACCAGGGTCTGTGACCGTGATTCCTAGCAGCTGCAAGGGGAGAGGAGGCCGAGGGTGGTGCACACTTCCTAGACTTGTGGTCAGGACTAGTCTGGAGCACACTGAAGTCAGCCACACCTGGCACAGAAGGCACCCAGTCAGTGTAGCTGTGGGCACTGCTCCCATGGTACTTTCGGGCCGGCTCGATGCTGCCAACTCCTGCATTTCATCATCATCTTCAAGGTCATGTGCCTCTGCTCTTGCCCTTGGCCCCGGGGTATTGTCCGTCCTCCATCTGGCCCTCGTCCCTGGTGCCCTGTGCAGTCCGATGCCAGGGTAGCCTTCTCAAGACAAACATCTGGCCCTGATGGAACACTTCCATGGATCTCGTATGATGCGAGGATGATGCCCTGCCATGGAAGGGGGCTGCAGGTCCCCAATCAGGAGAGCCATGTCTCCCTTTTCAGCATGGCCTGCCCTCCCCTCAGTCTTCATCAGGGAAGCTCTCCCCACTTCTGAGATAACAGCTCTGAACTTAAAAATGAATGTTATTTTACATAAATCTATGCCTTAGTTCATCCATGGCATGTCTTTCAACCCCGTTAGTGGGTTTTTTTTTTTTTTTTAGCAGTTCTGAAGGGCTGTCTGCTCAAGGAGGGGATGACCTGGGTGGGGCAGCTTTCCCTCTCATCTCCCTCCGCATGTCTCTGAGCCCTGGGGCCAGCTGTCCCACTGAGGATTGAGGGACCCAAGCCATCCCATCCTGAGCCAAGGCTGTGTCAGCTCATAGACTGATGGTGTCGGTGGGCAGCTGGCATGGGCCAGAGGCAGGCAGTGTCTCCTTTTCATTCCTTCCCTCCCTTCCTCCCAGAGGTAGCTCAGAGCAGCCTTCAACCCCTGCATCTCCAGATCCCTTGACCTGTGCCTCCTGTGTTCAGCTGGTGACCTTGGAGTTTCACAAGGATTCTACCTCCGGTACCCTCTCCCGTAGCAGTTTCTGGATCAGGGGAGGGGTCGGACCCTTGTCTGTTTTTGGTCTTCTTTCTGTCCCGCACCAAACCCACCCACCTTTGCATCTTCCAAGTATGTGCTTGGAAGCAAGCCCATCCACAGGGAACCTATTAGCCAAATGGATCTAGGCCATGAACATTGAAGTAGAGATCCAGGATCCATAATAAACCTGCTCTGAAACCTGTCCCAAAGTCTGTGACTCTCTCACACTGAAACAGAAACAATAATAGCTTTCTGGACTGTGATGTGACATGTGTCTCTACTTCCAATCTTGAATGCATAGGTGCTGAGCCTGGACTGAAAAGGACCATGGCTCCCGTGGGCTGGGATGCACAGTAAGAACTCAGTGAAATCTGAATTTGAGTCATGGAGTGTATAATTATTGTAGAGTGAATCCTCCCAAGTAGGGCTTATGCACAGTGAACAGGAAAAGCTTTTTCAAAGAGGTTCCTGAAAGAAAAATATTTTTTAAAAAATTATTTTAATTCCAGTAGAGCTAACATACAGTGTTACATTCGTTTCAGGTGTACAATAGAGTGATTCAGTAATTCTATATATTACTCAGTGGTCATCAAGAAAAGTGTCCTCTTAATCCCCTTCATTTATTTCACTCATCCCTCTTTCCACCTCGTCTCTGGTAACCATCCGTTTGTTCTCTATTGTTTAGAGTTTGTATTTTGGTGTGTCTCCTTTTTCTCTTTTAGTTATTTATTTTTGTTTGTTTCTTAAATTCCCCATTAATGTGACGTCGTATGGGATTTGTCTTTCTCTGACTGACTGATTTTAGTTAGGATAATACTCTCTAACTCCAACCACGTGGCTGCAAATGGCAAGGTTTCATTCTTTTTCAAGCAGAGTAATACTCCATTGTGTGTGTGTATGTGTGTGTGTGTGTGTGTGTGTGTGTGTGTGTGTGTGTGTGTGTGTGAATACACACATCTAACATCTCATTTGTCAATTTTTCTACAGGCACTTGGGTTGCTTCCATATTGTGATATTGTAAATAATGGTGCAAGAAACATAGGGGTGCACGTATCCTTTTAAGTTACTGTTTTCCTATTCTTTGGGTAAATACGAGTAGTGTGATTGTTGGATCGTAGGGTAGTTCTATATTTAATTTTTTGAGGAACCTTCATACTGTTTTCCAAGGTGGTCACCACAGTTTGCATTCCCACCCACAGTTCGCGAGGATTCCCCTTTATCCACATCCTCCCAACACCTGCTCTTTGTTGTGCTTTTGATGTTAGCCATTCTGACAGGCTTGAGGTATTACCTCATTGTCCTTTGGATTTACATTTTTCTGATGATGGGTGATGGTGAACATCTTTTCACGGGACTGTTGGCCATTTGTATTTCTTCTTTGGAGAAATGTCTGTCCATGTCTTCTGCCTATTTTTTAAGTGGATTATTTGTTTTTTGGGGGTCGAGTAGTATCAGTTGTATATGTTTTGGACACTATCCCTTTATTGCATATGATCATTGCAAATATCTTCTCCCTTTGAATAGGTTGTCTTATTATTTTTACGTTTCCATTGTTCTTCTGCCGTGTGGAAACTTTTTATTTTGCTGTATTCCCAATAGTTTATTTTTGCTTTCATTTCCTTTGCCTCAGGACACAGTCTAGAAAAACGTTGGTATGGTCCATGTCAAGAAGTTACTGTCTTCCCTCCTGTAGGATTTTTATGGATTCAGGTCTCATATTGAGGTCTTGAAACTGTTTTGTGTTTGTCTGTATTGTGTAAGAAAGCAGTCTAATTTCATTCTTTTGTGCGTAGCTGTCTAGTTTTCCCAACACCATTTGTTGTAGAGACTGTCCTTTTCCCTTTTGATATCGTTGCTTGCTTTGTGGAAGATTCATGGACCACATAATTGTGGGTTTCTGTCTGAACTTGTATCCTGTTCCTTTGGTCGCTGTGTCTATTTTTGTGCGGTACTGTCTTCTTAGGATGAATGCAGCTTTGTAGTATAACCTGAAATCTGAAATTGTGAGTCCTCCAGCTTTGTTTTTCTTTTCCACATTGCACTGGCTGTTCGGAATCTTTAGTGGTTCCATACAAATGTTTAGGATTGTTTATTCGAGGTCTTTTATTCTTTAATTTAAATTCAATTAGCCAACTTACAGTACACCATTAGTTTCAGATGTAGTCTTCAATAAATTTTCAGTCATGTGTAACACCCAGTGCTCATTGTATCGTGTGGCCTCCTTCATGCTACTCACCCAGTTACCCCCCCAACTTCTATTCCAACAATCATCAGTATGTTGCGATAGTTAAGAGTCCATCATGTGTGTCCTCCCTCTCTGATGACTTCCCATTCTATTTTCCCTTCCTTCCCCTATGGTCTTCTTCCTTGTTTCTGATATTCCACATAGGAGTGAAACCATATGATCATTGTCTTCCTTTCGTTGACTTATTCCACTCAGCATAATACCCTCCAGCTCCACCCAGGTCGGTGTGATGGTAAGTATTCATCCTTTCTGATGGCTGAGTAATATTCCATTATATATATGATCCACATCTTCTTTATCCATTCATCTACCCATGGTCATCTGCACTC
This sequence comes from Ursus americanus, assembly GCF_024610735.1. NCBI lineage: Eukaryota > Metazoa > Chordata > Mammalia > Carnivora > Ursidae > Ursus > Ursus americanus. The sequence goes on from NC_142132.1 coordinate 84,174,216, forward strand.
CTTCCACAGTTTGTGTATTATGGATATTGCTGCTATGAACACTGTGGTGCATGTGTCCCGTCTTCACTACCTCTGTCTCTTTGGGGTAAATACCCAGTAGTGCAATTGCTGGGACATAGGGTAGTTTTATTTATAACTTCTTGAGGAAACTCCGTACCATTTTTAAGAGTGGCTGTACTGGACTGCATTCGTACAGGGGTGTAAGAGGGTTCCCGTTTTTCCACATCCTCTCCAACATGTATAGTTTCATGTCTTCTTATTTTTAGATATTCAGCCTCGTGTGATATGGCATCTGTAGGGGTTTAGATTTGCATTTCACTGAAGCCAAGTGATATGAAGCATTTATGCATGTATGTTTTGGTCACCAGTATGTCGTCATCAGTGAAGTGACTTCCCATTTTAATCCATCTCAAGACCTAAAGCTGGGTAAGGCACTGAAGCTGGATGATGCCATTGGTTGGAAGTGTGGAGAATTTCAAAAGATCTCCGTGGAGAGCAAGTTTAAAGGTCAGTGTGAAGCTACTAATTGGATCCGGGGAGATCTCTGAAAGTGGGGGTTGCCTGGGATGGACTGATGGGGGGCCCTCCAATTTTCCTATGAATCCTTGCTGTAGCCCCAAATGGACAGTTTCCTGCTGTGGGCCAGGCTGAGTCCTCTAGTCGTGCAGAGGTGAGCCCAATGCCTGCTGCCTTGGAGGCAAGCAAACGGGGAGGGACCCTCAGCAGAGGCCCCAAGGTTAGGTAAGGCCTCAAGAGACAGCAGGTCCGAACAGCCCAGTTCTCAGAGAACTCCCAGGCCGACTGAGATGAGGGCACAAGGGCGGGTGAGTGTGAGCCTTGGGGTTTCATCTGGAAGGGCCCACAAAGGTCGGGGTTCACCAGAAGGGTCTCTCAGGGGTTGCCCCAATTCTCTTGCCCTGAATGCTCTGTTGTTCCCCAAAATGGTACAGTTTCCTGTGGGCTGCAGGCTGAGTCCTACGGTGGGGCTTGGGTGTCCCCAATCCCCCGGAGTGGGGTGCCAGGACCTTGGGGAGGGGCCCCTCTGTGGCCAACCTAGGGTAAGGGTTAGGGTCCAGGAGCCCGGCAGGGACAATCTGCAGGCTGTACAGCGAGTTCTGTGGAGGGCTGAGAGGAGGCCATGGGGGAGGGTGAGCATGGGCCTCAGGGTTCGGGCATGGGAGGTTGCCAAAGGATGGAGATGGGCTCCGGGGGCCTCCCCAAGTTCTCGTGCCCTGTAGGCTCTGTAGAGCCCCAAGAGGCACGGTTTCCTGTCAGGTGGCAAGCTGAGTCCTGCGGTGGGGCACAGGTATCCCAATTCCCCAGGGCTGCGGTGTAAGCCTCCTGGGGAGGCCCCCACACCTGCAGCTGACCTAGGGCTAGGGTTAGGCCCCAGGAGCCCCGCAGGCCCGATCTGCTGGCTGTATGGCGAGGTACATGGGCTGAGGTGCGGGTGTGGGGAGGGTGAGCGTGGGCCTCAGGGTTGGGGTGATGGAGGCCGCCGAAGTTCGCTGGTGGCTCAGGAGGGCCTTCCTGGTTCTCCCGCCCTGAATGCTCTATGGCCTCCCAAGGCGCACGGTTTCCTGCGGGGTGGCAGACTGAGTCCTGCTGTGGGGCTCAGGTGTCCCGAATCCCCGTGGCTGCGGCTCCAGGCTCCTGGGGAGGGGACCCTCCACAGATGAACTAGTGTTAGAGTTGGGGCCCAGGAGCCCCGCAGGCCAGATCTGCCCACTATGTGGCGAGCTCCGCCACGGGTTGAGGTGAGGGTGCGGGGTGGGGTGAGCATGGGCTTCAATGTTGGGTTTAGGGATCGCCGAAGTTCGCCTGGTGCTCTGGGGGCCCTCGTGGTTCTCTAGCTCTGAATGTTCTACAGCCTCCCAAGGGGCACTGTTTCCTGTGGACTGGCAGGCTTTGTCCTGCAGTGGGGCTCAGGTGTCCCCAGTCCCTGGGGCTGTGGCACCGGGCCCCAGGGGAGGGGCCCTACCCAGCCGACCTAGGGTCAGGTTTAGGCCCCAGGAAACCGGCAGGCCTGATCTGCCGGCTCTGCAACGAGCTCGGTGGCAAGCTGAAGGGAAGGCGTGGGGCCGGATGAGCGTGGGCCTCAGGGTTGGGGTGTAGGGGGCTGCCGAGGATCGCTGGGGGCTCAGGGGGGCCCTACCAGTTCTCCTGCACGGGATGCTCTGTGGCACCCCAAGGGGCATGGTGTCCTGAGGCGTGGCAGTCTGAGTTCCGTGGTGGGGCTCAGGTGTACCCAGTCCCCGGGGTTAGGGTTTCGGATTAGGGTATGGGTTAAGGTTAGGGTATGGGTTACGGTTAGGTTATGGGTGAGGGTAGAGGTTAGGGTTAGGGTAAGGAGAGGGTACAGGTTAGGGTTGGGTTTAGGGGTTACAGGTTAGAGGTTATGGGTTAGGGTACAGATTAGGGTTTAGGGTATGGGTTAGGGTTTAGGGTTTGGGTTTAGGGTTAGTGTTAGGGTTGGAGTACGGGTTAGATTTAGGGTACGGGTTAGGGTTAGGGTACGGGTTAGGGTACGCATTAGGGTACGGGTTAGGGTACGGGTTAGTGTACGATTTAGTGTAAGTGTTGGCGTACTGATTTGGGTACGGTTTATGGTACGGGTTAGGGTTAGGGTACGGGTTAGGGTACAGGTTAGGGTTAGGTATGGGTTAGGGTCCGGGATAGGGATAGGGCACAGGTTAGGGTATGGGTTAGGGTACGGGTTAGGGTATGGGTTAAGGTTAAGGTAAGGGTCCTGGTTAGGGTTAGGGTATGGGTTACAGTTTAGGGTTTAGGGTTATGGTTAGGGTACGGGTTAGGGTTAGTGTACGGGTACGGTTAGGGTACGGGTTATGGTACGAGTTAGGGTATGGGTTAAGGTCAGGGTTTAGGGTTTAGGGTTAATGTTAGGGTACGGGTTAAGGTACTTGTTAGGGTTACGGTTAGGTTTAGGGTATGGTTTAAGTTACGGGTTAGGGTACAGTTTAGGGTTAAGGTTAGGGTACGGGTTAGGGTACAGGTTAGAGTACGTGTTAGGGTTACGGTTAAGGTTAGGGTACGGGTTAGAGTTAGGGTTAGAGTACGGGTTAGGGTACGGGTTAGGGTTAGGGTTAGGTTTAGGGTTAGGTTACGGGTTAGGGGTAGGGTTAGCTGAAGGGGTAGTTCTAGGGGTAGGGTTAGGGGTATGGTAGGGGTCGGGGTAGGGTTAGGGTTTAGGGTTAGGGTTTGGGGTTTGGGGTTAGTGGTTAAGGTTAGGGTTTCGTGTTTAGGGTTTCGGGATTAGGGTTAGGGGTTAGGGTTTAGGGTTTAGTGTTAATGTTAGGGTTTAGGGTTTAAGGATTAGGGTTTATGGTTAGGTTTAAGGTATGGTTAGGGTTAGGGTAAGGGTTAGGGGTTAGGGGTAGGGTTAGGATTAGGGGTTAAGGTTTAGTGTTTAAGGTTAAGGGTTAGGGTTTAGGTTTAGGGTTAGACCCCGTAGGCCAGCAGGACCGATGCGCCGGCTGTTCGGCGAGCCGAGGAGTGGGCCGAGGTGAGGGCGCTGTCGAGTGGGAGTATGGTATCCACGGTTTTGGTGCCAGAGGCCTTTTATCGTCGTAGAGGCTCGGAGGGCCCTGCCCGTTCTTCCTCCCTGAATGACCAGCGCGCCCCTAGCGGCCCGGGTGGTGGCAGGGTGGCAGTGTGAGTCTGGCACTGCGGTTTGGGGGTCTCCAATGCCGTGCGTTGCAGCGCAAGGCCCCTTGGGAAGGGCCCCTCTGGGGCCATCCTAGGGTTAGTGTTAGCACCCAGGAGTCCGGCAGGCATGATCCGCCAGCTGTGCGGTAGTGGAGGGCTGGACCGAGGTGAAGGCGCCGGCGAGCTGGAGCGTGGGCCCTAGCATTTTGGCGCAGGGGGCCTTGGAAGGTCCCCGGGGGATTCAAGGCCCCTGCCGGTTTTCCCGCCCTGAATGCCCAGAGGCGCCCTTAGCGGCCCGGGTGGTGGCGGGGCAGGGCGGTAGGGTGAGTAAGGCGCTGGGGCTCGGAGGTCCCCAATCCCTGGCATTACTGCACCAGGCCTCTTGGGAGGTTCCCCTTGGGGGCCAACCTAATGTTAGGATTAGCCCCCAGGAGGCTGGCAGGCCTGATCCGCTGGCTGTGCGAGAGCAGAGGGGCGGGCCGAGGTGACGGCGCTGGTGAGCGGGAGCATGGGCCCAAGCATTTTGGTGCATGGGGCCTTAGAAGTTCACCAGGACTCGGAAGGCCCTGCCTGTTCTCCCTCCCTGAATGACTGGCGGCGTCCCTAGCAGCCTGGGTGGCGGCGGGACAGCAAAGTGAGTCCGGGCTTGGGCTCGGGGGTCGCCAATCCCTGGCGCTGCGGTGCCAGGCCCCTTCGGAAGGGCCCCTCGGAGGCCGCCCTAGGGGTAGTGTTAGCCCCCAGGAGGCCGGCAGGCCCTATGCGCCGGCTGTGCAGCGACCGGAGGGGTGGGCCGAGGTGAGGGCGTAGGCAAGCGGGAGCGTGGGCTCAAGCGTTTTGGTGCGGGGGGCCTTCGAAAGTCGCCGGAGGCTCAGATGGCTCTGCCCGTTTTCCCGCCCTGAATGATGCGCGGCACCCCTAGAGACCCGGGTGGCCTGGTGGAGGCAAGTTGAGTCTGGCGCTGGGGCTCGGGGATACCCAATCCCCGGCGTTGCGGTGCCAGGCCTCTTGGGAGCCGACCTAGCGTTAGGTTTAGCCCCCAGGAGGCCGGCAGGCCCGATCCGCCGGTTGTGCGGTGAGCGGAGGGGCGGGCCGAGGTGAGGGCGCTGGCGAGCGGGAGCGTGGGCCCAAGCCTTTTGGCACGGTGGGTCTTCGAATGACGACAGGACTCGGAGGGCCCTGCCCTTTCTCCCGCACTGAATGTCTTGCGGCACCCCTAGCGGCCCGTGTGGTGGCGGGGCGGCAGGGTGAGTCCAGCGCTGGGGGTCAGGGGTTCCCAATCCCCGGCATTGCGTGGCCAGGCCCCTTGGGAGGGGCCCCTCCGGGGGCTGACCTAGGGTTAGGGTTAGCCCCCTGGAGGCCGGGAGACCAGATCCGCCAGCTGTGCGTGAGCGGAGGGTCGGGCTGAGGTAAGGGCTCTGGCAAGCGGGAGCATAGGCCCAAGCATTATGGCGTGGGGGGCCTTTGAAGGTCTCTGGGGGCTCGGAGAGACCTACACGTTCTCCCGCTCTGAAAGACCAGCCGTGCCGCTAGCTGCCCGGGTGCCAGCGGGGCAGCAGGGTGAGTCCAGTGCTGGGGCTCGGGGATCCCCAATCCCCACGTTGTGGCACCAGGCCCCTTGGGAGGGTCTCCTCGGGGGCCTCCCAAGGTGAGGGTTTCCCCAGGAGGCCTGCTGTGCAGCGAGTGGAGGGGCAGGCCGAGTTGTGGGCGCTGGCGAGCGGGAGCATGGGCCCAAGCGTTTTGGTGTGGGGAGCCTTCAATTGTCGCCAGGGGCTTGGAAGGCCCTGCCCGTTCTCCCGCCCTGAATGACTGGCAGCATGCCTAGCGGCCCGGGTTGCGGCAGGGCAGCAGGGTAGAGTTTGGCGCTGGGGCTCGGGGGTCCCTAATCCCAGGCATTGTGGCATTAGGCGCCTTGGGATGGGCCCCTCGGTGGCCGATCTAGGGTTAGAGTTTGCCCCCAGGAGGCCGGCAGTCCTGATCCGCCCGCACTGCAACGAGCGGAGGGGTGGGCCGAGATGAGGGCGCTGGCGAGCAGGAGCGTGGGCCCAAGCGTTTTGGTGCGGGGGGCCTTCGAAGGTCGCCAGGGGCTCGGAGGTCCATGCACGTTTTTCCGCCCTGAATGAGGGGCGGCTACCCTGGCGGCCTGGGTAGAGGACGGGAGGTAGGGTGAGTCGGGCGCTGGGGCTTGGGGTCCCCAATCCTCGGCGTTGGGGCACCAGGCCCCTTTGGAACGGCTCTAGGGGACCGACCAAGCATTACTCTTAGCCCCCAGAAAGCCAGCAGACCCGATCTGCCAGCTGTGCAGTGAACAGAGGGGCGGGCCGAGGTGAGGGCGCTGTCGAGCGGAAGCATGGGCCCAAGCGTTTTGGCGTGGGGGGCATTGGAAAGTTGCCGGGGGCTCAGAGCGCCCTTCCCGTTCTACCACACTGAATGCCCGACGGCGCACCTAGCGGCCCGGGTGCAGAGGGGCAGCAGTGTGAGTCCGGCGCTGGGGCTCGGGGGTCCCCAATCCCCGGTGTTGCAGCGCCAGGCCCCTTGGGAGGGGCCCCTCGGGTGCGACCTAGTGTTAGGGTTAGCCCCCAGGAGGCCAGCAGGCCGGATTCGCCAGCCATGCGGCGAGCGGAGGGTCGGGCGGAGGTGAGGCCGCTGGCGAGCGGGAACATGGGCCCAGGAGTTTTCACGGGGGGGGGGGTCCTTCGAAGGTCACCGGGTGCTCGAAGGGCCATGCACGTTCTTACGCCCCGAATGACAGGCGGCTACACTAGCGGCCCGGTTAGAGGAGGGGCACTAGGGTGAGTCTGGCACTGGGGCTCGGGGTCCCCAGTCCTCGGCATTGGGGTGCCAGGCCCCTTCGGAAGGGCTCTAGGGGGCCGACCAAGCATTACTGTTAGCCCCCAGGAGGCCGGCAGACCCGATCTGCCAGCTGTGTGGCGAGCAGAGGGGCAGGCCAAGGTGAGGGCGCTGTCGAGCGGGAGTGTGGGCTCAAGCGTTTTGGCTTTGGGGCATTCAAACTTCGCCGGGGATTCAGAGCCCCCTTACCATTCTACCGCACTGAATGCCCGAAGGCGCACCAGCAGCCCGGGTTGCAGAGGGGCAGGAGGGTGAGTCCGGTGCTGGGGCTCAGGGGTCCCCAATCCCAGGCGTTGCGGAGCCAGGGCCCTTGGGATGGGCCCCTCAGGGGCCGACCAAGGGTTATTGTTAGCCCCCAGAAGGCCAGCAGGCCCAATCCGCCAGCTGTGTGGCGAGCGGAGGTGTGGGCCCAGGTGAGGGCGCTTGAAGCAAGAGCGTGGGCCCAAGCGTTTTGGCGCGGGGGAACTTCAAAGGTCATCGGGGGTTCGGAGGGCCTTTCCTGTTCTCCCGCCCTGAATAAACGGCGGCACCACTAGCGGCCCAGGGGGCGGGAGGGCGGCATGGTATGTCCAGCGCTGGGGCTAGGGGTCCCCAATCTCCAGCGTTATGACGCCAGGCCCAATGGGAGGGGCCACTTGGGGGCAGACCTAGGGTTAGGGTTAGCCCCCAGGGGGCTGACAGGCCGGATCGGAAAGCTATGTGGAGAGCGGATGGGCGGGCCTAGGTGAGGGGCCTGGCAAGCGGGAGCCTGGGCCCAAACGTTTTGGTGCGGGGGGCCTTTGAATGTCGCCGGGGTCTTGGAGGGCCCTGCCCCTTCTCCCGCACTGAATGACTGGCGGCACCTCTAGCGTCACGGGTGGTGGCGGGGCGGCCGGCTGAGTCCGGCGCTGGGGCTCAGGGTTCCCCAATCCCCGGCGTTGCGGCTCCACGTCCCTTGGGTGGGTACCTCGGGGGCCGACCTATGGTTAGGGTTAGCCCCCAGGAGGGCGGCAGGCCCGATCCGCCAGCTCTGCGGCGATTGAAGTGGCGTGCTGAGGTGAGGGTGCTGGCGACCCGGAGCGTCAGCCCAAGCGTTTTGGCGCCGATGGCCTTCGTAGTCGCCAGAGGCTCGGAGGGCGCTGCCTGTTCTCCCGCCCTGAATGACCGGCGGCGCCCATAGTGGCCCGGTTGGCGACAGGGCCGCAAGGTGAGTCCGGCACTGGGGGGGGGGGGTCCCCAATCCCCGGCGTGGCGGCGCCGGGCACTTGAGAGTGGTCCCTTGGGGGCCGACCTAGGGTAGGGTTAGCCCAAAGGAGGCCGGCAGGCCCGATCTGCCAGCTGTGTGGCGAGCGGAATGGTGGGCCGAGGTGAGGGCGCTGGCGATCGGGAGCGTGAGCCCAAGCGGTTTGGCAGGGGTGGGGCTTTGAAGGTCGCTGGTGGCTCGGAGGTCCCCGCCCATTCTCCCGCCCTGAATGAGGACGGCACTGCTAGCGGGCCGGGTAGCAGAGAGGCAGCAAGGTGAGTCTTGCGCTGGTGCTCGGGGGTCCCCAACCCCCGGCGTGGCAGTGCCAGGCCCCTTGGGAGGGGCCCCTCGGGGGCCGATGTATGGTTTGGGTTATCTCCCAGAAGGCCCACAGGCCCGATCTGCCAGCTGTGCGGCGAGCTGAGGGGAGGGACAAGGTAAGGGCGCTGGCGAGTGGGAGCGTGGGCCCAAGCATTTTGGTGCGGGGGGCCTTCGAAAGTCGCAGGTGGCTCGGAGGGCCCTGCCCGTTCTCCCTCCCTGAATGAACGGCGGCGCCCCTAGCAGCCCAGGGGGCGGTAGGGCGGGAGGGTGAGTCCAGCACTGGGGCTCGGGAGTCCCCAATCCCCAGTGTTGTGGCAATAGGAACCTGTGATGGGCCCCTTGTGGGCCCACCAACGGTTAGGGTAACACCCAGGAGGCTGGCAGTCCCGATCTACCAGATGTGCAGTGAGCGGAGGGGCAGACCGAGGTGAGGGCACAGGCGAGCGGGAGCATGGGCCCAAGCGTTTTGTCGCGGGGGGCCTTCAAAGGTCGCCAGGGGCTCGGAGGGATCTGCCCGTTCTCCCTTCTGAATGACCGATGGTGCTCCTAGCGGCCCAGGTGGTGGAGGGGGGCGAAACGGTGAGTCCGGCGCTGGGGCTCAGGGGTCCCCAATCCCAGGCATTGCGGTGCCAGGCCCCTTCGGAGGGGTCCCTCAGGGGCCAACCTTGGATTATGGTTAGCCCCCAGGAGGAGGGCAGGTTTCATCCACCGGCTCTGCGACGAGCGGAGGGGCGGGCCAAGGTGAGGGTGCTGAGGAGCAGGAGCCTGGGCTCAAGTGTTTTGGATGGGGGGACATTCAAAGGTCGCCGTGGGCTCGGAGGGCCCTGCCCGTTCTCCCACCGTGAATGACCAGCAGCACCCATAGAGGCCCGGGTGGCGGTGGAGCGGCAGGGTGAGTCCGGCGCTGGGGCTTGGGGTCCCTTATACCCGGCGTTGCCGCGCCAGGCCCCTTGGTACCGGCCCCTCGGGGGCCAACCTAGGGTTAGGGATAGGAAGGTGGCAGGCTAGTTCCGACCATGTGCGGTGAATGGAGGTGTGGGTCGATGTGAGGTAGCTGGTGGGCGGGAGCATGGCAGAGCATTTTGGCTTTGGCTCAGGGTGCCTTCGAAGGTCGCAGGTGGCTCGGAGGGTCCTGCCCGTTCTGTCGCCCTGAAGGACTGGCGACGCCCCTAGTGCCCCATGTGGCGGTGGGGTGGCAGGGTGCGTCCAGCGCTGGGACTTGAGGGTCCCCAATACCTGGCATGCGGCACCAGGCTACCTGGGAGGGGCCCCTCGGGGGCGACCTAGGGATAGGGTTAGCCCCCAGGAAGCCAGCAGGCCTGATCCGCCAGCTCTGCAGCGAGCGGAGGGGTGGGCCGAGGTTAGGGCGCTAGCGAGCAGGAGCGTGGGAGCCAGAGTTTTTGCGCGGGGGGCCTTCGAAGGTCTCAGGGGGATCAGAGGGCCCTGCCCGTTCTCCCTTCCTGAATGACTGGCAACGCCCATAGCACCCTGAGTGCTTGCGGGGTGGCAGAGTGACTCCAGCACTGGGGCTCGGGGGTCCCAAATCCCCGGCATTGCGGTGCCAGGCTCCTTGGGAGGGGCCCCTCAGGGGCTGACCTAGGGTAAGTGTTAGCCCCCAGGAGTCCAGCAGGCCCATTCCCCCAGCTCTGCCGCAGGCGGAGGGGCAGGCCGAGCTGAGGGCACTGGTGAGAGGGAGTGTGGGCCCAAGCGTTTTGGCAAAGGGGCCTTCGAAGGTCGCCGGGGGCTTGGAGGGCCCTGCCCGTTCTCTCGCCCTGAAAGACTGGCGGCGCCCCTAGAGCCCGGGTTGCTGCGGGGCGGCAGGGTGACTCCGGCACTGGGCTCGGTGGTCCCCAATCCCTGGCGTTGTGGCACCAGGCCCCTTGGGAGGGGCCCCTCAGGGGCCGACCTAGGGTTAGGGTTCGTCCCCAGGAGGCCGGCAAGGCCAGCGCTAAGTGGTTCTGGCAATGTAACAAAAATGCCATACACTTATCTGTAAGAAATAACAGTGCACAGGAACCCTCTTAGTCCTAACATCATCCTCTGTGAATATGGAAGCCAGTCCAAAGTGGTCATGGAAGTCTGACCAAAGGGCTAAGCACTTTTCTCTGAGTTACCACACTATACAGGGAAAGACCAATGTACATCATCTTTCACGAGTAGGAAGCATTAATGAAAAGGTTCTGGAATTTCGAGGACTCTGACCCATCCTTATTGGTAATAAACCACCGTGTACAGGAAAACACCTTCAACTCTCATCAGCCTCCTCAATCCTGATTCCGATTCAACTTTGGGTGTGTAGGACTAGGGAAATGTCCACATCTTATTGCTAAGAAAGAATGATGTCAGGGTAATGCCCTTCAAGTCACATCAGCCTTCCTGATGACGGCAGCAGGAATCAAGGTGGTTATGTTACCATGAGGTAAGGAAGATGAGCATATAAGTGAGAAACAACAGTGGGCAGGACCTCTCTTCCAACGAACAGTATCTTTGCTTAATGTTGAATCCCTATGGTAAGTGGTTGTGGGCATTTGTGAGGTCAAAATCTTAAGTGTTTTGTAAAACCTCTTGGCCATTCACAGATGAGACTAAGGTAGTTGGGGACTCCTAGGCAGTAATTTGTCCACTGTCAAAAATATGAAAAGATAAAAGAGAGAAATGAGGTCTCCTCAGGCATTGTCCTTTATCCTCATCCTCCGTGAGGATGGCCATCTCTGGACAGCTCAGTGGCAGGGTCTCATTCACAGTGGGGGCATCTGTTCCTCACAGACATCAGGCAGGGAAATGGATTTGGTTCTCTGTGCCAGCCCAGCCACAGCTGAGTGTCACAGCACCCTCTCGTGGGCTCTTAAGAGTTTCACTGTCACCAGGCAGGTCATTGTATTTGATAAACCACTGTGAGAGGTTGCAATTGCCTTCATCTGCAACCTCCTAGAGGCAAATGCAGGTCTCTGGTCCCATGTGAAGTCATGTGAAGGCATCGTGAGAACGTGTCCTTTTGCTTAAGAAAAACATGGCTGGGGCTCCTGGCTGGCTCAGCCAGTTAAGCAGGTGCCTTTGGCTCAGGTTATGATCCCAGGGTTCTGGGATCGAGCCCGGGGTCCCTGCTCAGCAGGAAAGGAGGTAGGGAAATAGCTTAGAACCCACAGAGAATGTGAATGAAAGGGAGTGAAATGGAACTTGGTCTGTGTTTTGCCTTAGGGATTGGAAGTTAGTTTTTTCTCAATTGTGATTGTTCTTGAAACAGAAAAGCTGTATTGGTTTTTTTTTTTTTACCTTTAATTTTTTTCTAATAATAATTTTTTATTATGATATGTTAGTCACTATACAGTATTTCCTTAGTTTTTGATGTAGTGTTCCGTGATTCATTATTTGCATATAACACCCAGTGCTCCATGCAATATGTACCTTCCTTAATACCCATCACTGGCCCATCCCAATCCCCCACCCCTCTCCCCTCTGAAGCCCTCAGTTTGTTTCCCAGAGTCCATAGTCTCTCTTGGTTCATTCCCCCTTCTGTTTAGGGTCCATTGTCTAAAGGGACAGACAGTGGAAGTTCACCAAATATAAGATCGAAATTTCATTGTTGATTATAGATGCTGCCAAGTAGTTCCCAGATATTTCATTCTACTGTAGTAATTCATTATACCTGTGCAGGTGCACGTGGAAGACAATTGATGCATGCATAGTGGTAATAAAGCAGGCCCCTCAGTAGTAGAATAATAGAGGATGCATATGTGTAAAATTATTCGACTACAGCTTCCATGCTTTCCCTTTGGTTCCTTATTATCTATGAAATTGGACAATTTTTCTTCTCTAGGCTTAAAACTCATTGTCAGTATTCAGAGTTTTTCAATGCTGATCTTCTCCTGTATAAGTTACCAAAAACCTAAAATATGTATGAACTTTAAAAAACGCTATATTGAAAATTACAGCAGGGAAGTTCCATTTTGTGACTATTGTGTTAATGGATCTCTATTTTGACATCAGTGTTCATTAGAAATGATGACATTTCATGTGAGTATAAATATCAATGTGAAAAAGAAAAGGTAGGATGAACCTTGGATGTTTAAGTAATTGGTGAAATGACAGGTGTGTGTGTGTGTGTGTGTGTGTGTGTGTGTGTGTGTGTGTGTGTAATTGATTTTCAGTGAATGGTTCAGCTTCTTGTAGGGCCTCCGAGAGAGCCTAGGTGAACCTTTCAATGAGTTGGTATCTGTTTTCAGAACATGGGAATCTCTTAGTCCAATAGTCAATCAGGCAAGCTTTGAGGTCTTGAAGAGTTTCAGTCCTCAGCGATGGTATTGCAGACCCTTGTGAGCAAACCCTATGGTATGCTCAGAGCCCTCATTAGCAGGTACCAACGTGTGACGATTTCAGACAGCATTTCCCAAAGAAGTACCTCTTGATTCTCTGTCCTTGTCAGTTCCCTACACTTCCTTACACTAGTTATGTGATCAGTGTGTTTCAGGATAATCCCCACATGTGATTTTTGCTATTTCCTACTAGTCCTTTCTGTTTCTCATCTTCTTCTTTTATGGTAGGGGTTGGGAAGCAACCTGTGTGGTGTAGAAAGGGGTGTGGTAGTTGTCTGCCTTCAGAGGACCGAATGATGCCTAGAAATTGTACTGTAGTTTGAGGTCAATTGTCCATCCTCTGACGGTCAGGAATTCCATCACTTTACTTTGATGCTAGTCTGTTCTTCAAGCTGTCCTCAGAAATAAGGACGTCATCCATCTAGGGAATACTGGTTTGTGTGTATGTTTTCATTTTAGGAAAGGCCTTGCTGTTCCTGAAAATAATACTGTAGAGCACCCTTTCCTGTTTTTATTGGCCATCAGTCAGTCTTTTGTGAAGTATTTGTTTATAAATAGACTTTTTATGGTTGATGAGCAGGAATTCTTTATGGACAAGTCTTTGTCAGTGTGTGTATTGCAAATCTTTACTTCCCAGCCTGCAGTTCACTTTTTCATATTCTCCTGGTCATAAGATAAGGAGAAATGTCACATTTTTATGAAGTCCCACTGAATTCTTTTAAATGGTTAGTGCACACTATGTCCTACCCCAAGATTGACAGGTTCTACGTTTTCTTTCAGAAACTGTCCAGTGGGAAGCTACAATCCAATTTCTCTGTCCATTTATTGCTTACAAAAGTATTTTGACCATCTGTTTCCTAGGAAACCTCTTTTATTATTATTATTATTATTATTATTATTATTATTATTATTATAAATTGCATTTTTAATTCTAATAGGGTACTTATAGACTGTTTTGGATTTTCTATGTACAAAATCGTATTATCTGTGAATAGTCACAATTATACCCTCAATTCTTATACTTTTTGTTTCTCTTGCCTTCTAACACTGGTAGTCAGAGCGAAAAGAAAACCAGGAAGTCCTTCAATGTTTAAAAATTAAATGGAACTTTGCTACATATCCTAAAGGTCAGAGAGGGAATCTCAATGGAAATTTTGAACCTTTTATACATGAGGGCTCACACACAATGGCACTTTCTTTGTGAAGAGCATTATAATAACCTAGACAGGAGTTGAGCCTTAAGTCAGAGTTCTGCCTGCCCCAGCCACACCTGGCAGCCTTGGCCTGTGGTCCCCCTCAGCTGTCCGTTATGGTGGCCCTGAGCTAAGGGGGTCAACATGGCCATATGGAAATGGGAAGCTCCCCACTCATAGTGATTGTGGTGCCCCCTCCCCAGCTGCCTTTTCTGGTGGCTCTGAGCTAAGGGGGTCAACATGGCCATATATAAATTAGAAGCTCCCCACTCTTATTGATGACGTTGCTATCCTATCGTCCTCACCAGTCCAACAACATGATTTCTGAGTGAAATATGACACAAGAGCGACTTCTTTGCCTTCCTTCAGGTTTGAAAATCATCTGGTGAGTCATCTATGAGAAATATGGATTCAACATGTGTTCTTTCTTCTGGAAAAGAAATAGACCCAATAGCAATTATGGCTTCCTGAGCACCTGTTCTTGAGAGGCATCATACTGGCTCTTTGTAGCATTCTGCCTCTTAAACTTCTCAACTAGGGTGTAGATATTTTTAGGCACATTTTCAGGTGGTTAGACAGGGACTCAGATGATATGAGTCACAGAGGATTTTAGTGTCAGAAACCTAAGTGGGATCCCCAAATTGACTCCAAATCCCTTGTTGTTCCATACAGGGTACTGTTTCCCTCTTATCTCTGGTCTTCTTGATCTGGAAACCTATCAAGTATCAGGCTTTTCTTGTCATGTGGACAACTGGAACGAATTCAGCTGGCCTTTTCACCTCTGCCCATGGTGATCATTAAGATCATTATCTCAGTGGAGGACCTCTGGGTAAGATACTCAAAGATTCTTAGGAATAGAGACAGTATAATATTTTCCTGGTATTAAAGTTACTGAAACCAACTATCTTTTTTAGACCATTCAGGCTCTGGTATGTTCAGAGGGTGCTGTAAAACAGGTCTGAAATAGTATTTAAAAACACTCAGCTCAGCCTCTTCTACAAAGTGAGCCAATGCTTATAAACATGGCTAAAATATTCCCTTACCTACGATGACTTCCCAGCCATCGTAGTGTTTATATAGTATGACTGTGACTTACATTAGTCAACATTTGCAGAGAAAGAACTTAGTGCATCCAGGGGGCACTTCATGTTGAAATTAGTTTGTGACAACGAGCTACTGTGTTTTATTCTGCAGTCCAAGGGAATGGTGCCAGACATCTCTAAGGTGTCTAGCAGTTCTACAATTCTGATTTTAAGTGGTCTGTGTGCTTCAGAGATTTGGGCAGGAGAAGGGCAGGAGTCCAGAGACTGTGAACACTTCTGTTACCTGTGCTGACCATGGAGAAGGTAGCCTTCTGTGGGCATCATTTTGATTTCTTGGTACTCTTGTGAAAGGTGCTTTTGCCTCAAATTCCTCCATTTAGGGGTAATTATAATGATAAAAGTAATTTTTATCTTATATCATCTGTGGGCCCTGATCCTGGGCTCCCAGGGAAGCTATCCTTTAACATTTTACCTGGCTCAAAATAACTGCACAAAGCCTCAAAGCATGGGCCCTGTTTCTGTCCCAAGCACATGTTGTACATCTGCTTCGAGAAGAAAACAATAACCAAAAATGCCAACATAATGATAAAAAAAATAAAGAACCTCTTTGTCTCCCTTAAGTTTAAAGTCATACTGTCATGAACATACTGAAAACATAAGAAAGAGTCTGTCACTTTCTGCAATCTAAGAAGATCCTCATTGTGGTGTGTTACTCTTTATGTAAAACAAAACAGAAAAAAATATATAAGCCTGCCCCAAATGTTCCTTCCTCTGAGCACTCCCTTCTTGGTGAAGATTGTGTCTCCCAGGCAGCTGTCCTGACTTGGGTTTGAATAAAAGTGTCTTCCTTTCTCTCTAAAATGTTTTTTAAAGTTCATTCATGTAATGTCGACAATAACAGTGTTTTCTATTTAAGTGCGAAATAAATGTTCCACTCTAGTTGCATTGGGAATAGAAGAATTGAGGGTTTCTTTAGAAGAGTAAGTCTGCTCTCCAGAAAAGTCAAAGTCATTGCTCTATTGAGAATGAAGATAATTACTGCTAAACAACAAGTATGTGTTGCCCCTTGCCCAGAAACTGAAGCAGGTGTGCAGGCTTTAGGCCACAGGTGCCTTCTTGTCCCCAGCTGAAAACACTTCTCTGCTCTGGCTCCAAGACACCCGAGGTTTTGAACGTCAGCATCGGAGTCAGCGAGGCAGCTTGTCACAGGACGCCAGTGTT
This sequence comes from Ursus americanus, assembly GCF_024610735.1. Lineage (NCBI taxonomy): Eukaryota > Metazoa > Chordata > Mammalia > Carnivora > Ursidae > Ursus > Ursus americanus. Next base: position 84,190,042 of record NC_142132.1, read on the forward strand.
CAGAGAAAGCACAGGCATGTTTGGCAAAATGTCCTATCTATGTCAGGGCTGGAGGTAAAACCTGTCATTATCCCAAAACCTCCTGAGCTTTTCTCTTTTCTCTGGTGAAACCACAAAGTAAATTGAAGTAGCTGTCAGCATTCTGGGTTTGGTGGAAGAATTACTTAGTTTCCCTGCTGGTAGAACTTTGCAGGGGATCACAATTTCTCTGTCCATTTATTCATTACAAAAGTATTTTGACCATCTGTTACCTAGGAACCCTCTTTTATTAGAAAGGGAAGGTGAGATTCACTCTGTGCCTGTTTGTAACATCTAATTTGTTCCTTCATCTAACAGTGTTTATTCAATTATGCCTTAGATATGGTTGAGTGGCCAGCATCTAGAGTTAGGTGGCTTTTTTTCATCTTATACGGATTTGGATGATGTCATTTGACAAAGGTGATGTTTCATCATTGATTAGTTTATTCATCAGAAGAGTTAAAATTAGGGTGGAGGGAAAATTGAAAATTATCCAAAGCGGCCTGTTCCGGTTAAAAGTTGAGCTTGACTTTCTAGTTTTACTAAATGTATTATCTCGATATTTTGAGGTGCCATATTCTCTCTGTAGTTTCTTTGGTGGTGGAGTCAGAAGGAGAGTCTGGGAATTCTTTTGGATAGTGGCATGCTGGTGGCTTAAAGGGGCTGGCATCAGGAGCCTTGGGGTGAAGTCTGCAACTGCTTGCCTGACCCTGGGTGCATCTCCCAGAGGTTTTGTTTCCTCTTATGAAATTGCCAGCAGATAATGTTCTGCTTAAAGGGGAACCCTCCCATCCTGTTGGTGGGAATGCAAAGTGGTGCAGCCAGTCTGGGAAACAGTGTGGGGGTTCCTCAAAAAGTTAAACATTGAACAACCACATGATTCAGCAATTGCTCTCCTAGGTATTTACCCAAACAATACAAAAATGCAGATTCAAAGGGGGAACATGCACCATGATGTTTATAGCAGCAATGTCCACAGTAGCCAAACTATGGTGAGAATCCCAAAGTCCATGCACTTTGAATTGATAAAGCAGATGTGGGATATATATATATATAATGGAATATGACCCAGCTTCAAAAAGAATGAAATCTTACCATATGCAAAGATGTGGATGGGTCTAGAGTGTATTAAGCTAAGCAAAATCAGTGAGGAAAGACAAATATCCTATGCTTCTCACGCTTGTTGAATTTCAGAAAGAAAACAGATGAACAGAGTGGAGGGGTGATGAGAGATGCAAACAAGGAAATAGACTCAACCTTGGAGAACAAACTGAGTGTTGCTGCAGGACAGGGGTATGGGGGGAAGGGTTAAATGGGTGAGGGGTATTAAGGAGGGCACTTGTGATGAGCACCGGGTCCTGTATGCAGGTGAGGAATCACTAAATCCTACCCCTGAAGTGAATATTCAATGCCTTGTGAACTAACTGGAAGTTAAGTAAGAGAAGAAAGGAAAAAGTGTTCTGCTTCATGAAGAGTGAGGTAAAATTGTAGTGAATTGGGCTGTACTATTCTATAGATGAGAGTTGTAAAACACCCTATTGTAGGATACACTAGTTTCTTATCACATAAGGAGTCCTCAGAAAGCTGTAATGAAATATTCAGATCTCAGAGCATGTTCATGTTCCACTGATATGTTACAGTTTGCACAGGTAGGAAAGAAGGTGGAGAGAAAGGCAACAGAAGGGGAAAGTAGGTGTGAACCTTTCATTAGTTAGCATTATAGCTTTCTCATGAAAGCCTTGCGCCAGTGTGATTTTGGACTAAGAGGAGGAATCCGGGAGCTTTTCAGGAGACGGGGGAGTTCCAGGTCTGGGTAAAGCTGACAAGGGTCCCAATGCATTCTGCAGCAGGGTGTGGGCAGGGTGGTCTCCAGGGGTGGCTGTGGGTCTCCTGGGTGAGAGTTGTGACAGGTGAAGGCTGTGTGCAAGTTCCTGGCTGAGGACAAGTGAGGCACAGGCGGAGAGCTGGCAGAGAACATTCTTCTTGGCCACCAGCCTCACCCAACACACACAGCCTCATCTTCTGTCCCTGTCACTCCAATTCAGACTTCTCCGAAGGTGAGTGAGAACACATCAAGAGCATTCGAAACAGAAGGGAAAGCATGTGCAAAGGCTCTGGGGCAGGAGAATTCCAGGTATGTCCAGGAACAGCAACAAGGTCCTGGGCCACAGGAGAGAGCTTAGGACATGAGCTCAGAGAGGTGACAGAGTTTGACAGAAAGCCATTCCAGGGCTATAACCCCATGAGACCCTGTTTCACTGGGCCATCCTGGCTACAGTGTTGAGAACAGATGACAGAGGGTTGAAGATGGCAAGGCAGGTCAATGACGAAGCTTTTCCAGGAACTCAGACACTGTGGACCAGACAGGTGGCCTTGGATGGAGTGGTTAGACCTATTCTGGGTCCATTTTGAAGATGGAGCTCACAGGATTTGCTGATGGGTTAGCTATTAGGAGCAGGAGAATGGAGGAATTGGGGTAACTCCCAGCTGTTGTGGGTTGTCCTGATCGAGGGGAAGGAGAGGGTTTCTCGGGGGGTAGGAGGTAGTCCGTGTTCCACATGCTGAGGAAGGTGCCTTTCCCGGTGGATCTGCTGAGGTTTGTGTCTGGGAGTACCTTTCACATCTCCCTCAGCAATGCTCAAGTACAAGTATCCCCCACTTTTTAAACGTTCACAGTAAGACACTGGGCTTTCTTGAAAGAACTACGTTATTACCCAGCTTCAGTAAGAGGAAGAGACCTGAAGAGGATTTCCCTCTTATGAAAAAAGGTGTACAGTGAGAATGGCGTTCAGCATCTGTTTTGGGGAGAAGCATGACAGAGGCGGCGTGCACCCCAACCAGCTCCTTTCGCTGGGAACAGCTCTCCGCATCCAGCCACCAGCACTTTGAATGGTGTCTGTCAGCCTCTGATGTGCTTTATCTTCTTTCATGCTGGGCCACCTTTAGAAACTTGTGTCCTGAGGCCTAAGAAAAGCCAAAGAGAAGGAATTTTGGAGTCTGAGCACACTGTCTAATTGTTCTGTGTAAATTAATGGCCATTCCTTCTTGACACCATTTCTGCTGTGCAAGGTTTCTCAGAAGCCCTGTACTTTCAAAGAGCAGGGAAACCTGTACCCCATGCTGCGGGGTTAGTTTTAGTCTCCATGCTGGACAGAACATTTCATGACTGTCGGATTTTCTCACTCAAACATTGAGACTTTGAACACCTTCACCCATTTCTACCACCTCATCCAGGAATCTGGCACCTACCAATCTGCTCTCAGTATCCATGCATTCAGTATTTGTTTATTTCACGTGGAATGTACATGAGAGCATCTGGTATTGGTCTTTCTGTGTCTGAGTTTCTTGGCATAAGGCCCCCAAGCTCTGTGTTTCCACGTCTGTTTCTTGTGAATAATGCTGCAGTGAATGTGGGAGTGCATCTGTCTTTTTGAGGCAGTATTATTGTGTTCTCTGAATCAATACTCAGTAGAGCCATTACTGGGTCATGTGGTAGTTGCATTTATTTTTTCAGGAACCTCCATACCGTTTGTCACAGTGGCTGCACCAATTTCCATTCCCACCAACAGTGCACAGTGTCTCCTCGTCTGCACACCCTTGACCCCACCTTTTGTCTCTCTCTGGGACAATTGCTGTTCCAACAGTTGTGAAGGGATAGCCAATTGTGGGTTTGACTGATGTTTCCCTGACGGTATTTAGTGATGTCGAACAACTTTTTCTATCTGTTGGCACCTGTGTGCTATCTTTGGAAAGTATCTATTCACATATTCCCCCCATTTTTTTATGGTTTTTTTTGTTGTTGTTGTTGTTTTGATTTGTATGAGTGTTCTGTGTATTTTGGATATTAGCCTCTTCTCACACATATGATTCGCAGATATTTTTTCTTATTGGGTCAGTGGCCTTTAAAGTTTTTGATGGTTTCTTTTGTCATGTGGAAGATGTCAGTATCTAGTTGTTCCACCTGTTTATTTTTGCTTTTGTTGCTTTGCGTTTGGTGTCCGATCTGAAGACTCTTAGCCAAAACCAATGTTGAGAGACTTAGTACCTGCGTCTACTTGGAGGTTTATAGATTCAGGTCTTATGTTCAAATCATTCATCCATTAAAAATTTTGTGTGTGGTGTAAGAAAGTGACCCAGTTATATTCTTCTGCATTTAGTGTCCAGTTTGCCTGTTACCACTCACTGAAGAGACAGTCCTTCCCTCATGGCATATCTTCTGCTGCTGTGTTGTAAGTTAGGATCATCTACGTGTGGGTAAGTTTCTGAGCTTTCTGTTCTGTTCCACTGACCTGGTGTCTGTGTTTATGCCAGTACCATCCTGTTTTGATGACAACAGCTCTGTAATCTAGCTTGAAATCCAGGAGTGTGTTGACTGCACCTTTCTTTCTCCAGGTTGCTTTGGGTATTTGAGGTCTTTTGTGATTCCATACAAGTTTGAGGACTGTTTTCTATTTCCTCGAACAATGCCACTGAAATTCAGATAGGGATTTCTTAGATAGTCGATTCCTTTGTGTACGATGGACATGTTCACATAATTAACTCTTCCAGTTAAGGAGCATGGCATATGCTTCCATTTGTTTGTGTTGCCTTCCAAATCTTTGACCCAAACATTCTGCCCCCCTCGTCACACATGTTTTTCATTTCTTTCCTCCATGTGTTGAGTGTACTATGTCGTTCTCATTTTTGGTAACTTTTATTCATAGATTTTTTTTTGATGCAATTGTAAATTGCATTGCTTTTTAAATTTCTCTTTGCGAAAGTGTGTCATCCGTATACAGATATGCAAGAAGTTGGGTCATCTGGGTGGCCCCATAGGTGAAGCGTTTGCCTTCAGCTCAGGTCATGATCCCAGAGTTCTGGGATTGAACCCCGAGTTGGGCTCCCCGCTTAGCAAGGGTCTGCTTCTCCCTCTTTCTGATACTCCCCCTTCATGTGCTTTTTCTCTTCCTCTCTAAATAAATAAAATCTGAAAAAAAATAAAGACAACAGGTCTCTGTATATTGACTTTTTATCCTGCAGCTTTCTTGAATTTGTTTAAACTAACAGTTTTTTTTGTGGAATTTTTCGGGATTTATTGTCATTTGCAAATAGTGACAGTTTTCCTGTATGGATTTCATATCTTTCTCTTTTGTTAAAATGATGTTAGTCACCCTCCAGTACTTCATTTGTTTTTGATGAAGTGTTCCATGATTCATTGTTTGCATATAACACCTAGTGCTCATTATGACACGTGCCCTCCTTAATACCCATCACCAGGATAACCCATTCCCCTACCCCTCCCTTTCTGCAACCTTCATTTTGTTTTCCAGTTTCAATAGTCTCTCATGGTTCGTCTCCCACTCTCATTCCCCCCTTCACTTTTCCCTTCCTTCTTCTAATGTCCTCCATGCTATTCCTTCCATTCCACATAGGAGTGAAACCATATGATAATTGTCTTTCTCTGCTTGACTTAATTTCACTTAGCATAATCCCCTCCTGGTCCATCCACGTTGGTGCAAATGGTGGGTATTCATCCTTTCTGATGACTGAGTAATATTCCATTATATAGATGAACCACATCTTCTTTGTCCATTCATCTGCTGAAGGACATCTTGGCTCCTTCCACAGTTTGGCTATTATGGACATTGCTGCTATGAACATTGGGATACAGGTGCCCCTTCTTTTCATTTCTCTGTGTCTATGGGGTAAATACCCAGTAGTGCAATTGGTGGGTCATAGGATAGCTCTGTGTTTAATGTCTTGAGGAACCTCCATATTGTTCAAAAGTGGCTATACCAGCTTGAATTCTCACGAGTAGTGTAAGAGGGCTCCGCATTCTCCACATCCTCTCTGACTTTTTGTAATTTCCTGTCTTGTTAATTTTTTTAAAGATTTTATTTATTTATTTCACAGAGATAGAGACAGCCAGCGAGAGAGGGAACACAAGCAGGGGGAGTGGGAGAGGAAGAAGCAGGCTCATAACGGAGGAGCCTGATGTGGGGCTCGATCCCCTAATGCCAGGATCACGCCCTGAGCTGAAGGCAGACGCTTAATCTCTGTGCCACCCAGGTGCCCCCTGCCTTGTTAATTTTAACCATTCTAACTGGTGTAAGGTGGTATCTCATTGCCGTTTTGATTTGTATTTGCCTGATGGCAAGTGATGTGGAGTATTTTTTCATGTGTCTGTTGGCCATTTGTATGTCTTCTCTGGAGAAGTATCTTTGTGTCTTCTGCCCATTTTTTGGGTGTTGAGTTTGAGGAGCTCTTTATAGATCTTGGATACCAGCCCTTTATCTGTAATATCATTTGCAGATATCTTCATCGATTCCTTAGGTTGCCTTTTTGTTTTGTTGATCATTTGCTTTGCCGTGCAGAAGCTTTTTATCTTGATGAAGTGCCAATAGTTCATTTTTGCTTTTATTTCCTTTGCCTTTAGAGACGTGGCTTGCAAGAAGTTGTTGTGTCCAAGTTTGAAGAGTTCTTTTGACTTTGATATGAGACATGAATCCATTATCTTTCTTTCCTGATTGTATTCGAGTTCTGTCTTTCTTGGTGAGTGTAGCTAAGTTTGTCAGTTTTGTTTATCATTCCAAAAAAGGCAGCTCTCATTTTCTTTTCTTTTTTTTTTGGTCTTTTTAGTCTCTGTTGGATTTATTTATGCATTCCTTTGTGTTATTTCCTTATTTCTACTTATTTGGGGCTTTGGTTTTTTTTTTTATTTTATTTTCTACTTCTTTACCACATAAATCGGGTTGTTTATTGGAGACCATTCTCATGGATACATGAAGACTTGAGTTTCTATGAATGTCCCCTGTAGAGCTACTTTTGCCGCATCTCATAAGTTTTTGTAAGTTGTCTTTTTCATCAGTGTCAAGGTACTTCTAAAAATTTTTTTGATTTCTTCTTAACTGTTGGTTGTTCAGTAGCATGTTGTTTAATCTCCACATATTTTTTTAAGACTGTTTAAGTATCTAACAGAGAGTGAGACAGTGAGAGAGGGAAAGCAAGCAGGGGGGTCGGAGAGGGAGAAGCGGGCATCCCGCTGAGCAAGGAGCCTGATTCCAGGCTAAATCCCAGGATCCTGGGATCAGGACCTGAGCTGAAGGCAGATCCTTAAGACTGAGCCACCAAGGCCCCCCAATCTCCGCCTATTTTTTACTGTCCCTTTTTTTCTTGAGACTGATATCTAGTTTCATATTATTGTGGTTGGACAAGTTTTGAAACAGAAGGTGAAGAGAGCATTCAGATGTAAGGTTTGTTTCCTGGAGGGTTTTCTGAGGGCAGACCATGAGTTCCATGGAGTGGAGGAAGGTTTTGTGAGATGGGGGGTGGGGTTAACCCTTGTTAGAATTACTGACTACTACCATGCAGGCTTTGTGCTTATGTTCACACTGTAGTCCCGATGGACTTGTACTTCATTAGAATTATTTTCTAGGAGGTGTAGGCATAGCCTTCTCTTAAAGAAAGGTGCCATGTGGGTTCATGGCATGACCCCAGGTCAGCAACCAGGATGTATGGTATTGTGGGGGATCAGAACCAGGCTTTCTGTGCGAAGTGACAGAAATAGGGTATGGTGAGCTCCATGACCATAGGTGAGGTTCCGAATGACCCACTGGGTTTTGGGTTCTGTGGATCTGTCTCATCAGGTGCTGTGGAATTCAGGGACACCCTCCTGTCTGTGGATTTGTGTGGAGACAGGTAGACATCAGTGTCTGGCCAGGCACGAGGGTCGCAATGGACCACCACCAGAGGTGCAGCGTGCGGGGGAGCCACTGCTTGGTTTCCACGAAAGCTGACCAGGGTCTGTGACTGTGATTCCTAGCAGCTGCAAGGGGAGAGGAGGCCGGGGATGGTGCACACTTCCTAGACTTGTGGTCAGGACTAGTCTGGAGCCCACTGAAGTCAGCCACACCTGGCACAGAAGGCACCCAGTCAGTGTAGCTGTGGGCACTGCTCCCATGGCACTTTCGGGCCGGGTCCATACTGCCACCTCCTGCTTTTCATCATCATCATCAAGGTCATGTGCCTCTGCTCTTGCCCCATGGCCTCCGGGGTATTGTCTGTCCTCCATCTGGCCCTCGTCCCTGGTGCCCTGTGCAGTCCGATGCCAGGGTAGCCTTATCGAGACAAACATCTGGCCCTGATGGAACACTTCCATGGATCTCGTGTGATGCGAGGATGATGCCCTGCCATGGAAGGGGGCTGCAGGTCCCCAATCAGGAAAGCCATGTCTCCCTTTTCAGCATGGCTGCCCTCCCCTCAGTCTTCTTCAAGGAAGCTCTCCCCACTTCCTGAGATGACAGCTCTGAACTTAAAAATGAATGTTATTTTACATATCTCTATGCCTCAGTTCATCCAAAGCATGTCTTTGAACCCCGTTAGTGGGTTTTTTTTTTTTTAGTAGTTCTGAAGGGCTGTCTGCTCAAGGAGGGGATGACCTGGGTGGGGCAGCTTTCCCTCTCATCTCCCTCAGCATGTCTCTGAGCCCTGGGGCCAGCTGTCCCACTGAGGATTGAGGAACTTGAGCCATCCCATCCTGAGCCCAGGCTGTGTCAGCTGTGTAGACGGATGCGTGTCGGAGCAGTGGGCAGCTGGCATGGGTCAGGGGCAGGCAGTGTCTCCTCATTCCTTCCCTCCTTTCCTTTCAGAGGTAGCTCAGAGCAGCCTTCAACCCCTGCATCTCCAGATCCCTTGACCTATGCCTCCTGTGTTCAGCTGGTGACCTTGGAGTTTCACATGGATTCTACCTCCCATACCCTCTCCCGTAGCAGTTCCTGGATCAGGGGATGGGTCGTACTCTTGTCTGCTTTTGATCTTCTTCTGTCCCGCACCAAGCCCACCCACTTTCCATCTTCCATTTATGTGCTGGAAGCAAGCCCATCCACAGGGAACCTATTAGCGAAATGGATCCAGGCAATGAACATTGAATAGAGATCCAAGATCCATAATAAACCTGCTCTGAAACCTGTCCCAAAGTCTGTGACTCTCTCACACTGAAACAGACAATAATAGCTTTCTGGACTGTGAAGTGGCATGTGTCTCTACTTCCAATCTTGAATGCATAGGTGCTGGGCCTGGACTGAAAAGGACCTTGGCTCCCGTGGGCTGGAATCCACAGTAAGAACTCAGTGAAATCTGAATTCAAGGCATAGAGTGAATAATTATTGTAGAGTGAATCCTCCCAAGTAGGGCTTATGAACATTGCACAGGAAAAGCTTTTTCAAAGAGGTTCCTGAAAGGAAAATCTTTTTTAAAAATTTATTTTAATTCCAGTAGAGCTAACACACAGTGTTACCTTCGTTTCAGGTGTACAATAGAGTGATTCAGTAATTCTATATATTACTCAGTGGTCATCAAGAAAAGTGTCCTCTTAATCCGCTTCATCTATTTCACTCATCACTCTATCCACCTCCTGTCTGGTATCCATCCGTTTGTTCTCTATTGTTAAGAGTTTGTATTTTGCCACACCCATACTCAGGCAACCCTCTTGGGTAGAGTTGCCCTGTCCCCTGCGAGGGGGAATGGGTGTGGGCACGCTGTGAGCTGGTATTTCCAGGCTTTTGTTCCCTGGTGGCTTTCTCTGGAGTTCTGCTGTGCCTCTTCTGATAGTCAGAGCTGCAGAGGCTGAATTGTCACAGAACAGAGGGATTGCGGCCTGTTCTCCACGGATGTTCTGGCCACTTTAACTCCGTTCCTGTTGGTGCTGCTCAACCTCATAGCGTCCCTGGATGTGCTCCCCACACCCGGCGTCCCTGCCCTCACTTCCAGGGCAGGCGCATCTCTGTCCTTTATGTTTCTAAGGCCGCCAGCCACCAGCCTCCAGCCACCCCCGCCAGCTCCCAGATCTCCAGGTCTCAGTTTGGATCCCGTGAGCATACCAGGATTATAGAGTTTCCTGAGAAGCCTGCTGGCATGCCACCTCCTTCAGGGTCTCAGTCTGCTGTTTCCCGGGTGCCAACTGCGAGTCTGCCCACTCCCCCATGCACTTGGCCCACCAGCCCCCAGCTGCCCCGCATGCTCCCGGGTCTCTGGGTCTGTCTATGCCCGGTGAGCACACCGGGATTCCCAAGTTCCGTGAGAAGCCTGGTGGTGGGCGCACCTGGTTCAGGGTCTCAGTCTGCTGTTTCGTGGGTTCTGACCTCGAATCTGCCCGCTCCCCTGTGCAGGTGGCCTGCCAGCCTCCAGCGGACCCGCATGCGTTCCAGGAGCTCCCAATCTCCTTCTGGATCCCATGAGCACACTGGGATTCCGGTGTTCCAAGACATGCCTGGTGGTGCGCTCTCTGGGATCACAGGTCTCAGTCCTCTCTCTAGGGGTGCCTTCCGTGAGTCTGCCCGCTCCCCTGTGCAGGTGGCTGCTACTTCCTGGCGCCCTAACGCGGCGATCCCTCCCCCTTCCTTTTATCTTCCAATATCTGTGCCAGGTTTCAGGACTCCCCGCTTCCTACCTCAATACTCAGCGCTGGAGATGTTCATTTGTAGAGATCCAGATATATTTTCCTGCCTCTCAGGCTGATTCCGTGGTTGTTTAGTCTGGTCTGCTACCTATCCAGCTGGACTCAGGGGACATGCTGAAAAAGGGGTCCCCTACTCCAGCGCCATCATAACTCCTCTCTTGTACCTGAAATAGTATTTAAAAACACTCAGCTCAGCCTCTTCTACGACGTGAGCCAATGCTTATAAACATGGCTAAAATATTCCCTTACCTACGATGACTTCCCAGCCATCGTAGTCTTTAAATGGTATGACTGTGACTTACATTAGTCAACATTTGCAGAGAAAGAACTTAGTGCATCCCAGGGGCACTTCATGTTGAAATTAGTTTGTGACAACGAGCTACTGTGTTTTATTCTGCAGTCCAAGGGAATGGTGCCAGACATCTCTAAGGTGTCTAGCAGTTCTACAATTCTGATTTTAAGTGGTCTGTGTGCTTCAGAGATTTGGGCAGGAGAAGGGCAGGAGTCCAGAGACTGTGAACACTTTTGTTACCTGTGCTGACCATGAAGCAGGTAGCCTTCCGTGGGCATCATTTTGATTTCTTGGTACTCTTGTGAAAGGTGCTTTTGTCTCAAATTCCTCCATTTCCTAGTAATTATAATGATGAAAGTAATTTTTATCTTATATCATCTGTGGGCCCTGATCCTGGGCTGCCAGGGAAGCTATCCTTTAACATTTTACCCGGCTCAAAATGAGTGGGCAAAAACTCAAAGCATGGGCCCTATTTCTGCCCCACGCACATGTTGTACACCTGCTTCAAGAAGAAAACAATAACCAAAAATGCCAACATAAAGATAAGAAAAAAATAAAGAACCTCTTTGGCTCCCATAAGATTAAAGTCATACTGACATGTACATACTGAAAATGCATGAAATCATTGCATTTCCTAAAGCCCAAGCCTTGGAGGGTCTGAGAGCCACTGACCTTGCCCCGAACCAGGCACTCCCCAGCAGGGAGGGCTGGTGCAGAAAGGGAAGGGGCAGGACTCTGAGGGTGGTCTTCAGCTAGAGGGGTCCCTGGAAGGGGCCAGGTGTGTGGGGGGAGCCTGGCCCTGGACCCCACCCATGCCTGTGCTGGGTGTTGGGTAGAAGGGGCTCCTCTTGGACCCCTGCACTTTCAGGGTTCCAGGGGCTTGAGGGCGGGTTGCCAGGCATCCCAGGTGCTGGGGCACCACCCTCCCTGATCAATCACCTCTTGGGGGTGGAGCTAAGTCTCTGTGGGCTGTTCCAGAGTTGCAGTGGGTTGCAGACCTGGGGCAGAAGAAGGGACACTGGGAGAGAGAGCGTTGCCCTGCGGAGGTCCCGGCTGGTGAGTGAGCAGCATGCACTAGGGGCGGGGGGGGTCGGGGGGTAGCGTGCGCCCCAGGTGGGAGGCAGGGTTCTGGAAGGGCACTTGGAGAGGGTTCATTGTGGGGACTCAGGTGAGATTTCTTTTTCCCTTTAAAGTCTCTTCTGCCCCATGTCCTCAACTGGCCTTATTCCCCATACCCGTGAACTCCAAGGCGCCCACTCACCTGAGCTTTTCTGGGATGGGTTGCAGAATTTCAGGGCTTCCCCTGTTCCCCGGGAAGAGTGCAGGTAAGGACCTCACAGGGTCCCCACCTTCAGTGATGTGTCCCCCGGTTCTCATACACAGTGCAGGTGATACATCTTGAGCAGTACCCCGAGTTCAGCAGGGTGTGCCCTGGTCCCCCAGGCACAGGTTTGGAAGTAGCAATCCCCAGAGCCATCCCCCAACTTCAGCATTATGCCCCGTGTGCCACCGGGTTAGTGGTAATTGGCTGTTAGAATCATGCAGGAAAATCCTCCAGGTGGGGGCCTGGAGGCGGGCGTAAACCAGACCCACTCTAGTTGCATTGGGAATAGACGAATTGAGGGTTTCTTTAGAAGAGTAAGTCTGCTTTCGAGAAAAGGCAAGTTCATTGGTCTATTGAGAATGAAGATAATTACTGCTAAACAACAAGTATGTGTTGCCCCTTCGCCCAGAAACCAAAGCAGGTGTGCAGGCTTTAGGTCAGAGGTGCCATCTTCACCCCAGCTGACAGCACTTCTCTACTCTGACTCCAAGACAACCGAGGTTTTGAACGTCAGCATCTGAGTCAGCATGGAAGCTTGTCACAGGATGCCAGTGTTCAGAGAAAGCACAGGTGTGTTTGGCAAAATGTCCTAACTATGTCAGGGCTGGAGGTAAAACCTCTCATTATCCGAAAACCTCCTGGGCTTTTCTCTTTTCTCTAGTTGAGCCACAAAGTAAAATGGAAGTAGCTGTCAGCATTGTGGGTTTGGTGCAAGAATTACTTAGTTTCCCTGCAGGTAGAACTTTGTAGGGGATCACAATTTCTCTGTCCATTTATTGCTTACAAATGTATTTTGACCATCTGTTTCCTAGGAACCCTCTTTTATTAGAAAGGGAAGGTGAGATTCACTCTGTGCCTGTTTGTAACATCTAATTTGTTCCTTCATCTAAGAGTGTTTATTCAATTGGGCCTATGATATAGTTGAGTGGCCAGCATCTAGAGTTAGGTGGCTTTTTTCATCTGATACAGACTTGGATGATGTCATTTGACAAGGGTGATGTTTCATCATTGATTAGTTTATTCATCAGAAGAGTTAAAATTAGGGTGGAGGGAAAATTGAAAATTATCCAAAGCGGCCTGTTCCTGTTAAAAGTTGAGCTTGACTTTCTAGTTTTACTAAATGTATTATCTCGATATTTTGAGGTGCCATATTCTCTCTGTAGTTTCTTTGGTGGTGGAGTCAGAAGGAGAGTCTGGGAATTCTTTTGGATAGTGGCATGCTAGTGGCTTAAAGGGGCTTGGCGTCAGGAGCCTTGGGGTGAAGTCTGCAACTGCTTGCCTGACCCTGGGTGCATCTCCCAGAGGTTTTGTTTCCTCTTATGAAATTGCCGGCAGATAATGTTCTGCTTAAAGGGGAAAACTCCCATCCTGTTGGTGGCAATGCAAAGTGGTGCAGCCAGTCTGGGAAACAGTGTGGGGGTTCCTCAAAAAGTTAAACATTGAACAACCCCATGATCCAGCAATTGTTCCCCTAGGTATTCACCCAAAGGATACAAAAATGCAGATTCAAAGGGGGTCCATGCACCATGATGTTTATAGCAGCAATGTCCACAGTAGCCAAACTATGGAGAGAATCCCAAAGTCCATGCACTGATGAATGGATAAAGCAGATGTGGGATACATATATATAATGGAATATGACCCAGCTTCAAAAAGAATGAAATCTTACCATTTGCAAGGATGTGGATGGATCTAGAGTGTATTAAGCTAAGCAAAATCAGTGAGGAAAGACAAATATCCTATGCTCTCACACTTGTGGAATTTCAGAAAAAAACAGATGAACAGAGTGGAGGGTTGATGAGAGAGGCAAACAAGGAAATAGACTCAACCTTGGAGAACAAACTGAGTGTTGCTGCAGGACAGGGGCGTGGGGGGAAGAGTTAAATGGGTGAGGGGTATTAAGGAGGGCACTTGTGATGAGCACAGGGTTCTGTATGCTGGTGAGGAATCACTAAATCCTACCCCTGAAGTGAATATTCCATGGCATGTGAACTAACTGGAATTTAAGTAAAAGAAGAAAGGAAAAAGTGTTCTGCTTCATGAAGAGTGAGGTAAAATTGTAGTTATTTGGGCTGTACTATTCTATAGATGAGAGTTATAAAACACCCTGTTGTAGGATACACTAGTTGCTTATCACATAAGGAGTCCTCATAAAGGTACAATGGAAGATTCAGGTCTCAGAGCATGTTCCTGTTCCACTGATATGTTACAGTTTGCACAGGTAGGAAAGAAGGTGGAGAGAAAGGCAGCTGAAGGGGAAAGTAGGTGTGAACCTTTCATTAGTTAGCATTATAACTTTCTCATGAAAGCCTTGAGCCAGTGTGATTTTGGAAGCAGAGGGGGAATCCGGGAGCTTTTCAGGAGACGGGGGAGTTCCAGGTCTGGGTAATGCTGACAAGGGTCCCAGAGGAGAGCTGAATGCATTCTGCAGCAGGGTGTGGGCAGGGTGCACTCCAGGGGTGGCTGTGGGTCTCCCGGGTGAGAGTTGTGACAGGTGAGTGCTGTGTGCAAGTTCCTGGCTGAGGACAAGTGAGGCACAGGCAGAGAGCTGGCAGAGAACCTTCTTCTGGGCCACCAGCCTCACCCAACACACAGCCTCATCTTCTGTCCCTGTCACTCCAATTCAGACTTTTCCGAAGGTGAGTGAGAACACATCAAGAGCATTCTTAACAGAAGGGAAAGCATGTGCAATGGCTCTGGGGCAGGAGAATTTCAGGTATGTCCAGGAGCATCAAGAAGGCCCTGTGGCCACAGGAGACAAGTTAGGACATGAGCTCAGAGAGGTGAAAGAGGGTGACAGAAAGCCCTTCCAGGGCTATAACCCCATGAGACCCTGTTTCACTTGGACATCCTGGCTAAAGTGTTGAGAACTGATGACAGAGGGTTGACAATGGCAAGGCAGGTCAATGACGAAGCTTTTCCAGGAACTCAGGTGTTGTGAACCAGACAGGTGGCCTTGGATGGAGTGGTTAGACCTATTCTGGGTCCATTTTGAAGATGGAGCTCACAGGATTTGCTGATGGGTTAGCTATTAGGAGCAGGAGAATGGAGGAACTGAGGTAACTCCCAGCTGTTGTGGGTTGTCCTGATCGAGGGGAAGGAGAGTTTTCTGGGGGTAGGAGGTAGTCCGTGTTCCACATGCTGAGGAAGGTGCCTTTCCCGGTGGATCTGCTGAGGTTTGTGTCTGGGAGAACCTTTCACATCTCCTCCCTCAGCAATGCTCAAGTACAAGTATCCCCCACTTTTTAAATGTTCACAGTGATACACTTGGTTTTCTTGAAAGAACTACGTTATTACCCAGTTTCAGTAAGAGGAAGAGAACTAAAGAGGATTTCCCTCTTATGAAAAAAGGTGTACAGTGAGAATGGCGTTCAGCATCTGTTTTGGTGAGAAGCACGACAGAGGCGGTGTGCACCCCAACCAGCTCCTTCCGCTGGGAACCGCTCTCCGCATCCAGCCACCAGCACTTTTAATGGTGTCTGTGAGCCTCTGCTGTGCTTTATCTTCATTTATGCTGGGCCTGCCTTAGAAACTTGTGTCCTGAGGCCTAAGAAAAGCCAAAGAGAAGGAATTTTGGAGTCTGAGCACACTAATTGTTCTGTGTAATTTAATGGCCATTCCTTCTTGACACCATTTCTGCTGTGCAGCGTTTCTCAGAAGCCCTGTACTTTCAAAGAGCAGGGAAACCTATACCCCATGCGGCGGGGTTAGTTTTAGTCTCCATGCTGGACAGAACATTTCATGACTGTCGGATTTTCTCACTCAAACATTGAGACTTTGACCACCTTCACCCGTTTCTACCACCCCATCCCCGAATCTGGCACCTACCAATCTGCTCTCAGTATCTATGCGTTCAGTATTTGTTCCTTCCACGTGGAATGTACATGAGAGCATCTGGTATTGGTCTTTCTGTGTCTGAGTTACTTGGCATAAGGCCCCCAAGGTCTGTGTTTCCATGTCTGGTTCTTGTGAATAATGCTGCATTGAACGTGGGGGTGCATCAGTCCTTTTGAGGCAGTATTATTGTGTTCTCCGAATCAATACTCAGTAGAGCCATTACTGGGCCATGTGGTAGTTGTATTTATTTTTTCAGGAACCTCCATACCGTTTGTCACAGTGGCTGCACCAATTTCCATTCCCACCAACAGTGCACAGTGTCTCCACGTCTTCACACCCTTGACCCCACATGGTGTCTGTCTCTGGGACAATTGCTGTTCCAACAGTTGTGAGGGGATAGCCGATTGTGGGTTTGACTGATGTTTCCCTGAAGATGATGAGTGATGTCGAACAACTTTTTCTATCTGTTGGCACCTGTGTGCCATCTTTGGAAAGTATCTATTCACATATTCCCCCCATTTTTTTATACTTTTTTTTGTTTGTTTTAATTTGTATGAGTGTTGTGTGTATTTTGGATATTAGCCTCTTCTCACACATATGATTCGCAGATATTTTTTCTTATTGGGTCAGTGGCCTTTTGAGTTTTTGATGGTTTCTTTTGCCGTGTGGAAGATTTCAGTTTGTAGTTGTTCCACTTGTTTATTTTTGCTTTCGTTGCTTTGCGTTTGGTGTCCAATCTGAAGACTCTTTCCCAAAACCAATGTCGAGAGACTTAGTACCTGTGTCTTCTTGGAGGTTTATGGATTCAGGTCTTATGTTCAAATCATTCATCCATTAAAAATTTTGTGTGTGGTGTAAGAAAGTGACCCAGTTATATTCTTCTGCATTTAGTGTCCAGTTTGCCTGTTACTGCTCACTGAAAAGACAGTCCTTCCCTCATGGCATATCTTCTGCTGCTGTGTTGTAAGTTAGGATCATCTACGTGTGGGTAAGTTTCTGAGCTTTCTGTGCTGTTCCACTGAAGTGGTGTCTGTGTTTATGCCATTACCATCCTGTTTTGATGACAACAGCTTTGTAATCTAGCTTGAAATCCAGGAGTGTGTTGACTGCACCTTTCTTTCTCCAGGTTGCTTTGGATATTTGGGGTCTTTTGTGATTCCATACACATTTGAGGACTGTTTTCTATTTGCTCGAATAATGCCACTGGAATTCAGATAGGGATTTCATCACATCTGTCGATTGCTTTGGGTACGATGGACATGTTCACATAATTAACTCTTCCAGTTAAGGAGCATGGCGTATGCTTCCATTTGTTTGTGTTGCCTTCCAAATCGTTGACCCATACATTCTGCTCCCCTCGGCACTCAGGTTTTTCATTTCTTTTCTGCCATGTGTTGAGTGTACTATGTCTTTCTCATTCTTGGTTACTTTTATTCCTAGATTTTTTTTTGATGCAATTGTAAAAGGCATTGTTTTTTTAATTTCTCTTTGCGAAAGTGTGTCATCATTATACATAATTGCAAGAAGTTGGGTCATCTGGGTGGCCTCATAGGTGAAGCGTCTGCCTTCAGCTCAGGTCATGAACCCAGAGTTCTGGGATAGAGCCCCGTGTTGGGCTCCCCGCTTAGCGAGAGTCTGTTTCTCCCTCTTTCTGACACTCCCCCTGCTCGTGCTTTTTCTCTTCCTGTCAAATAAATAAATAAAATCTGAAAAAAAAAATAAAGACAACAGGTCTCTGTATATTGACTTTATATCCTGCAGCTTTCTTGAATTTGTTTATTCTAACAGTATTTTTTTGTGGAATCTTTCGGGATTTCATGTCATTTTCAAATAGTGACAGTTTTCCTGTATGGATTTCATATCTTTCTCTTTTTTTAAAATGATGTTAGTCCC